>NC_134518.1:13707925-14907925 GCF_027942865.1 Odontesthes bonariensis | reverse complement strand
ATGACAACATTGATTGGAGCGCAAAAACCTGAAATTATGTTGAAATAACACGTGTAATGTCCTTAAAAGTGCAGCCAATTATTTAAAAGTTGTCAGTCATGTTGATTACAGGAACCAAATCCCTGCCAGCTAAAATTAGGTCATAATTCAAAGCTGTAAAGAAAGTGTTTCTCATTTCCGCTAACAACCGTTTGGGTTATTATATTTGCAGCTGCATGAGTAGATTCTTGTTACATTTTGGTTTTATGAGCTGCCAAAAGTGAGGGTTTGACACTGTTAACATGCAAGCTGCAACTAGAAGCATGAGATCATTCTTTCTCGTGTAAATGTTGATATCTTACACCACAAAAGATTTACAAAAAATTGCAGAAAGCAGTTGCTTGGCCAGCAGTGGAGCAATATGAGGTAAATCTATAGACTCTACCATCACTCTTTTGCCCTGATATTGAGATATCAGCAGCCTCCTCTGTCCTTGCATGAATACTGTCTCTGTGTTAACAGACTTACTCTCTTGGAATTTATAAACATGTCTGTCTCCTTTTCAGATTAGACTTTTTAGTGTCATACTGACCAGACTCCCCGACGCTACAGCAGACAGTCTTCTATATGGCCATGACATACCCCTAATTTGACGGCTAATGCCTAAGTTAAACCTTTTCATGCTTTGAAAAATACATCACAAGGATGTCAACACAGAAGACTGCGAGATAATGTTACCATGTAATTAAAGTGTGAAAAGTTGCTCATGTATGTATTTTGTCAGATTTCTGAACATCCTCTATGCTACGGCACAGTTAAATGTTCAAAAAATATATTTTGTATGACATTTTGTTACATTATTTATTCTTCTTTTAGGTGTTCAGAGGCACAATATCAGATGACCCAGACTTTGATCCCAGCACTGATGCTGAAGCCCTTTACAATTCTATGAAAGGCATCGGTGAGTGCCTCACTTCTCTGTGACTCTGAGCAATGGAGGTGCAAAGGTCATCTTTTATCCTTCTCTCTTGTCAGCTTACTTGAGGGGCAGAGTATCCCCCCACCAACCAGTGGTGATAGTGATGCAGCCATAGTTCAGTCTTCGATGTGTGACTCAGATGTCAAAAACAGTTAAAAATGTTGCCTTTTGTTCCTCAGGTAGCGACAAAGAGGCCATCTTGGACCTGGTGACCTCTCGAAGCAATGCACAAAGGCAGGAAATCATTACAGCATATAAATGCAGTTTCGGAAAGGTACACAAATGCATTTTTGTGACATAGTTTGAATTATATGTCACGCAGTAACTTACTTTGACCCAAGAATGTTTTTGTGAATTTACAACATGATGCTGTCTTATCAGGACCTGATTGAAGATCTCAAATATGAGCTCACGGGGAAATTTGAGCGCCTCATTGTCAGTCTGATGAGAACCCCAGCCTACCACGATGCCAAGGAAATCCATGATGCGGTCAAAGTAAGACACTTTCCTCCAACACTGATTTGTTTTCCCTTTAGTCAGATTCATTGAAGCTGCAGTTGCTTCAGATTAAACCTTGTACTACTCTTTTAAGGGAGCCGGAACAAACGAGAGATGTTTGATTGAAGTCATGGCGTCTAGAAACAACAGACAGATGTGTGACATGGTTGCAGCTTACAAGGATGGTAAGACTTGTCAAAGAAGATAGCATATTAAACTAGACAGATTATGTGTTAGCATTTGGCAGCATTTTACACTGATGTCTGTGTCTCCAGCCTATGATAGGGACATCGAGGAGGATATAATCGCAGATACTTCAGGTCACTTTAAGAAGATGCTGGTTGTTCTACTTCAGGTCAGTTTACCGAGGAGTTGATGCCATCATCAGGGAAGCATCCAGTCACCCACACAGTGATTGCTTTTGCTACAGTGCCTTTAAACACGGACTGAGTATGTTGTTTTGATTTGATGCTTCCAGGGGACCAGAGATGAGTCGGGAGTGGTGGATGCAGACCTGGTGGAGCAGGACGCACAGGTGAGAATTTGAACTTTAATTATGAATTGGAAGCTGCATGTCTGCACTTTGCAACTTCATTCAACCTGCACTGAATAGATTATTGAATATTTTGTATGTAGTATGACTTCTTTAATTTGTTAAAAAAAACAGCTGCTGACGGTGTAGAGCGGTGTCATTCAGTGCATTTGGCTTTTATTGTTGAACTGGTAAAAAAAGGAAAACAATCAATATGTCTGCAGTTTTATTGGGGACGTACATGTCAGGCTACTGGGAAGCTACAGAGTGGCTTTGACACTAAAGCGGAGATCATATCTATATGGCTAGTGATACAAGGATACTCCTCATATGCAGATTAAACCTCTGACTGCTCTTTTCACTTATTTATTCAGTGACCCATATAAACAGGTTTGTCAAGCAAACTCAAGACATGAAGATTCACAAAACTTTTTTTAAATATTTAGACAATGGGAGCAAATGAAAACTAGTCTTCTTTTGTAAATCAGACAACATGATGCGTGACATCTTATCACATTCACTCCAAAATATAATTATCATCAGGTTAATCATTAAAGAAAGTAATAGTTACTTGCAGTTGAATACAGAAAAGTTTTGACATGATTGCATGCAGCTGGTAAAGATAAAAGTAGCATGATATAACATGGTATAACAGTCACCGGAGTCATTTTACTTTCAATGATTTATTCATACTTAAAATACTTTAAGTAGCATTTAAATGCAGATTTTATGATAAAGATATTTTACAATGTGGTGTTTGCACTTTTTCTCATGTGAAGTTTCCTCCGCCCGAAGCGTGTCCGATTCAGTGATCGTTCTTAAACTTTGCTACAAGTAGCCTTTTGTTGTTTATGCCTTATGTTATCCATATTTTGTCACCTCTGTGTAGGACCTTTACGACGCTGGAGAAGCACAGTGGGGAACCGACGAGGCCAAGTTCATCATGATCCTGGGAAACCGCAGTGTGACCCACCTCCGCATGGGTAAGCACAGCTCACAGGGAGATCAGCATGACAGTGAGGCATCTAAGGCATCCCCACGGTGACGTCAGATCTCAGCAGTTAATGATGCCTTCAAGGCAGTCATTAATGCGGAACTGTGGAAATCCTTTTAAACAGTAACAGTTTTCTGCTAATGTATGTTTGGATAGTCTCCTGTTCATAAATTGACTTAGTAAATACCTGCCACAGTTGGCAATAAGATGTCAAAAAACTTGACTTCTGAGAAAGTTGCATTGATTCGAGAAGCTGTTTAGTCTGAGGCTGTACAACGACACAGTTCAGATGGAAACCACCTTAACATAACGTGGTAAAGATTATCAGAAGTATCAGAGAAACTGAAAATTTGTCAGGATTTAACGCCATGTTGTCTTGTGTTATTTTAGTTTTTGATGCATATGAGAAGGTTGCAGAGATGTCTATCGAGGACAGCATTAAGAATGAGCTGTCTGGAGACTTTGAGAGGCTGATGCTGGCTGTCGGTAAGAAACACACCAAAAGTACCAATTTACATCCACATAGGATCTGCGAAGTAGTTCATTACTTTCATTACTTTCTGGTGTCTTCTTGCAGTCCAGTGCATAAGGAGTGTTCCTATGTTCTATGCCAGGCGCCTTTACAAGTCAATGAAGGTAAACATCAGTAGTCATGCTATCTGTAGACCTCGTCAGCACAAACAGTGTGGCTAATATTTTTGTTATTTTGGCAGATTGTGTTGCAGTTGTTTAAGATTATTCAAGATTGTTGCCTTTCCAGGGTCTCGGTACAGCTGACAACACTTTGATCCGGATCATGATTTCTCGCTCTGAAATTGACATGTTGGACATTCGAGAGTGCTTCCGTCTCAGATACGAGATGTCGCTTTATAATATGATCAAGGTTAGGAAAAAAGCTGTCAGGCTTTACACACCACCAGGATCTAAATGCATTACAACTTTGAAATGAATGATATGAATTACAATATGATATTTGTATATTTTATGTGTATTTCAGGATGATACATCAGGAGATTACAAGAGGACTCTGCTTAAGTTGTGTGGAGGGGATGATGAGTAAGTTCGAGTGAGGCTGCAGACAGTATTAACAACCAGTTGGGGGCGACAGAGCGCCACCTCTCAGCAGTACATGTTTTCTGAGGTCATAGAACTTCAGCTTCAGCACTTTGTTGTTGTGATAGGTGAAGCTTGTTTTCATGATAGTGTCGCAGAGACTAAAACTAGTTAATTAAGCTGATATCTGAGTATTGCCTCAGCAAACTAGTTTAGAGGGTTTTAAAACTCATTCCTCCTCCTAGAAGTGTACCCAGGCTTGAGGTTGTATGCTTTGCTGAGTGTGCTGTGTTGTGTCAAACTGATCATTACAGCTTAGCTGGAGAGTTCTTCCCTGAAGCTGCTCAGATAGCCTACAAGATGTGGGAATTAAGTTCCATGACCAAAGTGCAGGTTTGAATCTCATCCGCTCCCGCTTTAGATCTGTCATTGCATGTTTGGCTTGGCAGTGCCTTGTTACCTGCTTGGCCCCACAATGATTTGCTACTGGCAGTGCAACAAGCTTGCGCTGATAACGTTTCCATGTCTGCACAGTGAGGGCTTTGTTAACTTTGGATACGATCAGAATGCCGTTCACCGAAATACAAATCGTTTTTGTTGTAATGTTCTCTCCAAACCTCCATTTTTGGAGCGTTGTAAGATGGAGGGTGAATGTCAGAAAGGTCTCAGCATTGTTGTTAACAAAAGGCTTTCTCACTAACGCTTCAAAAAAACTGAGCACTTTCCCAGCCTACCAACCTATTCATTGTTGGTGGTGTCATGAATTCTAACTTCATGAGGGCACCCGCCCCCTCAAATGTCAACAGATAATTATCATAAAGCTTAGTGTGCTGTTTCAGTTGAAATCAGTTCAATAATCTTTGAACAAGAAACTGTTATGTGGAAAATTTCCATTTTGCATGCTCTGCACACCTCTGTGTTTTCTGCTCTTAAGCTTACAAATTTGGTGTTTTTGATTCAACAATAATTGGGTGTGTATAAAGAATTGTCTTACTTTACTTATTAACGTCATGTTTGGATGTGAGTGTAAGTGCTGATTGTCATTCCTTTATTATTGTTATTTCCACCACCTCAGCTAAGGCCTACGGTCCGCCCTGCGCCTAATTTGGACGCTGCTGCTGATGCACAAGCACTGAGGAAAGCTATGAAGGGATTCGGTATGCAATCCTCTAAACTACATTGACCGCGCTTTAGCAAGTTTACAAATTTATTTCTACAAATTTTACTTCCTCTGTCTTGACCATAGGAACAGACGAAGATGCAATCATTGACATTGTTGCTCAAAGAACCAACTCCCAGAGGCAAGAGATCAGACAGGCCTTCAAATCCCTGCTGGGAAGGGTGAGGGAAGCGAATGCTTGATGATGAATGAACATATACAAATATACGAGTTGGAATATATTTTCTTAGCTTTGTTTGCTAAATTGATACGTAACCTCCACTGGACTTATTTTGAAATCTCATAAGTTATAAAGAACTTCGTAGTTTAACGTCCTAATACCTGACTATGTTTGATCACCTGCCAGGATCTGATGAAGGACCTGAAGTCTGAACTGTCAAAGAACTTAGAGAGGCTGATCATTGGCCTTATGCTGACTCCTGCTGCGTTTGATGCCAAAATGATGAGAAAGGCAATGGAGGTAATGTACCTGTAGATGACATCTAATGATTTCCACTCCAATATCACGAAGTAACACTGCTGTTTGCACTGCAACTTGCAATATTGCACAATATTGCATTTTTTATTTTACCTTATGTTATAGGTTAGTATAGGTCTTAGATTAGCATAGGCTATTATGTGTATTATATCTTCAGTACAGCTCTTGTAATTATCGTAAAAATGTATATTGTAGTATCCACATTGCCTATTTATTGTTACTGTCTTTGTTAGAGTACTTATGACATGACATGTTACGGCATGTTATTTCTTGTTATGGCAGCTGCTGTACGGTGTCCTGTCCTAAGAATTTCAGTGCCCAGTCCGACTCTGTTGTTCTGTGTATCTGACAATAAAAGACTTGACTTGACTTGACTAACAGGAGAAAAACCTGGACTACGAAGAAAGTGTGTCACACATTGCAGAAGTAGTGTCTTCTAACGCTTGATAGAACGGAAAAAGGATAACCAAAGTTATTTGGATACACCAGTCTGTGCGCCATTCAGTCCTGTAAGAGCTCCCAAATACACCGAAGGAGAGGGCCAACGGTATAATCCATCCATCCATCCATTATCTTCCGCTGGTCCGGGGATCGGGTCGCGGGGGCAGCAGCTTGAGCAAAGAGACCCAGACGTCCCTGTCCCCGGCCACTTCCTCCAGCTCTTCTGGGGGGACCCCGAGGCGTTCCCAGGCCAGCCGAGAGACATAGTCTCTCCAACGTGTCCTGGGTCTTCCCCGGGGCCTCTTCCCAGTGGGACGGGCCCGGAACACCTCACCGGGGAGGCGTCCAGGAGGCATCCTAACCAGATGCCCGAGCCACCTCATCTGACTCCTCTCGATGTGGAGGAGCAGCGGTTCTACTCCGAGCCCCTACCGGATGACCGAGCTTCTCACCGTATATCTAAGGGAGAGCCCAGACACCCTGCGGAGGAAACTCATTTCGGCCGCTTGTATTCGCGATCTCGTTCTTTCGGTCACTACCCACAGCTCGTGACCATAGGTGAGGGTAGGAACATAGATTGACCGGTAAATCGAGAGCTTCACCTTCTGGCTCAGCTCCTTCACCACGACGGGCCGGTGCAGAGCCCGCATCACTGCAGACGCCGCACCGATCCGCCTGTCAATCTCCTGCTCCATTCGTCCCTCACTCGTGAACAAGACCCCGAGATACTTGAACTCCTCCACTTGGGGAAGGATCTCATTCCCGACCCGGAGAGAGCATTCCACCCTTTTCCGGCTGAGGACCATGGTCTTGGATTTGGAGGTGCTGATTCTCATCCCAGCCGCTTCACACTCGGCTGCGAACCGCTCCAGTGAGAGCTGAAGGTCACGGCCCGACGACGCCAATAGAACCACATCGTCCGCAAAAAGCAGAGACCCGATTCTGAGGTCGCCAAACTGGACCCCCTCAACGCCCTGGCTGCGCCTAGAAATTCTGTCCATAAAAATTATGAACAGAATCGGTGACAAAGGGCAGCCCTGACGGAGTCCAACCCTCACAGGAAACATGTCCGACTTACTGCCGGCAATGCGGACCAAACTCTGACACCGGTCATACAGAGACCAAACAGCCCATATCAAGGGGTCCGGCACTCCATACTCCCGGAGCACCCCCCACAAGAGTCCCCGAGGGACACGGTCGAACGCCTTCTCCAAGTCCACAAAACACATGTAGACCGGTTGGGCGAACTCCCATGCACCCTCCAGGATCCTGCCGAGGGTATAGAGCTGGTCCACCGTTCCACGGCCAGGACGAAAACCACACTGCACCTCCTGAATCCGAGATTCAACTATCCGGCGGATCCTCCTCTCCAGTACCCCCGAAAAGACCTTACCAGGGAGGCTGAGGAGTGTGATCCCCCTATAGTTGGAACACACCCTCCGGTCCCCCTTTTTAAAGAGGGGGACCACCACCCCGATCTGCCAGTCCAGAGGCACTGCCCCCGACTGCCAACGGTATAATATGACATCTCAATTTTTTTTCCGAGCCTGAACTGTAGTATGAAACAGAGCTGGTGTGTGAATGCCATCACATTTTCTCAGGAAATATTTGATAATCAAATTGCTCTATTTTTAGTGTTTTCCCCTTTGCTGCACACAGGGATCATTCTTAATTCTGAACGGACAGTTGTTAAGTGGAAAATGTTTGACAACTGTATGTCCCTATTTTCTATGTTTTTAAGCAGCTGATTTGATAATAATTTGAAGGAAACTTGTCAAAGTATAGGTGTAATCTGTTATGTAGATATAAAGACTCCACTGAACTGGGACGGTGATGACCATTGGCCATCAAATTAGCAAAACACGGATATTGTCAGAACTTATGTGCAAGACTAGGTAACGTGTACTCCTCATCCCAAGTGTGTGCTGTTGGTTTCTTTCAGCTGAATATATTACTTTGATGCTGCTTCTTTGAATCTCCCCCTTTTTGTGTGTAAATCTCTTTATATTAACAGGGGGCTGGGACAGATGAACATTCTCTGATCGAGATCCTGGTCACCAGGAGCAACGAGGAAATACTAGCCATGAACGCTGCTTATCAGGATGGTGAGTTTCTTACCCAAAAATTAGGATTTGAAGTCACTTTCTTTTCATGGAGACCTTTTCCAGCACATCCAGTATTCTGTCCTTTTACAGCCTATAAGAAGTCTCTGGAGGAAGCCATTCAGTCAGAGACATCAGGCCACTTCTGTCGCATCCTTGTTTCTCTGGTGCAGGTAACCACCGTCATCTTCGTGAGAACTTAGACTGTGTTTAATTTCCACGCCCACTCACTGGTTACACTTTGGTGTGTGTTCTCAGCTGCAGCTGACTCGAACAGACACAAATATCTATTTAATCACCTCCACGTTTTATTCTCAGAATGTCTTGACATTACTTTTTAATGGAAGAGCACATGTTTGGGGTTTAAGCACTGATACACTAGATCAGAGTTGTGCATCTCGATATTTACATTCAACTTTCTTTGCCATGATCAGGGTGCAAGAGAGGAAGGCCCTGCAGATGTGGAAAGAGCCAATGCTGATGCTCAGGTGAGCTTGTGTACAGCATAGTATTGACATCAGAAGTGTAAGATTTAAATGTGCTAAAAACACAAAATGGAAGAGTGGAATTAAATGTTTGTTCCTGTTGTTCTTCTCTGGCGTTTCAGGAACTTGCTGACGCTTGCAACGCAGAATCTGACGACATGGAGATGAAATTTATGAGTATCCTTTGCACCAGGAGCTTCCCCCATCTGAGGAGAGGTAAAAGTAAAAAACATATCCATCACAATGATCATTAAAGTATAAATCTATGCGAATCTCTGCCTGATGTCAACAACAAAATAGATTCGGCTTCGCTTCCAGTAGCTGATCACTGTTTTGTACTTTTCACAGTGTTCCAGGAGTTTGTCAGATACACCAACAAGGACATTGAACAGATTATCAAGAAGGAAATGTCAGGAGATGTGAAAAATGCATTTTATGCAATAGGTACTGGTTCCTTTGTGTTTAAGCTTTATACCTTTTGACCTTTCTTAGTTGATTCTGCTGACGGCAGAATTTGTTGTTTGCTGGCTCCCTCGAAGACCTTTCTTTCTCTCTCTCTTTCCTTTTCAGTTTGCAGTGTGAAGAACCAGCCCTCTTACTTTGCAGACCGTTTGTACAAAGCAATGAAGGTACTGACTGACTCATAGTGCTTTCTCTATCGTATTGCAGCATATGTTTGAGACACTGTATACCAAACAAATCGAGTGACGACGCGTTAGGCGCTTTCCTGCAGTAGCAGCTACTGTTACAAAGTCAAACTGAACAAATTAATCTGATTTCCTCTGCAGGGTCTTGGTACAGATGACAGAGCGCTGATCCGCATCATGGTGTCCCGTAGCGAGGTCGACCTTTTCAACATTCGGAAAGAGTTCAAGGAAACGCACGATGTCACCCTCCATGAATTCATCCAGGTAGAGACTATGATTGTAAGTCAGAGTCTCTGCTTATTAACACTCTTGTTTGGCTTGTTTTGCTCTCGTCTGATGCATGTCTGTGGAGTTTTTGTCTCACGTCTCTTTCTTTTCTTTTTTTTTCACACCCTGTGTGAGCGTGCCTTTGCACATCCTTCATCTGCTGTGGTGGGGTGGTGGGGTACGGTAATCTACAGCTTCCTGCGGTGAACTACGGGTCTGTGGCTACTGCACATCTGTTTAGGAATTTCCCTAACCTAACTTCCTCATTATATCTGCTGTGTGATTGGCTGAGACAGGAAGTTCCTGAAAGCAGTTCTATTATAACTTACAGATTAAATCACCGTGACACCAATACAGACTAGCAGGCAGGATGCCCTGGATTTGTTGCAACAGCTATATACTGCTATAAGCTGTTAATTCTCAAGATTGTAAATAATCAAATAATTTGTATAAATAAAATTTCAGAATTGTGTCGTTTCATTGAGCAAGACCGTGCGTTTAAAGGAACACTTTTAGGTAGTTTCATTTGCAAAACAGGTACCGAGTTGCGCACTGGATCAAACGCCAAATTTTGTGTGTTTATCTAATAAACTGACAATTGAAATCAATATTCAGACATGTAGCATACTGGTAAATATAAAAAAAGAAAATTTAAAGGAATAACTATAGTTAGTAAGTAAGTATTTATTTACATAGCACCTCTTCTGCAATAAAATGCAGCTCAAAGTGCTTTACATAAAAAACAAAAACATAATAACTACTACCGCCGAGTGCTGCACGCGAAAATGAACTCCAACTCATCTACGAGCAGGTTCAGTGTAAATATCTAATACTGTAAAGATTCCAGTGGCAGATTTAGGGAGAACTGCTTGTCTGTGGAAATCAAGAGAGGGGCATAGAGGTAGAGGTTCTTCTCCAAAGCCATATCACCAAAAAAAGTCAAATATTGGAATTTGGAATGATATCAGCTGTGTTAAATCAAGGAATTTCCAGGATATTGTAATGTGAACAGTTGTAAGTCTATATTGTAAGGCATAAATTTTATGTAAATGTAGAACGAGCTCTTAAAGCAGTGCTGCATGCGTGCAAGGACAGCTGCCACGAGCAAAGACCCTCAACCTGCGGCTAACAGCTATACGTTTTCTTTATCTTGATCCATCGGTAATTCTGCTCTTCATTCTTTATACTAACTCTGTTTTCTAAATGCTTGCTAAAGCTGATGTCTTGTTTATCAAGGATATTTTTATATATATTTTTTTCATTTTCAAAGAAATTCTTGTAATTGTTTTTCTAAATGAGGCCAGATTAAAGTGAGAGTCCTTAGGCGACCGGTCACATTAAGGAAGGAACAAAGGGCAACATTAAATAGAGGCACATTTACTGCCCCGTGTGAATATTTACTCTATACATGTAAAAGAGCAAGTAAATAAGCTTAATTCCCAAAATGAGAACCTATTCCTCTTTTTTCCCATTGTTTGACATGTTACATAATCATATTTATAACTACAAAATAGAAATCATTATCTACAAGTGTCAACTGATATGAAGGGTATTTCCACTCTCCGCAGCTTCTTTGTTAAGTTGTAGTGCTTTTGTTCTACGGTTTTGCTGTTGTGTAAGCTGGATGTAAAGCCTGCTTTCCTGTCTCAGCTTGGTGATGACCAAACGTCAGCAGACATTAACAGTATTTTCCGTAAATTCCAACTCGTGCTGTGTGTGTTTTCCATCCACATTCAGGGGGATACCTCAGGAGACTACCGTAAAACCCTGCTGATGCTCTGTGGAGGAGAAGATTAAACCTGCTAAACGGCTCCTCTTCAGCTTTGTTCACAAACTTCAGCGACCACGATACAAACAAGCCTGTTCACAAAGTCAAAACAGTGGTGGTTAATGTCAGTATGTGTTGCCAGTGTCCTTATATATGCTGCCACTCTCCAGCCAAACCAAGTGACCCGCTGTATGATGACCTCTCAGCCCTGCAAGCCAGTTTTCTGCTCTCACACCTACTCACCTTGTCCGGCAGGATGATGTCTGTCTTTTTTACAGTGTCAAATGTGACGTGAAGCTGTGTGTCCAAGTGGCTCCACACGTACAGCGTTGCCTAGTAGGCGCTCCAGCAGTGCCTTCAGCTTGGTGCCCTCCCATTGAGTACTATAATTTTTAAGATATCAAATAAACCTGAATTAAACAAATATAATGACAAAAAAAATCCTCTTTTTTCTTTCCTCTTACATTTTGATAATGAAGAATAAGATCAACAAACCCCATGTTCTTTTTTTATACTATGTTTTTGAAAAATGTCTTTGTTCTTTACATTATATCTTGAGGGTGTATTGTATTTGGCAGGGTAGTGCAGCGTTTACATGTATCGATGCTGGCAGTTGCACTGATGTGAGCAAAATGAACTATCAGGAAACTCCCACTCTAAGCCTCTTCTGCTTAAAGTACTCAAAAATACTCAAAAGTTATTGCTGCACACTTATTTTAGCCTCCATGAATACGGGCTGATAATAACAGAGTAATTATGCAGTCAAGCTAATACTATGTAGCAACTAAAAGTAGCTAAATATAATGAATTTAAATAAATGTAGCTCTGTCCCTTGGGTTTGTCATATATATCAACCTTGCAGTGGTACAGCATGACTGAGCAGAATCAGTACACCAACACGTAAGTGAGACAAAACAAAATCTGTGCTCTTTTATGCATTTACACACAACTCGACTTCATGCTTCTCATTTGCACTTGTGCGCTTGGCAATGCCAGAGGAAGGTGCAATTGAGCTGTCTGTGCTCTTGTTAGTCTCAGTTGGTTGCGTATGTGTGAGTGCAGCTGTTGTGAGGCCATTTCGAGTTAAAAGAGGAAAGAAGAAAAAAGACGTATGTGGTGAGGAAATCCCCTGCAGTGCGCCAAAATCCAAGGCAACAAATAGAAGTCTGCAGCAGTCAGTCACTTTGGTTTTAATGGCACACCCAACCTGAAATTGTTCTATTTGATGATAATTACACGAGATTACGAGATAACTTTAATAGCACAATCAATATATCAATAAGCACTCTGTTCTTGAATTTCCCTTCTGATAGCAGGGGGAACTTTCTTACTAATTTCAGTTTAATTATTTCAAAGCTGTTGTGTCCTCAGGGAGAGTCATGGGTGTTCTTTTAGCCTTTTACTTTTATCATCTACAGTTTTTTTTTGTGCTGGCATCACAATGTGATCGTGCACTTCATCTAGGCCCGCCATACTGTGCATATGCACGTTTATTACATGTAATCTGTGTGCTTTTTGCAGTGCTCTCACAATATCATGTGTTGCATGCTTGTGGCTCTTTTGTATCATTCAGGTGTCTCGACAAGCATGCATGTGTGCAGCGAAAGTAGCACACATGGATTAAACATGCACATACAGTAGCCTGCAAGCTACTGTGTGAAAATTATTCAAATGCACATACGGTAGTTCTCTTTTCATGTGCTGGGTTATTCAGTAAGGGGAGGCTACACAGCTGGACACACACCAGGTTCTGTTCAGGCAGAGCCTGCAGTATCAGGCTATTTCTTTGGGTTACGGGAATTCCCCAAGTCTCGCATTGAAATTGCTTCCCCCCTATTCACCAGTTTCCTTAAAAAGTGCCTCTCCGACATAAGCTGAATGTGTGGGTGAGTTGTTGTTTATTTGTTTTAACATTTGAGTTGTGGATACAGAATATTTTAGTCTTATTATCTGTGGCATTGTATCATTTCTTTAATGTTAATGTTTAGGGGTGGTTCTTGTGTTCATTTAAAAAAGTGCTGTTGATCTTGGTTTGTAAAAAGTAACAGTGAAAAGATTGATATTTTTACTTTTTTGCATCTTATAATAGTTAGCTCTTAAGTTATGTGCAATTGACAAGCTAATTACCACAATTATGATATACTCCTAAACTGGATCTTATGTTCTTATGTCTTCTTATCCATAATTTAAATGTGTTTTGATATATAATTGGCATGAGGAGAAAACAAAGTGAGCAGTCTGCTATCCTGCAGGATTAAATGATGGGTGATATTTCCTGTATCCCCAGGCTTTTGTTTCTTGTTCTGTGCTGGCAAGCTCAGAGTCATCACCCTGTTTATTGTTTTAGCACATCACAGGAGCCTGAGGAAGTGCTGTGCACTAGTAAATACTGACAGGGTGTTTAGAGGCAGGCCTAGGACAGAGGAAAAAACATCTTTTGTATGTGAGCCACATGAGTTGTGCGTTTGCTTTTTCCTGTAGCCATTGAATGGCTCTCTGGGGGACACATTTACAAATTTTTTCACCAATGGGACACACAGCTGTGTGTGTTGCTGTGCAGTACGTGACTGACGTGTGAGAAGTGTGTGACTGTGTTGAAAAGTTTAAGAATTTTTGTAGCTATTATGAAGGATTTTCATTTAAGATTCGTGGCTGATGAAGGCATTTTAGAGTCTGACAACCGTCTTTTGTTTTGTCATTCTTTGTCTTTAAAGTAGTGAAATCCACTGTGAAAATATCAACTATTTAATTCTTGAAGAGGGAGACGTTTTTATGAAATTTGTTACTAAACTGGTTTCTTTATGACTTTCTTTATATATATTTTTTTCTACCAGTTCTGCAGTTCTACCCTGATATTAGTGGTGGACAGGAAGCACTACCTGTGGCTGCTGAAAAGATAAACAAAAGGTTTGATTATGACAAGCTTATTGTGAACCATTTCAAGTATAGTTTGAAGTACTTGCAAACTGGGTGTTTGGAAACTGGGTGACTTGACACAACATTTTTCCTGATAAGGCCTCCAACGACAAACCGCTTTTTACTTGCGATTGATGCAAGGCATGTTCGCACTGATCAGAAGTACTCAGTACGCAGCCTTGGAAACACACAGTACTTAGTCGGGACTATACACTTGAGCAATTATGTCTGATTGTGTCAGGTTATAGCCTTAGGAACTGTATAAACGTCATGCTTCCAGTTAAGAGAAAAATGGCCAATGCAACTGAAATTTGACCGCAGATGATCTGTTTGTAAATTCCCACAGATTATTACTATTTCTTTGAGTGCTTATCTCATGTTTTGTTTTGCTTTGTTAGTGGGGCTTTCAACAAAGTTCTGAAACTCCGGTCAAACACAACTCATACATTGTACTGTTTTAGCTCTAGCTTACACAATTAACCCCTTTCACTTTTTGAAGTCCCTGAACCGGCAAAAACACGGCTCAGTTTCTAAGGCTTGTCAAGCATAACACATTCACAGTCAAGGAGAAACCGCTTAAAACCACTGTAGTTAAAATGGATGCTGTGATCAATTTCTGCTATATATATATTTGTAGAGGTACAGAACAGAGTACATGATTTTTAGAACAGGCCATGTCTAATTTACTGTTTTGACTTGGAAGAACTAAAACTATATTAGTCTGTAGATAGTCATGAGGAAAAGGAGCTTTACTTTTTTTTTTGACTGCTTTCCATTGCCTAAGTGACAAACAATCAGTGTCACGCTGTATCAGACATTCATGATTACATCCAAGAAATGTTGAGTCTGTAAATTTGATATTGCACATGCTGTACTTCTATCAATGTATGGATGTGTTAATCTCCATATTCTTTATATTGCACAGCTACATATGAGGTGCAGTTATGTAAATGTAATGTCTTTGGGGAGAAACTAACAGAACACACAATTTGGAATGACCATGATGTGTCTGTTTCTGAGATTTTTGTTTTTCTTCTTCAGATGAGAATTAGGATCTTTAGTTGTTCTGAGAAGAAGAAAAAAACTGATCAAGTAGATCCATCAAGAAGATTAGCAAGGTTTTATGTTCACCATTCATAGATAGAATTCCCTAATAAACTAAAAAAAATGACATGTAACCTATGCGTATGTACATTACTTAAATGTCAGTTACACAGATAAATGAACTGCATAACATCATTTGACATTACCAAAATCCTAGGTGATACAAAAGTACTAGTTTGTGCTAAAAACCAATGAGACAGCCAATCCATCAGTAAATCATTTTACTCCTCTGTCTGTATAATATCAAGTAAATTGTATAATTAGTTAGAGTGATTAGGTTTGGCAAGAGGCTTGAATATGTAAGTTTGGCCTTTTTTCAATTACTTTCAGATTTTCCAATGTTGATACAGAAGAAAAGAAATGATTGATCAAATACATCATAGGGTAATTTTTAGAGAAAAATATATTTGTTCAACCTTTATTACATTATAATGAATATCCCAGCCCTCTTGCGAAATAGTTCGTGTTAATCTGTAGTGAGGACTGAGCGCAACTTGATATATGCTCTGTTACCTTCTTTGTTAAGAGGAAATGTGTGATGCAACAACAGAAACCCCCACCAGCCCCTTCTCTGAATTTATCAATGAGGGGGGAAAAAGTCATTCAGTGAAAATCGCGTGGTTTATCCATGGACTCAGAGGGGTGGCTTTCAAGACGTAAGAGTAAGAATGAGATTTAGTTTCATTAACATTATTTAGATTCAAAAGATCATTAAGGCTATTTCATTTCCGATTTCAATGGATCGTGTCAGACAATTTTGCAATGCTTAAATATTTCATTATGTATTCAAAAGGCAGTTCCAAGAAGCCATAAGTATTCCTTCGATTAGAAATGGATTATGTGGGGCATTTTGCACTAGTGTTTACATTACGGTCGCCCGCTCCTGTTCGTGCCCCTCAGATATAGAGCTGCTCCCTGATTGGCTCAACCGGTGTGTCAATCATCGCTGTTTACATCAAACGTTGTGAGGTGGAATTTCCCAGGTTACGGCATAGACTCAGTAGACCACTTCCGCAATAGATGTCTGTCTGGGAAGAGAGACGAGAGGCCACCGCTAGCTGAAAGGTACCCAGCTAAAAGACGTCTTTGTTTTTTCTTTCGTCGTTTAACGGCAGATTCCGGCTTACTTACTGCGTTGACAGAAGTTTTGTTGAGGGGAATCTAGAGGCGCTAGTGGCTTTCCGTCTCGCACTGTCATCTAGCGTCAGCTAGCCGATAGCTAACGAAGATGTTGCTAGCAATTTGCATGACAACAGCGAAAACTAATATTAGCCTTCTGCAGCCAATCAAGACTGATATCATCAGCTCGATTGTGCTGTATTTGACACTCGTCTGCTGGACAGATATGTGTTAGTGGAATTCACGTAACGTTTAATATTGTTTTCTGTGCTTTAGTCTTTTTTTTTTCGTCGGTTTTGAGCGTTGTAGTTGTCATTTTGAGCCATCTCCAACGCTAACACACTCTTACCATATGTGTCAACCAAGCAGGGGAGCATCATGGAGATGTTGCAGCTTTTACCTCATGGTCCCTATTTTCTTTACCGGGATTCATCAATAGCTTTTAAGTCGACCTGCTGGAAATCGAAAGCTAAAAAGCGGAGTGTCGTCCCCGGGTATTGAATATACAGGATACGTGAAAGAGATACTTGTTTTATCTGCTCTCGGGGACATTTGCTGTCCATTTGAGCGACTGTGGTATATGGCTTCATAATGTGCTTAGAATTATTTCTGGTGCAAAACAAGAACCCAAGTGATAACGTGAAAGTTGCTCATTCCCGTACATCCAGTATTTTCTCCTCGCTTTTCAGAGTAGTTGCTTGGACATCTGATCTTTGTTGTTGCACATCTACCACACTCTACGTTTGAGCTGCCTCCGTCAGTAGTATACTTAAAGATAAGATAAAATACATTTTATTGATCCCACAGTGGCGAAAGTTCCCCGTTACAGCAGCTCAAAAAGACTAGGGTGTAAGGGCAATTTAGTCAGGATTCAGATGTCACTGTTTGTAAAGCAATGATGATTTTTTTTAGAAACTTTTTTCTGTTTCAATATTGAAGTAACAGGTTTCTTTTTTTTTTTATAAAGGTCTTTTACTCCTAACTTCTTCTTTATCTGGCTTTTTTGTTTTCTGCTGAGTAGCTTCCTGTAGGTTGAATTTGTTATTTTTATCTAGTTGAAAATGATATTCTTTGCCCTCTTTTAACACAGTTGAGAGGATCATGAGTAGGAAGTGAGCAGCGGAATGGAAGGGAAAGGTCCGTACCGCATCTATGATCCAGGTGGGAGTGAAGTCAAGGCCAGAGAGGAGGCCACTGGGGGAAGCAGCTATCGACAGCTGCTGGAGGAGAACAGCATACTGAGGGAGCGGATGAAGGGACTTAAGAGCTTAGGTAGGTTCCAAAAGAGCGTGTGGTTATTTGACGGCTGTGAATTGGGGATAAAGCAACTTGCTCTTTGGCATTGTGGCTCTTCGTGTCAAGGACTTTCATTCATTCCTCAGAGGTGTTATATGACGTCTTCCATTGCGGGTTACCTAACTGACATTTTAATCAGTTTAGAGATGTAGAAATGAAACTATCCTGCAGCAAGTTGGATCTTATGTAGTAAAACCTGATTATCTTCATTGATCATCTTGCATACCAGTGATGTGTTTGGACTAAACTCTTCCTTAGTGACTCACTGAAGACAGTTCTCACTGAACATCATATCCTATTTATTGACTGCTCAAGCTGATAGTTCTTATGATTGTATAGTTTGGTGTGTGTGTGTGGAGTGAAAGGAGGGTGGTGGGGTGGGGTGGGGGTTGATTAAGTTGCAACTGAAGTGCTGCTAGACAGAGACAAGATCTTTCTGAAACTTGCAGGTGATTTGCTGGAAGAGTCTCAGTCGGAGGCATCAAGGCTTCGGCAGCGAGTAGAGGAACTCGTGAGAGACAATGAAGCCTTAAAGTCCTCCAACTTTGCCGCCAGTCTGTGTATGGGAGGGCCCATTCAGGCTGATACGCAAGGTAAGTCCCACAGACTCGGATAGCAACAAAGAGTTGAATTATGTAGAGACTCGGTACTATTTTGCACATTATGCTACTTGACTGAGACTTGCATAAATCTTGATTTTGCTGTTTGTTTCAGGAAAACCCTGTTTAAACCCCACTGTAGAGAAGGAGGAGCAAACAAGCTGTTTAGGGAAGACACTTCAGTCTGAGAAGCCCAATGTAAGTGAAGGGACTCTTGTGGAATTGTATGTAGCTGTACATGTAGACACTATAGGGGACTACATCTGGTAGTTTGAGAATGTTTACTGCCACAGTGCTTCTTACCTTTTTGATCTTTATAGGAGGCCTTATCAGAGTTTGAGGGGATGAATATGGAGGGAAAGAGCTCAGATGCCTTAACTGTACGTACCAAATTAATACTTGGAATAAACTACCACAGAAGTTCAAACTTCTTATGAAGTGTGCTGTTTGTTACATAAAGCCTGTTGCTTTGTGCCCTTGATTTGGGGCCTTTATACATTATTATTTTGTGTTATTTAAAATAAAACAAACTCAAACTTTCCTGTTTTATAGAGGTTTCCTCAAATTTGGGAATACAAAGCTGGTGCGTTGACTCACAAGCAAACTTAATAATGGTAGCTCCAGCCTGAGTCACTAAGGGGAAAGTCCAGGATTATTACTGCCTAGAATTACTCTGCTGATTCATTCGCACACTACATCCCAGGCCCAGGAGATGTGTTAATAGGACACTTGCCTTAATTTCAGGACAGCATGTTGACAAACTAATGTTTTTTGGCACGCTTTCCACACCATAAAAAGAATATTTATGGAAATGTGTTACCACAGCTGACTCTACACGGTGATAACTAGATTTAAATCCAGCCGGCTGTTGCTTTCCATAGAGGTACCAGCATGTTGGCTCTTGCAGCGTCTTTTGTGTTGGTTTGAGTGCACGTATGATTGTGAACACACCTACTCGCTCCGTGCGAGAGGATGACTGACCTTTTTTTTTTTTTTTTTTTACCTGTGTGGGTATCTCCAGGCTGGGTCAGTGGCAGGAGCGATACCCCTCCTTCCTCAGGAGAACAACGAGCTAGCGAGCCAGCTGAAGAGACTAGAGAGCTCTTTCAGCATATTTGCAGAGGAGTCCAACCCAAACCAGCTCTTAGCCCATCTCGGCCGCATGGCTGTAGAGTTTCACCATCTCTCCTCTAAGGTCCAAAAGAATGAGCAAAGGACCTCCCTCCTACAGGTAGGACACACGTGACAGAAGGAAAAGATGACAAATCCTTAGATCTAAGTTATGTCTCTGAGATGGCTTATTGATGCTTAAAGATACTTTTTTTTTCATATTTTAAGAAGCATCACACAGAAGGCAAAAATGCGTATTTATATTTGTTAAATTAATGTCATTTTTACTTTTAACATACTAACTGGATACCAATTAGATGCTGTTTTACATTAAATGCTGCTATACGAGTTTCCCAGAGTGTCAGATTTGTCCATGTTATGTGATTGCATGGTTCAGGGTTAAATGCTAAATTGCTCTACAGCAGATTTTGTTGGTAGCACAACATGTGTCAGAAGAAGAAATTCTGCTTGGGCACTGTAACAAAAATGTGAGTGTTGATAGCAGTTGTCACTTTGTTCCATTAACAAAAATAACTGGAGTTCCAGGGAAGCGTTTGCAGGTGCTGACTGGTCAGATTGTCATCTGCTTACTCAGTGCTTGATATCCGTACAGAGACCTTAAGGATTTAACTTTAACTTTAACTTTTTAGCGCGTTTTTAAATTCTCAAAAAACTCAAAAGTGGTTTACAATGAAAGGTTATTGGCCGTTTAATTGTAATCAATGTGTTAATTTGGCTGCTCAAGAGTTTGGGAGGGGGGTGAATTTGTAGTTTCCAATGATTTAAAATGTTCCCTGTCACGTGTACTAATGTGATTTCAGTTTGTTAATTTGTCAGATGAAAATGTGAACTGGGTGATCGTGTGTCAGAGAGTCAAAAGCCATAAAAATAAAAAAAGCCAGCGTTTCCTTATGAGTTCTATTTTGAATTCCAGCATAATCTTATCTGCAGAAGGACTTTTCCACTGCTCTGCCCAGTTAAAGGCAGTTACCTCAAGCCAGAAAAAAGGCCAGTGCGTTCGTACAGATTGGCGGTAAATATTGTGATTAATTATAGGCGTGTTTTTTTTTATATTTCTCTCTGGTTTTTGTAGACGCTCTGTGAGCAGCTCAGACAGGAGAACAATGAGCTTCGAAAGAAAATGGAAGAAGACCATCATATCAGGAATCAAGACTTGGAACAGCTGAGGTAATGTTTTTCTTTCTGTTTGCTTGGCAGGGCTTTTTATGTTGTTAGGGAGGTTAAAAAAGAACTTATAATTTATTTGTTGTACATTACTTCAGTCCAGTTGACCGACCGTGACATATCTCAGTCTCATTCTTGTGATTTTGTTTCTTAAAACCCTATGAAAGTTGTGAGAGTTAAGCATGTGTTACTGTTTTATTACCAAATACTTTCTGTACTTTGAGTTGGAATATGACAGTTGACCATGCTTTCACTTCTGATGGGGGATTATTCCAGTGCTTTCTTTCTGTTGGTGCAGCTACGGGGTGTTGTAGGGTCTTCCCAAAGGACATCCTGACGCGGTAGCAAAACGTCAACAACTTTGGGAAAGGGGCCCTGTTCACAGATGTTATCATTTTCACTTTCTTACCGATTTTAGGCAGGAGAACCAGAAACTCAAGGAGCTGGTCACGGGAGGAGCAGCAGTCGCATCAACTGCAGCGCCATCTGATACCGAGACTCCTGAGGCCAAAGACGAGCCAGTTAAGGAGGAATCTGCTGCTGTCCGACCTAAAATGGAGGCCACCACGCCGCAGAAGGTAGCTTAAAACGGAATTACAGTATAGATATTGTTATTTTAAAATTAATTTCTCACTGACTCAGTTTAATGTTACATTGTTACATTAACTTTAAAATCCCCCTTTAAAAAATGTGGTCGTATAAATGTTTCTTAGTTGATTTGTGACTTTCCAACTTGGAAACTGGATTAAGGAATATTTTCTGTGTGTCCCCCCCTCACCAGAGTGGAAAAGCTGCAGAGAAAACTCCAACCAAACCATGTGATATAGAGGTGTATGAAAAGAAGATCAAGCTTTTAGAGAAGCAGAGAAAGGATGTGAGTCTTAACTTGGCTACTTTTTTTAGTCGCTGCTCATCCTCTTTTGCCATAGGGGAAAGTCTCTGTGCATTTTGTTTCCTATATGTTCATTGTTGTTTCACTTTCTGGCGCTGCTCGCAGGTTCTGGAGGTGAACAAACAGTGGGACATTCAGTGGAACTCCATGAAGTCACAGTTTGAGCAGAAGGTACAGTAATGACTTTGTGGCTATAACGAGCGGTGTGGGAAGACATCTCTGTGCGTTGATTGACTTTAGACCAGCTGACTCCAGAATCTGCTGAAATTGAATGCTCATTTCTCTCTTTTTTTTTTTTTTTTTTTTTTAAATGGTTGCTCAATGTCATGATTGGGGGTCCGATCAGTCAAATCTGCCAAGTTTTCTTGAATTTTTTTCTTGTATTGAATTTCAGCGACTTCTTGCGCTTCAATTTAAGGACAGTGCTTGTAAACACAACTGTAGATTGTATGTGAATGGAGCTACATGTCTAATACGGATCATGCATTATTTGTTCCCAAAACTATCCTTAATCAGCAGAAATAAAGTATGTGCTGAGAATAGAAAGTCTTCATTTCTCGGCAGGTTCAAAATTGGCTAAATTCAGCTGACTTCCACTGTGCTCATGTCAGCCTCTGGAGAGGTTTTGTAACTCCTGAACTTAAAGAGTTTGTTTATTACTGAACATACTTGCTCGTCACTTTTGTTTGTCTCAAATTGGTGAAGCTACTGTTATCAGTGGCAACAATATTTAAAGAAATAAAAGCTGGAGTTAGTCTGATGCTTCTGCATTCTTTTTTTTTTTTTTCAAACTGGGGCTTAAAATAAGGGGAACACAACTGAACAATGCAGTAATGAAACAGTTTTGGAACGATCAGAGTAATTGCTATAAAATAAATGGATGAGGAACACAGGACTGAGGAGTTTGTGTGCATCAGTTGGCAGCGAAGCAGCTGTGAGCCTGTCCTTTTTCTCTTTTTCTTTCTTTTTTTTTTTTTTTTTTTTCATTGTGCTTGTCCAGTGGAAAAGGTGCAATCTTGCAATAGCTTGCTATCTGAGCATACTTACCACAAGGCCTCTCACACTTAAGCAAGAATTCCCCTCACCTCTCTGGTACCCGCTGACTTCCTGCTGTGGTGCAGTCAGAGGGCAGCAAAGACACACAAATATACACACTCTCGTACTCGTACTTACACACCTGCTTTTATGCACACCCACAATTCTGAACGCACCTACATTCACACTTTGTAGAGACGGGGACACCATGCAGCCTTGGGTTTTGACCGCAGAACCCTAGATATATCCATTTGCGTCACTAGATTTGTTCATATTTTACACAAAAACACAACTGCGTGTTCGCGTCCTCGTTTCTGTGACATCAATTTGCAATTCGACAACATACATCTCTAATGTTG
Source organism: Odontesthes bonariensis (assembly GCF_027942865.1). Taxonomy (NCBI): domain Eukaryota; kingdom Metazoa; phylum Chordata; class Actinopteri; order Atheriniformes; family Atherinopsidae; genus Odontesthes; species Odontesthes bonariensis. Next base: position 14,884,907 of record NC_134518.1, on the reverse strand, counting down.
TATTTCAACACACGCACCAGCTGATGTTTATCTCTGAATAGCTCTTTCTGTCTTTCTTTTTTTTTTTTTTCTTTCCGGCGTGTGTTTGTGAAAATAATACCTTTTTACGCCTGTGATCGATGAACTCAGCCAGATGGTTTACTTTTGTCCCTTAGATCACAGACCTCAGACAACGGCTGGCTGAGTCCCAGAAAACTGTGCTGGAACTGGAGGCTGAGCGAGAGCAGAGGCAGCGCGACTATGACAAAAAGCTACTTCTGGCCAAGTCCAAGATTGAAAATGTACAGGTGAGCCCACAAGGAAATAAAATAACAGATAAATTCTAAATAAATACAATTCTGAAATCATTGTGGAAAGAAACGTGGTTTTAAAAATGTCTACGGCGAGTTCTTTCAACGTTTTGGGTGTGTATGTTTCAGGGGGAGAAAGAGTGTTTGAACTCTGAGACTGCTGAACTGAAGCAGAAGGTTCGCTACCTTCAAGATCAGCTGCTGCCTCTCAGCAAACAGAGAGAGTACCAGGAGAAGGAGATCCAACGCCTCAACAGGGTGAGTGTGGAGGAGATGCAAAAGGAACCCATCAGGCTGAGATACATTTCTGTCAGTATAATGTTTACTTCGTGTTCCTTCAGGCCTTAGAGGAAGCCTTAAACCTGCACTCCCCTTCAGCTTCCCAACAACCTCCTGGCCAGGGTAACTTTGCAGATGCAGCAAATAACTTTAAAAAACAAGAACTTCTCACTCAAATTGCTGTACTAAAAGAACAGGTAAGACATGCGAAGAAAGGAAAAGGAAAAAAAAACCCTGCCTGGTTATGCTTTGGTTTTACATGCTTTTTCGTCGAATGCATTTTTTTTACAGGTGAAAATCTTTGAGGAGGACTTTAGAAAAGAAAGGAGCGACAGGGAGCGAATGAATGAGGAAAAAGAAGATTTGAGGCGGCAAGTTGAGAGACACCAGGGTCAGATTACTAATTTGACCAATCAGGTAAACTTAGTGCATATGAAGTTTTTGTACATGACATGATCTGGCCAGCTTTGGCTACCACAGGTTACCTGTATCTAAACCGCACTAATTACTGTTGTTTTTTGATATAAGCTTTCTCATTATGTTTGTGTTCCTCAGCTTCATCAGGCACAGAATGAGTGTCAGAGAGAACGTACAGAGAGGTGCAAGCTGGAGAGACTTCAGATGCAGCATCACAAACAGGTACTGGCTGATTGTATTCTGCTTGCATTAAAATGCTGAATAAAACTGTGCCATCAGACTGGGTAAGGCGAAGCCTTTGGTCATTTTGGCCATTGGTTCCAGTATATTTAACCAGGAACAAGGCCTTCACTGTGTTAAACCTCTGGGATGTATCATGCTGAGACATGTGAGCAGTGGAAGCCTGGCAGACTAGTGCCCCCTTGTGACAACACACAGTTTTACATCTGGAGATTTCCAAGTTGGTAAACAAAGCGGCACAAGAGCCTCACTCCAGCTGGCTACCTCACGGTGCTTTGGGGATCAGCAGGTGGAGCATTCACACTCGGTGGGAGGCAGCTGCAGCAGGGTTGTGGGTCTGCGGTGGCCCACTCTACGACGTGGCCGCTGCAGTTCGCTGAGAGAAGCAGCCGTGCACTGATTGGGGATCACATGTGTACTTGTGAATCCCTCGTAGGGGCAGCAGCAGGAAAGGCGTACCTCAGACCCCACGTCAGGCTCAGTGAACGGCCCGCTGAGCCCTCCCTACTGTGGTCCCTTTGTGCAGGTGGGAACGCAGGGCCTTGAGGGCTGGCCCATACACTTTCCTCCCCGGATACCCAATGCAGCAGGCGCCACCACGGCCGCCTCAGCCGCCGCCGCCGCAGCAGCAGCAGCAGCAGCACCCCCTCCTCGAGACTTCCAGCCTGTGACCCCGGTAAGGGTGCTCTAAGGCCAATCTGTCTCTGCTTCATAAAGCAAACGGAGCTCTTTTTATTCTCCTTTCTCTTACTTGTACTCACTCCCCTTTATCCTCTGGGGTTGGGTTTCCACTATTCAATATTCATTGTTAGGTGACAGCAAGAATATAAGTATTATGCTAATGTCATGCTGGTTGTGATAATATACAATAATAGAAATATAACTTAAATGGGGCTTTTTCTTTGGTCAGGCTTTTCCTTGGCAAATGTCATTCCCTCAGCCGAGGGGGGCCAGAGCAGTAGGAGAGAGTTCAAGACCACCACCAGAGAATGCAGGTAAGGAGCAGCCAACCCAGTCGAGTACTGTGCCCTTACATATTATTATGCGTCACATTTTTGTGCAGTTATATTTCTCGAAGAGCAAGTTTGTCCACAAAACCCTGCTTCAATGAGAAAAAAAAACGAGACCATTACAAAATGCATCCTGTGTTAAACGCAAATTTCAAATCAGGCCCCGAAATTCTGTGATTTCCTTCGTGCTGAACACACTTGGTGTGTGCTCTCCCCCTCTTCAGAAGGCAGTGAACTCTCACTGCATTTCTTGGTAACTAAAGCCACATTGAGACAGGTTTGACTGGTATAAACTCGGGCGTTGTTGGCCCTGACCGCCCAGAGCTGCACGCTAAGTTTAGGCTCTTCTGTGCATCGGGAATGCCGTGTGCTACTTGCTCCCTGGGGCCACAGACTGCTTGTGGCCGGTAGGTGCTGTGTTGCGCACCACGACCGAGACAGACGGCACAACGGGCTGATCGTTGTTGGTACCAAGTGTTGGACAGAGTCGAAGGACTGTTTACGGATCTACATCTTTTTGAAAAGCCTCAATTGTCAGATGAACTTTTAAGTACTAAAAAAACACCTTGTTAATTCTGAAATCTCCATTGCTTTATAGAAGCCAGAGAGACTTCACACAAACGAGGACGACTCATAAAATTACACATCTATTCATAAATGGCCTGGGGCTGTTTTTTTTTTTTTTTTTTTTTTTTTAAACAGCAACTGTTTTTCTTTTTCTTTTTATCCTTAAAATGCATACACGTCATTTCCTCTCTGTTCCCTCACTCATAGAGACTTCAAGCAGAGTTTAAATTGAGAAGTTTAGACTTCTCGAAGAGTAACCCCTGCCGTTCATCTCAAAGATACTGCGATATCGTGTTTTTGCAAATATCGTGCAGCCCAAACATTGGGTACTAAACGACAATTAAACAAATAAAAATACTCGTATAAGATATCATGGTTCACAAAAATGACTCGGAAGTTACAATTTGTGTGCAAATTTAAACAGAGTCGAGCTTACAGAGCTGAAATCATAAAGCGCTACTGCAGTTGTCATTTTTCTCTTTGCTTTATTTTTATTTCTTTATCTTTAATCAATAGATAGATTAATTGTTTGTTTACGTGTGTGTTCAGATCAGTCATCAGCAGCAGCAGCAGCAGCAGCAGCGGCAGCCGCAGCAGCGACAGGGTTTGGAAAAAGGGAGAGACAGAACATAGACCCTGGAAAGCACTAAAGCATCACCGTACCCACTTACTGGAGTCTGGGTAGTAGCATGAAAAATGATTTGTAATTTGAGTTGACAAGGTGTGATTGATCTATAATTTTCCTACTGAACTGTAGATATCCTATTGTAATGTTGTTTATACTTGCGTTTTATAAGGCTATTTGTGAAACACTTCGCTCTTCTGTATATATATATATATATATATATATATATATATATATATACACACACACATGAAATATTATTTAGATTATTTTTTTTTTATCTGGAACTTAAGTCATTTGTTAAATAGGTTGGAATAATTAACACTGCTCTCTTTATTTTAATTTTCTTTTTTTTTTTCGTCTTTTTTCTTCCAATCTTACCTATTTGATTGTCTCTCCACAAGTACGTAACAAACTTAAGTTTCCTACTTGTCGGGTTACAGGAAGCCATTCCCCGATATGACTAAGACGACACGCGCTCATTCGAACGGTGAATGATTATATAGGTACACTGAAACATAGAATTTACAATGTGAATGTTAATTGATTTGAGAGGATTTCTACAGTGCCATCGATGTTATAGAGCTGTCCGATATGTGTAACTGTTCAAAAGTGATTGTTGAAATACAAAAAAAAATTTGGGAAAATGAATTTTGATGGTATCATACCAAAAACATGATTGTGATTACTGATAATTTATTTATATCCTGCTGTTTTGATAGTTGCATTGACTAAGTGTAAATCATTGTCTTTAGTAATGCTGTTCTTTCTATGTTGTTAGTGTAATCCCAATATATTGTAGCTATTGACATTGTATGTTTGTATCAGACACAATACACAATGCACAGTACATACAAAACCTTTTCTTTTCTTCCATGATAATGGACCTAATCTCATTAAACAACACTTCTACTTGGTTTTGACCATTCTCTCTGATATTTATGCTCCTCCCACTTCATTACGTCCAGTTTAACTCCACCATAAAGCAACCGGAGGTTCCAGCAGCCAAATCCCGAGGCCGCGGTGGTGGCTACGCTTTTTCTTCATACCCGTTATGTCACAGACCTGCTGAGTTAAACCGTTGCCACGGTTTCTGAACATATACCCCCATGCTACAGCAGTGCATCTGCCCCCCGCAGAAGAAAACTTCTCCCAGGATGTCTGGCTTTGCTTTCCGTCTCCATCGACAACCAGCAGCAGCACACGCCATGCAAAATGAATCTGCAAAGCGAAGAGCCCCGATTAACGTACACAGGAAGCATCATTTCGGATTGCGCGCCACTGTTTTAAAAAGGGTTGATCCGATCTCCAAAAATCCAGATTTGCCTGTTTTTCCCCAAACACTTTGTTATGGTTTCTTTAGAAAAAGGGTGTTTCATGTGGACAGACGAAGGGCTTCAAAATGTGTGGACGTGACTTTGGGAAAATGCTCCTGTTTTTTTTTTTAACAAGTTAAAAAGTAACATGGAAAAATGTCCTGGTGGGTGAGAGCTGACACGAGAGACAAGTAGACTTGCACTTTGAAGGGTATGCTGTAATTATCGGAAGTTGTATTTTCCTGGTTTGTAGCCTTCTTTTTCCTTTTTTTGCTATAGGCAGAAAGCACATGTGAGACTTTTTGTATTTGACTGGCTTAATAAATCTATTCTAAATGTCTTAATACTTCGCTACCTTCATTATTAATATTTTCTTTTTTTTTCTTTTTTTTTTTGGGGGGGGCACAAACTTTCACGACTCCATTTTCACCTTAACATGATGGAAATCCCACATTAGGAAAAGAAAACAGTCAAAATAGTGCATTTTTCTCCTTCATTTATTGAAATGAATGTTGATGCTGTAATGGCGAACAGGTCCTGGGATGGGAAGATAGCATGGTGCTGTGAGATCGCAGGGCAGCCCGAATGCACTGAAAAGCTGGCCTGAGCCCCAGACTCCGAGAAGGCCCAACAGACTTCCTGTTTTCAAGCCTCCCCTTCATTCTACATGCCATCTTCATTTCACAGAAACTGTTGCTATCTATCACTATCTTACATGCTAGCCAAAATAAACTTTGCCAATGATTACAGTCGCTTTCATTTGATGGACAATGTTCTACAGTCTATCGCATCTAATTAAAAACATCCTGTGTGTACAGTTTGAGCAGATAACGGCGAATATCAGCTCGGACTGCGGATACGCTGACGCTCGGGTGCCACCTCATCACTGGCTTCCCGTCCGGTCCCACCAGAAACTTCTCAAAGTTCCACTTGACGTCGCTGACTTTTACAGGTTCCCAGAACAATCGGCCGGCGGGGTTACCGAAGTCGTCCCCAACTGGAGGGCAGGCGCTCTGCGTGGCAGAGAGCACAGGTAAGTGAACTTAGGTGAATCATTTCCATGAGCAGAAAAAGGTGGCACCGGAGGAATTGTTCAGGGTTCAATATGCAAACATTTAGGAGTCTACGTGCACAGGTGGGATACGGCATTCTTTTTAAGAGGTGGTCGTGACTTACTTTCAGGAAAGTGAAAACCTCTTGCTCCTCCTTTCCATTCACATCACCTTTCTCGAACAACAGGAAGTTTGGAACAAATCCATAGCCTGGTCTCACGTGCCTACAATCCCGAAACAGAGCATGTTATCAGTGGACCAGCCACTTAGCACTTTGCTGTTTGGCAGCTGCCCCAGATTCAACACAAGCAGAGTAAAACAACATAACATTATTGAGAAAGCTTGGCTATGGATCTGCGATGACTGATGGAACTGGAAACATTAGCTCTGTTTGTGTTAAAGCGGCCACTATAAGAAGCTCATGTTGCTGGTTAAATAGAGTAATATTGACAGAGAGGATTAATCAAATGTTGCTAAGTCCTCTGTACATCCAGCTTTGAAGGTCCTTATGAAACAGCAACTGATCCATATCTGCTTATTAGAAGCTCGGGGCTCATATGTAGGGAACTCTCATGTTTTCACATTTTCTATAGGCTTCCCGAGCAAAATCCTATCGAATTCCCTAAAAGCCGAGACAGCTGATAGCCTGGGTGTGTAGCTTTGAGTTCAATGTCATCTGTTAATCCTTGTTTTTTTTTTTTTTAACAGTGTTTTCATTGTGACTGACTTGCATTGAAAGGCACATATTGCTCACTTTAAACCCGGCAGGATTTCATGCCTTTGCCCCGGTTCCTGTTTCCCAAACTGGTTGCAGGGAAAGCCAAGAACAGTGAGACCAAGATGCTTCATCTCCTCGTGCAGTGCATTCAGTTCTGACAAAAGACAAAGTTGGGTCGAGATGGTGAGGCCCGCATTTGCCATACTGCTGCTTGACATAAGGAGGCCCGCGGTGCTGTTTCTTACCCTTATACTGAAAGGTCAATCCTCAGTATGTAGCAACGTTGACGAAGAGGACAGCCTTGCCTGTGAAAGCAGTGAAATTTACTGTGCGACTACCGTTCAGAGTCTTTGCGTGGTATTTGTAGATGGTGCCATCTGTGGATGAGTCACACTGCTGCGGGGACACACAAACACACAGGGTTAGAGCAGGTTATCTGTGTTGTGACTGGCTTAAAACCAACGCAGTCCATAAGGCCAAAGCAATGAGTGATTAACCGTTTTACAGATAATTGTTTACAGAGTGATAGCTTGTGCCAGCTTGGTCTGTTATGATAGAAATGTGCACACCTCAACAAATGACAAGTGCCAAGTTTACAAGAGGGCACAACAGCTTGAATAGACTAGCGGTCCAAATACAACATTTGGGGCTGTCCAACCTTTACCAAGAACAGGAAAATCACCTAACATGATCGCAAATGGAAGTTTCTGTACCGTCTCTAATATCAATATCAAGACCTTTAAAGCAATGAATCCAAATTTGACCAAACAGGTAGCAACAAAAGTCTCACCGGCCTTCCCCTCATACCTCTGTTGTTATGTGGGCTGGAGGTCTCCATGTGCCCCACGACAAAAACAAGGCCTGTGTCAACAGGAAAACCTGCCTCTCGGTGCACCACAGACACTTGAACAAAGTGACACTCGTGACCGCAACCAGAGGTCTCAAACTATCCACTGAGAGACAATATCCCCGATATCTTGCAGCTGAGAAATGACTAACGAGAGCTGTAGGGTTTTGACTCCTTCTTTTTCATAGTCTGTACTTTTAAAAAGGTGCTCTACATTTCCAGGTTTTTTTTTTTTTTTTCTTTCTTTTGCCAAAGAACAAAAAAGCTCATTATTTGTTCACCAGGAACATTTATCACCAGGAAAATCATGGCCACCTTCAAAACAAGGGCGAACTGCAGAGTGCAAAGTAAACAACAACCAAACATCAGACATGAGATAGAACTGTCCATAAGAGGTTAACAGATGGCTTCTGAAAACGCCAACTAGGCCCTTCAGGAAAAATTGATTTCAGCGAAATGTTGACATTATTCATGTGTCCTATTGTTTATAACATTTGACATGGATTCAAAGGCTTGTTTTTTTTTTTTTTCTTAGCTATTCTCAAAAAAAAATTTTTTTCTCGTGTAAACCGCTCCACGACCTTCTGCTACAGTTTAATTACGTCTAATTACGCAGCGCAGGTGTCAACGTGGCGTTATTAGACAGAAAGATGTCTGAAAGCTCTCTGTGGGTGTGTGTTTTATCAACAGGTAGCCTACCTGAGTGAACGTGGCGTCGGCGGTGCAGGGTCGCAGCAAAGCGAGCAGCATCAGCGGTAAGAAGGACCACATCATGCCGTCCTCTCCCGCTCTCTGTGGGCGACTGTCAGCCTCTCCCAGTGTACCCGCCGGGGGCGGAGGGGCACACAGCTGGCTGAGACGTCGACATCTGCTGACGTAAAGCATAGAGTGGCCAATGGATGAATTCATGAATGAATGAGGAGTCTACCGCAGCAGGAGATGCGATAGACAAGTGGCCAAGTGAGACTAGGAATGAAAAGTGACTTGAATACATGAATGAATAGAAAAAAAAAATTGCCTGGAAAATGGAACTCAATTCAGTTTTACTGAAGCAAGACGGTGCCTTTCTCCTGAACGCTGTCAGGTCATTTATTTATGGATAATTTCCCCTTTTATGGGATCGGTAGTTGTTGCCATGGTGAGCTGGTACTTGGCTATATGCCCTGTGGGTGGCTGGCATGCCTCTCTGCATGCCTGTCAGAGCACTTCAACGACTTAATCATAGGCTACACGGTGTTCAGTTCAAATCTGCAGTGCCACAGACACGAGGACGGGGAGGCTATTCTCAAACGGAAAATATGTCACACAAACACACAATGCTTGAAATATGACCCCATGTCCAAAATAAAGTGGGCCCTAACGAGAAAACAATGACCCTCAAATCATTTGATCCTCATTATCCTCCCATCAAGTATCCTCGTTTTTAATTTTATGTCACCGGCATGTTATTCAATTTCCCTTTGGGATAAATAAAGTATTTTCCATTGGATTTGATTTGATTCCAAATTAGATAGTATTGGGACATGCTGCTTATCAGTTCAGGGCGTCCTGATATGTTATTTTACATTATTATTTTTGTTTCATAATCGCATGTTTCAGCTGGAAGGCCAGTTTTGTACTTAAGTTCTTTCACACTTGTATCACAGTCAAAGTTTTGTTTGAGATTTTCAGAAAGATGTGTAGTAGTGTAGCCTTCCCTGACAAAGACCGTGAACATAACTGAAAATGTTATCGACGCTATCATGAATTTGTGCCTACCACCTGTTGTTACAGTATTGACCACAAGGGGTCGATAAAGAGCGCCTTTATGTCTGTGGGCAGCGGCGCCGGTGACATCAACACTGGCTGTGCAGGCACTGAGCCCTCGGACTCAGCTTCGCTGGTGAGAGATGGCGTCCCTTTTGCAGCCAGATAGAGTTGTCTATCTGGTTCGTGGGGAGAAAAGGATTAGAGCTTCTTTATCTCAACTCTATTTCTGTCGCTACTGTAGCGAGCTACGATCTCTGGAATGTGTGTCTCACGAGGTACGTTTATTTTTTCTCCCCATTTTTACTCCCCCGGTCATGACAGTATAGCACTTAGCTTCCTTGTTGTTAGCAGACGTGCTAGCCGCTTTGACAGATAGGCGGGACTTGTCTGATAATGTCACACATTGTATGGCAGAGCCCCTTGTCATTCAGCGGGGTTTCCAGCGTTCCCCTCATCTCATTGGTCATCCAGTTAAACTTCCGCTGGGGTTAGCATTATGTTGAACGCAGCAGAAATAACGATGAAGCTAGATAGCTTTAGCTATACTTGAAGCATGTTGTTAAGCTATCTGGATAGCAAAAATAAAGATATGAATGGCACGTTCAGTTGTCAAAAAAACCCCACTTGTTTTAACTTGGGTTATTCAGCTAACGTCCTCCAACTTGGTAAATCTGCACGAGTGAATAGGTTCACAATTAGGGCCACCACACCCAGAGCGAATCAGCTATATTCTCATGTAGCAACATAACAGTGCGAGTCTTTGCTTTTCTTTTAAAATGTGTTACCAGTAGTTCATTAAAAAACGCCAACCTTACCTCCTGGAAGAGTAATATTCAACTCTTCATCATCGCACCATATTGCTTAGATAAATTAGTCTCACTGAAGATAGACCTGCACAGATAACTGACTGCCCGTTGTACCTCTGTCTCTGAGCAGGTGGACTCCCATTACTGTCCAAGCTGTCTGGAGAATATGCCGTCTGCAGAGGCTAAGCTTAAAAAGAATAGGTGAGACTGTTGTTGTAACGTCACACATCTAGTCAGTTTTTCACCCATGTAGGCAGTCTGGCCTCTCAATTTGATCGTGTTCATTTTTGCCATCGATTCACAATATTTTCTTTTTGCTCTACTGTAGGTGTGCAAATTGTTTTGACTGCCCATGTTGCATGCACACGCTTTCCACTCGGGCCACTAACATCCCAGCTCCTTTGCCTGATGATCCAACCAAGACAGCCATGAAGAAAGCCTACTATTTGGCCTGCGGCTTCTGTCGTTGGACCTCCAGGGATGTGGGAATGGCTGACAAATCCGTCGGTAGGTGTTGAAATAAAGTAGATGGATTAGTGCCGTCATACTTATTTGTACACTTTAAGGTCATTTGGCATAATAAGCAGCACCGGGGCTACTTGGATACACTAGTCAGAGTTTTGTAGTAGCTCTAAAACTGCTCATTATTTCATCTTCTGAATAAATATGCGATGAGTTGTATTAGTTTATGTGACTTTCCTGAGTCTGATGTTTTGCTATGGTTTTGCTATGTTTTCTGCAGCCAGTGGTGGATGGCAGGAACCAGAGAACCCTCATGCTCAGTGGGTATGTTTTCCCCTGTGGCCATTTGAAAAACTCTTGAGTTGCTCACATGTTTCCCGATCACGCTCTTTCTTTTGAATAGTTGTGTCTGAATAAGTTGCATCCACACTCTCACGGCCCGAGGCTAAAGCAATCCAAGCAGATACACGGTTGCTCGAGCAACAAGTTTGGTACAAACAAATGGTCACTGTTCAGTCAACACAGTGTTGCAGTTTTATCATTATATGTTGTGTCACGCTTGGCGCCTGCATACAAGGTGAGGGTTTCTAACTGCCTTGGTCCTTGTTCCTCTCTCGTAAACTAAATTCTACGAACGACGGCTTCACAAACTCCATCTGAAAAGTTTAAAGCCTCATCTAAACCGTTGTTGAGGAGATCAGCTTTAGAGCTCCTCAACAGTAGGGAGTAGGGAGGTCTGAGTCATTTGGAGGTTGCAGACGAGGTCTGCCTTGCTTTCTGTTCTGCAGTTTTCTAAATAGAAGAGAGGCTCAAAGTTCTTTTCTTTACCAAAACTACCTCTTCTGCTCACAGCAAAAAAATAAAATACAGTCAAAGAAGAGGCTCCACAATTAGTTTTTAACTTGAAAGTGAACAGGCAGAGAAGTATTATCAGCATTATCAGTATTTCTATGTACTTTACATCTGTTCAAGGTGGTGCTTTTGAATGTAAAATCAAAGTGATGGTCAGTATTTCTCAGAGCAGTGGTACTGTTTCCTTAGTATCACAGAGATCCTGTAATACCGAGCCAAACAGAGCTAAAGTAATGTTGTGTTATTTTCCTGTGGTTGGTTAGTTATTTGTTTTAAAGATTACATATTTGCAGAAGATCAGGATTTTTAATTTTCTGGATTTCACATGATCAACTCGAACAAAATGCTCATGTCTATACACAAAGTGACCACAAATACATTTGGAGGTGATCATAATTTCACACCAGGTCTGTCAACCAGCCGCTTTGAAGGATCATGTCATAGTTTCCTTAAAAGTGCATTTACAGGTGCAAAATAACCAAGTAATGTTGTGATCTTAAACACTCATTCTTGTGTTCAGATTTGCACAGAGCTCCTCTGACTTATGTGTGGATCCATTTTTGTTTTCAACAGATCAACAAGCTGATTGAGTATTATCAGCAGCTGGCCCACCGAGAGAAGCAGGAGAGGGACAGGAAGAAGCTGGCCAGGAGACGACAGTGCATGCCGCTGGCGTTCTCGGTACCCTCGAGCTCTCTGACCTGCATAGTTTCATTCACTCTTCCTAAAAACACCACACTTTTCCTCTTTACCCTTTTCAAATGTCAAACTAATGTCATGTCAAATGTCATTTTCTTATATCCGATCATCACCGTTCATGTGCAGTTATAAGATTCAGAACATCTTTAACCTCCTTCTTAGTTATGTAATTTAAAGTGTGACACATTTCCACTCGGAGTTGAGCTGAGCAGCGTTCACAGCGGCACACTTGCCTCGGTCCCCTCTATTAAGGTTCCACATCAGGATTAGAGTTGTCCTTGGAAAAGATTTTGCTCCAGGTCACAGGCAGGAGAAGACAAGGATGCTGAAATTACGCAAATGAGATCAGCCTCTAGGATACAAGCATAAGAGGGAAATTGAATGTTGACTTATGTCTGACTCCACTGTGAGAAGGAGGCGACGTGCCCCTTTTCATCTTGATTGTTCCGGGCTTTTTGGGTTGCAGAGAAAAACAACAAACAGTCTTATGGCTGGCAAACTGTTGGCATGTCAGACGGAGAATTGGACAGATTGACGTGCTGTGCCCTTACTTTACAAATGAGAGCGACATTCAGGACTAGTTTGAGCCCCGAAGGTTGTGCAGGTTGTGTTAGTCTGACCTAGAAAAAATCCATATTGTATGATATAAGTCAGATGAACATGTATTCCAAACCATCCGGTTTTAGTTGGACTGACACAGGAATTCAATATGTATATATATTTTTTTTGTCTAACATCATAGAAACCTCTAAGAATGTTTCAATTTATCTGCTGCTCTGTTTCTTTTTTTTTTCTTTTGAGTGCAAGTGACTGACTATAATTTCATGCTATTTTCAATTGATCATCCATCTCCATAAAAATGTCCAAGCGACAGCCAGCTTGCGATGTCTTCAAGGCCAAATCGCAGCAGAAAATAGGCTTGTTTTAAATGTGTCTTCATGCCTCTTTAGCTCGTTGGCACGTTGTTCACATCTCCCGCATTCAGCTTTTCCAATAATTAACGCCCGTTAATGCAAAATCGGTCCTTCCTGTTGTGTGTTGGGACCAGTTAAGATGTGATGTCCTGCAGTTATTTTCCCATCACTGATGCGTTTCCGTTGCTGTTGCATGCCATCAAATGCCACTAATGTTTTGCTAAATCGCTTTGTTTTCACCTTGTTCTGTATTCTCTCTTTTTTTCTTTGCTTATGCACTCTGACATTTTGGTTTTTACCCCCCCAGCAACACACTATTCATGTGGTGGTGAGTTGCATTTTTCACAACTTGGGTAGTTTCTTCTTCATAGTAGCACTGTCTTCTCTGTATGTCTGTTCCTGTCTAATGTGTCACCGAGAGACCTCAGAGATCACATGAATTTCTGCTTGGATAAATGAGGCTGAGATCCACACAAAAGGAGCTTTTATGTTGGTTAGATGAAGACAAGCAATAGAACACAGCCTGAAGTCTGCGTAACTAGATTTTTCCCAATTAAGTTCAGTCCCCTGTCTAGTTTATTTTCTCACACTACTCTGGAAGAAAGACTTCTCTTTTTTGTTTCTTACCACAAGACATATTAAAACCCTTTCTTGCTTATTTAGTGTTTATTTGCAAGTCAAATACAAATTTATTTCTGCTTCTTGTTCTCAAAAGCTGTTGTAGATGCATTTTTTTTTTATTAGACCAAGAATAAGAATTGTCTTGTAGATGAATAGCTATGGAATATTCATAAATTCCCCGCTTGGTTCTCATTTGGCGGCCTGTCTGACCGTGTGTGTGTTTCCCTGAATTCACTCAGGAAAAATATGGCCTTGGAACAAGACTGCAGAGGCAGAGGACTGGAGCTCCCATATCAAGCCTGGCTGGCCTTTCGTGAGTCATCTTTTCCCATAAACTTGAGATGCTGCTGCTTTTGACTCCTCACATCAAACCTTCTCTTCTTTTTAAGGGATTTGAAAGAGTTTGCTGGATTTGTGTGTCTCTGTTCAGTAACTACACACTGCGTGCACATGACTAAGATGAATTGATGTTCCACCTTCCAGCAGCCGTCGCTTTGATTAATTTTAGGGTGTTTTATTAAAATCAATTAGCAGGGCCTTGAAAATGTACTTTTGATAAATTGGCAATCCATCACCGACAACAGTGCATCGCCCTTATTCTTTTTCTCAAGTTACAGTTATCTACCTTGTTGCAACAGCTGTGAGCAGGGATCATTTCTAAGTGTCTTAATCAAAAAGCCCTCGAGGGTGTCTTGAACTTAGCAGTTGGCTGACAGAAGGCTGGATGTTGTCAGATGCAGGAGATTTCTTTCTTCAAAAGGTTGTGGTGCTGTGGCCAAGAATGGAATTATTAAATGGACAGTCGTTTTTGTAACTTTGTTAGGACTCGTGTCCTAATAAGCAAGAGTTTCTGGGCGTCCTGTGAACACGGGGTCTGTGGGCCGTCGATAGTCGTATACAGCTGTGTTTGCACTGTGTGGTTTAATTCCAGTACTTTCAACTAGCATCGTTAAGAAGTATCAAGCTGTGTTTGTGTCGTGTTATTAGCCTTAAAGAGGGTGAGGACCAGAAGGAAATCAGCATCGAGCCTGCCCAGGCCCTTGATGAAGTGGAGCCCCTGCCTGAGGACTGTTACACCAGACCTATCAGTTTACCAGAAGGTAACATTTTGTCCAGGAACTGTGCTAATTACCCCTTTAATGGCGGAGGAGGGAAATGCTTACTTTTGTTGTGTCTTCCCAGTGACCACGCTGCGCCAGAGGCTCCTGCAGCCAGACTTCCAGCCTGCAGGGGCGTCTCAGCTCCACCCCAGACACAAACACCTTCTGATGAAGCGCTCGCTGCGCTGCAGGGTCAGAAACGCTTTCATTGGTCTGCTTTAATCAAAGGCTCTTGTTTTTTGTGTTAATATAACAGCCCCCCCATCTCCTCTAATTTTTTTCTCCCATCAGAAATGTGAGCACAACCTGAGCAAGCCGGAGTTCAATCCAACTTCAATCAAGTTTAAAATCCAGCTGGTGGCTGTGTGAGTAGTGGGCGTCAGAATGGGTGTCGTTTATTAATCTACCTGAAGCACCAATTTAGTTTCCATTAGAAAGTCAAAAAGTTTATTTTGAAGCCAGAAGCATACGTTCAGAAAACGATTTGTATTGAATGTGTTTTTATTTTAAGACCCAAAAGAATATCCTAAAACTGTGTTCTGGAAATGAAACCAGTTTTTAACTTGGATGAGGAAGTGGTTATCCTGTTGTTTTAGTCCATCAAATTGAACTTTGTCATTGATAGTGATGTTTTTAGGAGTCTGGTGCTCAGCTCTCACTCTTTAATGAATGCAGCTGAATGCTGTGCTGAACACTGTCAGGATGTTTTAGTGTTGGTGTATTGATTGCTCCTCTGCCTATTCCTCCCACAGGAGTTATATCCCTGAAGTGAGAATCATGTCTATTCCTAATCTCCGATACACCAAGGTCAGTGAGTGCGTCGGTTTTTCTGTTCATACGCTTAATCTCAATATTTCTTAAGATATTAGAAAAAAAACTAAACGGATTAAAAGGCCGAACTGACAGAAAGATAAGACTACGATTGGTCAATAAATAAAAACATTACATGAACTTTTTCTGCTCTTTTTTTTCCCCTCATCCTGTGTATATAGGAAAGTCAGGTGCTGCTGACCCTGACCAACCCAGTGGAGAACATCACCCACGTTACTTTGGCTGCTTGTGAGGAGGAAGATCCTGATGACATCAACAGCACCGCCAAGGTATTTTTCTTTAGTTTCTACTAATACCGTCCCAGGACTAAAGACACTGTCTCTAGGTTGTTTTAATAAGCTGCGTCAGACTGATGAGCTTTTTCAGAAACCAATCGCAGATAAACCCACTGCAGTAAACATCAGACTATATTAATTCCGGCTGAAAGTAAGTCTGTATGTCAGTGCCGTGTCTGGACTGTTAATGTGCACCTCTGTGCCGGATTGTCACCTCCTTCACGGACCATTTACCGAAGAAATGAGCAGCCTTCGCATCTCATCACACGTTCACGCGGAGGAATGGCCTGAGCTTCCTGTGAAAGCAGCCACTTTGTGGCTCTCAGTATGGACAGGCTATCTGTCTTAGCTTCTTAAATGATGAAGTCACTGGTAAGTCTGGGTAAAAAAGAGCTCCAGGGCAAAACGGAGCATCTTCACTACCCATTTCCATTCGCATAATGCCCAAACCAAGCGCACAGAACCCGACCCCCTCTTGATGGGATATTGAAACACCTGGAGGGGGTCGTGCGCCACATGAAAGCGTGCTCGGATGATTTTAGCAGCCATCACTCGCGGCTGGCCACACATACCTGTTACATATATATAATATATTACATCTGTAAGTTCTGTTGGCAGCTCATTCATTTAACCAGCATGACAGTGATTTCTTTTTAAAACGCCCCTTTCTGCAGTCGGTGCAAGCACACAAGTTAGAGCATTTATATATGGGGCGATGAATAAGCTACACAGCCAGACTTTCCAACGCAAATGTTTATTTCTAACTATTCAATTTATATTTGGATTTTTGATTCGTTAAAGGCCGGCGCACACCTTTACGATTCGTGTACGATTTTGTCGGCCCGATGACTTCGCATGGGAATCAATCGTAAAGGTGTGCGGTAGCAGCCGACAAAAGATTTTGTCGTTTCATCGGATCAAATCAAACATGTTCCGTGCGGATTTTCCTTGTGCCGAATACAATCGTATGTGTGTGCGGTCTCTGTTCCGATGTCATCGCGCAGGATTATTTAAACAGCCAATGGGAATAGCGCACTTAGTCACGTTGGACGACTACGACACAAACATGGCTGCCTCCAGTTTGAAAGTCACGTGATTTGTGGCTTCCTATTTCGGTCATGTGATAACATTCGGTGAAAAAAATTGTAGCTTCGCAAGTGTGTGCGGTGGACATGCGAGCGTGTCAAATACGGTCCGAATTGTTATGCCGATCACCCGACAAACGATGCAACGATGACATCGTAAAGGTGTGCGCCGGCCTTAAGATGCCTTAAAAGGAAGCCTGACGAATAAGACTTATTGGGCTTGATAAGCAGCCACAATCTGTTTGAAAAACTTTAAATCTATGTTGGAACTTTTTCAGTCCAGCACTAAACAAAACTTTGATCCGGTGCCATATTGTGCTGCTTTTGGTTGCAGTTTTCTGTTGACATGTCGGCAGGCATGACATGTCAACATTTTGACAAGGAGACTTATCCCCTGTGCGTTTCATACATTTAGTCAACTTAAACAACTTGTGGGTGCTGTTCGTTACTAAAATCTGATTCCGTTCCAACTATTTTCTCCCGCATTATTTCTAATTGCCAGATAGTAAGTTGAGTCTACATTTAAAAATGAATAAAAAAATAACAAGAGCACATAAGTATCAACAAAGTAAGGCATCCAAACAAGAAGCTATCAATAATGGCATTGCCGAGCACTCGCCTACATCTAAATTCAGAAGCGTAAGTAAGTCTTCTGTCCTTTAGATACACCCGGAATTACAAACACTGACTTTGGACGTGCACACAAGCACGAGTGTTTACCAGTCCCTCGCTCGTTTCTCAAACAGCTCCCATTTGCGGAAAAAAAAGAAAAGATACGCTCTCCATGAAGAAACCCAAACAGGACACATGTTCCTCATTGACGGCTAATTGCACGAAGAGTAGAAGTGGTACATGCTTGCCTTGCCATCGTCCAAATCGCTCATCCTGACAATCCGAATGTGTTGGCCCAATACTGTCCCTCAGTAGTTCTTTGTTCAGCAACTTTTGTGACAGGTCATCTCCTTATAGTTGAGTTATCTTCCTTTCAAGGTGTGGGCGAAGCGGCTAATTCAAAGACTACAGAGAAAGTTATGTTGTCATTCTATAGAAACAGTCGCATAACAAGAAGTCAGTCTCATCCAAAACCAACGACACTGGCGGTGACCATTATAGCGCTTTCCGATTGCATCCTTTCCTAAACGTAGTTGGTGAGTAATCGCACATTTATGTAGAAACGTGTAAAAAGGCCTTTTCTTAAGGTTGGCACCCTGTTGCCATGATGACAAAAGGAAAGAAGAGAGCGGTGCACAATCTACTGTGGAAAGCAAAAAACTCCCGTCACCCTGTCCACATGACAACAATGTAGCCAGAGTTTAAAAAAAATAAAAATTCACCCTGGCGGAAGTTTTCAAGAGTATTCATTTTTAATGGGCGGAGATTTGTGTTTGCGTATAGACGAAGGGCAGAAAACCTGGAAAGATTTTCCACAGAACTCTCAGCCACCATTGCAATTGCATCAGCCGTCCCCAGCCGCCACATAGACACCAGCGACTTTGCTCCACTTTCACCCTCAGCAATCGTCTTCTTTGGTGTCCTTTAGAACTAACGCTCGTAGTGTTGTCGTCACCGCTTTGTTACTCTCCGGGTTAAAACTGTAACGGCCGAAGAGAAGTCATGTCCAGAGGATGGGCCTTTTCAGCTAGTTGACATCCCTTCCCAGAATGCATTGTATACAACAATAGCTGGCTATGAGTGACATGAATCCCCCCCTGCTTTTCTTTTTCCAGTGTTCTAATTTGTTGAAATGGAAAAGGCACATTTAAAATCTTGCTTGCTGTCATACAAAAGTCCCAGAATATTCAAATTGTTTATTAGGTTATCGTGCCCAGTAAGGAACTGGTGTTGGCAGGAAAGGATGCTGCTGCTGAGTATGATGAACTGGCTGAACCTCAGGACTTCCAAGATGATCCAGAGTAAGTAAATGCACAACCGCAGGCACTCGCAGGCAGAAGTAACAGTGCAAGGTAGCTTTAGACCTCATCTCTCTTCACTCTCCACAGCATTGTTGCCTTCAGGAAATCCAACAAGATTGGCTTCTTCATCAAAGTGATCCCTCAGAAGGAAGAGGACGCGGATGTCACCGTTTCATTTAAGATCCGACACGACTTCCGTAACCTCGCAGCTCCCGTCCGACCGAACGAGGAGGGATCTGACACCACCACCGAAGCCATTTGGCTCACGCACCATGTGGAGCTGAGGCTGGGACCACTCGCCCCCTGAAAACAAACACTAGTGTTGGGCTCTTTGAACTAGTTTCTTTTTTTTTTTTTTCTTTTTTTTTTTTTAAATGAGCTTAATTTCAAGGAAAACTGATTTTTGATTCAGCGCATTGATGCTCTCAGATGTGTTTTTTTTTTTTATTTTTTTTTTTAGGTAAAGCTCTATCAACAGATTGTGTAAAAATGCAGTGATTGCACGCTTGCTTTGTTTTGCTTTCCAGTGGATAAAAACCTGTAAAACCACAGCTTACTGCAGACTGCAGAAGTAACTGATATGTGACGACATACCATATTTCACAACGGCATCCTTCGTCTGTGCCTAAACACTATGCCAACTATCACTAGAACACAGTTTTAGAGTGCGTTTACTTACAGCAAATGCATCCACTTATATTTATATATATATATATATATACCCACACACACGTATGGTTACTTATTGAAAGTGTGAAGTATTGAACAAACGTCTCATATTTGCTGTTGCCAGGTTGCTATCACTGTGGTACATGCAGTTATTTTCTTCTCAGCCTCTGTTCCCACTACTAATGCGTATTTTGTCTCATTCGGTTCATTATATGTGAAGTCTTGTTTGATTTACTTGCCTTTCCTGTTTTGTTGAAAATAGCAGCTTATGTTAGAATGTGAGTGGGAGGTTATCGATTAAAATGACGGCAGTCTGACTGTAGAAGCTGTCGGTGAGCTGAATCAGAAATCAGAACGGAGAACAATCTGACAAAGTCCTTTTCGTTGCAGCACACACTGTGCTTCTAGTTTATTTACCCTTAACATTCTTTCCTGCAGACAATAGTATTAACTTGCATGCTCATACAATAGGAACTACTCCACTTGTTGGACAGTGTCGTCATATTTACTGATTTTTGTACCACTCTAAGGAACGTTTGGTCTTGGTTAGGAGAAGATGCGTGCCTATAATTTTATGATAGCCCAGCTCTGCTGTGCTAAGGGGAAAAAAATTCAGTCACAAGTCAATTAGTTCTTATTGTTTATCCTCATGCACAAGGATTTCATAATGCATTCAACAGCTTGCTAACCACCAAGATCAAAACCGAGTTGTGTGCATAGATTATTACTTGAAGAGGATGGTTTTTAAACCAAGAGGGCAGATTCACATTTGTATCTTATTTCTTTTTCCTCTGCTGGCCCAGGGTGGGCTGTAAAGGATTGCTAAACTGCACTCACAGATCGCTTAACCCTACGCACAGGTTGCCATCCGTGGGCGTGGAGCATATATCCGGCAGCAGTTCACAAACCAGAGGAGCAGATTCTCTATTCACTGTCCTTGTTTCGCAGCCGGTCTTTGGCCAACTCTGTGCTATTGTCTGACATTGTACAGTAATTGTTTTAGGCACTAAGAAGGAGATGTATAAACCGCTTTGTATATCACATGCAAGTACAAACAGCCCATCATGTGTTTGAACTGAGACACTATTGTTCGATTGTAAAAGTTCCATTTTTGGTTTATGGACTTCATTGACTTACCTGTCGGTGTATACTGTAAGCTGTCAATTCTCCCACCTCTGCAGTGGGCTCACTTCATTAGGTTGAACAGCTGTATGTCACAATTAGTCTCCAGGACTGGCTAATAAAATAATTCAGTACTGTAAAAGACCTCTTGGCCTTTATTTTGTTGTGAGCAGATGGGAATTTTAAGGCAGTTCATTTTCTTTTTGGCCACTCGGGGAGGGTTATCTTCACCGAGCACACACATGGAAAGAACAGAGAGCTAAAGCCCATTATAATACAGAGGACTGGGGGGATAACTCTCTGTAAACGAATCTCTTTCACACTGCCATATGTTCAGATAAAAAAATAAAAAATATGAATAGCTTCTTTTCAGTTATTGTCTGCAGTAGGTCAAAAAAATATTTTTCCTCTTACTTATTTTCTCCACAGGACGGAGCCACTGGCAAACATATTTTAGACGGCAGTGCCACTGAATGGAGCTTTGAGAAGACACCCAGCCTTTGATTATTATTCTGAATTACCCTGCCTGCTGAAACATAGCTGATAACTGGAGCGATAACACGCATGAGTGACAGCACAAGGATGTCTTTCCTAAACACACGTCGCATGATAATGCCAGGAAAGCTGTGTGCTTTTTCTTCATTACATGAGTCATGAGGATGGAACGTCTACTTGTCAACATTAGGAGCAGACGGCAACGGAATTTGTGTTCCAGCGGATATAATTTCTCATCCTACATTATCAGTCCTGTTCAGGGCTGTTTTTGCACACATGTAGCGTGGTGCCTGTAAGAAAAGGCAGATCAGATGCAGGTATGTTGCAGCTCCCCGGTGAGGCTCTCTGCTGTGTAAACACACCCACTCCATCTGGGTAATAAAGCCATGATTTTTCTTTTATCTTCGGCTGATATAAGAAGCCCCAGAAAAGCGGCCTGTGTGAGAGCCATAAATCACCACTGAATATGAGGTAATAAAGCACACACGGGGTGAGTCCATGCCACTGAAACAACCCAAACTCCCTCATCAAATGCAGCAGATGATAGCGGTAGCTGACTCACAGTGCGCAGCAGTGGCGCACTAAACATGACTTTCTGCTCTGCTGCTCTGCTGCTGGGAATGTAATATTTTATTTAAGAAGAGGCTATGCTTTACTTGGCACATTTGCATTCAGAGCCATGGCCATAATTTAGTTTAGCTCAACAGAGAGGACTGATGAGAAATAACTGGATTGCTTTTGGCGCGTGGCGATTTGTGCAGTAACCTTATATCTGACTCATGAGCAGACCTTGAAAAATCCCCCCCAAAAAATTCCCACCCGGATGACAAATTCCTGGATTCCTCCAGAGTCAGGATAATATTTTCCTGGATCAAGACTTGAGGTGTTTCACGCAAAGCAATCAGCATGCGCATATTGACAGAAGTCCACATTGTAAACAGCACAGAAATCTGATCTTCGACCATGTTATGGGGATTAGAAATTAATATCAGGCTTTTCAAGCTGCGTACAGTGAATGATTGCGTATGGTAACTCCTCTCCCTCTTTTTTTTTTCTTTCTTTCTTTGGCCTCTTTTGAAGACTAACATCTTTATTTATAAAGACAGCCAGCCTTGACCAGATGAGAAATTCCTCACTGAATTACTAGTTTGACTACACCCGGGACCTTTCCGCAATTACATCATCCCCCCAAACCGCCAGTAAAACGCACCCACGGAGGAGGCGTGACACACGCGAGCAAAAGGAAAGAGAAAAGCAGCACCTCAGCAGGGACAGGAAATTCCCTACGTCTAATAAAAAAAAAAAAAGATCTGACTATCATTTCTCCGTGCACGATCCCCCATAGACAGCTGGTACTGTGCAAGCTGAAGGATAAAGGTGTGTTTTCTCCATTAGATCTGACAGGTGGATGATTATTGCTAATGTAATCCTCAGAGAGTCTCTGTTTTCTCCTGCCTGTCTACCACAGTGGTTTGGATACGTCCTGTTTCTGTATGGCAAAAGAAACCTCGGAGCTCTTTTTATTCACAAACCCCTCTTTGAGGGTGAGTTGCGGGCTTGAAGGTGCTCTGGGTGATTAATCGCCTCCTTCATTTTCTGCTCACCAGACCATCATCTGGTTAATTAGCGGTAATTGATGATGTCTGCCCAGATTAATAACTGCAGGCATTTGGGCTTCCAGAGCTGGGCGATCCAAACCTGTGAAACCTAAGCTATTCTTCACTGATCCAGTCATTCAGACTTTCGCCCCTTCTCTCTGAATTGTGATGGCTATAGGTTGGTTGGAATGTTGACTTTGGACGCACGGTTGAAAAGGATCGCTCTGAGAAAGCAGCTGACCCCCCGACTCTCTTTCTGAAACTCTGTCCGCCCTAACTGACAGAGACGCCGCTGCGGTCTGGGTTTTCATTTATAACTTTTCACTTATAACTTACTCCTATGTAACTTGTTGTAAGGGCATACAGCAGGAGTGTGTCAGCAGCACCCCAAACTGAGGCCAGCGCCACAGAGGGGCTGGTATGGAAGTTTTTCTGTGCCATCAGTTTGAATACGAATTTCTAATATGGAATTTTTACAGCATCAAAATCAGACTTTGAATTTGAAAAACCAACAGTGTAAAAAAAAAAATCAATTTCTAAAAACAAAAATCAGTGGAAAAAAAATTCAATGGATGTTGAGTCTGGTTCTTTTTCCACTGAATTTTTTGAAGGTGAATTTATAGATGTTGAATTTTTTTACACTGATTTTTGTTTTTAGAAATTGATTTTTTATTTTTTTTCACTGTTGGTTTTTCAAATTCAAAGTCTGATTTTGATGCTGTAAAAATTCAATATTAGAAATTCGTATTCAAACTAATGGCACAGAAAAACTTCCACAGGGTGGCCCCAAATTCCGCAGTTTGTTTCTACTCAGCTGAAATTTGATGTAAAAAAACAAAAATCTAATCAGAGAAAGAAGGCCGCTGCTGTCAGCACAGGAAGTCACATTGTTGGTGGAAGAGTTAAACAACTGGCGTTTTTTTTTTCACTCCATGATCTGCATATGTTTGATGCAAACTTTAGGCGATAGGTAGAAAAAAAAAAGGCTTCATGAAGGGGGGATAAATGTTTGCTGAGTCACTCTCTTGGCCACTCATTTGAAATGACTAAGCAAACACAGTGCTCAATATGCCACTCTGATAAACGGTCATGCTTGCAATGTCACATTACATGTCTTGCAACACATATCAAACTTGCTTAACTGAATGGCCAAACAGATTAAAACTTGAGTTTTAGGCACCTGCCTTGCTTTGAGCTCAACAACAACAACAAGCGCAAGAAATCCGGGGTCTATTATCCACCAAACAAGGTTTGCTAATTAAATGAATTGCCTTGCAGAGGGCTCAGCTACACGCCAGCAATGATGCATTGCAAAGTGAATAGATGAATCCAATTAGGACAACACTTGTAGCAGAGGCCCTATTGTTGTCTCACAGTGTGGTCGGTGTTGCTGCCGGCTTCTTGGGCAGCTAAACCCCATTAGGTCTTGATAAAAGTATGCTGGCAGCTGCGAGTGTGTGCAGATAGATGTAAGAGGTTGAGGCGGCCGGGTTTCAACTGTGCAGCCTCCCAAAGACGTGGAGCCAAACCCACGGTGAGAGGTCCAGCTCAACGTGACACACTGTGTGTCCACATCCACACAGATAGAAGTGCACACACAAGCTCCTGGTGGCAAGCAATGCTGTATTTCACCCATGAGAGGTAAAGTTAAATCAATATATGGAATCGATGAGGGCGTCACTAGATTTATAGTGCAGTAATATGAAATGTCAAACTGCAAATGGGGATTTGCAACTCTATCAGTGGTACAGACATTTAAAGGGTGAAGAGGACTGTGAAGTCACTGCAGATTCTCTGTCGGCCCTCATGTTTGGGTGTGTTTACTGGATTAAATAGTAAATAGTGTTAGAAACGTTACATGGGATTTAATATGGACCTTTCTTTGATGCTGATTTTTGTCGTGCTTTTTGTAATGAATCCAATTGCATATATTTTTATTGGACAACTTTGATTTAGTCCGAAATATTGAATACTAACTGCTGCATACGACCCAGAACCTGTGCCCGAGCCTGGATGAATAAGAATGTCATCTGTAAAAGAGTTTCATAGGTATTAAAGCTCAGCTGTGGAAACACAGACGGCCTCGTGATCCCAAAGAGCATCGAGGGGTAATCTACAAATATTAGTCATGACCACGGAATCTGAGACAGGATATTTTTTGCCACCACCTCAAAAACAATAAAGCAAGGAATTTATCATGAGGTCATGATGATATACAGTTTGTGTGAACAGGGTAGACTAAGAGGCTGTCTGGCTCGCGTGTTTTCAAAAGCAACACAAATGAGTAATTGAAAAGAGGCCTGATATAAGCCCAATAAGAGGATGGGAGCTACATTTCCTAGAGTTTAAAGTATGAACTTTGGAGGTGTCTGTAGTTTATTTTCCTACAGACTCCAGTCTCATATTTGCCGGGGATTGTCACTGCTTGATGCTGCTGCTGCTGTTGCTGGGAGGATCTGCGAAGTTGGAGGTCTGTTGGCTTTTGTCTAAAGCTTGTTGTTCTCTTTAATTTCCTGTTGATCAGGCTCAGGGATGTGATTCCCTGCCTGTGTGGGACGGATAATCTTGTCGATCTCCTGACTTTATGAGGGAGATTTTGACTTTATTCAGCTACAAGGACTTCGTCTTGAGACTCTCCACCAGCTGAATCACACAGGCTGTCAGCACCAGCAGCTTCACTGTTGGAGTTAAGACCTCACTGGATTTTCACATTTGTTGTCAATCATCAAAATTAGTGTTAAAAGATCGTTGTGAGACTGTGTAGTAATGCTGTGTTAAAACACACTAAATATAACACTTTATCATTTCAAACGACCAACTTCATAAAGGTTCGTTTTTTTTCCCCATTTCAGACAATGCACAGTAAAGTGTGTGGTGCTGCAGAACTGAGTGAAAAAGGGCAAAGAGAAAGCATAATGGAGACTGACGATGTGGAGAGTGAGAGGTCATGAGGGAAGAAAATATGCCTTCAAAGTAAAGGGGAATATTTTGGTCTGGGACCAATCTGAAGCATCTGTCACTCCTTTCCTGTGTCACGTTGACAATATTTGAGACTTAGCCACGGGGTCTCCTCAAAGGCTCTCAGCCACATGTGTTTTCGACTGTAAGCTGTCACTTGTGTTCAGACCAAGCACTAATAGTGCAACATTCAATGCACATTAATGTCACCATTAGCAGGGCGACAAAGTGGAAAGTCTCGGCTCACTGCTACACACAGCAGCTCATCCACAGCTGCAGAAATGGGAGGATCTGTAGCTGTGGGCGACATCTTTCCATTTTCTGGAGGATGGATGAGCTTGACCCTTCATCGCTTGACCTCATTCACTCTGAAGGAACAGCAACACATTCCCTACCAGATCATGATCCACTCTGTTCAGTGTTGAATAACTCCTTTCTGCTGGCTGAATGTTGAAAGAGGGACCACCGCTGAGGTGTAGCTTCGTACAGATTCAAGTCACATGGAGAATTTTATGTTGCTCTTCAGATAGTGTTTTAGAATGCAGAGTAGGAGCAGAACAACATGTGGGTGTTAGCATCAAGACTCCTGTGACTTCATGTTTCTGTTGTAGATTGCACAATACTGTTAGCTTATGCCGGCAACTTCCAACACGGTCTGTTATTAAAGTCCTTTTTTGTCCTCACTTCGCTGAGCTCATAAATATTTTTCATGCTGAGGGTTATTATAACATGACCCCGTGAAAAGCTCAACAAGACATTCCTTCTTCTGCAAAGAATGAAAATCAACTACAACTGTTGCTCAATTCTCCTTCCCGATTGCTTAAATTTTTCTTTGACTTTTTATCTGATTGTATCCTCAATGTCCCCCCGACACCTCCCGTTCAGTTCCAAATTAAGCTGGTGACATTTAGACCGTCATTTGAGAAAAAGCTTTTTGGCACATTTGCCAGCATGTAGCCTTTAGATGAGTCATGGAAGTGAGGCCCAGTGCGGCTTATGAGTGTTTAAACGGCCCTCCGGAGGCAGAGAGCTCCAGGCCCAAACCGAAAATCCAGCTAGAAGGTCAAACATGCCCTTAATTATGACCATCAAATCCCAGACACCTCTGGGAATGCGCTGCTGAATTCGTTAGCAAGCTTTTTGTGTTGACTTGATCACCTACGGGCTGGAACAGAAGACTGGGGTTTTCTTGAGTCAGTCTGAACAGGAACTTCGTGACGCCAGCTGTTTATTTTCTCATTTTCTTATTCAGCACTGTAAGTGGATAGGCCCAGATGACCGCCCCTAGATAGATTGACAGGCGCACATTTCAGGCTGTTTATATTTGGTGGGGTCTCCAGGGATACTTTCATAACTTACATGGATGTTATATCAGTACCTGATGAGTTTACACATAGCACTGCATTGCAAAAGACATTTCTAGGTGATTTTCCCATTTATTTTGAAGGTTGCTTTACTCTTTACAGGAATTCCTTGATAGACAAAATAATATTTTTGGGTTTTGTCTTTTTAGGGAATGTTAAAAACCAACAACGTTTCTCATAAAAACAAAAAGCATGGGGGATTTTTCCTTTGGGTGTGATGAACATTTTACCTGCCATCAATCTCCCAAATGAGCCCATGAAGAAAAGACGAAGATTTTTGTGCAGATTCTTGTACTGCTAAAGATACCATTTTTAGTTAGCAGACTGCTACTCTGATCTGAGCTCCTTGCTTTATGGAAATGTTCGATACCCACAGGACATCTAAGGTTTCACCTCAAAGAGATTTTATTTTTCAAGTACATTTTCCTTAGTTGTTTTGGCTGTTTTAGCTTGGAGCTATTGAGGACATGTGAGGAGAATTATGTTAGAACCTACACACCTTAACCCAGACTGCAGCCAGTAATAAGAGATGCCACTGGAAAAACTAGTAGAGACTCAGGAAGCAGAATGTTGTTCAGGTTTTAATCGCAGACAAGAGATCCAACCCTTTGTGTGATTCTACTGACTTTTTAATACTTTTGTTCTTTTCTTTTTGCAATTGATATAAAGTAAAAGCCAAATAACTTGAAAGTTAGCTCTAAAAAGTTACAAAACTAAAAGTTCACACCAGAGGGAATTATTTTCTCCCACTGATACACTGGCCCTGAACTGCTTAAAAGTCTTATTTCACTGAATCAAATCTTCATGTAACACTTGTACCTACTGTAATACTTGCCCAATGGCTATGCAAAAGTGGAAGGACCTAAATTAAGACTATTGAGCATTGGATTAGCTCCCGAGTTGGCTCGTTATCTTCTTTTCTATTTCGCAGTAGATTGTGAGGTACTTTATCGCCAGTTACTGTGGAATCTAGTAATCTAGCTAATCTAGTAAAAAAAAAGGCGTTGAAACAAACAAACAAAAAAAAGAACTGTGAATTACACGAGTTTGCCTTCTCATATGCCACCACCGGTCACCCTTTGGTCAGATCAGCGATATAGTTTTTTGCTATAAGTATATATCCTCTATAGTCATAATTTAGTCCCTTCCATTGAACCATAAGTGGCTTGGCATGCCACAAATAAAGAATCAGCTAACCAATCAGAGCAGACTGAGGCTGGGGCGTGTAGGGATCAGCTTAAAGGATAACTGCGGTATTTTCAACATTAAGCCTCTTTTCTGAGTCGTCTGCAATGTTTTAGAACCCCCCTCACCGCTTTTTTGATGTTTACTGCTGTCTCTGGTATTTGCCTAATTTTGATTCTTCTCAACCTGCTTCAGAATGGCAAGTATTGTGCATGTACAAAAAGGTCCGTAAAAGCACCATAAACGTCCGTTTTCAAAATAATCAACTCACCGGAGTGGTTACTGGTGTGCACTGGTAATCCATATTAAATTTCGTTGCGAAAAGTTGCTTCTGTCGTGTTTTATTTGACATTTTGTACTGGATGTTCGTTGATATTACTCCGCCACCGCTAAGAAAATAGTGCGAGCATGAACGAGCTGCCAAATAAAACACGACAGAAGCAACTTTTCGCCACGAAATTTGATATGGATTACCAGTGCACACCAGTAACCACTCCGGTGAGTTGATGATTTTGAAAACGGACGTTTATTGTGCTTTTACGGACCTTTGTAGACATGCGCATGACTTGCCATTCTGAAGCAGGTTGAGAAGAATCAAAATTAGGCAAATACCGGAGACAGCAGTAAACATCAAAAAAGCGGTGAGGGGGGTTCTAAAACATTGCAGACGACTCATAAAAGAGGGTTAATGTTGAAAATACCGGAGTTCCCCTTTAAAGAGACAGGAGCTAAAACACAACGTTTCAGACAAAAAGTGACATACAGCGATGCAGGAATTAGAGAAAACGTTTTCTTTTTCAACCTATAAAACTTAATGCTCAAAATGAAATTCATTTATGTAATTCAACTCATTCAGCTATGACACAAACTGGGCTGAGGCAAAAGTGAAAGAAAAGACAGATAAATACATATGTACATAAATAAATAGACCACAAATCACTCAAGTTTTGCCCCATTTTAGAAGAAACGTTTGACCAAAAGACTGGTGTGGGTTATTGTTTTTCTAGAATAAATTCTAGTCTTTGCTAAACTTCTCTGAGCATAGAGGATGAGGAGGAGGGTGTTCTGGGAGACGCAAAGAAAAGCATGTTACCTTCCTATTCATGCTAGCTGGCCAACAAGTGGTCAGGAAATGACACAAGGAAGGTACCGCTGTCACACCGAGCACACCCCTCTTTTAGTCAGCCAGTTGTCACTCTATACAAGCACACACACCCACCTACTGTCTGTCATCTGCTCATCCTGCCCAAGTCAAGTGTGAGCCAAACTTTAAAGCCTCACCTCAACTCACCCCTTGCCTGCTGTCTCACAGAATCCTGTCATTATAGAAGGAGTTTATCTTTGCTCGTGGGGGTAGCTTTTAAAGAAAAAAAAACAATCATAGTTTTGCTCATCTCCAGCTCACGTTTCTATGTTCAGCATGATTATACAGTAGTACAGTAGAGTTAGTTGTTTTGTTGTTTGATGGGTGATTCACCATGACTGCAATATAACATATTCTCAAGGGCTAGAAAGAGGAAACAAAGGGGCATTCACATGGCAAGGCATACTGCTGACATCTGTTTCAAAAACATGCTGAATAAATCTTTTTGTATTCATCTGCCATAACATCATTTAGATGTACTGCCCATCATCAAAGCCATCTTAGCTTGTAAGGCTTTGATGTACTCCATATCAGTTTTGGCACAATGACTGCTAAGATTTGTCCGATCTGAGCCATTTTTCCAACTTCTCCGGTTGTTTTGTTTGATGGCAAAAGCGTGACAGTTGCAACTGCATTCTCTTTGGTGGAAATCTGAGTCATAAGAAATTACATTCTTCATCAGACCCTCCTCTCCTTCTGGAGAGCATTGGGACGGAAACCAAAAAAGACAACATCGGGGCTGATAAGAAGCTTGACTTCCTGCCCAGCGCACAACAAAAACACATATGGCTCGGATATTCTCCTAAGTGCAAATATTGCCATGTCACTTTTGGAACAACCTAACAGGTCCAGGCTGTCTGAGTCTGTGTGCCGGGTAAGAGTCCGAGATGGGAAGCTGATGCGAAGGATTCACAAAAAGCTGTTAATGAAAGGCAGATTTAGCACCCTGCATTCAGTTAGTCAGCCGTCCCTGCCTGGACAAGCTCCTTGCCCATTTTCTCCACACATCTGTAAAAGCTTAAAACTCAGTGGGCTGGATCACAGAGACAGAGTTGGGCTTTGTCAGACCTCAGATTCTGTGCCAAGACTCAACTTAAATGGATTAGAGGCTCTGTTAGAAAGCGGCAGAGGAGGACTGAGTTCTCTGCCCCCCAACCAGCAGTTCCAGTCCCTTCAGTTCATCAGAACTGCACCACATTATAGTCAAGGTCTTTTTTTTCTCTTTCTTTGAGAGCACTGGAGAGTGGAGTCAATACAGTCAGCAGAGTCATTCATGGTTATGAAAAACCCAACAAAAGACTAAACAAAGGTGGACATAGACTACTGGTCAAGATAGTCATTATCCTTCCCTCGCCACCGTTTTTCTTTCTGTCACCTTTCCTCTCCTCTCGCCTTGTTTTTCATCTCCGTGCCTCTCACTCGGCTGCTATGTAATGCCATGTGTTTTTATTGGTGCAGCCGGGGGAAGCAGGGTATTGTCTGGACAGGATCTGGGCTGAGATCAGCAGATAGATCGGATGGTGGTTTAGGGCAGTTCTCGAGCTACCAGCGTCATTTTTGTTTTAGTTGGACCTTGCAAACACTTAGCTAATTCTAGAAAAGAGCCAGACATGCAGGAAATGGGGACTTATGAAAACAAGCAACCAGTCCAGCATTATTATTATTATTATCCTGAACTCATTCATTAGGAATATGCAACTACTGATTATGTGTCCGGGTGTTATCAGCTATCTTGTATTCATTTTGAGTACACCGGCAAGAGATGTAATCAACAGATTGCTATTTCCCATCTCCTCCTATTTTATTTTGCTTCCTCCAAAGAGACAGAGGGTCTTGAACTGCACTTCAGCCCCACTGGTATCTGCTGTCAGAATCCCGAGCAACTGATTTCCTGGTTGGTGATGGCCCACCCCAGTCTTATCGTTGTCAGGAGTGCACAAGCTCATCCGCCTCTCGCTGTGCAGAAGGGAGCTGACACTGAAAGGATGCAGACAACCGATTTATGTCTTTTGGCAAAATCGCAGGCAATTAATTCCTGGCGACAGGCTCAAATTACAACTTGCTTGGGTTGTGGCACTAGTGCATGACCTGAAATAGCTGGCCTGTCAGTGCCATGAATCTGCTGTTATATCAAAAGCCTGGAAGCCAATATGAAGCAGGGCATGACTGGGAATATGTCCCATAATATGTTCAACGTCCAGATCAGTCTGGAGAGGGATCACAATGTTTCAAGACTTCTGTTTGGATTTATCAAACAAACTGTTTATATTGGAAATGAAAAAAGAAACTCAAATTCAACCGAGCATATGCGATGAATGCAAAACAAATAAAGAGGCCAGGTCTTTAGACGTGATTTTACAAAACACTGGTCCCTTGGAAGTTTTAAGCAGTCGCCCAAAACAGTTGGCTGTTGAAAAATTGGATATACTGATTCCCACCAGAACTTGTCACAAATTAACACTTGGTCAAGAGCCCCTGGGTTTCTCATTTTAACGCAATGAGTACCCTTTTGGTGCCATTTTTCAAAGTGCATGGTAGTGATTCTCGCTTGCAACCAACATATCACTTAAATCTCCATATTTGGAAGTGAAGGGTGGTGAAATAAGAGACTTCAGATGTCTGTCATCGTTATGCTTTGCATTGCTATGCTTCATTTCTGTTCCCAGTTGCTTTTTTGTTATGCTTAGACACCAAACATGCTTGGCTAGATTTAGGAAAACATCATGGTTTGGGCTTTATCATATCCTTTTACAAGGTTAACCCACTGTTACACCAATTCATCCTGCAAAATATGTTCATGACACGTCTTGGGACAGTGACATTACCAATAAAGAGCATGTGGCCATGGTTTCATGGAGTACATTTTAGGCAGGTTTCTACTGAAGCATATGCGACTACAATGTGCATTGAAATATTTGCCCATCCCACCAAATGATGGTAATAGGGACTATTGCCCACTTTTCTCATTCATATTTACTCATAATTGCTGCATTTAATCATTCAGCCCCCCCCCCCCCATTGCAATGTCCCAGAGTGTTTTTTTGGCAGCATACAGCATACAAAATTGTATCTGAGAAATTAAACAGTAAATCTCCACATTAACCACTATATTCTCTCCCTCAGCTCATGTGGTGAAATGATTGTGTGTTTTTAAAACACTGATATTCTAAACTCATTTATCGCTGCAGAAAAAAGGGTGAAAAACTTCTAATGCATTCGGACAGGGAGTGAATTAGTTCATAAATAATCTCAAAACTGAAATCCCAGTTCACATTTTCTCGGTCTTTAAATTTTTTGTTGTACATCTTACATGTTTAAAGCTGTTTGTATCACATATAAATCAAGTAATTAGGACAAACGGTGGTCTAAGGTCAGGGATATCCACAGATAAATGAAGGCTACAAATAGACACTTTTAGAATCAAGTCTAGTGCTCACTGGGACTTTCACAATCCATGGTTGTAGATAGTGAGATGGCGACATATCTCTAGGCAGTTGACGGGAATCATGATCTAAGAATAGCAAAATGTGAAATCTCTAAACATTTTGTTCACTGTGTAACAATTTACTTTTGTAACATGTAGACTTAACATTAAAACTAACCCTAACCATGTACTTAACCATCCACAGGTGACATCATTGTGTAGAAACACATGTAGAATGCTAACATGCTGACAAATTCAAGCTTAAGCTTCATATGTGTCGGGAATGGAGAAAAGAAATGCAAAACTTTTGGTTCTTTGTTGTGAAGCTGTAAGGTTTTCTTCTGTGGACCAGTGTAACTATTTCTTTCTGTTGCGAGATTAGATTGCTAAAGTTGTAGTCAAAATGTAGTCAAATCAAGAATCTGTGCATTTATATAGCAATGAGAACATGTTGATTTCAAAACCTCCTTGGATTGCGAGGAATAAAGTTATGATGGTGGATTGTGAATCTTTTGTTAATTCATTATTTTCTTTTATCATTTGTCTGACTTTAATCTGGACATCTATGCCTAACAAGACCAGTTTAGGATTATGGACTGCAAACATAGTGATAGACCTCTGCCCTCACGAAGCAAAGTGTTCAGCAAGAAATGAACTCCAATGTGCAAAAGTGGTGGCCTGACTGACAGTCATCGCTTGCTTCTGATGTAAGCAAACACTGGAATTGTTGCAGCTCAAGGAGCTGTGTCAACAACATAATGTGTTGCCTTTATCTCCCCCAGTCCATCACAATTCATCCCATCTCACATTGCACACAACACTGCCATTAAAGTCTCACCACAGGGACAATTACAAAGGCATCAGAATTATGCCCAGATTGTCGAACGAACTTCCTCTCCTTCAGGAGAGTTCTTAACATCACTCGATGTTCTCTGGGATTTAAGACCATTGAGGCTTTCCACAGTGTAATTTCCTCTCTGAAACTGTGAACTACTCATATCACTTCCCATTGTCCTTGCCCAGGAGTGGCCGCCTTGGCCGGAGCAGCTTATTTTTGTTCCCGGATACTTGCATTGCTAGTTGCACCACAGTCGGCGCTTACTGTGAAGAACACTTCCTATCTTTACCCATCCCCATTAAGCTAGTTGTGAAATTCAAGAACATTGGAACTGTCATCAATTTTGACATAATTCCCAGCCCTTGAATGGCATTTGGCGCTGGACTTTATGATGTGGCCAAAGGCTGAAAGCTCTTATCCAGCAATCTGTCAAAACCATGTATGGTGTTGGTTAAACCACAAAAGAAGCATGTGCTTGTTTATATGATGGTAAGATGAGCTTTTAGTAATAAAAGCCTTGTGTGTCAGTAAAACTGAAATATGTCCGTGAGAAACCATTTCCCAGACACTTTTCCTTCAGTACCTTAAACTTTCACAAGAGGTTTCTGCTCTCTGTACCTAACGCTTAAGTTGGCTGGATGAAAAAAGAGAAAAAGGGAAAAAAAACAAAAAAAACTTTTCCATCGAGCTCCAAAGCAGCCCTGGATGTGCAAGTGGAAGTTTAAATGGGAGTCAGATGTGCTCTTAATCAAAGGAATACAGCGGGAAATGTCAGTGAGCCCAAGCAAAGTGAAATGAGACTGCAGGAACTGTGATAAGACTCAAACAACAGAAACACATGACACTTTTTTACTTTAGAGCCAACTAACAATTTCACTGTGCTGTTGATTCCAACCTCCACTGCAATCATGGTCTTATTGTGGTGTTAAACACCATTTATGAGCTGCTGTACATTATGGGAGTGAAGATAAAATGGCTTGTAAACCGGAGACGGGCTGTTGCGCTTTTAGAAGTGGTTGCATTATATGTGTTCTTGCATATTAGACTGGCACAACTAGCAATGTAAAGCAGCTGTGATGAATATTTTTTACTGTAGATATAGATCTAATTACATTGTTTAATGTATAAGGGGTCAGATATTTTGTTGTGCAGCTCATCACAGCTTTCAAAAGGGTTCTTTAAGTCTTGCTGTGAACAACTACTGCCTCCCAGATTTGAGTGTGGGGCAGCTGTGGACTGATCCTCAGTGTGTCAAAGTGTCTGTGGGCAGGACACTGAACCCCATACTGCCCCTGATGTACTCACTGGTGTCCTGTACATATTTTCATTGGTGCAGTTGAGGTGTTTACATGACTTGGTGAAAGACAAACAGCTTTGTTGGGCCCCTTTCAGGCAGTGTGAGTACAGGACAGACGAATGTATTCTTATGACTGGAGTTAAATAGACCATATCAACCAGTATGGTACAAAAGAAACATTGAAAAAAATGGTGGTATTTATGTTGATTTAAATGATAATTGACACTAAATGCTCTTAAAATCTACACTAGCCGGAGATCTTTTCTGTAAGTTGTAAGGTTCAAACCTTTTTGTCCAACACATTTCACAGATGCTCAATTAAAATTAGATTTTTCAATGTATTTTTCCCCCCCTAACCATTTCTGAGCTTTTCTGCTGTCTGTGCTGTTTTTGCACACTGTTACAGTTTCTTCCTGAAGTGATTGAAGCGCACACACCTGGTTATCCATGCGACACAAAAGATCTCATTTTCACATGCCATCACACAGGTCAGCCTTTGTTCCCCACACGCATCGGTGAGAACACGTTACACGACCTGCTATATTGGAGATGTTCTGACCCATTCAACACATTATTACTCATGTCAAATCACTCGAATCTTGTGCGTGCCCGTTTTTCTCCTGCTCGTCGAACTGATTTCTTCGTTGCTTCCTAATATTTCTCCCCTCTCTAATTTCCACTGTAATGAGATAACCACTGTCATTCACTTAATCTCTTTCAATTATGTGTCAAACTCGCAAACACCAGGAGAAAGGGTCAAGTTGGTCATTTTCAGTCAGAACTATTCACAACTACACTGTCTGGTACATTCTCATGGCTTTCGTGCGGTTGTTGTCAGCTGCTCCAGGCAACTGTTTTCAGTTTTCAAATTTAGTTTGCATTTTTCTGTAATGTGGGGAGCAACAATAACTAACTTCATTGGCAGTGACAGCATCTGTTTATAATTACCTTGTGTGTTATATTTTCAATGTAATGACTTTCCCTCCTCTAAAGTAACTGTCACCGCTGCTCAGCATAATTTTGCGCTGATGTAGCACATGTTGTTAACACTGCGGTAATTCCACAGCAGCCCGCTCTATCCTGTGACAATGGCATACCGCCTATCTAATCTGCCGCTGCCCCCCGACGCTGCTCTGTCTTGTTCTCTCGCACTCTGTTTTTAAACTGTGCATCCTTCTTATTATATATTTGAATGCCTGAGCATGCCCAGAGCACACTGACCACCGGCCAGCCGGCAGCCAGTGATGTCATGCGCTGATACACGTTCAGTTCACTTGAGAGCAACAAACTCGCCTATTTTTCTTTGTCAAACCGCAAGCTCCTTTCCTCTGCCTGTAGACTAAACACACGCTGGCTCACAGAGAGGCGCGCAGTGTAGTCGATGCGTGCACAGTTGTGAGTGCACACACTCAAACGCCACCTCACACGGCTGAAGAAAAAAGAAGCACACATTAAGAGCTGCACATACACAACAGAGAGACGGACAGAAATGCACCAACTGTGCAGCACGCAAAGATGTCAACTCGAATGCAATGCACGTCTTATTTTTCACTCATCCACCAGTCCGTGGGGTCCCTGCTGTGTGGTTGCTATTACTGTTTCGAAGCTTGAGTTTTAACAGATAACTCACAGACAGACAAAGCAGCGGTCTGGCAGCTGAGACTTTAACTCTCATAAACATAAAATAACCCCAGGTCATCCACAAAGAACTCATGGGAAAGCAGCACTGAGTCTACAGCTCCCTCTAACTGCTCGAGCCTTGGCTCGATTATCAAAGGGCATTTCCACTGCACTCCATTTTCTGAACCAAACTGGCTTGGTCCACTGGGAGTCTCCGCAGTCTTAAGAGTGGGAATAGGAAAAAAGACAAGAAAGAAGTCAAATAAAGGGGAAAGTAAAAGATAGAAACCGTTACGGAAATAGCGGATCACGTATACAGGGAAGCCTGCCGAAGCATGTTTTGTCTATTTACAACACACTCTTTTGGAATGCCTGGATGTGAGTGGAGAAGCAATAATCTGGAGAGCTGCAGAGGGTGGCCTCATGCGAGAAAGGTTATGAGTATTCAGTATTCTGCATGTGAACTTCTCCCATTTCTCCCTAAGTGGTGCAAGTGGGGCGAAAACTTAAAAACTAACCTGTGTGGGATGATAAAAAAAAAGCCCACTGGTGCCTGTTTTTATTGAGCCCACACTGCTTTTCTGAGCATCGAAGGACGCTGGTGGAATCATCCAAGTGGGTGGCTGGTAACCGTAGTGGATGAGGGGTTTTCTCGAGGCATGGACAGGTTTTCCATTACACACTGTATCAGGTGAAACAGCGTGTTTTCTTAATTGGTCATTGAAAAGAACCCTTTCCTCTCAGACACATATGCTGAGCAGATGTGATACAACTCGAGCAGTGTTCACAGGCAGCTATAAACAACCTGATGGCCTGAGGTGCAACCACCCCTTTACAATAACAAATGACTTTTGTACTTAAAATGGAAAGGGCACTTATTTGTACGCTGCGTGAATAATTTAGGGATTGATGCCCTGTTTCTGTAAGTGGCTATCAGGGGTCAGGTGTAGGAGCACGCATGAAGGATTATCTGGTATTTATTGGTAGGGATGATGACGTCAGGGCTGCGGTATCTACTCCAGACATCCGGTTGAGGCCATGTCTGCTTTCGGCACGGGGCAGTAGGCTGAATTCACCTGGTAATGATGTGTGAACATGTACGAGCAAGCACACTTGTACTCACACACCTGCAGGGTGCAGAGTGAAGCCTGAGTCGTCAGTCACCTGCTCGTACATGGGGCACAGAGAAAAGTTTTGGTCCAGCGTCAAAGAGTTAATGTTCATCTACATTGTGCTTTCATAGAGCGACTCATCCACCTGTGGTATTGAAGAATGTTTTTGTATCTGTCTGGTATCTAGTTTCCCAGGAGAGCAAGAGTCATGCGTCATTAACAGTCACAGATGATGGAGAGCACGAAGACAGAGCTTCGGTTGTTTGTTTTTTACTGTTGTTTGAGAAGAAAAGAAAAAAAAAAAGACTAAGAATCTGTCACCATGTAAGCGGCCCTCTGGGGATGTGATTCTCATTACACACCAGGATTGTTGGAAGGATGTTGTTCTCACATCGTTCCTACTGGTGCGGGATAAAACGTATGTGTGAGCCAGTACAGTGGAAAATCACTTTCAGCTGCGGATTGCCAACATTACTATATCAGTTCACAATGAGAGAACATTATTTTAAAACGAAGGTATGTATATAAATTTGAGTTGGCTGATCACCTTAGGATGAAACCTTTACAACAGATCTATAGCAGGTTCAGCGGTCGGGCTAGAAAAATGAAAAGCTTGCGGTGGGGAGACACAACACCTAATCCCATGATACATACCACAAATGTTAAAAACACTACACCACAACAAGGTTCACAAATCAAATTGTACTCTAGTCTTGGTGACTGTGACCACAGCTCATGCAGTGAAGCGAAAGGCTTGGACTGCTCAAGAGAAAAGGCAAAAGAAAATAATTCCTGCTTCATCTAAACGCACAATATAACCCCTTTTCAGGTGGGTTATTAGACATTGTTTATTCCCTATAAAAAATGTTGCAACAATACACGTATGATCAATGTCAAAATGAAAACACAATCTATGAAATAACAATATAAGTCAAAGAGAGGCTTAGTCTGTGCTGAATGACTCACTATGAAACAAAGTCAGAGCACAATAAAATGGTGCGGCGTGAAAGCAGGTCACACAGAAGCAGCAAAACCCAACAGCAGTCTGAGATAGTGGATTGTTTCATGATATAGTTACAGCTTTTAGGACTGTGAAGATGCAGGAAAGCATGGCTTCACATGATGGCACCTAAAAAAACCCTGCCTTTGTTTCAGTCATCATTTTAAGTGAAAAAATCAAGATATTTTAGAGTCTATACCTTAGAGTCTAAGCAGATTGTCAAGTTTCTGCGCAATCATTTTGTAAAATACAACCAACTAACCAGCACTAAAGGAAGTTGTAAGTCATTCTTATCCATCAGCAAGTGCGCAGTGACCTTTTCAGAACATCTTTCAGACTTTGCTTATTGGGTTCAGCTCTGCTGTGTCAGTTCCAGCTCAGGCAGCTGTGCTTCAAGCTTAACACTTACATGGTATTTCGATACCCTATTTATAGCATGATAATGATATTTTAGTAAATGCATCTACAAGGGCTTATTTGGTAGATAACATTTTAATATCTTAGCCTGTTCTGTGTGTTAGCGATATGTTTATTGAAAAAAAGTAGTTGATTACTTCTTCTAAATTGGACAGAGACAGATATAATGCCATGCGGTCCTTACATGCCCAGTGAGCTGTGACTGGCATTGACTGAAGTCCAGAGCACATTGAGCACTGCAGAGGCTAATCCCTCTCAGCATGAGCTCACCTCACAAAACATTAAGACATAAAAAGCTGATTAGCCACCTAATAAATCTGATGTAACCAATGCTCACAGAAATTTGCCACTGTCGCTTTGACAGTATAGCTTCTTTCATACAACCCTTCCACTGTGAGCTCCGGTATTTCTAAAGTAGGGGTCCCATAAAAGCTGGGAATCTCCCTCCCTTTAGTCAGAGTGATGTTAGCAGAGATTCACTTTGCACGCAAAGTCGTGTGAATGAGTCAGAACTTTCTCCTAAGTACAGATTTGATCAAGTTTCCTATCATTTTTACACCGGAAATTCTCTCCTAAAACTTTCTGGGGTCTGACTTGGGAAGACCTCTACTAGTAAACCATTACTGAATAACTCATTGTTGTTAAGTGAATAAGTCATTGAGAGCCACAAGAAAAAGAACTCTAAACGACTGAACTGAATGACTGAAGTCAGTAATTACTTTTACTGTGGACAGCTTGATTGTATTCACAAAATATAAACAAGTTAAACATTTTTTGCCTGTGACACACTCACAAAAGTTCTGATAAGAGGCATGTTTAGAGACATTTTTAATTGTTTGGAGACTGAGGATACTAATTGCTGCAATTTTGTAAGAGGAATTCTTCCTGAATACAGGAATGCAAAGAGACAGTCAGGCCAGTCAAGTTCACACACTCTGTCTACGTAGCCAAGCTTTTTGGTCTGGCGTTGTCCTGCTGAAATAAGCACGGACCTCCCGAAAAAAGACATTTGCATATGTCTCTTGAAATGTCCAATGCACTTACCTTCATCAGCAGTACCTTTTTTTTACATATATATATGAAAGCCACCCATGCCACCATATCATCATAAGAGCTGGTTTTTGCACCATTCACCAATACCAACCTGGATGGTTTTCTCATCTTTGACACAGAATCCGCTGTCATTTTTTCCCAAAAGCAGTTGAAATGTGCACTCATCTGACCACAGAGCACATTTCCACTGTCTCTTTGTGCATTTGGGATTAGCTTGTGTCCAGAAAGCTCATGTGGCTATACTGATCATGGTGACGTGATGGTTGTCAAGCGCAGCTTGACATGTCCAACAGGGCTGTCCGTCCCTCACCTTTAAGCACTGAGATTTCTCGGAGTCCCTGAATCTTTCACAGAATTTTGCACAGCAGATGATGAAAGACTAAACTTCTTTTTTGATGATTCTCCGATGCAGTTTGGTTCTAAGCTGTGGTCCATGACCCATCCTTTTTTGGAAAGACGCAGCCTTTGGTGGACGCTTGTTTTATTCCCAATCCTGACATCCTCACCTGTCACCAGCTGATCAGCTGATTGAATTAGCTTCCAGTTGACCTTACCTGTGTATTCTACATACTTTTTGTTTTTGAGTGTTGCTTTCATGAAATACTTGATTTGTTTGAGTTTTCTAAAGATAATTCTAATTTCTTTGCACTTGTGTCTGTTGAATAAAGGCTCAAATGAATTGACAAATGAAAAAAGATACAGATTGTATTGCATTTGAAAAAGTTTGTCAACTTTTTGGGAAATCTTCTGAACTTAAACATGTTAATAAGGCCCTGCATAATCTCCTTTGAAGGTAAGAGGACTTGCAAAGGGGATGAAAAGATGGTGAGAGGAGAATTGATGCTCATTATAAGGTCTCTGAGTGATTTTTGCTCTATGTTAGGGAGGCAGGCTGTGCTGGTGATTGTCCAATCTATCAGGCGGTTGGTAGACAGCTAACATGGGTCTTTGTCAGAAAGTGTGGTATTCTCTTGCGGCCTCTCAGGCCTGGCCAATGAAGATAAATAACCAGATCAAATTGCCGCTTCACCGTGACCCATCCATCGGTCTCTGTGGACCCTTTTAGCACTTTCTCTTTAATGGAAAAGTTATGTACTTGCCAGTATCTCCGTCGACTCAGAGTAATAGGATCTACCACTGGCCGGTGGAGGATTATTAAACCTGTGGAGTGACAATGATGAGCAAAGCGCACTGTGGAGACTCAGGAACAGCAGGAACATCGATTATACCCTGACTCACTGGTTTGGCAGAAGTTCAGGCCTTACCTGGGAACTGAAATGACACAGAGCCTCAGCTTTTGCTCTCTGATCAAACGTCTCTGTGTAAAATCCCTGTGAGCTGATTTTGCATTATCAAGGAAATTATTCTAGACTAGATATGTCAGTATTTTTTTCTATGGATCATTTTAACAACATCATTTAACACAAATGTTTCTGCAGCTGTGTCGTGTGTACATTTAGTCATTCCCAGGTGAGACATTGAAGCCTTCTCCAGTGGCTTATTTTCACTGAGAAACGTAAAGCAAGGCAAAGAAAAAAGAAAAAAGAAAGAAAAAAAAACGAACCAACAAAGCCTCTAGTGTGCTGAAAAAAAATATGCCTGCAGAATGGAAAAAGATTCAACACAGTCTCTTAATTCAGGGAGCAAAGCAGTGAGAAAGTCTTGCAGAGCCCAGATGGCAGGAGGTATGAAGGTATGAATTTAATTGCTTCCAGACAGGCAGGCAGAAGAGGGGGGGTGGGGGGGTACAAGGTACTGTAGCTGCACAAATACACCACAGGGGATGCCTGATGGGGATGAATGTTATTACAAGTCACTTCTGTTTGTTAGAAGTGAAATTAATTGAGGCAAAGGCATGAGCAACAGCATCAGTCTGAGCACTGACCCATAATCTCTTATGAAAGTATTCATTGTTAAAAAATGGAATTAAGAACTTTATCCACGAACCTTGGAAGCATGGACTGCTGTAGTTCCGTAATGACAGCTTGTTTTATGATGTCCCACTAAATGAATAATCCAGGGTTATCCTGCACCAACGTTTCATAAATTCATTACTGAGTTTATATGTAGGGTACCTCCAATGTTTATAGAAATTACAATGTAGCTTATTCCAATGTTTAACCGACTGTTTTCTATGTTTAGAAATAAAAATGGCTCTATTTTGCGATCATTGTTGTGATGTATAAATCAACTGCTAGGAAGCGTTTAACATGTGGTCCAGTCAGGAGTAGTCTCTGTGGTGTCATTAACTGAGGAATGGAGCTTGGAAATCTGTGAAGCTTTTAAAATTAGAATGCAAACCGAAAACATGACTCGGCTTCCACACAATCAGGTCCCAAAAAGTACACAAAGAAAACCAGATTGAACAAACGAGCCAAAATGTAATACTGTGAGGAAAATCATGAGGAAAATAATCCATGATAACATATCTCCGGCTGGCATAATGTGGCAGCCACCTACAATTGATTGATTTGAAGACGAAATAAGAGCCATTTTTTTCTGGAGATTGTTTTGTTCATTTATTGTAATTAATCATTATTTCATTAAAGGAAAAATAAAGGTCTGCAAGGTCACAAATAAAAAAAGGGTAACTTCCGAATAACTAATAGCCTCTCTTACATTGCCTGTGATACCACCATCAGGAGAACACTAAACGGCATAAATGGCAAACTTTAAGGAGAAAGCCAAAGCTGCCAATGTATGTGTATGTTGCTAAAGATCACATGGACAGAATCGAAGAATAATGGGAAAATCTTTTGTGAACAGATGAGATAAGAACAGAATGTACTGATTAAATCAGGAAGCATTTTGTTTTGGATAAATGAAAACTCTGTTTTTCCAGCATAAAAAGCCTTAGCCCATATTGGTGGTAGTATTGTTGTCTGGGCATGTTTTACTACAAATTAATTCTAAACATAGCAGAAGATGGGTCCTGGAGCAGGACAGCAACGCCAACCACTTCAGTTGTTCAACTGCACTAAAGAATAGTCAAAGTGGCAAAAATCTTATGTTTCAGAATGGCCAAGAAAAAATGTCCTGAACGTTATCTTAATTCCAAATGAATGGGGAGGTGAGTTCAAAGTTCTGAGTGGCAATGTAAAAATACTGGATCTGGGTAAAGATTGTGATGTGCAGCCTGTTTTTTTTAAATCAAACTAGTTTGAGGCTACAAACAGCTAGCAGCCAACTCCTGAGCTGGAAATTAGATCAGGAAAATCGGTGACATTCTCCCACTTTGACTTTTTCTTTTCCTGTCTTTTCTTTGTTCCGCTTTCTCTCACTCACACACATGGACACACAAATTGATTTCCAGGTATTTCACCACACAATGCTTTCACTGAGACAACAGCAGATATTTTGGGTTCATGCAGTAATGAAATTTGCAGGAGGAAAGGCGGATAAACATTTTGTGAGACCTTGCGTTGTGTGACAGAGATTAAGTCCTTACTGCAGCATGCGTGACAGTGAACCACATCAGTGTTTGATTTTTTTTTTTTGGGCAAAATTTGGATTACATTCTGCAGAGCTTTGATTCAAACAAAGCTAGAGCCTCTTCCTGGGAGAATAATTCCTGCTGTGTTGCTGTTCCATTTGCAAGAAGAAATCAAGATGGAAATTGGCTGAACTAAACAAAATCATTTGATCCATAAGCTTGTGCCTAAGCTTATTTAGTGGGTGAAATACTGCTCTCTTTTAGTGCTCAGTTTTGGGGTTTAAGCCTGATTGACTGGAAAATAAAAAGCATGCATGCAGAAAAGTGGAGGTCTACGGGGCAGCTGGGAAGTGAAACACTTAAGCTCCCACCCATTTCCTCTGATTCTTCATCACCTAACATGGCTATATAATGATTAATCAGGAAAAAATGTTGCATGGTATTCCAGTGAATTAAGTAATATCCTGTACAGATTACAACGCGGACTGCACACGGAAGACCATTACCTCTTGTTGTGCAGCGCTACTCTCACTCCGACCTTTGACCTGTTACACAGACCTGCAGCAGTTCAGTTTCAGGAGGTATTTGTTCAGTTTTGTAAAATGGGACATGTATGCTCTGTTTGGTGGTGCATTTTCCATACATGGAGACAGAAATCAAAAGTTTAATCTGCTCTTCTACTAACAAACTCAGACTGCATCAAACTTCTTCTTCTTTTTTTTTTTTTGCGACATCCGGAGTTTGTTTGTTTTGGCATCTGCAGCCATGTGAACACTGATGAGTGTGATTTTAAACTGGATAACACCCGAAATTTATTACATTAGAACATCACAAATCAAGAACGGGCCAGCTGGCGGTAAAGGAAACAGCGATTGTGTCCAGGGCAAGCCCCTGGGATTCATTTGTAATGATTTCTAATTCCCTCATGTCTGAGCTGCATTGTTGCCAGGAACATAGTCAAAAGGGAGGCAATGCTGCCATATAGCTGATTTGTTTTTTTTATGTGTAAAAAGGACTGTTGGCTCCGTGTGATTTTTACATTACCCAGACTGAAAGACTTAGCCAGCTGATTGTGGTTTGGATTCAATCACAGTCTCTGTGTTAGTGCACCAAGGCTCCAGCCATATGCTGATGGTGCTGTAGGTCCAAGTTTACACACACATGCAGTTTATAATGAACAGACACCCACAGACTCACAAAAACAAAATAGTACACAGAGGTCCACCACTGTCTCAGATGCCCTGCCCAGTCTGTTGAAGTAATTTAGACCACAAAACTCCAGCCTGAAGTAGCAGGACTTGTTCCATGTAGTATTTTTAGTGTATATATATATTGGATGTGGAAAATTCACCTAGCTTTAAATATTTTAGTAGGCGCCATGCTGGCATCCAAGTTTGCTTAAATGTGAAATCTGTTGAAATCTG
The DNA here is from genome assembly GCF_027942865.1 of Odontesthes bonariensis. Classification (NCBI taxonomy): domain Eukaryota; kingdom Metazoa; phylum Chordata; class Actinopteri; order Atheriniformes; family Atherinopsidae; genus Odontesthes; species Odontesthes bonariensis. Next base: position 14,840,086 of record NC_134518.1, on the reverse strand, counting down.
TGAGCTGTTGGATACTGCTATGGACTAATAGCAGAATTAGACTTCTGGACTTTTAAATAAGGCCTTACAGTGGTATAAATCATCAAACCACAAGCAGACACACCCTGATTGTACCAGGCTTTACTCATCCAGGCTTCAAACCACGACACCCTCTGAGGTAGTTCATGAGAAACACAGATGTGTCATTGACTGGAAATAAAGATGAGGCAGTGCTGAAGCGTTTGCGCTTGAACCAAATCAGTTCCACAAACGCTGTATATCCTTGAGGACTTGTAATCGGCATAATCGGTATGTTGACGTATCCTCCAGCACAATGTGAGACGAGATAGTTTATGCCGCACTGCACAATAACTGAGAACCTTCGACTCATCAAACCATTCACAAGCTCTGTGAGTTAACACTCTTTCTTTTGTGTCTGTTTCTGTGTCTATGCTGCGTCTTTGAACGGGCCCGCGACTGTATCCCATTACATCCAGAGGGATGTGTTGAGAGGCGGTATGGTGAGCAGGAGGGGGGCCTGTGTATGATTCAAATCAGTTCAGGACCAGGCCAGAGCAAATACTCTCTAATAACTCCAGTAGACGAATCCAGCTTGAGAGTCTTGAGAGGGAATACAAACCAGATCACTTAGGAAATTCCATGATGCTCTGTTTGCAGCAAATGCCCCTCTTCTGGAGGAATGTGTGTGAAAATTTCCCCTCTGCTCACTGGTCTCCCACACACACAGCTGCCCTTCAGACAGTCACGCCAGAGGAGCAAAGCCGAACAAGCCATTGGAGAGGTGGAGAGGGAGGAGAAAGAAAGATATAGACTCAGCTGCATGTGGTCTTATACCGTAGTATGTCAGGAGAGGGTATACAGGAAGACTGGTCAGGAAAAACTGATTGAAGGTGAAAGAGGGAATAAGCAGCAACATGTGACTGTAAAAAAAAAAGCACAAGATGAATCGGTGCAGGGTGACAGATGTGTGAGGAAAGAAAATCATGGAAGATTACAAAGAAGGAGAGTTGAAGCAGGAAGAAAATGGTGTTTGAGAATGAGGAGTGACGGTAAACGTAAAGTAGCCTTGAGAAAATGTATCGTCTAAGCTGATTTAAAGAACCATCCATCAGGTGAGGAAACTTGTCACACTAAAATTACAACGAGTTCCTCTTTCAAAATCAGAAAATATGCTAAAAAGAAACCTTAATGCTCCTTGAAACACACCGTAACTGATTTGAGAAGTAGAGGTTCACCTTTTAGTAAACTATGTGTGACCTGCTCTATGAAAAGGGGTGAACCACAGATAGAATTACTCGGATCATATAAGTTATCTTGTCCTATAGGGCTGAGGGGAGATTAAAATGTCCCTCCTTAATCTCTGGCAGCTGCTCAAGATACATCAAACTCAGCCACGCAGTCTCCTCTGTGTATCCAACAATCCAGTGCCCACAGCCAGTCCCAATCTTACTGAGGGCTTGCAGGTTTCAAGAGGAAGTTGCAAGAGAAATGCATCCAAGCTATAGATCTAGAAATCTAATCATTTCAAACCTCAGATCTGGTACAGTGAACCAGATGTTACTTACATTTTATGATTCTTTGGGGATCATTTGAGTTGGAGAAATGGCTGTTTTTAAAGTAAGGATTACAGTCTTAAGATCATCATCCCTGCAGGAAGGCCAAACTTCGTGCACAGTATTCTACGAAGTCCAGGAGAAGCCGTTAAGAGATAAAAAAGGCCACTCTTCACTGCATCATGCATGCACATGAGATACAAATCATTCCCATGTTTGGATAAGTCTACAGAGGGAGCTCTACACATTTCGTTTTGCATTCTGTGATTTTCTGGAACCCCCAATCTACACGAAAGGTCTGATTAAGACAAGAAACTAATTTATTCCATACAGCAAATATGTCCCACAGAGATACAATGCCTGCCGCCATGGACAATACGAGGGCATGCTCTCTATTATTAATTATAAATCACTTTCCAGCATCAGTTCAAAATAAAGTTGAATAGAAATTAGGTTTCAACCCAAACTTATTAGCTTCGCTCTGATTGCCTCCCAAATAACACCTTCTGATTTCTTCCCTTTTGATTTTAATAGATACATCATAGCTTTCTCTGTCTTTTTAAGGATGGCCCAGTGTTTCCTAAGCAAAAGGGGATAATAATGGAAGTATTGAAGCTTCTTTTCTTAAAATGGAGAATTTCGACAACTTCTTATCTACACTTATCTACCAGTTACATACTTCTGGGTCATTTAACGCCGTTAGAAACCTGCCTGAGCGAAGATTATATGTTGCTCTATCCTTTCTCTTTGGGCAATCGAGATATCGCGTGTTATCAGTTCCACGAAGAAATCCCGCTCTGCCACCTCAGAAGATAAACATATTTTATCTTACAGGCAGGTCAGTATGTCTTCCACCTGTGCTCACACATGGCTTGAATGCAGCCGCCAGCCGTACAGTCAACCAACCCGCTAAAACCATTACCCTGTGCCTCTCTGCTTGTCACTATGAATTACTGCTCCACATGTTGTTGCACCGCATGTGAGAAGCTTGTCATGTTTTCAGGGAAGCTCATGTCTTGATAAGAGGAGCCAAGCTTATTTTCAGTGGCTTCTGGGTGAAAAGCTGGCCTGCTGTGCTGACTCTGTGTGCGCTGTTCTCGTGTGCATAAATTAACCAAAATATGCAAATGAACAGGTTAGTGAAATGGGGCCTAAAATGTACAGTCGCATGAAAAAGTTAGTACATCCACTTTCAGTTGTAAGGTTTTATATATCACAGTGACACAGTGTCAGTATTAAGCCAAACTTCAGAAACAATGTGTGAAATACTGAGTATGCATTATTTGGGAGCTTGTAGAACCACTTTAAGCAGCAATAACTTATCAGGCTCTCACACCAATGTAGAGGAATTTTGTCCCACTCTTATTTACAATGTGGCCTAAGTTCAGCAGGATTGGAGCATGTTTGTTTGCATATTGGCACAGCTTTGTAAAGGTCTCACAACATCATTTCAGTTATGCTGACGTCTAGACTTTAACTGGATCATTGCAACACCTTGATCCTTATCTTCTTCAGACCTTCTGTGGTAGATCTGATGCTGTGTTTGGGGGTAATTGTTCTTTTGCACGACCCAGTTTGGGACAAGCTTTAGCTGTCAAACAGATGGCCTCAAATTTGACTCTAGAACACTTTGGTATACAGAGGAGTTCATGGTTAACTCAATAATAATGTGATTGCTAAACAAGCCCAAATCATCAGCCCTCTACCCCCATGCTTCACAGCTGTCACTTACCCTCTTAAAGGGGAACTCCGGGGCATTTGAAGCGCATTTCCATTGCTAGAGGTTGTCAAATACTGATAGTAGGACACAGACAGGTGCAAATCTGCGCTCCCTGTGTGGAGATAGCGCTGTTCGCTCAGCCTGTCATGCGAGGCTAATACGTGGTGGCTAAGGGGCAAGCGCTAACCCTTCCATGTAAAACAACAACTTGCACACTGCAGAAACGTCACACCACTTTATAAACCATCCGACAATAAAGTCACAAGCCTTACCATCAAAACCATATGCATGGTTCTCACATTACTGGCATGGGGACGTTACAAAACAACTTTATAAACAGCATGTAACTCACCGGTTAGTTGTACATTTAAAACATTACAACAATACATGCCCAGTAATATTGTTGTAATGTTTTAAATACTTGAACGCAGTTTTTCTAGAGAAGATAATTGTTTTGTATATGTGATTATCGTCCATCGACTCTTTTGGGCTTTCACATGCGCGAGCCTACAACCAGCCGGTGAGTTACATGCTGTTTATAAAGTTGTTTTGTAACGTCCCCATGCCAGTAATGTGAGAACCATGCATATGGTTTTGATGGTAAGGCTTGTGACTTTATTGTCGGATGGTTTATAAAGTGGTGTGACGTTTCTGCAGTGTGCAAGTTGTTGTTTTACGTGGAAGGGTTAGCGCTTGCCCCTTAGCCACCACGTATTAGCCTCGCATGACAGACTGAGCGAACAGCGCTATCTCCACACAGGGAGCGCAGATTTGCACCTGTCTGTGTCCTACTATCAGTATTTGACAACCTCTAGCAATGGAAATGCGCTTCAAATGCCCCGGAGTTCCCCTTTAACTCCAATGGAAGCAGAAAGAATGTACGTGGCTGTTCACACACTGCTTCTGCGTGTTGACTTTTTTGTTAAATAAATACTGACTTGTTGTAATATGTCATGTGTAGCTGTTCATCTGAGGTTTTGTTTACCTAATTTTAAGATCTGATAAGGAGCATGAGAGGGTGTACTTTTTTTTTCAAAGACTCGTCTGTTTCTGTCTATGGAAGGAGTTTGGCTGAAAATTCTTGAGAGGAAATAAAAAGTGATCTGGGCTGAATTATTATTATTTTTTCTTATTTTTTTCAGATGAAAGATTTGAATCAAGGAATTCTGTGGGTTTAGCAGGAACCTACTCTTCCATTTTTCTCGCATAGTTTTCACTCATTATCTGGATTTTTCTGCCCGGTGTGCATGGCAGGAAAATGGTTCAGGAAAAGAAAGTAGGGTGTGGCAAGTGGTGGTGGTTGGGGGACACAGTGGGGCCCACTGGCCCCCTCGATATCCCTCTGTTGAATATGAAAATATATCATACCATAATGTGTTCAGTATGCAAGCTTGAAGAAAACCATATGAAAAGATCCCAGACAAAGAACCTTCTGTGTTCCAGCTGACCCCCCCAACCAATCCTTCGTCTGAGTGAGAGAGTCAGCGACACAGAGAGAGAGAGACAGAGAGAGAGAGAGGAGAGGTAAAAAGGGGGAGGTGTGTGTACAGAGTCGTAGGAACGGAAAAGGGGCCGTACACACCCTCGCTGCCTCACACCGCCAGACCCACCGGAGTACAGGTGAGCAGCATGACCAAACCAGCACGCACCAAACAGGAAGGAGGACTGAATTGTGGAATTTTATCTGTCGTTCCAAAACTGTGACTTCTGCACACTTGGTCACCTGCTGCCAATTATGTCCATCTTTGCGGGGTAAGACACAATCTTTGTTTGGGGCAAGACGGACAGGGGAGAAGGGAAATGCCGAGCACTGGAGCAGAGGAGGAGGGAAACTTTGAAAGTCTTTGTCTGAGTAGATGACAAACATCTGGGGCTGCTGTTTTTTTCTCTGGGTACTGGCTGCAGACTTGCAGGAGTGGAAGGGTGGGGGGTGTTGACTGGCTACATTAGCACTGATATCCAAGCCTGTTGTCCTGAGAGTGTGCAGTTCTCTGTGTAGCCAGGTTATAGACTTGAACTGCACTGTGTAACATTAGAGGGTGTATCCAATTAAAGTCCTGGCTGGAGACTGTATTAACTTACTCATATACATAATTGCTTCCTGTTAACACGACAGGTGAGGCCTATTAACTGCTTTATAGGGGAGTAACAGGAGTTTTTGTTCCACCATATGTTTATTCACATGTATCTATAAGCAAATGAAGCCCCGTTACCTTTGCCATGACTTTGCCTGGCCAAGTTTCTTTGAAATGGTAGAAAGCAGCTTTGTCAACAGAAGTCAACACCAATCTACAAATAATTACAGCAGTATTGATAATGCCTGTCTGTAATTTACATTAAAAAAAAGTGCCTCAGTCTCTTCCTTTGATGTCTAACAGTTTTCAGAAGATGACTCTGATTGCTTTAGAAAGCTCCTCCCTCTTGGCATAGGATCATACACACCTCCTTCAAGTATATCTCTCTGTTTCTTCTCTGAAGTTCCCCACCAGTTATTATGAGAAAAGAACAAGCTGCACATGAAGCAAACTCTTCATTATATGGGTCTCCATGGCACGCTTTATGACAGAACTATCAAGAATCCCTTAAAAGAAATAAAGATAAACAGAAATAGATGTTTCTGAGTTTCCTTGGAGACAGTGCCTTGCAATGTTTTTTAATGTCAGTCATCAGCCCGCACAAGCCGAGGCCTGTTGACTATCACAGCCTCTTGAGGAGTTATGTGCCAGGAATGCCCATTTTGGAGCACTCGCCAAAATACATTTTTGGTGCTGCTGGAGCTCTTGAATGGCTCTTTGTCCTAGCAAGAGAGGGAGAAGGGGCAAAAGGCCCTGCTAAAACCCTTTAGCATTTACAGCTCAATGATTTGTGCATGCCAAAGTGTAAAGGATCCAGGCAAAGGGCAAGAGATAACAGACACACAGCAGTTCTGCCCCTGAGGGCTTCAATCACAAAGGCCTGTCAGTCAATGTTGTGATGAGATGTCTCAAATGACAAAAATCTGATTACAAAATCAGTAACTGATACACTTTTAAAGTCTTACAGTAAGTAGAATGCAAGCTCACCTGATACCGACACATCTGCCTCAACACATGTGTGCCCCGAACGACTGATGATGTACAAATGTCATCCCTCAGGAGGAAAAATCATGCAGTGAGTGAGTTATGAGTTGGCTGACATGCTTTTTAGAAGTTGGCTTTTGATGCTGATATGTGATAAATGTACCAGACAACGGCCCTGAGGGACAAATGCATAATTTCACATTGTGTGTGTGTGTGTGTGTGTGTCATTACTATGTGAGACATGCTGCAGAGAGCTGGATGGATTTGTTGCATAATGAATCAGTCAAGTGCTGATGATGTACAGGAACTTTGTGATTACAAACTAAGAGGCCCGATGCGCTAAACTGTAAATTATATCCTTGCTTTTGACCACGGATGATGGTGGGTGGCAGAGGAAAAGTGTGGAGGGGTGGATTAAAAGCATGACAGAGACACACTGTAGAATACCTTTTGAACTTCCAGGCAACAGGAGGTGGGGTGATGATGTGTGGGGACTGGAGTGGCATCCAACTATCAGTTATGGAGGGCAGATAAAAGGTTGAGTGGGTTAAACATCACAAGACAGTCTGGAAGAAATACAATGCCTTGGCTGTACAATATCAAGTGGAGGCAAATAAAAAGAGTGCAACAGATGTAGATTTCTACAGTCCATATGTTAGTGTTTTGTTTACTAAGCTAGAGTCAGGGCTACATCTTGGCTGCTGTCAATTTTGTGTGTCCTACATCTGCTCTGTGTCTGTCAGTTAATAAATTTTTTGAGCATGGATCAAATATAGTAATCTAACCATATTTTAGGCAATCTGGTGATGCTGTGTTAGGTCACTTCCTCAACATGTGTTCACCTCTGTTCTCACTGATCACAGCAAACATTCAATTTTGGCAGAGCAAAGACAACTGTTAATGAAGAAAACATCACAAACCCACTGAAGTGAAAATAATAGGTGAAAACTAATCTAAAAAGACAACGTGTGAGCTTCCAAATGAGATGCAGACGGATCCAAACAAGCATCCCGCATCTGTCGAGATTCAAAGAGCTATTGTCAGAGTGTCTAAACAATACTGGCCTTCATCTCCTCTCACTCGTCAGGATCACGCCAGTAAGTGAAACTGTGAAGGATTTTTGTTTCCTTACAGCAGGGAGGTGGGGCCGTGTTTTTGTTTGTGATGATTGTCTTTAAGGGGGCTAATGAGCAGTCCACCCACAGAGTGTCACGACTCAGCTGATGTTCCATAGGGGTCTGCATAAAAGGAATGAAAACATGTTTATGCTGCTTGCACACCTTAAGGAGAGATGGAGATGAGAGGGGCTGTTGTGCCTGCAAGGAAGCTCTGAAAAGGTGCTTTAAAAATCATAATCATCTGTTTAGTTCTCTGTGCAGACCTCCCACCGCTGAGTGATACAGGAGTGACTCACAGGGAAAAACAAAATGCAACTCTGATCAGCTTCAAGGAGAGCAAGTCTGTTCAGGGAAAAGGATGTGCAAACACCGGTTTATCATTACAAACATTGCCAGTGGCTCTTATTTGCTTTGAAGAAGGGACATGACACTGCTGATCTAATGAAATACTGTACAGGATAATCTTTGTCCCTTTCTTCATTCTGCATAGAGATTAGAAATCTACATTCACTCTTTCAGTGTGCTGTATCACATCGCAGACCCTGAGGCAACGATAAAGCTACTTTTGACAGGTTTAAAGCAAATTGCCAGCGCTCAGACCACAGTGAATTGCTACCTTTCTTCCGTTTTTGGAGACGGCACAGAGCTTATCACATTGAGACTTTTATAAAGGTGTCACACCATTTCTTTTTTTCACCTTTTCAAGTTGATGCCAGAGAATTAGGCTTTTCTTGACTCAGGAACTAACTTGTCCCGTCTTTGCTCACAAAAAAAATCATAAAGAGAGTCTCTCAGACTCTCAGTCGGCATAAAGATTAAGTGTTTTAGATTACTTTTCTGAAACCATCATTGAAGACTCTTTCAGTTCTTTATGAAACAACATGCCTTATCGTAAGAGTGATGGTGGAAAAGCTGAGAACAATTGTAACATTTTCTTTGTCTTTGCAAATGTCACATTTGCATGAAATAATTAAAGAATATATTGATTTAAATGGCTTGGATTTTTGCACAACAACATTTTAACCAATGTGTTTCCCCCTTTTTTAATCTTTTGCAGGAAAGAAAAAAGAACACGGGGAATGATTAAATAAAACACAGTGACCCTCGTTTTATCTACAGCCTAAGGAGTTTTTACATTTTTTTTTTCTCCAGACTGGCTAAACAGCCAGAACACATTCATCAAATATTTTCTACAAGAGCCAACACTCAAAACACATCTGAATGGTGGAGCCTTTGAGTTCATTCATGATGAAACCTCAGCTGTGGTGCTTCGGAATTGACCGAGAAGAAATAAAGTTTTCTCCTCACGTATGATTTGTTGAAAAAAGAAAGAATCCTGTTTTCAGAAACTCTGTATGTAAAAGAAACCAAGCAGGAGACTAGAATAAAGCAGCTCTAACTGAATGCTTTTGAACACTGAGTACAAAACAGGCTCCGTGACCTTTCCTGAGTTAAATGTTATTCCTCACATGCACCTTAACAGCAGGAAGTCCCCATATGCACAGTTGCCTTTCACGTCACCGTAGACTTATGATCTCAAAGATAAAGGGCAGATCCCTTTCTCTGAAAGAAAAGTAATCTGCAGGCTGCAGACTGAGACGCCAAACAAAAAGAATGTTCTGGTGACCAAAATAGAAGGGGAGGAAGAAACACTTCAGTGAAAGAAAAATGGAGTGTTAGAGAGATGTAAATAGAGAAAGCAGGACGGTTTCTTAAAACTCTGCGCCAGACTTTTAACAAAGTGCAACAAACTTGTGCAATTTTCGTGGCTGTTTTCCACGGGAACTCATCCAAGACACATCAGAATTGACCCTCCTGGGAGGTCCAGTTAGACAGACAACAATACTTCATGAAGAACAAAGTGAGAACACACTTGTTCCGTCAGATTTCAGCCGACGGCAGGACAGCTTTTGGAAGGATTACTGCTAAACGGCGAGCCATGACCAGAAGCAGCAACCTGGAATCCTGAACTGCCTCTTGTGCTTGTTCTTTCTGTGTTTTCTTTTAACGTATTCACTGCCTGCCAGTGAGGAGTGAAACAGACAGAGACAGAAGCGTCTTATTGTGGAGAGAAATGGATAAGGGACATATGCCCATAAGGAGAGAGGTGAGCTGGAGTCCAGGAGGATTGAGAAAACCTCTTCAACTAAAGCAAGACATGGACAACCCTGAGACAGACTATGACACATCGTTGGATAAGACAGGATTCAACAAGGAGCGCATGAGCAGGAAAACAAGTGAGTGTTTGTGTTTGTGACTTTTCTGTTCTCATTTTGGGTGCCGAGGAAGCAGCCAGAAAGTGTATTCTTACTTTGTTACGTTACAGTGCAGAAATGTAAATACAAAACAAAAGTGTTTGCACCGGTATACACCAGAAAGTGTAGCTGAAAACGGGAGACAGCTCATATAGAAAACAGACAGTCCAGACTCATCATTGAAATCTGACACAGTGAAGAGCGCCATTAAACATCTGTTTCCATGCCTTAAAATACAGGCGGCCGAAGCAGCAATGGAAAAGCAATCTTGCACCCCTCCTAAAGGGCTGTCTTAATATCCAACACAGACACTTACAATAACGGGGTAACTTGAGGGAAAAGCTGTTTGGAAACAGACTTTCACAGATCTCAACTTCTGTCAAAAAAGAAAAAAAAAAGAGAGAAAGAAAATCTATTTCCTCTGAGAAATGACAAAGTAAAACTACACTGTAGGTTGTATAGAAAGCTCATGGCCACTTGCTCCTTATCTAGATCTATGGCTAACAACACTCTTCCCATCACTCATTACCCGCTAATTAGTTTCCTCAGATCACAAAAAAACACAAAGGCCCCAAAAGAGTCCACTGCTCCCCTTTTGAGATTTTTCATGCCCTATGAAAATAAGAATTTGAGTAGCGGAGCTTGATTTCCACCTCTGAGCTGGTCTTTTATTTCTCCCATGAGATGCACTGAGAGTTTAGGTCGCACTCAGTACGGTAAGATCCCAGGACCTCTGTTAATCCCTGCCTTTCCATACCGCTTCACACATCACCCACGGGGGCCGGCGCTGTCATCCCACTCACTGCACAGTCATCACCCACAGAAAGATAACATCCGATGGGGTAATCTGACCTTTGATATACAAATGCAGGGTTGGCCCCCTGACTTGAATCCTGCTGCTGTGGGGGTGTGGGGGGGTTTCCAGTCTGCTCTCCTCCATGCTGGAATGAGGGGAAGGGACAGAGGGCAGAGAGATGAGATAGAGCAAGTTAGAGGTGGAGGTGGGAGAGAATGGAGGGGGCAACGATATGATGTGGAGACTCTTGCAACAGGAAATTCCTGTCCTGCCTTTGCAGGTTGGAGTTTAGGGCCGAAGAAGTTCAAAGAGGGGGGACTGTTGGTTGGAGAGAGAGTGCTCAATAAACACACATGGCATATCCTGACTGACGTGGAGGGCAGCTGAGGTCAGGTGCTGGAGCTCTGGAGCCTCGGTGGTCTAATCCACGTAAACATAAACTGGGGTATCTCTGGGTTGCACTTCAAAGATTGCAACAAGGGTCAGATGCTCCCTTGCCATCACAGGACATTACAGAGATAAGCTGCTCAATACTTAACATTGACTGGACAGCTCTCAAAAGCTGTCACAAGAAAAAGTCTGGACTCTGTGCAGCAAAGCGCAGAGCTTTCGTCTCACAGGGGTGTCTGTTTTAAGCATTTGTGAAAAGCTTGTGGAGGTGCTGCACATTTGAAAATGTGAAACAAAGCTGGAGGCTGAGTGACAGACAGCACAGCCTCCAGCTACACCCCCCCCCTCCCTCTTTTCCTCCTCTCCTCCCTGCCTGCCTGCCTGTCTATGTGCTGCTGAACTGCAGAGAAAAAGAAATCTGATCCCGTGTCTCGCTCCAGAAAGGGTGGGGGGGGGTGTGTTAAGTTAACGGACGCAGTTAAATTGAAAACTCTTGTGGAGGTACTACAACACAGCGGAGGTCTGAGTTTTGACATGAAAAAGGTAAGGGATAAGGTGCTGATGTGGATCCAGCAAGATAAGCAAACTTTCACAGAACTTGAGAGAATGTTTCATAGAGTTGAATTCTAACAGAGGAGCAGCCGAGTCTGTTTTGAGAGGAAACGTAACGTGTGAGTGCCACTGTGTTGTTTTTGTAACACTGCCTCTAAACTTATAAAAAAAAACGCCGATTGGAGTCGATTGAGCTTTTTGTGTTGTCAGTTCATCATGACAAAGAGTAAAAAAAAGTTAATCCTCAACAATATGAGGCACATGTATTTTGGTCACTGATAGGATTTGCACCTGCATGTTACTTGATAACCGAACTGGCTCCTGTACAAGGTAGATGTTTATGATGTTTATGATGTTTATTCCATTAGCATGAATTGTAAGTGGTAAGACACCTGATCAAAATAAAACCTGGTGTATATCCCACTTATATAGACAACACGGATAAAAAGTACAGATTATTAAGCAGGTATCTGTGGGACAGGCTGATTTATTTCTCTGCAGTGTAGTATATAAAGGGATATTTATGTTTATGCCAATAGTGGGGAGCGGTCCGCTTGTTTAAGGGTCTGTCTGACAATGTTTTATCCATGTTATAGTGCCACAGATGTGTCATTTAGCTCATATATCTTCACTGGCTTTCAGGTTGAGTGATTTAACATCGTTATGACTGATGCATTTCTTCGTAGACAGAGTACAGTGCAGAGTATATTTTCTTTATGTGTAAATGCGATGCACTGTTTCTGATCAAAATGCGACCATTAAGCGCATGTTTGCATTGATATACATTTGAGATGTTGAATACACAATTTCAACTTTTTAACTGGGTTTCTGTAACTGGAAATCAAGAGTACGTCACAAACAGTTAACTAGATTACTGCAAGGACAGGCTAAAAGTCTGCAAAATCAACGGCAGATGCTTGATATCCCTTTAGACTGGTGGAAAGACCATGTCAGTGTTGACCTCTGCGCCAGGAAAAGCCACATGCAAAATCAGCTCTACAGGACAGCTTTATAAGTGACTGATTTACACTTAAGTATTGTGATTGGCACTCGATTACATCTAATAATGTAGCTGTCAGGATCCATCACTTTATGATATGAAGGCTGTGCCAGCTGTCTGAGAAAAGTCCTGGAGGATCATGAATTAGATGAATAATCTACCAGATGTGTCACCATGACAACTTATTCTACTTTGCAATGCTCATCAAAGAGTATTTTGTACAAAAAAAAGCCTAGATGCAGCTTTTGTTTTCCTCTCATTAGCTTTGAAGTATGATGCAGTCTCTATATTTAAGATGGGAACACTTGATTGTATAGTGCGTTTATGGGCAGCAGTAACAGAATGTCATTTTAGGAGGCTGAAGGCTGTAAAAGTGGTCTATTAAGGGTTGGAGCTGCAGTATTGCACAAATTAGCTGCAGAGAGAAACCAAAGGCATGCTGGAAGCGCAGGCGGGGAGTTTTCTCAGCGGTGAAGGAATGCTCAGGGAGGGACTTCTGCAGATGGTAGAGGAAATAGTTCCATTGCCTGGAAGGGAGCTCTTTAGCTCGGAAAATAAACTATCCACTTTAACATCAGCAAGATTTATCTCATGATTTCAAAGTCATTAGCAAACCTGTAGAACTGTTGTAAGACAATGATTGTCAGCAGCTTCTTATGGTGCTGTTGAAAACACTGAACTAAATCTTTTTACCCCAACAAGCTGTGCCTCCTTATTACACTATTCATTCCAAATGTTTTTCTCAGCTTACATCTATTAGCTCACTGTCAACAGCTCCCGTCTGCTGATTCAAATGTCCACAAAGCCTTAGATTTGATGAAATGAAAAGCTCGGCAAACAGCAGTCTGAACCATCTGGCGCAGAAGCAGCTTTGTGGGTTTTAAAGAGAATATTCAAACTCATTGTTGGTCATTGTTGGCTCTTTATATTTCCACAGAACAGCAGTTTGGTAAGTTTAAGTTAGATGTTAAGGGAGTTGCCTTTGCGTATTGCACATTGCTTAGTCCACCACAATTTGAGTGCGCTTTACAATTAATCAAACATCTTTGTTAAATGACAACACATAATATTTATTTATATGAACTTTCTGTCCCCTCTCCACTTGTTTGTATCTCTTCAGATCTGACCAGGAGTGCCAGTTTATCAGAGAAGGAGCTGAAGGAGGCACGTGTGAGGAGTCACATCATCGCTTCTCAGCTCACCATCCCTTCCAAATCCAGCTCCAGCTCCAGGGGCGTGCAGCTATTCAACCGGCGTAAACAGAGAGTGAACGCCTTCACCCTTGAAAGTTGTGGACAGGGGTCAGAGGAGGATAAAGTTGAAAATGGGAATAGCAACCCCTTGTCCAACAAACTAACATGGACAGAGAGGAGCAGTGAGGAAAAGGATAGAGACCTGAACTTTAAGAATACCCAGCCACTGTTTTCACCAACTATAAGTGTACATTCTGCTGGTGATATCATGGACGAGCCAAGGAAGGATTTCCACAAAGAGCAAGACATGGAAGACAGTGTTATTCAAGAGAGACATTTTCTCCCAGTCAAGGAGGAACAGGAGGAGGAGGAAGAGGGAAGAGATGAAATCCGTGAGGAGCTAGAGGACAATGCCAAGAATGAGACTCCATTAGGAAGTAATAACATTGAACCAGATGTGATGGAACATGCTCAAGGGGCGGCAGAGACAAATAGGGGCCACATAGGGCCAGTTCCTGCCGGAGAGCTTCCTAATGGCTGTCGCAGCACCTCTGGACCTGAGTGGGTGTCTTTACCCTCATCCAAGCAGACCGCCACCATCGTCAATAGAACTGCCAGGCCCTTTTTCTCGCCACCCACAGTGCGCTCTCCAGAAGCAGTCAGTCCTGTCATGAACATCCCACCTCCTCCATCTTACTCCACCCCTCCCCTCCCTGCTCATACTGTCCCCCAGTCCGTCATGTTCTCATCTCCACCCCCGCCTCCGTCATATCCCACACCTCCTATCCCAGCCTTCACAAACCGACCTCCACAGGCTTTCTACTCAAGTTCACCTCTCATGTCTCCTATCATGTCACCTTGCTCTCCTCCACCATCTAATTTCCCTGCTTCTCAGTATCCACCCATGTCCCAATGTGGCCCTCCCACAGCCCCTAAGCCATCCATCTTTATTCCTCAACCCGCTGGAGAGAGTAAGCTGATTACACCAATCAAGACAGGGATACTTGAAGACGGAACTGCCAGGAGGGCGAATAAGAAGTCGATGTTCACGTTCAAAGAAAAGCCAGTTATTGCTCCAAATCCAGAGCTGCTCTCTCTGGTGCAAGGGGCGGATGAAAGGAAGAAACATGGACACAGACCTGTGCCTGAAGCAGCATCTGAAGAAGAGTTACTGGCTCTGGGTGCAGAGGCCTCAAACTTCCAAGCCAAAGAAGATGACAGGGTGGAGGGAGCAACTGCTCCAGAGTGGGCCTCCTGTCTCAAGAGCTCGAGAACTCGGCCAAAGTTGGAGCACCAGCCCGAGCAGACCCTAACTAACGTGTCAGGAAAAGGGGCTGCGCTGTATGCCAAACGTCAATCCAGGATGGAGAAATATGTTGTTGAGAATCAGCATGCAGGACAAATTCGGTCTCCCTCTCCAACAATGTCTCTACCACCATCTTGGATTTACCCATCAAACATGCCTGGAAGGGTGAAAGCCATCGCTAAAAACTCTGACATGGGCGCTCAGCTTTCACAGAATCTTAAGGCCCAACAAGCAGTCAAGCAGAAACCAAAGCCTAAAGCTGCACTGCCAGAACCAGTCCCAGAACCGCCTCTTTTGGAAAACGGTTGCACCAAGATAGAGATGGACCTCTCAAGGCACCGGCCCTACCAGCTTAACTCTTCCCTCTTCATCCTAAACCCAGTCAAGGACCCGATCAGTACCTTACCCAGAGGAGCGCCACAGGCCAGGAACCCACCAACCATCCATACTTACTCTAGACAAACTTCTCTACCTAACAGCCCTCCTTCTCGCTTCAGTACCCAAAGTATGGCACCTCAGTTGCCACTCATCCCAACAGCACCGGAGTATCCATCATGTCCAACTTCTGACCATCCAAGGATCAGTTCTCCTCTGTGTGCCTTTTCTCCAGAGCGAGTATCCTCTCCTCGGTCAGGAGTACAGGCACCAAGGCCCACATTTTCTGCCAAAAAGGCAGGAATTACACCACAGGTGTGGAGACCCTCTTACTACCATTTTTAGAGAGGGACTAGATATTTTGTAGAGATTAAACACATGGCTGATAATGATTCTAGTGGCTCTAAAATGTAATGAACTTTATTTAAACCTGTGCCTTGTTCCTTTCGTGCCACTTTATTACCATCCCTTGTAGATATATATTGGAAGAGTTGTAACACTAAAACTTATCATAAAACAGTGGATAAATTAGCTGAATTACTTACCAAGTCATTTCAGCTAGGGCTGAGCCGCTCTGCATATTATAAGATTATCTAAGCGAATGCATCCTAAATGACCCATGAATACATGGTGTCATTTTTTTCCCCCCTTAGAAACTAAATCTGCACACCAGTAATTAACCTCAGAAAATTAAAACTGTGATTCAGTTTAATCAGTTAATCATGTTTCCATTCCCAAAGCAGTTAGCCTATAAGCACTGAAAAACATTCATTTTTCAGGACATTTTTAAAACATGAAAACAACCTCACACTTTTTCCACTGGGCACCATGATGATGCTGCCTCACAAAGCACTTTAACAGATGGTCTAGCATCTGCTTTATGATCTAAGATTTGCAATTTAATGCTGCTCATTGGCACGGAAGTTGCAGCAAGAGAACTCTTTTATGTCTTTATGACTTCAGGGTAATTTGCTCTGCTTTCCAGCACGTTTTACCTAAATATATGGTGAGTGCCTGGATTCTGCTGTGTTTCAGATCTACGTGCTGCCTTCTAATTTTCTTTATTAATTAACACATAGAGTATATTGTTGTTTTAACCTAAAGCAGTAATTCCACCATCAGTCGGTGTTGTTTCAAACTAAAGTGTGTGCTTGTTTCTTTCCACCTTGATTCACTGCTCTTTTCTGCTGTTATACTGTCTCTTATTACTGATTTTATTTCATGTAAGAGTGGATCTTTTCTTCCTACATTAAAGCTTCATTCTAACACTCTGCAGTGACCTCTCCTTTTCCTCATTTCCTGACTTCACTGGCTTCTTTCGGCCGTGATTTCACTGTATAATTTTGGTTGTGTGTGATTTTCCAGCCTTCTGCTCTATCACGAAGAACACATATGTCTCTGCTTGATACACAGATAATTTACAACAGGTGGTATATCCATTTTGATACACAATATGTGACATTTACAGCTCTGAAATAACTACTAAAGATTTCCATTACAAGATACATTACACTTTAACAGGAATTTTGGTTCTGTGTGTTCGTGCTGAGACCTGCAGCTTGGCCTCGTTGGTCTTGAGGAGCTCAGACGTTAAGACAAATGTTATAACCCTTGACCTTGGCCATATTTCTTCCAATGAAGCTCTTGACTTTCAAAATATGGCCGCTAACATTCATCTTACAAGACTAGAGTTTCCAGGGAAACTGATACTTGTACTTCAGTATCATAACACGATCTCTTCATATCATTACCTCAAGCAATTAAAGTTAGTTCTTAATTAGTGTGGGCACAAAATGGAATGCAACCCTTGCTTCAGTCGAGTAACTTCATATCTCTGCAAAAGTTAGCCAACCCCGGAGGACCAGATGACAGTAACCTGAGAGAGACACTAAAGACTGGTGCTAAGCATGCAAGGTGCCAGGCGTACTGAGAAAACAACCATAGAGGGAGGGGGACACTCAGAGATGACTTGAATTCGCCTGGAACTCAGACTGAACGCATAAATTCAGTTTGATCAAAACAGAATTTACATTACATAATTGATCTTTTGTTCTTATGGATTTGCTTTGCAACTTGACAGCAAAATGCTCTTTTTATACATAAAACATCCTGTAGGAGTCAAATCAAAACCATAGAATTTATTTGATAAGGAGATTTATTTATTTGTTACAAACTTGCAGAAGCATCATAATACAGTCGTGTTTTGCACAATTACTTTCCATGTTTGTATGTTTGATTCCAAAATTTTAAATCTGCATTACATGTCATGTTCCAACAGGCATCAAAGGAGTCCTTCCCTGGTGAAGTTCACAGTGAGACAGTCACACCCGTCAGCACACCCAGCCTCACCAGACGATTCAGCAGCCCAGATGGTCCAAACACCAGAATCTGGACCTCCAGCCACCAAACAAACCAACCTTCTTCCACCATCCGCTCCATCCGCTCAGTCACTTCCCCAGTGACCTCTCCCATTAATACAAGATGCCAGTCCCCTATGACAGGTCAGAATGTCCACTGTTCTACTGTTACCTCCACTTCTACATCCAGACCCTCCCAAACAGCAACGGCCACCTCTCCTTGGGGTTCAAGATGTCAGTCCCCAATGGTCAGCCAACCCTCCACCTCCTCCATTCCTCCTTTCAGACAAACCCAAATCTCTAAAACTCATTATCCTCTTTCTCCTCCTTGGGGTACAAGATGCCAGTCCCCAGTGGTGAGTCAGAATAACAGGCCCTCTACTGCTGCCTCTTTTTCCACACCCAGACCATCCCTAACACCTACAGCCACCTCCCCATGCTCCCCTCCTTGGGGATCAAGATGCCAGTCTCCAGTGGTGTGCCACAATACCAAGTCTTCCACCATTTCCTCTGATCCTTCATCCAGACCCTCCCAAACACCTCCCTGGGGATCAAGATGTCAATCGCCATCAGTAAGCCAAAATAACCAGTCCTCTCCTCTCCCCATCTCCTCATCCAGACCGTCCCAAACATCTGCAGCCGTGTCTCCTGCCTGTCCCCCCTGGGGCTCACGCTCCCAGTCACCCGCACTCTTTCAAAGCAGTTTTTCCTCTCCTTCCACTAAACCTCTGTACTCATCCTCTGCCACCTCTCCTCCTCAACCCAAAGACAATCGCTGCATGTCTCCCACTGTTAATAATCTAGATGCTAAAGCCAACCATCGACTGCTGGCAAAGAATATAATCAATGCAGCCAAACGTAAAAACAGCCCCTCCCCTGGTGCGCTGAGTGGTCACAGCCTCCCTATTTCACCTCTGGGAAACTCCCACCAAGACTCGAACAAACCACCCATCAGCCACTTCCAATCACGAGCACTTGGGGCACAGTCCCCTACTTTCACCAGCCCTCCTCCCACTCCCACTCAGAGAATCTGCTCACCTGTGAGGCTCTACAACAGCCGCTCTCTGACCGACTCCGACGCCTCTGTTGAGTCTGAAGACTCAGGCCTTCGCTCGCCAGGCCTGCACTCCTACAATACCTGCCCCCGCGGCTGGGGCGGTAGCCTAAGAGTCAAGAGGAGCACAGTCTCCACTGACCTGTGAGGGTGTTACCAGGTGTTAAATCAAAACACAGTTTTTACAGACTTTGGCGGCATTGGATTGCCCATAGAGAGGCTGCTCTGATATCAGATAAGTTATCTCTCTTTAATGTTGTAGTTTTAGCATTTTATATGGCTGACATGCCTAGTATGGACTGACAAGAACAAGCTTTTTATAAAACACAGTTGCTGTGGCTTGTGTGCTTCTTACATACCAAAAAGCGCAAAGATAACCAAAGATATTTAACTTCACTTTAAGTTAGTATGATACGTTTTACACCTTTACAACAAACCATGACAGTAAATACCACATTCAAATAGTTTTCAATGGTTAAGGATAGTTAAGATCATATAATGCACATCTGATTCAAGCCAAAATGGAGGAGACTTAAGGCAGAGAAGGGACACATAAAGTTGATAATATCTACATATATTCAGTAGCTCTATGGATTGTTCAGTGCTTTGTTTGATTCATTCTTATTGATGCTTTTTCTTTAAGTATATAGTCAATTCATTATGAATTTCCAAAGAATAAAGAAGGGCTGGAGCTCACTAAGGCCAATCTATCAACAGACTAACGTTTCATCACTATTGTGTCTTCATCAAAGTCTAGTTGGACTCAGAACCAAGGCAGGCAATAAAAGGCAACCTAAAACAGGTGGACATCAGCCATTGTCCTTCAGCTGAGAGGCCCCTGATTCAGCTGTACACTGCTGGGAGATGCGCAGCGATTCCTGCTTTTATTTATTCATAATGAATATTGTCTGAGACAGCACATGACATAACACAGCCATGCTATTCACAGCGTCATAGACAGCGAGGAATTCACAACAGTTTATTATCCATTTAAACCAGTGTAAATGAATGAAAAGCATAATCACATTATCACAGTGCAATAATCACTTCAACACAATGTATTGTTGCTCTAAGTACTGAATCTTATTTAACTGAATGTAAGCTTTACAGGCAGACTTGCAGAGAATGACGGAAAAAAAAGAGAGTTGAACAGAAAGAAAAATGTGAAGGTGGAATGGGGCACTGAGGCACCTGTTTGATCACGCACTGTTGACATGCTTCAAGAGAGAGAGATTTCAAACATCGTTGTATTTCGTGTGTTTGTTTCCTAGAGTTTACCGCTCACCAACAGTCATAATTCTGCATGTCAATGAGATCTTTGATTAGAAACAGGTTGAAAAGGGGTCGTTTCAGACATTGTTTAGAGGCAAACATACATGTCATGTAAGTGAGGAGAGGATGCAAGAAGTGGAATTTCCATGGGGAAAAGTGTCAGAAGAATATTGTATGTTTTGAAGTGTTTGTCAGACAAAGATCAGAAGAATATGTATTTCAGTCACGTATAAAACTCTAATGTACATTCTCTGTAACTCTGTTATCTGTAACTCTGTTTCTTTTTATACTTGATTTGCACTTGCGGTCATTCAATTTCAATGGCTACCATGGCTTTGTAAAATACTTGACTTACTCACACAGGTAAATAAAGCAAATGTCTTGATTCACTCTCAAACTTGGTCCAGCGCTGGGAAATGCAACACGTTGACATGACACTTGCAATTAACTGCAAATGCAACCGCAGCCACGTCTTCCTGTTTCTTGTATTCCAACAGCGGGACCATATTACAGCATTCCCACCTTGCCCCATCTTGCACTAGCACAACAGATCATTTCTTCATTCCCTGACTTGCGGGCCAAAAAGCATCAGCACATTGCTAAATATTTACTCTGCATATCTTTGAGTGACAGGAACTTCTGCTACTTGGTGACCTTGCATTCTCAACAGGATTAAACCTATCAGTGACATGGATTGATTTCAACCTGGGTCACCTCTGGACAAACTGCAGACATCCTCAATGATAGGGAAAAGGAAAAAAATTAAATAAAATCATGACATGTTTAAGTTTTGCCTGCATGTTTTATGGTTTTTATGATGTTAGCCTGAATTCCAATAACTCCACCCCTGTTTCATTTTATGACTTTATGATTTCTGAATAACCTCATGCAAAATAAAACACCTCTTAAGACACCAGCAGAAGTATTCTCTTTCTTTTTTGTCTACTGTTTTATTTGTTTTGCCCTGTAATACCAGGCCTAACAGGGGTAACAGAGAATCACAATTGTGGGATGATGTTCGTTCAGTTACTTTATTTTGTAGATCAATAAAAAAGAGGGAAAATAACACAAATATGACAGAAATCTAAGTGATCTAACAGCGCAACATCCTGGCTTTGTAAAACATACCTGATAAAAATTAAATATGACCATTCTAATTAATGCAAAATAGAGGGTGGGAAATAATGATGGAGTGGTAACCCCCCCTCCTAAAAAAAGAGAAAAGAAATTACAATCAGCCTTATCTTGCACCTCCTCTGTCTTTTCTGACAGCTCGAGTTCTTTGAGGCATGGACCTCTCTAATGAAACACGATATTCTTCATTAATCGGGCTCCCACTTTCTCACACAGGAATTGACAAAATGCTCCATGACAAGTTTCCATCCTGCGGAGCTGATCTGTCAGCAGCTCCGTGAGAAAGTTGGATCCTCTCTGGTGGGGAATGTTGTTTTTTCATAACTGAATTAAATGCCTCAATGAATTCAAGAAAAAGCCAGAGGTGGTGCAACAAAGTAGCATGCTGTGACCATTTTTGGTTCGTGAATGAGTTTTTTTGCGTAATCATTTGAGTGTTTTTCATGAGAATGGAGAAATTCAGTAATTGTCATACCCTTAAAAAAAAAAACATGCTCACAAACTGTTCATTTCCCACAGCGATGACATACATAAGATCAATCACCACAGTCTCGTTTTGGTGTCGCTCAACAGTACAGCACGTTTAGCGATTCTTCGGATGCTGGCACGTCCCAAACAGCAGCACCCTGAGGTGAGAGGGAAACTAAAGCCACATTTATCACAGGTTCATAGACTGCCATCTGTAGGACTTCAGACTGAAGTTCAAATTGGGCAACAGTGTTGGGACAGATCCTGCACAGACATGTCCTCGGATTGTTTCAGAATGTGAAACTGTATTTTGTGCTGTTCTCTATTTTCTTGTCAGTAAATCTCATCACAACTATGCCATTCCTCATAACTTAGTGGCATTGGATTCTCGATTTTATGCACAACGACGGACGTGTGGGTGTGGTTCAGTCAAACTCTTAATTAAAGTCTATGCCCAAACCATCTCTCTCACGTCACCTGCGTGTTTCCTGCCGTCAAGTGCTGAATCAATGCGCTGGAACACGTGACGCGTTACAAGACTCTGTCACGCGTCGACGAATTCAAAGAAAACGAAACAAATGTTTTGCAAGAGAACTACACAGTCAGAAACTCAATTAAAGATTTGGGGGTCTTCATTCACAATTGTAAATAATGACATAGTGGAGCATGTGTTATGTTACGGAACATTAAACATAAAAGCCATGTCCAAGTCGCAACGGGACTTCTTCTTGGATCTTGAAGACGTTTCACCTCTCACCCGGCAGGTACCAGGCGGTGGGGAGTGTGAGCATGTGTCACTGAACCCAAAGCGACGTCGTCTCTCAATCTTGTCCGGATCATCCCCAGAATCTCGTTGCACGGAGGCGAAAACCTACTCTGAGACACAAGAGGCCGCTCTTGAGGTGAAAAGGGTGAAAGCCAGCGCTGTGATTTTGCCGTTTGACAGCAGGGGCTTGTTTTACAGCACAAAAAAACAAGGATGAAGACTCTTAGCAGCGATGCAGTAACAGAGATAGTATCGGGGATGTCGGTCCGAAACATTTGGAACATTTAACTCGATCTGCCGGCGTCCGCAGCGAAATCAACGCCCGGCGACGGTAGTATCGGCAGAGCCGCAGAAGGGATGTCTGTGCCTTAGTTCAGCGTACCTGGATTTGTTGTTGTTAGCGGCTAACGCTAACTGCAGAAGTTGGGAGCTAGCTGGCCTAGCAAGCTAATGTTTAAAGCGAGGAAACGATAATTAGCCACTCATGTTTGATTTGACCGACTCGGTGCCGCCGAGTGACTCAACAGGGGCTTGTTTAGCTAATGGATACAACTAACATCGCTTCCAGCGGCTCGATAACTGCAGCGTTAGCAAAAAGCTTTGGAAGTATCGGTTGTAGTAGTTAGGGTCTAGCTTTCCAGATAGCCACCACTATCCCTGGAAGAATGAGCAGAAAACACCACCAATTTAAAGGAGCCGAAGTCAGCTGCTGCGTGAAATACTTCTTATTTGGCTTCAACATTATATTCTGGGTAAGTGAAATTAGTCTTTATCCATTTACCTTTCATTGTAATTAAAAAAAAAAAAAAAAACAGTCTTAAGGTCGCTAAGAAAATGCAATAAGTAGTAAAAGCTAACCTAAACGTTGGCGTTAACAAATTTATCTGCGAAGTCTAACGACTTTTATGTGTCTCTTTTCTGAGTGGACCACTTTTTGTGGACAGAAGCAGGTATGTTGGCGTGTTAATGCAGTTGTGGTCCTTCTTCTGATTCAGTTTATTGTAAGTGGCATCTTGCATAACGGATTAACTAGTTCCTTTGATCAGGAAGTCATTCATAACTTTCATTACATGACTGCTCGTATGTGGTGTAATGAAGATTGATTTGGGCATCCACGTTAACATTCCCACACCTACCGTTCATCACACATTGACAGTTGTGTCCTTTTCTCTGTTGGTCGGCTGTTTTAAAGTTTTCCATGTATGACAGTTATCTTTTTGGTCTTTTTGGCAGCAGAGGAGTCACAAAAAAGTTCAAGGCCTGTAACTAAAGTAAGGATGGTTGAATGTTGAATGAAAGGATGGTAATTGTTTCTTTTTGGGTCGCTCCTTCTCTGATATGGTGTGCTTGTAACATTGTCTTGTCACCAGTCAGAGATGGTATGATTCTCATTTGTGTTGTTAGGGCAGTGGCAAGTGAACCCATGTCTCCTTCACGACATCCCCTCCATCTTTATCTCTCTGCACTGAAAAGTTTCTCTGTTCAGTCTCCCTCACCCCTCCCTCCCTCCCTCCCAGCACGGCTGGTGTAGTATAATGTCTGTGGGTGAAGGAATGGCGTGTCTGTCTGCCCCGGAGGGTCTTCCCACACATGGTTTGAAGGAAAAGGCCACACGGCCTAAATTACCACCCATCCCTTCTCTTCTCAAGCATCCCTTTCACACTCTCCACGCCCATAGTGCTCAGGCTTTGTGGGGCTGCATTGTTTCTCCTCACTCGCAGACCCACAAGTGCACAAAGAGATGGCGAGAACAAAGAGTGGCGTACGAGGGGCTCCAGTGGAGGGAGTCTGTGTTTTCGTCCATCGTGGATTTGTTCTATAGAGAATGTGACGGCGCGTTCACAAAGTGCTGCGTGTTGGGACGGGAGCGCCGTCTCATGAGGAAGACGTTTAATATCTGCACCTGCCACCGTTGTCATCTGTTTAACTTTGGTTTAGTTTGGCCGAAAAGTTGGTCAACATAGTCGAAACTGAACAAAATGAGCAATAAAAACTGGACCCTGCTCATTGCTCATTACAGGTTCAAATCCCTGCTCAACTACTTCTCAGATTTTCTTTGTGTAACTTTCCAAAAAGTTCACAAAACAATTTTACGGCGACCGTGTGTTTGAGCTTCTAATTGGCAAGCTGGTGTTTTTGCAAAAATTTGATTCCACGCTAAATCTGGCCCTCTTTTTGGCTTATTCTGATTAAAAAAAAAAAAAAAAAATGTGAACACATTCAGCTGTGTGTTTGTTTTAAACCCCAGTCAGAGGGTCTTAAGGCTCTAGCATGGTTGCTGCGTCTGCTCGCGCGAGCGGTGTTGATGACGTCACGAGTTCGTGCCCGCCATAGGACCCTATATAGTGGCGCAAGTCGTTGCGCGCCAGTAGTTGCAATTTTCTCCGTCACAGAGGTGGCGCTGCTACGTGAAGGTTACCTCTACTCTACAACCACGAAAGTGGAGAAGAAAACAATGTCAATGTCAAGAGCAAGAATACTGTAATTAATGATACTGCTGCAGTTTTCGGATCATTTTAATTTTTTAATTCAGTTAAAAGAGGTGAAGGTTTGAAGCCCCCGGCATCAACAGAGTCTCTGCCCTCTTCTTTGCCTTCACGTATCTGTCCCGTAGCTTCTTCCACATATTCTTACAGAACTCTCCCTCTTTCCCCAAAGTTCTGCCCATCTCTGTGCACCAGTTTGGGGAGTTTACGTGCTCCCTGTGCTGTTTCACTGCAGTTTCGTACAGCTGCCTGTACAAACGCACCTCCTCACTGAGCCTGGTCTCACATCGGTCCATCCAGTTCGTTGTGCTCGGCGCCGCCAAGTTACAAAAATCGACTGGTGCACAACAACGCGCTGCGCCGTCTTTTCAAGGGAAGCGCCAGGCCTGAAACGTCATTTTGACGTCACGGTCCACCACCGCCGTGACAGACGCGGCAACCATGCTACCGCCTTTAGAAGCCCCTATATTGTAAATAAAGACTTGCTGTTGTCTTGACGACTCGAATTGTCGTTAAAAGTAGCATTTGTTTAACTCGGCAGTGGACGGATTTGTTTAACAGTTTGTGTGGTTGCAAAAACTCAAACAAGATGTCATTTTTGGAGGTTACGTTAGAGGTTCTTTGAGACGCACAGTGTGAGCATAATAACATAATCCTGAAGGTTATTTTGCATGATCCTCGCAAACAACAGACAGCCTCTGTGCCAGCAGGATCCAAAAAGACCCAAAAGATCTTCTACAAGACCTTTATAGCAGTTCCTTTAGAAACAACAAAATATTATTCACGTTCACATAAATATTCATGAATATAGATGTGAACATGGAATAAACATTGCAGTGTTTAACTGTATGGACATGAAATGAAATGCGGCGTGGCCTCACCTTCACATTCTCTATTGGACTCATCAAGTATACAGGGCACATATGGTCCCGTCTTATCTCTATCAGTCATCGCCGCCCCCTCACTCCTCCTGTAATGTGTGATTACACCACTCCTCCCTTGCTCTGGAAAACTGACATAACGCGAGCTGACAAAAATTCCACGAGCCAAGGTTTTTCGAAAGGTGGAGCCTCAAATATGTTTTACAATTTGCCTGACAAATGCAGTGCCAAAGCGCGTTGCAATTCAGCCGGACTGAGAAATCAACCAAGAAATATTGAGTCCTAGCGTTGCGGCCGACTCATATCGCGCTCTCTCAAACAGTTTGACACTCGGGCCACGCTGACGCTCCCGTGTCTGTGCTCTGTGTGAAGCAAGTTCCAGCTCGCCGGCGTTTTCCGTTGAAAATACCAAGATGATGTTCTCCACTTGTACGTGTGCTGCTGAACTGGATTTGACAGACAAGCTAGTGCATTGCTGAAATGGCTAGAGATGGGTTGGGGGGGGTAATTCTCCTCCAAATCAACCCATTTCTCTTTCCTATACTGATCTTGTCAGGCTTAAAATGCTGCCTAAATTGAGACAAAATGCTTGTGAGGCCATAAACACTGAACAGACTGGGGAGGTACAGCCTAGTGCTGCTTTTCTGTGTGAATTCGTCCAGCTCCTGAGCCCGCTGTAGGCAGCCACACGTTCTCGGCCAAGAACAACACACCTTCTCTCGTCCCAAGAATAGACACATTCCTCACGTCCACTTAATTAATCACATTTTCTGCCTTAGCTGCTGAAATGTGTGGAAGCTCTGCGTGCTGTAATTAAGAGCTCGTTAAGCTGTAACCAAGTTGCTGAATGGGTTGG
Organism: Odontesthes bonariensis; assembly: GCF_027942865.1. Taxonomy (NCBI): domain Eukaryota; kingdom Metazoa; phylum Chordata; class Actinopteri; order Atheriniformes; family Atherinopsidae; genus Odontesthes; species Odontesthes bonariensis. The sequence continues at coordinate 14,813,495 of NC_134518.1, read as the reverse complement.
ATGCAGAGTGTTATTAGCCAGCTACAGCGCAGTGCATTGTCTGTTCACATTTCGCACTGAAGTGCAGATTGAATGATCACATTATAGGTGCAGAGCTGTTTCGGAGCATGCATGTATGCAGTCGTTTGGGGTCACACTACTTATGACACATTCAGAGCTAGGCTTTACTGGTTTACTGCTGGTATTCACATGCGTGTGAAGTGATCCGATCACTTGCGGACAGCTCCGAGTACAGGTGTGAATGCTCTCAATGCACGTTGAGATGGGATATAACAGGACTTAGTCATCTCTCAATTCAGGGCCAGACTTTTGACTGTATAGCCTTCTCATGGCCACTAAATTTTTGGACTTGAGTCTGACTTTGACCTCCTGCTGTGGTGACAGATTGCAGTAAATTGATTCATTAATTTTCTTTTTTTCTTATGTCAGGTGGATTAAAACATGAGCGGAAAACGTGTGGGAGTGTTTCCTTTTCCCGAGGCCAGACACGCTTCACAATTAGTAATCTTTGTGCCATTTCCATTGACATCATATAATCAAGAATGACTGTGTTTACGGAGTTCGACACATTAGATTTTTCCATTGAGCAAGTCCACACTGTGTGTGTGTGTGTGTGTGTGTGCCTGTATGTCCAGGAAGAAGCGTGCTTGATTAGTCTGCTAGTTGGTCGAGGTTAATGGGATCATCTGGCTCAGGGAGGCATCTTCTCGAGTGCTGATAATCTGTGTCTGCATGGAGATAATACCCTTGTTCTGCGACACATGTTTTTGTACTTGCTGGAGGAAAAGCTCTGATTTTAATAACGAGGCCGTTACAAAGACATCTGATTCCATTAAACTTTTATCTATTTATCTACAGTGATGAAATTCATAAATAGAGTGATAACAGCACGTGGATTAGAGGGATAAATATGATCCAGCAGCTAATTTCTTACGAGCGCAGGCGAAAATTAGATGAGAAAATACGAACTCGGGCACTAAATATTAAAGAAAGCCACAAGAAACAAGGACACTGCTCTGTACTTTTCTTGTTTCTGATTCATTGCTTAGTTTTTCTCAGCCCTACGAGGAGATGGAGGTAATCATATTAACTTACTTTGCACATGTTTTACTGCTTAGTGAAAAACCCTCAGAGTTGTGAGATCTTGACTCATTATGGCACTGAAGTAGTTTAGTTTAGGTGTTTTGCACACTGACCTGAATTTGACCCTCGTGGCCCACATTATACTCTGGGAAGGGTTTGATTCAGCACTATACAAAGGAAGGTTAAGATTGGTTTCAATGTACCCATTCATTTAAATTCACTTCAATTCCAACTTAATTGTGCGGCGAGGGAAGTTTGATCTGCAGATAGGGCTTGAAAGGTAGCACGTGGAAATGCATAGTATGACTCAGAACGATTTTGTGAGATTACGAGGTAGTGGAAGGTCACGTCCCCGCGATAGTGTGTTCAAAACAGGAAAGGTACTGAAGTAAAGTTTTGTTTTTGTTCAGCCTTTCTCGTTCTAAAGAAGCTTCGGAAGAGCATTTAAGGAAAAAATTTATTGCAATTCGATCACTAACCGAGAAAGCGAATCGGAGCTCAGGAAAAATGGAAAAAGACCAAATGACTCACAGCCAGACAAGGACACGTCCATTTTGTTGTAGCTTCACTCAGTGGCATCATCAGGAGTGCATCAGGCTGAGGCAGGGAACAATGCACCTTGATGCGAATGAAGTGCTCTGGTACTCTCGGTTGGAACTGACAAAATCAGCCATATGTCAAAACAACAAATTTGGGGCCTTGCTAACGTTTCATTTTAGAGGCACCAAAGTAAAGAGGCAGTTTGTTTCTGCTTTATTTGGAACTTTACAGTAAAGATGATGGGTTAATGGAAAAAAAAACAGTTGAGTGCTTAAAACTTCCTGAATTTGAAGTTATTCTTCACTGTGTCCAGCCAATTGTAAAAATCGTCATTGTGTTACCAAGTGGAGCAGTGAAAGTTATTGGCTGTTGTCAAAAAAAGGCCATTGTGCGTCTCAGGCACTGTATTTCCCTTGAAGTATTAAAAGCAGAATATCGATATGAGTTTATTGTCTGTAACTCTATAGCATTAGAACAACTTCCTGAATGGAATCCACCACAGATGTAGCATTAAATCCTCTGTTTGGGGGGTGGGGCTGCTTTGGTTTTCCACCAAAGCAGTTCCAGTGCTGGTTTGGAGCCAGAAACTAACCTAAAACCAGTTCTTTCTGTCTTGACCACCAAACCACTGGCTCCAACACTGAAAAACTGGTGCCACTGTTTATATCGGAGGAGGGGGGGGAGAGGGGGGGGGGACCAACCAGATCGATGAAAATGTTATGACCGCAATGTTTAAAATCCAGAGCCAGTGTAGCGTATAGTCTGCATAATTCAAGGATGAGCAGTGAAAAAGCAGGCTGCAACGTGGATTTTGAGTAGGAGCAGCCCTGGAATACTGGAGCTCAGTGCTGATCCCCCTTTTTAAAAAAAAAAATTTTCTTAGGTTTTACTCTGCCAGCCGTGTCTGTCAACACCGTCCGACGTGCAGCATAGAGCATTATTCACAATCGCTGTTTGCAGCAGAATTTTTGAACAGTGTTTTACATTTCTTCACAGTTTTGGGTTCATAAAGGCAGCTGGCCTTTATAGATCCTGTTCGAAACAGTTTGGGAGCACCAGTTGGCGTTGCATTGAGCGTTCACAAACACCAGCTGCTGTTTGAAACAGCGTTTGAATGTACCTGTAAGTGTAGCTCAACATACCTTCCACCTGTGCATGATTGTGTATCGAATGGGAGTGTCTGTGCATTAAAGGGGGAGGGGCCGATGTACACTGTGCATGAGGCAGAGGGGCGGAGTCACTGAGCTGTCTGATGTTCCACAGAAAGATGATATTTCCGGTGTGAGAAATGAACAGAATTATTAGATGAGTGAATATATTGCTGCTCGCTGTTTGGGCCAGAACAGAGTCAAAACTTTACTGTTTTGAAAAGAGGACTGTAATAAGGATACGCTCATGAAACATCGTGTGTGTGTGACTGATAATAAAGCCCTGCTTGTTTTAGTCACTTCCTTTTAATATAACCACTGGTAACCACATCTTTTTCTAAGTGACCTGATGTGCCACTGCAGTGTTGCACATAAGTTGTGGTGGGGATGTTTGTGTTTTTGGTGTGGCTACAGTTTAGAGATGTGTATGGTCTCCAGCAATAAGTTTTAAGTTTATAAAAAAAAAAATAAAAAAAAAAGAATTAAACACAGAAAGAGATCACTGGATTTATTTCTGCTCTAGCGCACAAATAGTTGCTGAACTGCTCTTGTGGTGGATGTAATCAAAAAGGTTTTTGAAGTTTAAAAAGAAAACTGCATTCTGTGTAATTGAGTTGCCTTAATCTTGATGTTGGTGTCAGTAAACGTTGACGTGAGTGAGATGAGAAAATGGACGGGGGTGACGGTGCTAACCACTATTTGCTTTTGGTATTATCACAAGTTTAATCGCATCTAATTTGAAGAAAAAAGATGGGCAGATATCTGTAACTTAGACTGGGTAAAATTTCCATAATGTCTTGAGAATCAGTGAACATTAAACCTGAAATGATGTTTGGTTTAATTGCACGGCTTCAAGCGTTATCTTTCTCCCATTTTAGAAGCTTTTCTCAAAAAGTTTAAGGCCTCCTGCTCTGTCAGCCTGATCCCTTCAACTTGTTGTCTGTGTGCTTATCCCGGCTCTTCCACAGTGTCACTTCCCCACTAAAACCCCCACGGCCGCACCCTTCTTTACATCTGCTTATGCAACTCCCAGGCCAACCCAGCCGAACCGCTGCTGTTGTTTGGCATTCTCTCTTTATGGACTGATGGGTTCCCAACACTTTACTTGCTTCGTTCGACGTAATCAGCCTCTCAACACAACAACGTATTTTCAGTGAAGCCGAACATTGTGCCTCAGTTAAGTTCATTACCTTCTTTAATCCCTTTTGAGTGAGAGCGCGTGGCAGTTAGACTGTCTAACTGCCACGCGCTCTCACTCAAAAACCCTGAGTAAACCCACACCACCAGACACTTTGGCACTTTGCTATGTTAAAAACTGTGAGACCTACATTCATCCATCTTTAGGATGGCAGACTAATACCGGAAGGATTCTCTTTGACTCTCAAGGTATCAACTTGTGGAGCTTCTGTACAGTGTCTTCTCACCTTTCAGTAACCGACAGATAAAAATGATTCCCTCCGTCCGCAGCAAGTTGAAAGCACCAGAGTTTGCTATTGTTTAAATGATTGTTTAATTAGTTCCTCTCCACAGAGGGTAGGTCCTGCCTGACCAAACGATTACCTCCCACTCCTCGGAGGATACCGGTTAATTCAAACGGCAGATTCTGTTTTTATTTCTTTGTGCTCTTCTGCGCGGGTCTAAAGTCTGCAAAGCTGTGTTGGGGGAAAGGTGATATCATGGATTACCATGGATCAATCAGAATTTGAACTATCTGAATCAGAGGACAGTTATGTTGTTTGCTTATGTTGCCAGGGACACAGTGCTGTAAATCATACCACACCCAGAACCCTTCTGATAGGGAAGGTTTTTGTGAAACTTGAACTAATTTATTTCATGCTCTTTAATCACTCTCGAGTGGTGTTTTTGGCAGTTTTCACTGTGTGTAACCGGTGGCTCTCCATCTCACAGCAGATCCTCTTCTGTGTGCTTTGTTTTACAGTTACTAGGAGCGGCGTTCTTGGGTATAGGCCTGTGGGCATGGGCGGAGAAGGTATGTATAAACACACACACACAAAAAGCACGCTGTGGAAGTACAACACCATTGCCTGGACAGCATAGCGAACATTCCTCCAGATATGGCTGAAACAAGCTGGAAACATGATATGCTGCTGATTTTAGATGTAAGCGCAACTTTTGAGGGAAGCAGTGTGAAACGTGGAGGTGCCGTTCTAATAAGGCATTGTAGCACCAACCGGCTCTTCTGGTTCGCACGTGTTGTTTGTCATAGGAAATGAGCCATGCTGCTGATGCTCCAGTGTAATGTGTAACTTCGTTTTGTTGAATTGACGATTTGGAGCTAGACATACAGAAGGAGCCAAACATCTAAAATGGCTTACTCATTTGACTCATAGTCATCAGGAGCTGAATGCTCAGTGTTGTATTGTAATCTATTGCAGAGCAATAGTATTTGCATGGAAACCGCTCACTGTTTCTTGTCCACACAGTTGAGGCTACAAAGGTCCTCTCTTGCCTTGAACCTCTCATGTGCAGTGAATCATGGCGGCATTCAAAACGTCTTCCAATTGAATTAACAGTCAGTTTGTTCATTAATTAGGAAGAAATTGTACCAGTCAGTCCAGCAAATGCTGCACCAGAGGGGAAGCATGTAGTGATTAGTAACGTCTGGTCATGAACTCTGTGCAAATAGGTCTGCAGTGGAGTACCTTTGTGGAACAGTGTGAATAATTTATAGGGATTAGGTTGAATGATGAATAGCGCTTGCTGGAAAGGCGTAATGGTGAGTTTGAGTCTCAGTGACTAAGATGATTATTTTCAAGCCTGCTGCCTGCAGCCAGATCACATTATTGTTTCAGGACCTCTTGCTGGAATTCGAAGGAGGTTTATTTTGCACCAATGGCATGAAAACATTAGAGTGCAGTATTAATGGCAGTCCAATAGCTTTAGCCTTACCCTGTGCAAATGAACATGAGCAGTATGTGATTTCAGCTCTCCGGGCTGCAAGTGTTCAATACATTTAAAGTGAAGTTTGTGGCAACTACAGCTGCTGCCCTCTCTCATAGGTTAGGTCCTTGTTTGTCAAGGCTGGTGGGAAGTCTAGAAAAAAAACTTGACTTTAAGAGAATATACCGCCTTGGTGTGTGCGACCTTGTGACAGTGACTTAGCATTTGGCATTAAGGTTCATTATCCATTTAAGAAACTGGCAATGGCTTCTGTCCCGTCACACTAAGAAACATGTTGATCTTTATGGATTTGGGGTTGGAAAGCAGGATATACTGAGAGAAAGGACAGACGTCTGTCTGAATGCTTTCAGAAAGCTCAGAACTTTGTATCTTCTGAGTTAATGAAAAAAGCTTGGGGACATAACACTCAATAGATATAACTAATAAAAACGTTCACATCTCTGAACCCCGGCTGGCCTCTTGCCTGTGACATTAGTTCCATTCCCTCTATTTCTCTCCGACATCACATGCTCTATTCAAGTCAACTTTGTTTTCACTGGAAATCCTTTTACTGTGTACAATAAGGAAGGATTGTTTGTGTTCTAATCTGATTTATTTTATTTTTTTACCATTGTTATGCCTTTTTTTTTTTTTTTTTTGTTTGTCCTTTCCCTCAGGGCGTGCTGTCCAATCTGTCATCAATCACAGATCTGGGAGGCTTCGACCCCGTGTGGCTCTTCATCGTGGTGGGAGGGGTCATGTTCGTCCTGGGCTTTGCTGGCTGTATCGGAGCGCTCCGAGAGAACACCTTCCTGCTTAAATTTGTAAGCCAGCTCCCAGCTTTTGATGCACAGTCACCATTTGACACCTCTTTAGATGCACTTCACACCAGAGCCGAGACTGATAGCATAGCAGGTGTCACTTTGACTCACCACAGCCAAATGCTGAGAGTGCTTACAATGGCAGGAATTTGTTATAAGTAAATCAAGCCAAGCAGTGATCAGAAACACATGCCTCATTTTGCTCTCAAGTATTTTTCTCTGTCAACTAGTGTTTTATTCATCACCGCCTTTTTACGTTTGATCTTAGAATCTTTCTAAAAACCCATAGGCACAACATTACTGGTTAGGTGGTTTATTTGGGTTTGCCTTTATAGAATATGTTAAGGACGGAGAGAAATTTCCCTTGTTGCTGGCTGCAATTTTGAGTAGCTATTAACTCCAGCAGATGTCCATTAGTCGCAATAAGTCAGGCGTCAGAGTGAGGAGCTAATGTGGCTTTTTCGCATTTATCATCAGTCTCGTCTGCTACATTTACGGTAAATGGATAATGTAACGGTACCTGTGGGACTGAGGTTTTTCCCACACCCTCACTTATCAAATCAGGGCCGGCCCTACAACAAGACATGAGCTGGGACCATCGCATCAAAGCTTTCCTGTTAATTCTTTTAAAAACACCTGCAGAAAGAAAACTGAGCACTCTTTTGTTGTGCACAACCGAATGTCGTGTTTGAAGTGACATATATTGTGTTTGTGTGTGTGTGTGTGTGTGTGTGTGTGTGTGTGTGTGTGCTCGTGCTATCACTCGTGTCTCCAGTTTTCTGTGTTCCTGGGTTTGATCTTCTTCTTGGAGCTGACTGCAGGGATCCTCGCCTTTGTCTTCAAAGACTGGATCAAAGACCAGCTGAACTTTTTCATCAACAACAATGTCAAGGCCTACCGAGACGACATCGACTTGCAGAATCTCATCGACTTTGCCCAGGAATATGTGAGTCAACTATCGACTGTAATTTCTGTAAAATGTAAACGTTTCTCATCCGTTTGCTGTGAGGATGACTTTCTTCCTGAAAAATGTTGAGGTACAAAGTAGCTATTTGTAAATTAATTCAGTCTGCCTGGTTCGTAGCAGTCAGGAGACGTCCACGGTAACTGTGACACAAATCCGGTGATAAATCTGATTGTGTTTTTCTTCAAATAAATATCCAATTAAATGAATGCGGCAGTTGAGATAATTGGCTCCCGTGCTGGGCTCTGTGGTGACGTATTGTAAAGCAGATTGCATCTGCAGTTGACTCACCAAGTGGGTCTCATCTGTAGTTCCCAGTAAGCTGGTTATCAACCCGGGCCGACCTCAGCCCGACTCTAAAGAGCTCAGATAGCCAGATGAGAGGAAGTCATTCTATCTGTTAGTCGGGCTCGGCTGTTTAATCAGGACCTGTCGTTGCTGCTGTCTCAGTGGTTATGCTGCGGAGCTCACGGGCCCGACGACTGGAACCTGAACATCTACTTCAACTGCACTGACAAGAATCCAAGTCGAGAGCGCTGTGGAGTGCCCTTCTCCTGCTGTGTCAAAAATCCTTCAGTGAGTCACTCGTGGACACGATTACATCTCCATCTGATTAAATGGTCTTGGCGTCATACAACTGCATTATTTGCCAGCATTTTATTATATATAGCATGCCGTTAGAGAAGTACATGAAGTCCTTTCTGCATTTCAGACTACTAATAATGACCTCAGTCTCTAGCTGTTTATTTATGACACAGGCCTTATGTTTAAAGTTGTGTTTTCGTTTGTTTTGTCATTCAGACATAAAGTCTCTCCAGTGTTCTTACCAGAAAGAGAAAGTGTAACCTTTCAACTCAATTTGTTTTGTGTTCCCTTTTTTTTTTTTGATAGGAGGACGTCATCAACACGCAGTGTGGTTACGATGTTCGGCTTCAAGGGGTTGGTATCTTTAGACTGCGCTTGCCTCACTTGAGTAGAGTTTTATTCTTAACTCTGTATTTGTTTTAAGACTTTTCAAAGATGTTTACAATTTAAAAAGTAGAGAAAAGCTATACAATACGCTGTTGGTTAAAGTCACACTAGGCTCCTTCGTAGAATTGAAGTCCAAATGACCAGCAAAGTGCAAATCTGTTTAATTAATGGCAACAAAAAACCTGTAGCTGTAGCTCAGAGGGGAGAGGGACTACATTTCAGTCAGAAGCTTGCTGATTCAACTCTCAACTTCTCCCGTCTACGTTTCTAATTCTTTTCTTGCTGAACCACACGCCGCACTCCGATGCCTTCCTCACTTTTGAGTCGCTTGGGATAAAAGCTTCTGTAATGTAATGTAGCAATGTTGGAAATCTTAGGTTGTCGAGTGGCGGTAGGTTCCATTCGTATTTGACTTGATTTACCCCCCCCCCACACACACACTACAACTGATCAATAACTGAATTTTGAATTAAAAAAAAAAAGAACAATCAAATCTTAAATTTAGTGTTACTCTCGGTTGCATTTCCCGACTATAAATGCAACGAATAGCGTTCAGAACTGAAAACAGAAATCTAACACAGCACACACTGAGAATGTACAGGGTTAAGTGGCACATAGGCGATCCTGCATGCTTCTCGCCTTAATAACAGATTGTTCTTCTGACAGGGATAATTAGGCTCCAGTTATAGCCCAGAGAGCAGCCTTACTACACTCTGTAATTGGCTACTCAGTGGGTTATGCCAGTTCGTTCCGTTTTCCTCTGTGCGTGGGTGTGGTGGTTACAACTCGCTGCACTGCAGTCAGAAGGATTGCTGTTGCTAGGCGAACTGCAATACAGTGAACCACCTGCCACCGTGTTGGTATGAATTAATTTTCTCCCTGCTCTTATGCTGATGCCTGACCACTGAACCTATCAGGGATGTGCAGTAAGTTCCTGTGCCGCTCGTCTCAGGAAGTGCAGGGTGGGAAAGTAGAGGAGACATGCGGAGGACAGAAGCAAAACAAAGGCAGAGGCAGAGGGCTGAGATAGTTTCAGAGGAAGTTCACAGCCAGAACAACATGGTGTTTCCTGCTTTTTTATTGGCTACCAGGAGGCCCTCTTCACCTCTCATTGGTCGAAAGCCAGCTTTCAGGTTTTGCAAGAGAACAAAGAGTTTGCTAGCTTGACTTGAAGGCGTAACAAAGAAAAGCATTGTGTAGAGGCACCCTTTCTTACCCCATTTTTGGTGTCATTGCAGCAGTAAATTACACCATTTATGTCCCTCTCTGAGTGTACATCATCAGCTGAATGTGACAACACGAACAGCCATCTGTCCGGTAACAGGAAACAGATTCTGCCTGTTTATTCAGCCCAGACAGGGTCAGAAGTAGACACGAATACTCTGCTTTGATATTCTCTGTCATTTCCAGACAGTGACATGTTGAAATCCTTGAGTGTGACTCGCACATGTTTAGCTTTATGGCCTGTTTAGCAGTAAAGAAATCCGTGGGCCGAAAGCTACCAGTGTTTCCTTCTGTCCAGCATTAGTCATAGGTCAGACTTCGGATGTTTGTTGAAGTGAGTCTTCTGTGAAAGTTGATCATTGAATGATTTTGAATAATCTAAGTTTCTCTACTTTAAAGTCAACTTGTTTTTCCATTTTTTTATTTTTATTTTTTTTTCGTTAAAAGGACATCGAGCGGCAGAAATATATCTACACCAAGGGCTGTGTGGGGCAGTTTGAGAAGTGGCTGCAAGACAACCTGATTATTGTAGCCGGAGTATTTGTTGGTGTTGCACTTTTACAGGTAATGTGTCCTTGTTTGGAGATTATATGTTTTAGAAACATCCACTTCAGGCAACCGGCTTTTTATCCTTTAAAACTAAAGTAAAACATTCAGTTGTCTCTGATTTTGATTATATCACCACCACCTAGTGGTGATAAATTACAATAACAAGCAAAACCCCCTGCTGTAGTTTGTGTTGTACCAGCAGCATCCTGTTAGGTTTCAAAACTTCCCTAAAATAAGGCCTAACTCTTTGTGTGGCTTGTTTTTTTGTTTGTTTCTTTGTTTGTTTTCCCCAGATTTTTGGTATCTGCCTTGCTCAAAACCTGGTGAGTGACGTCAAAGCTGTCAAAGCCAACTGGTGACATGAGGGGTGAAGTGGGGGCAGCCCCACCCTTCCAGCCCAGTCAGGTCAACACAGCACACAAACGGTCCCGTCCAGCTGAGGACGGAGAGCCAACAACTCGGTGCTGAGCAGCACATCTCACACTTGCATATGTGCTGACACAAAGAGTTCACTTTCCCATTCATCAGTGACACTTGAAGGGGGGACAGAAAATATTCCGTGCTACCCAAAAAAAGCTGGCATTTTTAACCCAAATGTAACAGAAGACAGTTATGCCTACTTCAGCGTTGATCCTTTATTTTCTGTTCCCTCTGAGTTTGATCTCTGGTCAAAATGGCACACGGTTGCACGAGGACCCGCCTGTCAGCTGAGCCACAGGAAGCCATGGATGGAAGTAAGAGACAACAAAAAAACAAAGGAAGAGTGACAGCAAGTTTCCCTTTATAGGTCAAGCATCGCAGAGCTTGTTTTTAACCTGTGTATTCCCACATCCTGCCCCAGAGGATGGTGGATGGCTGGCCGGCCGGCTAATAAACATATTCTTTTTTTTTTCCCCCTCCTCCACGGCATTCTGTTATGGCCACTTGGAAAAACTCTGAATTCTGGCTGGTCATGTCTGCAACTTCGAGTCATTTCAGGAAATGCGCATACTGGTTTCTAATGTGAAAAGTGCCATTCATTTCCAATGATGTTTATGCCTCCCTCCTGTTCTTAACCAGAAACCTTTGCACCGTCCCCCCCCCCCGGTACCTCAGGGCCCAACTGACCATATATATATATACGCTTCCTGCCACTGGTTGAAAACATGTCCGCATTTTTCCATCCACATCTGCTGAATTGTGATGGCTTCATCCAGAAAAACAGTGACAGTTTACCAAAAGTTCGCCCTGTTTGCCCCTGTGGTGATTGTGTTGTCTGTTGATTCACTGACGGATGTTTTATTTTATTACATGGAATGGTCTGGTGTGGTCAGGACTGTAGGTCAGTGCAATGGAAGGGTTTAATGATAGACATTGTTGTTTATCTCTTGGCATCCCTCAGGCACATGGGATTGCTGGTTTGGGGCCTTTTGTTTTATTTTTTTTACTCTAATGTTACCACTTTTGTCTTACAATTTGTCCTTTGCATAAGAATGTGTGTCTATCCTTTTAAAGATGTGCTTTTCTTTCATACTTCCTTTTTGTGCGCTCTTATAGATTTTTATATATATATATATATATATATATATTCTCGGTTCATTGTTTGATCTCACCTTGCACCTGTCTTACCTTTTTAACTTATCAGTAAACGCTTGGTGTTAGCAGTCCTAATGGAGACCAAATGAAATCAGCTGCCTTGTAGATGACTGCAGAGGATTTTTGTCTGGCTGCTTTTTTTTTTTTTTTTTTTTTAGGAAGCCAACAATGTCAACTAAGATTTCCAGATAGTCAGAATGTGAATGTCCCTTTGTGTCGGAAGTGCCAGTTGAGCTGAGAAATCAAAGATTGAAAGAAAGGAAGGGAAAAAAAATGCAGCAATGCTATAGTCTTTTGATTCAATGCTCTCTTTTTTTTATTTTGGGACTGAATTATATTTAGAATAGTAAATACAGACAGTTACCTTTAAAAAAAAAAAAAAAAAAAAACTAGCAACAGACTCGATATAACATGAACGCTGCTTTAACTTTTAGCTGTGTAGTGCAGTAACCAATCTAACAAGAAGTTAGTGTATTTTTTTATTATACTATTGTTCTCAGGCTGGGAAGACATTCTGATTTATTCATTTATCCTGACGTTTACAAATTGTATTCATCCCATGTTGCCCTGTGTTTTTATTTGTTATAAAAGAGACTTGTTCTCTCTCACAAGTTGAATTTCATCTTGCATTGAATGCAGTTTTTCCATACAGCTTGGTTCACTTGATCATTTCTCAACATTCTTTACAGCATTCAACCAGTGTGCTTTCCATTTGTGGCTTATGAAGGATCAGAGAGGGACCACACACAGGTCTGCATGTACACATAGGATACACTCCGTTTTAAATGCAGTGCACACAGCCTAAAGATGAGAAGCACTCATTTCCTGTTTTCCTCCCACACTGAGTCTGTCTGTAGACTCTATATATATATATATATATATATATATATATATATATAGATATATATATATGTGTGTGTGTGTATGTGTGTATATATATATATATATATATATGTGTGTATGTATGTGTATGTATGTATATAGTTATGTATATATATATACATAATATATATACATATATATATATATATATTTATATGTGTGTGTGTGTATGTATGTATGTGTATGTATGTATATAGTTATGTATATATATATACATTATATATATATATATGTGTGTATTCATATATATATATATGTGTATATGTATATATATATGTGTGTGTATATGTATATGTGTATATATATATATATATATATATATATGTGTATGTATATGTATATGTGTATGTATATATATGTATATGTAGGAGTTCATTCAGGAACACCTTATGATCGTCTGCTGTGCCTACATGTCACTTGTCGTTTCGCCCACACGCTTCCACCTCACAGAGCTATCTGATCAGAGTGCATCTGTTTCACACTGTGCCGCGCTGATGTATTTTTAAACAGTGGAGAGAAAGAGAAGTGCAAAACTAAACAGCAGCCGTTTGAGTTTTCATGTCGAAAATGATCGTGTCGATTATCGCCGGTGGAGCGCAGCTCATCTGCACCAGAGTGACGGAGCCTTAATGACTTCTCACACCTCAAAATGGATGTGCATCCCAAGTAGAAGCTCGTTTCTTTTAGCACTTTAGGTGTGATCGGTGAGTAAAAGCTGTTGGTAATCTGGAAATTTAAAAAAAAAAAAAATAATAAAACATCTCACTTAGAGTTCTTGCACATTCTCACCCAAAGTTGCAACATTTGCCATTCTGCTTTTTTTTTTTTTCCATCCCTAAATGTCAGACCTGTGTGTGTGTGTTTGTGTGTTTGTGTGCGTGTGGACTTGTTTTATTTGACCAAGTGTTGCAAATCAGCCTGTTCCACTCCAGTCTGGAAGATCTGGATGTTTGTTTGTTGTTGTTTTTTTTTGTCTTTTGCCTTCTTTACACGGTAAAGTTGAATTTCTTTGCGTGTTAGTTGAACTGGCTAAGATGCGATTCATTCATATATTTCAACGATTAACACGTCTTTTTTCCTTTTCTCTTTTCTTTTTTTTTTTTTTTTTAAAGTCTCTCTTGACAGGAAGTGTTGCCTCGGGGTCCCTGAGCACACTTTTCACTCTTGGAAAACAAAACAAATAAACACTGCTTTATGCACGCAGGGAACTAAACGGAGGGCTGCTGCCTTTTCAGTCGTGCTGAGAGCAGGTGAAGACCGTGAGTGTCGGTTCTGCTGCACTACAGAGCTGCATCTCTTTGAACAAAAAGCAATCTGGCCCCTTTTCTCTGCTGCTGTTTCTGGATAGATGTGTCAATAATCAGACAGTCCCATTGGTAATAAGGACAATAATGCCATAATAATATGCAGTAGCAGGCTGGCAGGCCTTCAAGATGCAGACTCTACAGAGGTGACTCACTGGAGTATGTTTGTTTTCTCAGCTTGGGGTTATTCTGCTTTTGTATTCCTTTAATGCAGTGGAAAACGGGATGAAAATGCAAATTATGCTTTGTCCTTTGTCGCAATGGCCTTGCATCACGAAACACCTTCTTAATTTCTCTGCCGTCCCCGCGGGCACTTAAATCATTCCCTCGGAGGAGCCTTATGCGTCCCATGAATGTAAACATCTGTATCAGCGTGGACCTGCTGCTCCTCGTTCACTTTTAAATTAGCTTTTATGCAGTGCAGTGCACAACACCAGTCAAGTCTAGAAATGTGAATAAAGAGTTGTATTCCGTGTTATTTTTAGCCGTTATTCAGATTTTTTTTTTCTTTGTTTGTTCAAAACATCACGATGACGTGAGCACGAGAGCAGATGAGCTTACCCTTTATTTTCTTCTCTGGTGTGTGTGTGTGTGTGTCTGTGCAGACCTTCATTTAATATGCAATCATAAAACATTGAAGTCAGCAGATACAACTGTAATTGTCCTGTTATTTATTCTCTCTTCTGTAGCTGTAAATGTGGAGGATTTATGAATCATTAACAAAACATTTCTGCATTATCCTTTATGCATTAGCTGCTGAGTGGTTGATGCTGTGGTCTGTCCTGTGAACCTTTTCTCAGATGAGAGTTTTATTTGATCTTTCTTAAAACAAAGATGAGCTGCACATCAGACATTGACCATTCTTACCTCATCGTGTGCATCCGCCGCCCACATCGGAGCACAGAGAGACAGCGTCGCTGATTAGTTGGTGAGCATATTAACAGCAATACCACAGTTGTCCGTGCTGACATTTCCATACCAGGGCATGACATTTGAAGAAGACACGAGTGGGAACCAACAGGAATTAGAAAGAAAAAGGGGAAAAAAGAAAAGCCTTTTGTCAGATTGATGAGTTTCACAGATTTGTCTCAGAGTATGGACACAGTTCATGATTATTTCGCCACACAGAAACCACTACAAATATCTCCTTGTGCGGCCAGGCAACAGAAATGCGCTTTCGTTGTGTATAAACATTTGTTTTTCCAATTTTCTCGCTTGCAGCTGAGCACAAATCGACCATGTTAAACATCTGTTCTTTCCACTTTCCCCCGCCTACTTTGGAGGGGTCGCCTTGTAAAGAAATGTAAATGGGAACTGGTCTGTCACACTGTATATTCTTTGAAAATATGCCTCTTTCATATATTAAAGGATTCCTGAGATGAGTTTTGTTTCCTCTCTTTTCTGTCATATATTGACACCCATGATGTAATGGTACTAATATTTTTATTTTAGCCCCACCTCAGTCCGACACTGCATCACACTACACTGCAGCTGCAGCTTGCACGTGAAGACATCAGTAACAAAAGTCACACGTGCCACAAGGTAAGTATTTTCGACTTTCTTTTTAAAAAGAAATTTCTACATTTTGTATGAAGGATGTTACTTGAAGGATGTTGCATCCGATTTTACATTGTGACATATCTTGGGATTGAAATTCTTCCTCAGCTATGCACTGTCAGACAAGATGAATGGATAGAGGCTGTTCTCATCTAAGGATGTTGGTTTTTAAGGTTTTCTATGATTACAAAATGCCTCAGTTTGTCATATTGCGGTGAGTTAGCCAATAGAGGGAGACAAATAGTGACAGAGAGCTCAGATACCAACACACTGCTGCTGTGGCCTCATCTTTTAATTCCGTAGGCCAAATAAAATACTATTCAAAAGCTGTACGTGTGTGTGTATATTATTTTCTTGCCATCACTGGCTCCTGGAGTGCAGCCATAATCTATACAAACCCATTCAGTTACCTGCTGGTACTCTTCTGTAGTCCTAATTTGAGATCAGAGAGAAAACGTATGAATCAAATCGACCAAATTCGCTTCAGAGACTGTCAACTATTTTTTGTTACCAAGTATCCCACAGATGAAGAATTCCAGTGAGCGATACAAAAATTAGCATTGTTTCTTGGACACTTAATGAGTGACTCAATAAAAAAAGAAACAAACACAGAAATCTGTTGCTCTTTCTGTCTCTAGGTTACAAATTCTGACCACAAGGGAAGAGCTATAACTGATCATCTGGAAACGTAACCATCTTGAAAGTCTATTATCTAACGTTGTGATTGTCTGCTTTCAGCATGCAGCTTCAAGGCTCCAAGGACAAGCTAATGCCACCGACGTTCCTCCCTTTTTGATTCCACATAAAGCAGCTGCTGCCACAACTGATATCTGTCCAATAAATATGACAGGCCTTTGTGTGTGTGAGTGTGTTTTATTTGTTTTGGGATTTTTTCCCCCTTATCTACACAGGAATCAGAATGTACAGCAGGCAATGCCATCCTCCATCCCCGCAGACCGGATCATTTATTACCATTTAGCAGACACAGTTCAGAGACATCCCTGCTACATAAACATTGCATTTCCTTTCTAAGTGAAGTTTTAAGATTTAATTATCAGATTACACCACACATCTGCAAGGCCACATCAGACTGCTGGCTCCCCACTACACTGCGTTTCATCTCAGAGCTCAGACCATCTGTTTCTGACCACCTGGCCTTTCCGTGGCCATGGTTCCATGTGTCTCACTGGTGCCTCCTCAGTTACCAGTTACTCGAAGGCTTTGAGGGCTCATGCTGCAGCAAGTGGCGTTTAAGTCCACGTGGTTTTGCTGACTAGATCTGTGAGATTGTGGCAAAGTTTGAGTGAGGCAAATATGTGTGCAACATGAATAAAAAGTCTGCTCGCCTCGGGGTGTAACGTCGCATTTAAGCGCTTGATAATGTCTTCTGTTTAGCTGATGAGTTATTAGAAAGAAGTATTAACACCGCTTCGCTTTGAGCACTTTGGTTTACCACTTGTGATCTTGAATTAGATGCTACGAAAACATGTCAATCCAAATCAGATATGCCACATCCTATTTCCTCTGGTTTTCTTTACTGGTTTTTGTCCAAAGAAAATCCAACGCACAAGTATATAGATAAGGGTACAGAACACAAACATAGCATTTCTGACAGAGACTGAACATGGAGGCCCTTGTTCTTCAAACCCAGTGTACTAAAAAAAAAATGCTTAGGACCACCCACATGATGACCATAACGCTAACATCTAAATGTGGAACATGTGTACTTGCCTTCAAGGTTAATTTGTCACTAGCAAATGTCACAACAATATTTTCCTCTGTCTCATTTCCATCGTTGGATAGACGTGCATTTGAGACAAGGGTTCCTGTTGAATGCTGAATGAGAATGAAAAGACATTGTGATGTTTTACTGCCAAACATCCCCTCTGTCACGTGCCACTATGTTTGGCTCCTCTCTTCAGGCAATAATGGAGGCAAATTCTTTTTAGAAGAAGAATTCGCAGGCGTCTCTTAGTTTTGTTTGAGGAGATGTTGCTCGTTTTCTCATAGCTAAAGTTGTACGTATAAAAAATAGCTTCTTAGCTAGCTGCAGGCAAGCTGGCAGCAATTGGCTCGGCTTTTATGTGTGAAACAGGAACGCATGCAAATCTGTAAGTCCATATCACTTCAAATCAGCCACAGATATTATCATTCACTAACAAGGCTGCAGCTCCATGACTTTTATCTGCAGTCCTGAAGACTCTGTTTTCAAATGACTCACTTTTGCAAGCCAATAAGAGCATGACTTACTCTCATCGAGTATTTTAGCTGCGTCATATCTTCTGCTGAGTTAAGGAATCAAGAATTAATTCTGTTTTAAGTGGTTTTTTTTCTCCTCATAGGCTAAGATATTAGTTTACAGTGTTACATGGGCAGAGGAGATGGCCTCGGCCGCTAAATAATCAAATATCAATACAAAAAAATACATCAAATAAGTTGATATTATTGCACAAAGGCAGTATTTCTACTTGGAAGTTTTGTATGGATTAACACAGACACATGGGCCAGTTTTGGTGTATGGTCTGGTGACTTATTTGAACCATCTGACAGCAGAGGGATGAAAGGCCTCTCCGTCACACACTGCGGGGAAGCTGCCCGTCACAGAAGGAGCTGTCAGTGGGACCTGTTCTCTGTTATGACTGATGGCTGCAAACTCCTGGAGTCAGAGAAGAAATGCTCTTTGTTGTTGTCCATCGTTGTATCACAGATAACTGAAAAACAAAATAAATTCCTCTAAAAAGCATCCCTCTGACATTTGCTTTGTTTCGATAATCTTTAACTGCAGCCGAACAAAAACAGATGTTGTGGAGAAAATCTCATTCGCTTTGGACAGAGTGACGTCTTGCCATGCAGAAAATGAATTCTGGGTCCGTTTCTTTGCTATAATGTAGTCTCAGCTTTTTATTTGGCAACTCAAGCGCTGGCCAATCAAATCGCCTGACTGATATGACAACCCTAATGTGATGCTTGGCGTCCTTGTGAATCCCACTTTACTGTCTTTGCCTGTACTTTACTGTCGGAGAAACTTTGGGGACAGACTGCTTTTATTACAATGCTGCTTTGTGTCTCTGGATTGGGGCGTGCATTGCTGTAGTGTCCTGCCTCCGTTGGAGCCTACAGATGAAGAAGAAGAAAAAGAAAAGAAGATGAATCAGTAGCAAATGAAT
Organism: Odontesthes bonariensis; assembly: GCF_027942865.1. NCBI lineage: Eukaryota > Metazoa > Chordata > Actinopteri > Atheriniformes > Atherinopsidae > Odontesthes > Odontesthes bonariensis. The sequence continues at coordinate 14,794,808 of NC_134518.1, read as the reverse complement.
AAACTTGTAAATAAAAGTTAGTGAAAAGCACACTGGTGGAAGCTCCCGGCAAGTGAACTTCACCTTCGCCATCACTCCCTCGTGTGAAGGCAGTTGTATGCTTGTGTCATACATTGTTTATAAAAACAGCTGGGTTGAGGTTGAGCTACTGTTAGAGTTTGATTTTGCCATTTAAACAGATCTCTGTCCTTGTCCCTGTAGACGTGCACAGGAGTGGACTTATTGACTCAAGTGTGTTTGTGATGGCTGCGCTGAGAAAATGTTCGAGACAATCTGCGCCGGAGTCTAGTTGAGCATATACACGCTGGAAGGATTCATACCCCATCTGCATTATCCGGGTGCATTATGTCACCTTTGAGTGGCTCAATGTTGTACAACTTCTATCTGACTAGCAATTTCTTTTCCTATTTTCATGTAAATGTGCTCACCAGCTGGCTATTTTTTTGTCATTGGAGATGGCTTTAAATGAAGTGAAAGGAACCACTTCATAGAGATAGAGAAGAGCTTTTTCTCCCCGTTTGTCTCCCTGCGGGCAGGAAAAAAAACTATACTGACTTGTGAGCGCGTGTATCCTGTGTGCAATCTCTCATTATGGTGTTTGAAGAAACCATTTACTTATTTACACTGCTATTTATCTGGAAACTTGTTGCTCACTTGCTTCTCTGTAATAACAACATAAACAATGGGAACAGTTTGATTCACTCGTCTAATTAAATATTGATTAGAAATATATTGTACTAAAGTATTCTATCTATCTATCTATCTATCTATCTATCTATCTATCTATCTATCTATCTATCTATCTATCTATCTATCTATCTATCTATCTATCTATCTATCTATCTATCCATCTTTTTTTGTACTTTTAAGTTTAATGACTGTCCGAACAACCCAGGGAATTTGGTTATTTAATGCATGCAAATGCACGATGAAAAGGCAAGTAAATGAATGAACTGAACGTTGAAAAGCAATGGAAAAATACTGTTCTCGGGTAGTGCTCTGCCCACTTTAAATGTTTTGGACCAATGCCACAAAATCCAGCGTTTAATATTGAAATAGTGCGACTTAAAAATAAATTTACTTACTGCATTAGAATAATCTCGAAGAAAAGGTCACCTCTGTGCTGCTCTGTGGAGTTATGACGTCTCAGCTCCTCTCCATTGAGTCCAGGGAGTTTTATTAGTCTAGAAGGCTTCATGCTAATACAAAGAAACTAAGTTAAAGTTAAGTTTACCGAGATGATACTTGCTTACCAGGGTTTGTTTGTCATACTATTGAGAGTTTTCACTTGCTTATATCTCAGTCTATTCCGCTCACCTCAGACCCAGCCATGATATCTGTGTTATATGTTCTATTAACACAATCTGTGCATGTAATATTGACAAATTGCTGGAAAAGGTGTTAGCAGTCAGTCCTGTCTAGCAAATTCCATTGATGGATGGCAAACAAGGGAATCTCATGGAAGTTTGGGAAACTGTCTTATTCAAGACACAGTTCAGTTGAAACTTATTCAGAACTGAACTGTGTCCTGGGTGCTTTCTAAAGGTACTTGAATTTGATATTCTATTCTTTTCAGTCACTGTTTACCTCCTCTTTTGATGGCTGTTTGGTTAGATCCATGCATTAAAAAAGCAATAGGTTATATTTAGACATAGAAGAAAACCTCAAACTAATAGAGGACTTTCTAAAGTTGTACAGTGCAAAGGTTTGCACCCCGTGCTTATTTCATGCTTAATATGAATAAGAAAGTGTTTAAAGTGTCACTTTAAAAAGCATTAATGAGACACTGTAAAATAGTTATCATCTTGGAATTGAAACATTACTTAAGTGAATGTATGTGTCAGAAAAATGAATAGATAATAATAAAAACAACAATTCTCCATGCAGAGCAATATCTGTTATAAATCACTGCACAATGGATGGGGTTTATTACATTTTCACATAATTATATTACTGAACATATGACTGCACTTTCTCCTGCTTGTTTCAGTGGAATTTACATGAAACTATTCTTTTGTTAAATTGAATGATCAATAAAGTAGGTCAAAGCATGTTTAGAACTCGAAACGCAAAGTTCACCCCACACTTGACTTGAGTGGAGCTTGAGACTTACTTATCACTTGCTAAAAAAAAAAACCCAAAAAACAGTTGGTCCCACTTCGATGTTAGTCCTGAAGTGTGACAAAGTTAATAAACCCCAAACCCCATTAAATCGTCTTTAGGTTGTCTTAAACCTTGACAGAGCAGCTGAGTTGGATGCACACAGTTTGTAATTATCATGAATTAAAGGGCACGGTGGGATCACTGCAACGAGCTTAAACAAGCCTACCTGGAAAAGTCCTGATAAATTAAACAGTGTGGGGACAATTTAGCCTCAAATTTAGATTAAGTGTGACTAACTAAAGATTGTGCAATGTAAGTGCAATCCGTTTTGTCTACCACCAAAACACAAATGCATCAAAACTCAAATATGGTTATGCTGTATTAGCAAGCGTAGCATCTCTTAATTGTGGTTCACACGGGAATGACACCCACAACTTTGGATAAGCTTTGAACTCACTACAGACGCACTGATTGATCTGAGCAAGCATCACTCATCAAGGAACAATAATAACAGTAAGAAGCAGTGGGAAAAGTCCCTGTGGTTCTCCACGAGGGGAACGATCATGTCAGCCTCCAGATAGGGCTGATAGTCCCCCTGGCACAGACTGCAACTGATTTTATTGATGCGTTCCGCAGAGCATGCTATCCTCACCAAACTGTCAAAGGCGCCCATTCAGAAGCAGGTGACGTCACATCTGCGTCAGCTAACTTGGAGAAATAGACATCACATGACAGTACTCAGCTACTTGCTTTTTCATGTGGTGTGTTAAAGGCTCTCTTTCAGAGCAGCAGAGGTGGAGATGGAGGGGCACAAGGGAGTTATTGACACATACCCAGGGAGCTTGAAATATAAATCTTTGCAGGATTTAAGGAAAACATGGACGTGATTAATTTTTGAAGTGGTGTCATCCGTCTTATTGGTAATTAAATGAGACAGACTGCAGCATTTTCCATCTTTTTTCTATAATTTTTTTTGGGGGAAAAAAGCAATTCGTATCCGTTTAAAAAAAAATCTATTTTCTTTATTTTGCTCTTTGGATTTTTAACCCTCATGATCCACAGTTCCATATTAGAAAGCAATGGCCTCCACTTAGGAGAGACAAATAGACACAGCCTTCAAATGATGTCATGATGTCTGAGCTCTGTGGCATTTGGTGCAATCTAACAGGCCTGATTGGTTGATGGCATAATTCAATGATAATGTTTCTGAAACTACATGAGAGTAAATCACTGCCTTGTTTAAATCATGGCAAGAGTGATTGTTGCCCATGCACAAAACTCACAGCATCACTCTCAATCTTCTGAAACCCCAGTCTCAGTGGTGCCAGGGGGTTAAGTTGAAGGAAAGAGCTTCCCAGGCCTGCCATTATTCACCCAAGTGGCTCCGCTTTAAAGACACAATCACGCACAGGCTAATTGCATGCCACCCTTTTTTAACAGGAATATCTATCGGTGATTTATATATAGCTACCAAGGCTCTAAAAAGGAGAAGCACACAGCCTCTACCCAACCTGCTAGAAGCTTTGCAGAATAGCTTTGGTTCCAGCTCCATTTTATAGTATGCATTTCTGTCAAGAAATGCAAAAACACCATTTCTGAATGAAGAAATACATGCAAGTCAGCCTTTGGCTTTTATTATCCTGATAGTGAGTTTTGCTGTATCTTCTCCCCCAGCAGTTTGAAGACATTCCAAGAGCAGCTGTGCAATTTGTTCAAAGACTTCGGGAAAAGCTCGTCTCTTGCATATTTCGCGAGGCTGAGTTAAGGGTAACCAAGGTGAAGATGATATGACTGACAGCGTGCCATCCTTCTCTTACTTCTTAAAATAGTTTTTGCCCCGCCAGCATGTGGGTTTAGGATGGGTGTCTTGCTGCATGACAAAGTTGGAACATATGAGACGTGTTTTTCAAGATGTAGCATGACACTGGAAAGATGGTGTGCTAACTGTTTGTCCACGATCCTCAACTTAGCTTGCACAAGGCACCCACAAACTGTCACTCATCCACCGTGGTGGAGGTTATGCGCTGATAAATCATACTTTCATACATCTGATGGCAGACACCATGGTTTGAACCAAAGTTACTGAAAGTTTTTGTCTTCTGTTCAACTCACCTTCTGTCCAGTATAGATGGTCTGTGGCCTCGTTCAGCCGCTTCTCATTTTGAGGTTTCTTTCTAGATAATGCATCAATGAATCCTGCTACATGATACTGATTCACCAATTACAAAATGTTACAATTGGTACTCAACAGGCAGAAAAAAGTTAGTTCACTTCATCTCTAAAAGTGAAATCGCCATGTTCCTGTTTATATCTGAAGTGTTCAACAAACACTGTTCTTACAGTTGGTATGATTTATTCCCCTTATTCTCATAAACACTCGAAATAAGTGGATCCTTCTGTGTTGGTTAAAATGATCATTTTACTTTCCAAATACTCCTAAATTCAGCTGTGAAAGGGGACTTACTGTATTTAAAGTCCTCATGTTAAGGACCAAGTTACCACCCACATTTCCAGGATATTAAACTCCACCATGATCTAACCAGCCAACCAAAAACGACTTAAAGTGAAGAGTAAGAAGAATGCCTTACATACTTCATATACCAAAGAGTTTGAGCTTTATTTAGCATGAAACATTGAATCCTGTCTTCACAGCCTCATGCTCATTATCACTTGACTTCTTCATATATCATCGAGGCAAGCTTACATAACATATGCAGCTGCCAACAAGTCCTACTTAATCATATTAGTGAGAGAAAGGTTCTTTACCACATCCGTTAATCTTCCACCTTATGTTACTACAAGGCAATTTAATCACACTCCTTCTGAGATTGTTGGCAAAGTCATGGACAGTTAGATAATGTATCGTGTTGAGCGTTTCTTTAATGTGTAAAATTGATGCACAAATACTATGGCAACATTGCTAAAAAGGACCTTTGTTTGGTAGCAGTTGGAAATTGCAGCTTGTTATTAAGAATCACTTGCATCGCTGCAAACGTCTCACGTGGCCTGTGAACTAGTGAGTCAAGCTTCAAATTCCTTTGGGAAAAAAAAGTGTTACTTCAGAGCTTCCATCGTGTGGCTTCTCTGAAACTTTCAACCACGTCACATAAATCCTCATTTGCACATTGAACATTCCCAGCCGTAAAGTCAAACTAAGTGTTGATGTCCTGTATAACATGGATGGGGTGGAGTGGTATTGAGCACTGATGCCTCACAGCAAGAAGCTTTCTGGTTCAAATCCTGCTGTAGACTTTCTGCATAGATTTTTCTTCTGCTACGCTTTCCTCCGACAGTTAAGAGGAATGCATTTAGGTCAATTAGCGATCCTAAATTGACCGTGTATGAGTGAGAGCATGCATGGTTGTCTGCCTGTGTTAGCTGTCTGATGGACCAGTGACATAATCTTACTTGTACATCTGGGGTTAGATGGTACAGAAAAAGGCCAAAATGTACACTGTTGAGCACTCAGCAGAGAGTAACTAAGCTACTTTTAACAGGAGGCGACACCCCTGCTGTAGCCAGCTACTGATCCAACCAGTGAGTCAGCACTGGTGACAGAGCAGCCAGCGGTTGCAAATAAGAGGGTTACAACTCATTTGACCTGAAAGGTAACTGCATTTAATGCAACTTCTCATTAGATCTATTGACATGGTTGGGCGAAGGCTAATGACTAGTATCTCTATAGTGGTGACCCACGGGATTAGATACTGCCTCGGCTGGGCATGAGCAGTTAAGAGGCGGCACTTAGTTAGTCAGTGGGACTTTCTGGTAAAGAAAACAAACAAAAATGGCTAAACTACATCTTTTCACTTAAAGGGATAGTTCGCCTCTTTTGACATGAAGCTGTATGACATCCCATATTAGCAATATCATTTCTGAACATTGACCTACCCCCTTCTGTGAGCCGAGTTCCAGCCTCGTTTTGGCGTTGACGAAGGTAGTCCGGCTAGTTTGGTAGGGTCCCAAAAATAAAGCGTCTTGCTTCTCAAAACAATATGCGTTCAAAAGAGTAATGCTCCCCTGCTTCCGAGCAGTAAACACCGTAACAGGTGCGGCTATCGCTAGATGACTGAACGCATTGATATGAAGGGAAGCAAAAATAGCGCCAAGCGATTGTGAGGTCTGACTTTTTCTGGATGGACGATTTTGTGATGCAAATGTATTACTCTTTTGAACGCATATTGTTTTGAGAAGCAAGACGCTTTATTTTTTTAGCCCCAGCCAACTAGCCGGACTACCTTCGTCAACGCCAAAACGAGGCTGGAACTCGGCTCACAGGACGCAGCGGGGGGCAAGTCAATGTTCATAAATGATATTGCTAATATGGGATGTCATACAGCTTCATGTCAAAAGAGGCGAACTATCCCTTTAAGACTAAATTTGTCCCTTTTACTGGATGTGGAAGGATGGATGGATGGATTAGACAAGATGCGATTCTGACATTTCCACATGAACAGATTCTACTTACTGCGTCCTTAACATTTATTAAGTGTCACACGTGTTTGGTACCTTTTGCATTTAATATTGAAGCATTGCATGGCACTTTTTTTTTTTTTATAGTGTGATGAATCATTTTGACCGGAGTAGCTTTTTAAGCCTTGTTAAATGTGATCTGTCACACTAGGCCAGTCACGCTAGGAACAATGTAATTTATGATTTTTTTTCCCCAACTGCTGACATTTCAGAGATGTAAGGTCCACAAAAATACTGCCTACAGAAAGAGGTGATACGCTCAAACAAATGACACATAAAATTGACATTTTGTTGTGAGTTCTAAGAACAAGAAAAAAAGAGCAGCCAAATAATACAAAAAAGTAAGAGCTCCGCTAGATTTATTTCATGTTTAAAGATCCCTCTTGAGGCAGCAGCAAATGGACTCGGCCTTATCTTACACGAAGAACCTGGTGTTTTCTTCTATGTTGACGGATGTGGTGTCATCGTGCCAAAATCTCAAAAACTTTGACAAGCCTTCAGAAATATGTTGTGGGTGTCTATTAATCTGCCGGGGGATTTAAACTGATCTCCGATAACAATAAATAAATCATTCAATTAGAAAGAAAATCATCTACAGGTGGTGTGGATTTCCAACAACAACAACTAATTTATCCAGAACTGCCCACTTAGGCATTATCAGCCCAAGAGAGGTGATAAAGTTTATGTCAAAATGCACACCTACATCAAAACAGCCCAAAATGTAACCTGCATGGGAACCATGCCAGGAACAGAACCTTGCACTGAATGTGAAAAACAGTAGAAAAAAAAAGGGTTTGTTGTTGCTTCACTGCCTCAGAGACTGGGCAGGTTACAGCTATTTAACAAGGAATTCGGCATCATATCAGAGAGTCCCTAAGGGTTTATGAAAGTCAATTCGTATCAAAGCTACAATGAATTAGAAGTGGAACTTTCAACAAGATAAATCTATGTCGAACTTGAGCAAATGCCAAAAAAAGAGAAGAAATTAAGACTCATGGGATGGCCAAGCACAAGAACAGATGTACACGCCACTTAAGAGAAGCCGGTCGAACAAAAGGAAGAAATGAATAAAAAACACGTGACAGGCATGTTTGTCAACATGTTCAAAATGCACTGCTGTCACAATAAAGAAGAAGGAATTCTAAGATGGAAAAGTTTCTCATTGACTATCTCTCTCTACAGTGCAACATTATCTAAGCCAATCTATGAGTGAGGGCAAAGTAGGAAAGTAAAAAGTCTTCAGACGATGCCCCTGTGGGACAGGGTCCAACTTGTTTCTCCTGCATTGCAGTCCATTTCCACTCCCTCCTACCTCCTTCTAAGTGTTTTGAAACATGTAATGACTTCTGTGTACAATTTGCAAAGGAAAAGTTCGGCATGTAACCTCTTTTGGAGCCTCGAAAAATGTAGACAGCGTCTACAATTTTGAGAGAAGAACAGTGTATGGAAGAGTGGTGGAAGACACTGATGGGAAATTGAGACCCAGGATGTTACTCATGACCCCGGATAGGATGAAACGGGTATGGAAAATGGACAGGTGGATGGATATTGTTTTTCATCTGGGTGTGTTAAACCTGTGTTGCATTTATCTGTTGACACTGTTCCAAAGATGGTCCCAAAAGGTTTCCACCGAATGCCCTGACTTTTAATGTATGGGGGTGAATATTCAGCTGTGTAGGAGTTTTATCATTGTTGTTTCTCTCTGTTTATTCTTTAAGATTCAAGCAGATTTGTGGGCTGCAAGTGTGCGCCTATTAAATCTGGTCTACTGGGTTTTTCTGCCAAGACTCTTGTGTTCTAGCCTTTTATTGCCTCTTTGGGTCTGAGCCAACAGCAGAAACCTTTTTCGTCCTTCCTTAACATCAAGACTCACACGGCAAGACCTCTGACAAGTAAACTGCAATACAAGACCTGCTCAAGGATTCTTTATGCAGATGAATCTGGGGCAGAAAATTCATCTAATAACAATTAGAATTAAAAAAAAAAAAAAAAAGGCAAATCTCTGGATCCCGAACGACTGTTTTAACAAACACAGCTTGATGTTTTTGTCGCCGTACTCCGAAGCTTCTTGATTTAAACATGTTTGAGACTTTCTTTGATGGCCAGCTGGTATTGAGTTTAATAGAAATTGACATGTTGCAGGAAGAAACTTTGTGCAACATGTGTTTAGATAGGAGGCCTACACCTGCTCCCAAACAGGAGCCTATTTCATCAGGAAGAACGCCTCCTGCTCCGTGGTTGAATACACTAAAAGCAGAAAAGTGTTGGCGGTTTTTTTTTGTGCGACAATTGAATGTCCAAATGCCAATGTTTAGTTTTGATATGGCTGAGAGCTGTCATATCACATTAAGTTGGGCACCCTGTGGAAGGTGTTGCCAGAAAGATGTGATGAGATGGATCCTTTCTTCCAAAAGCAGCTAATTTATATGCCTCTCAGATGCTCTCTCTTACAGCTTGAGCAGTACTTTTTTAACAGTGCTGACACAGTTAAAATTAAACTTGTGCTGCAGATAAAATATGTCTGGATTCAGTAAGGGGAGCTGAGTCTGACTCATTTCAGTTTCAGTTCACACAGTCATTCCCCTGCTGTTTAAAACACATCTCAGGTCTTCCTTAGTATGGATAATCAAAACAATTACGTGACGATGCATTTGGATCAGCAGGTGAGCGTAACCTAATCTCGCTCTCTTAGTTAGGGTGTGTGTATGTGCACACAAGCGCTGAATTATGACGAATCACACCTCATGCAGTGTGATTGTATCCTCCGTCATCACTCCATCGGGCGTGTTTAGAAGGAGACAGAACAAGTGTGGAAGTGATTATATTTAGGTGCCTCAGAGCTGTACACAGACACCCGATCAATATTCAATCTCAGTCATTTCACCCCACATTACCATCTCAAGCTGTGCAGCTCGATGACTGGAAGGCCTGTTACCGCTCACTGCGAGTGAGAATCGCTTAATCAGAGAAAGTAACTAGATTCTGCATCAATAAGTTCGCATCAGCTAGTGTTTAAAGTCGATGAAGATATTCCGGTGAGCATTTTATTCATTATGATGATTCAACAAGGATTATTCCAAGACCTTTAGGTTGTAAGAGAAAGTGAGCATTTAAATGGAGAGGCTTGTGGTACATTCGGCAGTTATTAGCTTCTTTTACTTACACAGTGGGTAACTTTACTGTATGTATTAAAATGAATCCACTGAGAGCAGAGAAAAAGTACTGCACATTCCAGCGAATAATATGCATGAAGTAAACAGAGTGAAAAGAGAAATGGTTTAAAAGGGGGTGTGAGGAAATTTTGGATTTTGACGTTAATGAATTGAATTATTATTATTATAATTATGATTATTTTGATTATAGAAAATTGCTTGTTCGGGCATATTGTGCTTCTGTGTAGGCAGGTAGTGTCATGGACTATGAGTTTTTGAGGTTTTTTTGGTCCATTTTTTGCTCTTTCATTTCCTTGCTTCCTGTTTTATTTAGTAGAGTTTGCCTCTTTGCGTGTTCTGTTGGGGTTACTTCCTTGTCACACCTGATTTCCATTGCTGATCGCCTCAGCTGCAGCTCATTTTCTAATCACTCGCTCAGTAAAAATTCTATTGGTTTTTCTTTGTGCTTTGCCAGTTCATTGATGTGTCTTGCCTTTGTGACCAGCTGGTTTTTGTTAGTAAATTATTGTACTTTGTCTCTGGATTATGTTTTACCTTGGCAGCGCCTTTTGGTTATTTGAAATTAAATTGAAAATTAAATCCTTGGTCAATACTCCCTGTCCTTGTCCCCTCTTTAAGGAAGTCCTGCATTTCCTCATGAACTGTGACAGGTAGGAGTTACTGGTAAAACTAAAATAAAATAAAAAAAAAAAAATTCTCTATTCATTATTTTTTGCCTTGGAACAACTACATGTGGCTTTGATAATACATTTTTTGTGTGAGTGGGCAAATGGAAAAACTCAGAAAGATACTTTGTGATAAACTGGCAACCTCATAGACTGAAGAATTGAGCTAAAAAGTAAGTACCAAAAACTGTTTTTCCTTTTAAAGGCCTTCTGAGGCAGACTCCAAAACTGAGTCAATGCTAGATCCTTCCAGCCATCCTAATGAAATCATAGACCGGTATCCTTTTTTTTCTTTTTAAAAGCAAAGGAGTGAAATGAAGACCAACATTGTGTGACGATATTCTTACCAGAGAAAGGAAGTGACCACCCACCTCACATCTGTTCTGTGTTGTGGTAGCTGGGCATGATGCAAAAGTTTGTTTAATTCCATGTTACCACCAAGCAGAACTTTAAAAAAAATTTAAAAAAAGTGTTTTTATATTTATATATAATTTCTATCTAATTACCTTAGTAACTATCTTAAACATTTACTTAATGGCTCGCCTTGTTTGGGGAGGGGGGAATAACCCACATAACCGTGACACACAAAATAATTGATAAATATGAACGTTAGCAACTTGGCCAAGTAATTTCTTGCCAAGAGCAATGATGGCAAACCCCAGAGAACTGCAGAGTAGAGCACTGAAGTCCTAGTCAAAACAATGCCGCCTCTTTAACCAAGGCTGCTTTAGCTATGAGGATGGCCCATCTTAAAAACAAAGTCACAAATGTTGAAATAAGTGGTACATAAAAACATGCAGAGTTCATTACAGTGTCTGGGATCTGTTCTTCCAGGGTCACAGCCCCGAGTGCTCCAATTACCACGGAAAGTGGACACACTCCACATCGGTCTTCCTTCTCCTCCTTACAAGCATTACTGTAAATGTTGCAATAATCGACAAAAAAAGAAAACTCAATCGTCGGGTAAGATCACTATCCCTATGTGAGCAAACACGATCCTGCCATGTTAAATTCCCTCTAGTTTATGTCAATGGACCACGATGTATCTAAAGTAATAATGTCTGATCTTGCCTGCCTCATCATCTTCTGACTTTGGAGGAAGGTGTTTGTGAGAACGAGGCTGGTCATTATGTCAGATGAACGGAAGGCACGAGTTAACTTTAAAGTTTATAAGCTCGGGGCACAGCGCAGATGTCCTCCAGTGTGGGTCATGGTTGCACACAATTAAGCCCATTCCAGCAGTTTTTGCCTTTGTTCCTCCAACATCAGAATGCGATCTTTCCCAGCAGCTACAGAGAGACGAGCGCACATTTTAATTCAGGAGCCCATAAAAGCAGCTTTTGATCAGTTAAATGTTCACACTGGACAATAAAACTTTTTTGTTGTTTTACAAAAGTAAAAGGAAATAACTGCCCAGAATTTTAATGTTGATGTTTGAGTGTGATTCACACAAAGATTTTTTTCTATTTTTTATAGCGGAGTTCAGAAATCTGATGAAACATAAATGTACCACTGCTCTGCGAGCATCTCCATTTATTTTATGATTAATGAAGCTCATTAAAAGGGATAATGATATAATTAAGCTGTCATTAATGTTATGTCTATGTACATTTGCTACTCCAAACCATGTGAAATTGATCATTTGTTGGATTCAGTCATTTTCAGGGGATATGAATTTATCATTTGAAGCAGTCTGAGATTTAACTCGGGCTGAAAAGTCAAATCATAAAGAAGGGGGAGGGAGGTGAGAAGCTTTTAGGCTCAAAAGAGCTGAAAGTACAAAAAGATTAAATATAAAGAACACATTTTCCAGCGCAAACTTATTCAAATCTGCAACCTAAATGACATCAAAGGTGTCACCGTTGAAGGTTGAAACACGACCGCCCCGGAATAAGCTTCTCAGGCTGACACCTCAAGAGAGAAGGAAGAAAAACTTAAGGCAGATTTTTCTGACGGATAAAACGTGAATGCCTGTTGAAGGACCCGATGGATGCGTGCTGGATCACATGAACACAGATCTCCACCTCAAGTCAGCAGAGTGGAGGAGGGGTACTGGTAAGGGGGTAGTGTGCCGATAAATATTCTCTGTGAAATGCAGCAGATGCCTTGGTGTCGCAATGCTTTTTGTTTTTATTTATTTTTTCTTATTTTTGCAAAAATCCCCATGAAAAAAACTCAACTTGATTTAACTGAGTCAAGCATTCATGTATGACGTTCAATAACATTTCTCATTGCTTAAGAGTGTCGAGTATTTTTGGCCTTTAAGGTTTATTGACGCAATGTTATTTAATAGATGTATGTAAATGTTTGAATGCCACGCAATAAGTGGGGGAGGAAAAGAGAGGCTTTTGGAAAGGTCTTTATTTTATGGTTCTTTTGTTCTCCTGTGAGTAAAAAAGCAATCGTGTGCCAAATGATAAATTGATGTATTTCTGCAATGACCTTTAAATGACATTTTTTATCCAGAGAATACAAAAATGAAAATTGCAACTTAATTACCACGCAACAATGTCACTGTGGCATGTTATGTAGCAAAGCAACTCCAGGTCCTGTTTCCTTTGGAACAGACAAAAGACGATGGGCAATGCGCGGATTGATTTTTACTGATGAATGAAAGAAAAATGGACCATAAAACAACTTATTTTACTGCTGAAAACACTTTTTTAACTGAGGGATTAGAGTGGGTGTTAAGAAACAACGGCTTTACACAAAAGTGTCCATACCGCATGATCAATGGCCATCATGGAGGTGGAAGGTTTGCATAATTGGGATTTGTAATTTTTCCCATGTACATCAGAGGACTGCAGCCTTGTAGTGTGGCAGTATGCAACAAAGTCTGTCCTCCCTAAACTCCTGCTGTTACAGAGGATTTCTCTTTGAGCAAGACAATAAGCCTAAACATGCATCAGATCTATTTAAAGTCTTAGAAACAGCAACAAGTGTTGCCCGCATGGCTTTCCGTCAGCAGTCACAAGACCTCATCCCCTGTGAACATACTTTGGAACAAATGTGAGAAGGAAAAAAAAGTCAAATAACATCACAAGACAGTCTCTGGGATGGTTTCGGAGGGAGCTGGAATGTGGCTTTCTAAAGAAGTGGTAGAAAAAGGATGGCTGAGTGTGAGCTCTGATAAAAGCTAACAATGCAGATTTCTGAGCAGGTTTTTGAGACCCAGAGCATATTGCTTTGGCAGAGGCGCAGTGGAAAATTTGATTAGTGACCAGTTGCATGTAATCTGGGGTTTTAAACTCAGGCCATACAGATGGAGATAAAACCTGAAAACACAGTTTATCTCCTTGTGAGCTGTTTATCCACACAAACTGCTGTTTTATCTCTATGAAACTGAGTCTTTTGAGGATACTCGCCACAGGAGATGAATTTGACAGTACGCTGTTTGTTGTCATGGTTTTGGTGAGGAAAACGGAGCTTTTTGAATGCATGGAGTCACACAGAGGAGTAAAACAGCCCTGCTGAGACTGGGACTCTAAAAGGCGCTTCAGGGTACTGGCAACCCAGACATTAGCAGCAGATCTTTGGACAGCACAGCAACTTGCAGTTCAACAATCATAGTACATAGAAGTATGTAGCTAGAACTAGGTTTCTGAATTTTTATTCTATTTTTATTTTTTGAAAAACATATATATATATATATATATATATATATATACACTAGAAAAACATTCAGAAAAGGAAAAATGCATCCACACAGTAGTTTTGATGGTGTGGATATTGAAAATGTAAATGCACAAGCACATGACAGACCGCAGCCTTATGATTATAAGCCTGATAGGCGTTCAAAGAGTTCAGGAAAGGAAACGGAGCTGGAGAATTATTGTCCGTTGGAGAGCAATTCATTTGTGGTGCAAGGAGAGCCAGTACAGAACCGAGCAGTGGTGCAACTGAGTTGGCTAACAATTGCTAACGTGTTTGCAGTCGGAGTATGAGAAAACTAGAGATTGGTCATTTATTACTGCAGGATAAAAAGTACCCAAAAAACTGAAACTAATGCCAATCTGAGAGGCTCTTGGTTATATTACACACTGTATAACAAAGCAAAGCTAAGATTTGTGGCAGCTGCTAGAGATGTCGGGCCGACAGAGGGAATAGAGAAATGAAAGACAAACTACTGGTATTAAATTTGAAAAGAAAATTAAAGTCCAATATGTTGCAAACTAGAACAACAGAGGATGGGACTTGTTGCAATACATTTCAAGATCACAATAGATGTGTGATCACAGAATTTTAGTTTGAACAATATATTTATGATTTAGGTAGATTAAGCGAAATAGGCCAAGTTTCTACTGATTTGGCAACATTCTTTCTGTAATGCAGGGTTTGCCAGCTGAAAAAGGAAGAAGCATTTCCCAGTTTGGAAGCACTAGCATTTGAGATGTATTTTCATGTAATGAAAACATTTCAGACTGAGTGCCTGTAAATGTTTTATGCAAGTGTTAAACTTTGTCTGTTAAATTATGTGCATGAAAGGGTTCTTTTTATCTGTTATTCAATCCTAACCTCAGTAAAACATGCTTCTGTACAATCATCCATGTTTAAATTTTGATGTGATACCAGAGGGTTTAAAGTCTATGCTTGTAATGGCTTGGAGTACCCTCATTAATTTGTACTAAGATGGTAACAGCTGCTTGAAATCTGCCTCAAGACATGATGTTCTCCCTCATCCACGGCACCTTTGGAAAACATTTGCCTCCACGGCCACGGGCAGAACGAGTCTTGACTTATATTCACTCATATGCAAAGTAAGGTTGAGTTTTCTGCAATGTGGAGCACCTTTTCGCACACATTGTTATAATTCTGGTGGGTTCACTTTAGCTTTCAGGGCTTTGCTTGCTATACTCTTCCAAGCTCGCTTCCACATTGCTTACTTGACACCTTTTGCTTCTGCTGTGTGTAAAGCATCCAAAGTCCCTCCCTCTACTCCAGCATCCAATTATAGGATCATATTTACAGCTGTGGGACGCCAAAAAGACCAAACATTAACAATGTTTAACATAATTCTACTTTTCACTTGAGCTGTCTGTATGAAAAGGTGGTGTGAGACGTGCTTTTGGTATTTACAGGCTTATGACCATTCATTGTAGGGGCAAGGCATGTGTTCTTAGCTTTTTCTGATTTTCAACCCCATTTCTAAGAAAAATGATGTTTAATGGTACATGAGATAAGCAAGGAAACGAGGCTGAGAACCAGTCTTTATTAACTGTGATCTCCAGGCCTTCAGGCAGCTCCACATTAAACACAGATGCTGTAGTGGACTATGCTGTCCTTCAATGCATCCACAAAAGCAAATGTTAAAACTCTAACATGCTAAGAAAACATGGACAAAATCCAGATATGCCGTCACCTTTTCTGGGCTTGAGTTCATTTAAGACGGACTGAGGTGAGAGGCAAAACTGTCCTGTGGTGTAATGATCAATTTCTGATCGATTGTTTGTGGAATGCTTCAGATTGTGAGTAGAGCAACCATTCAGCTTGCTATCAGCTCACGCTCCAAAAGCCAGAAGGTGCAATGTCATGGGGTTGCATTAATGTGTAAGACGTCTGACTTTCACATCTTTGAAGGCACCATTGATGCTGACTGATTATATTTGGGTTTTGTTGCACCATATGCTGATATCCAGACAGTGTCTGTTGTCAGTGACAGGATAAATGATCATTTCATGATTTCTGTTTGAGTTGGAGTCTACCTCCCTGAGAAAGCTAAGAAGTGAGAAATAAATCATTTGATTTAGGTGCTTTCCTAGATCATGAAAAGGGTTACTCTTGGGCTTATTGAATTAAAGCTGGAATGTGTTTTGGATGCAGAACAGGTGCAAGTAGTGAATTTAAAGATTAGTGGAGGTGTATAACTCTTCAGTGAAAGATCATTTCAACAAATAATTTTGAGGCAAATTCCCACCCAGAAGAAAGAAAGGGGGAGACTTCATCTCTTTCATTTGGAGCAAACTCCATTTTCCTCTTTAACATGTTTGTCTGTATGCAGCCAATTGAACGGCCTTTTCGCTCAGCTGCTATGATCTCATATCATGTCCGCGGCCATGAGCTCATGCAGAAATTTATTTTAGAGATAAATCTCAGATTTTGCCATCCATGGTAATTGTTTTTAGCTTTTCTGGCAGATAATTGTGCTCCACTGATCCTGTCCTGTCCAGTTTAATTACCTTAGACAACTTATCGTAGTCTGGTAGGACTTACAGAAAGAGCTTGACATTTTAAGAAGTGCTCCTAAACAGGTATTTTTCTGAGCATTTTATGAGACGCTTGAAAACACTCATGGCAGACGAACAAGAGGACTATTAGACAGACTGTTAAGAGGGAGAAAAAGCTAACCTGGCTCTGTTGAAAGTTTTAACTGCCTTGTAAGACCTTTTATACCTGCTAATGAATCATGTGAAACCTCTAGAAGCTGTTTCTCTCTGTTTACAGGCCTCATACCAAGCCAAAAGCTGGCTGGACATATGTTAAAGTGGTATTAATTTTCTGACAAAGGATTGCTTTTTGGTCCAACTATCTTCCTGTAGCTGAATGTGTTTTTATTTACTCAAAGGGAAAATAAAAATCACATGTTCTCTGAGAAAGGAGAACATTTCCAGGAAATTTCCATTGAATAAGCTTCTGTTTTAGCTTCTGAAATTGTTTTCAACATTTAAATCAAATTTCAACAAACATCCATAACTTCCTAAAAGATTATACGTAAAACTATTATGACCGTTTCAAAGGCAATGTGAATCGGTCAGTGTGTGAGAGTCCTATGAAGCATCAGTTCTGAAGCTGTTTTATCCTAAAATCAAACCAGAAACAAGGTCAACTTCCAGGTTCACGTAAGTGGATTGCTTTTGTGACTGAAACTGATCTGAATCTGTCAGGGCAATGCGTATCGTGACAAAAGGAAACATGTTTTCCCAAACATCACACCCGTCTTAAGCAAATATGCTTTCACAATACTCTAAATAACCCCGCCTCTCGCCCATTGACTGCTGGGATAGGCTCCAGCCCCCCCGCGACCCGACCGACGGATTCAGCGGTATAGATAATGGATGGATGGATGGAATACTCTAAATACAGTAGTCCTGCTGTACTGATTCTCGGCATTCTCGCCTGCTGGAGTTGTAAAAAACAACAACAAAGAGCTGCTTAGAAACCCTGCAGAGCAAAGTCAAGTGTATTTGTTTGGTGTGCCTCAGAACGAGATATATAGATCTGAAAGAGCATTTCTGTTTTAATGTAAGATATAAGGCCACTGATGCATTAGATTTAAGAATGAAGGCAGTGTCTGGACAAAAGCTGTGAAAGTGTATGTTAGGTGACTTTTGGGAAATCATTAACACTATGCAAGAAAATTGCACAATATAAGTTTGAATTCTGACAAGCAATGTTAACATTTATTTATATATATATATATATATGCACAGTATGACCCTTAAACTGTATAGTTATAAGTTATACTCTGTGCATTGGATCAAATAATACAATAAAAACTTCAGCTACATAAAAGCTACATGAACAAAACAAGCAGCCAAACACAGGACACTGTCAATGTCAAGGCCAGAGCTGCATTAAACCAATGTGGAGTCCTGGGGCAAAAATAAGCCATACAGCCTCTATTGTTTTGGTTACCAAACTACTTTCTGGTCATTTGATTTGAGTCAAATTCATTTAAGAATATTCTAGACATAAGAGCGATGGTGACATCCAGTACTATGGAAAAGTCTTTCACTAATTTCTTTATGTTTTTCTGCCAAGAAGCCAGACTTTCCTGTAATTTTTGTGGTCTTGAGCAATAGTTCTCAAGGCTTTCTGAAAGTTGTCTGCTTTTTGATTAAGTTTCACTTGGCATATCTCAGCATGGTGTGCCGGGTAACCTTCGAAATTTGAAGAAACTGGACAGGTTGAGAACAAAAGAAAAAAAGGCGGGCCTAAAAAAACAATATATCTACAGCAGATAAATAAAATCTGAAAATGATGTTGATAAGAAATGGAATATCCAGTAAAGACCTGACACGGGACCTGAGAGATGCAGTGGGACCATCAGCTTGTCGATCTGCTGATCACTGAAGCCTCATCAGAAATGGTCTCCATGGAAGGGCGGCTGTCAGAAGCCATTCTTAAGGAAGGGAAACAGGGAGAAAAGGCTGAGGTATGCCAAATGACACAAGAAGAGGACTGAAAATCAGTGGCAAGAGGTCTGATGGAGGGATGAATCCTCCCGTGAGCCCGGACAAAAAAAAAGGCAGCCAACACCTAAAGAAGAGCTTTGGAAGGTCCTTTAAGAAGCCTAGAGAACTATTCCTGAAGACAAGTAGAAGCTTGTCCAAGAGGGTTCAGGCTGTGTTGAAGAACAAGAGAACTCATCTCTAATATTGACTTACAAATTTGTCAGAATTGTACCAATTCTCTTTTTCTTTCGTTTGTTTTTCATTTACGTGTGCACGTTTCAACACCTATCTCCTTTTTCCTGGCAATATTCAAAGGCGACTTTTTCACAGTACTGTTTACATTCAAGGGAAATTCCTAAAATGATACACATACTATAAAGGTCAGTTCACTAGTCACGGTTACTTGGGCACTCTGAAAAGGACATTGCGGTCGTACAAAAAACACCCTCATGTGAAAGCATTAGAGTGGCTTATATAGGTTTCCAGAGATGTAATGTTGGCACAAACTTATAAATCCTATACAGAGAGAGAGTCAGGGAACATTTATGAATATAAAAAGACAGGAACTTTAAAGACTTTTATCTATTAGACTTTTATTCTTTTATCGGTGACTGCAGTTGTTCCTCGGTCTTAAGCAGGTAGATTTTATTGTGGTCACAATAACGAGGGTCCCCGGTTAATTCTATAGTTGGGGTTTTAATTAAAACATTTTCTCTTCCTTTTGAAGTTTGTTCGGTGCAGGAACCTAACCAAACATGATAAAGCTTACCATTTTTTGTCATTCACAGCTCTAATAAGGCTCAGAGAATTGTCTTTGCTGATTGTGGCGACAGTTTCTTTTTAATTATTCTTCATATATAAACAGTGAAAGGGTGTATTTTAAGCCAAACTATTAACTTTTATGACACTGACCAAGCGGCTTTGTTGCCTAAACCTGTCCACACAGTGAGTGAGGGTGAAAACAAATGGTCTCACACAGGATTCACATGGGATTTGAATGTCCATCAAAAAGACACCATTGGTTAAACAATGGATGATGGGAGATTCATGAACTCGCATGTTAACTAGTTTAGAAAACTAGAAAAGAAGACAAAATGACTAAATCAAAAGTCGAGAGCAGGTCAAATTACCATAGCAACTTGAGCACCCTAACGAATTCAGAAAATATCCATAAGTGATGAGAGGTAACAAACAAATCTGAATGTGATTACATTTTTGAAAAGTAATTTTGACAGAACATATGGTCCTGGGCTCCTGTTGCCAGGTTCGCCCAACTGGTAATTCAACCTTGATCAAAGCAGGCAGCACAGAAATGAACTGTGCATGTCAGTGCGATGCACCTCTGCGTGAACATGAAGAAAGGTGATCTACATCACTATCAGTGGTGTCAAAAGTACACACATTTGTTACTTAAGTAGAAGTACTGCAGTTTAAAAACACTCTGGTAAAAGTTGAAGTATCAACTTGACCTCTTTACTCAAGTAAAAGTGAAAAAGTATGTGCTCCAAAACCTACTTAAAGTATAAAAGTATAAAGTAACCTTTAAATTAAAAAAAATAAAACTTTTTTTTTTTTAAAACCCACACAAAAAGGTAGATGCCACTATATGAATTGCAAGCTTAATTTGAAAACTGATTAGTTCTACATGTGGGTCTTGGGTGTGCAGAGTTTGCATTGCATTTTCCACGAGTCATTTTTGCACCCGACTATTTCGAAAAATTCTTTGAGATAGGGCCAAGGATGAGGAAGGTCTTGTTGGTCTCCATCTGCATCTCCCGATACGCTCTTGCCTGTGTCCGACCTTTCAGACATTTCACCATCTTTTTCTGAATCCGACATTGTGGCGTGGCACACACTTCGCGCAGCTTCGCGTTTGCAGTTTGTAGAACACCTGCCTGCTTCTGACGAATGACGATTTCCTTGTGTCTCAGCACAAATTTGACGAATAGCCTAACCGATGAGTGTTTGCGTTATATGATTCATCCAATTACACTCGTTCTCACTAGGTGTGGATGGCGCCACTGATCTGAATTGGATGGCGCACATGACGTGAAATACATAAACATTAAACTGAAGCCAAGAGTTAAAAAAATAAAATAAACTGAAGCCAAGAGTAACGAGGCTGTTTGTTTTGAAAATGTAAGGAATAGAAAGTACAGATACTTGTGTGAAAATGTAATGAGTAGAAGTCAGAAGTAGGCAGAAAAATAAGTAATGGAGTAAAGTACAGATACCTAAAAAGTGTACTTAAGTATAGCAACGAAGTATTTGTACTTCGTTACTTGACACCTCTGATCACTATACAACACTTAGTGCCACTGTAGACATTGTGACGCTTTATAGGACAGTACACAAACATCTGATCGATGACAGAGAGACGACTTAGGGAGGAAACAAGAACGGGAAGCTGATTAATTTACTGCAAAACAAGTGTTTTTGTTTTTAAATGTATTTCCTATATTTTTGTAACTTTATATAACATATAATTCTATGTAGTTAAATCCATTTTATATCATTTTTTGTATCTTCTTTTGCATACTTATTTGTTCTTTACTGATTGTGGCATATTGGGCCTTTCCCCCTACAATAATTATCTGCAATAATTGCACAACAGACCCCTCTCTGTTCTTTAGTAATTCAGCTGACCCTGACCCTGACCCTGTTTCCATCATGGGAGAAGAAGTGGAGGTGGTTGAAGAATATAAATACCTTGGTGTTCATGTGGACAACAGACTGGACTGGAGACGCAACAGTGAAGCCATCTACAAGAAAGGACAGAGCAGACTGTACTTCTTGAGGAGGCTAAGGTCCTTCAAGGTTTGCAACATGATGTTGCAGATCTTCTACAAGTCTGTTGTTGAGAGCGTCATTTCCTCTGGCGTCATCTGTTGGGGCAGCAGCATCAGAACCAGGGACCTAAAAAGACTCAACAACCTGATAAGGAAGGCTGGTTCTGTTCTGGGGACGACTGTGGAACCTCTGGAGACAATAATGCAAAGAAGGATTTTGCATAAAATCAAGAGAATTATGGACAACCCTGAACATCCTCTCCATGAGACTGTTATCGGAAAACAGAGTCTCTTCAGTCAAAGGCTTCTTTAGTTTGGATGCAAAACGGACCACTACAGGAAATCTTTCCTGCCCACAGCCATCAGCATCTATAATAACTCCTTGATTTAATTGAGCTACATCAACATTTAATTTCCCTCTGGGATAAATAAAGTATTTTTGAATTGAATTTGAATTGAATTTGAGCTCCCACATAGTTCTCATTGCAGAGTTATTCCGATACTGACGATTCATTAATTATCAGGTCATTACTGATTCATCCCTCCTTGCCTGTTTCTACATTTCCTTTCATTCAAATGATAGTGCATATTTAATTGTCCGGTGCATTTTCTCTTACATTTTATTATGCAAATGACAAGACAC
This sequence comes from Odontesthes bonariensis, assembly GCF_027942865.1. NCBI lineage: Eukaryota > Metazoa > Chordata > Actinopteri > Atheriniformes > Atherinopsidae > Odontesthes > Odontesthes bonariensis. The sequence goes on along the minus strand of NC_134518.1, from coordinate 14,772,791 downwards.
TGATAAGAACGCATTACCCGTGCTTCACGCAGTCTCTTTTTCGTCTCGGCAATATCAGAATTTGTCTTCACAAAAATACACATTAGAGCAAAAAAATCTGAGGGAGATATCAAATACATGCTACAAAGAACGATGGAGTAACACCGGAAATCAAGAAAACAATCATCTGTTGCATCAATACACAATATTCATTATGTAGATATCTATATGGATCTGACATCTGCCATGCGTGTATGTCCGTTTATGTGCGTTTTCATGCCTCTCGAGATGCGTTGCTCCATTTGTAGATACAGCAGCTCGTGAGGCTGGGATAAATGAACAACAATGGAATCATGTTGTAACAAAACCAAAACAGCTCCCAATCTGAGTGAGTGCCGCTTGTCCAGGTTTCGATTAGACTCTGTGTGAAAAAGCTGTCCCTGAGGGTTTTATGCCGTACTGTCCAATGACTCCAGTTAGAAACACACAGAAGTCATAGATAAACAGTAAATCTTTTAAAATGCAACATTTTTAACAAATATGTTCCAAAAAACAGTGAGAATCTGTTCACTTAGTACTTACGGGCACATTCCAGTCAAAAGCAAACGCTACAGATACAGTACTTTGTACAAAAGTCTGCAGTTTGTCATTATAGTTGCAACTGCTTTTAAATGTGGTAAGGTTTAAAAGTTGTAACTAATGCTTTATAAATGGTTATTATGCTTTACTTGTACTTTATACACAATAGAAAGATCACTTGTGGTCAAAGAGAGGAAAACTTTGTCTCACTGGTTTGGCAGACAGGCCGGTCAAAGACGATTTGACCATTACAGTCACAAACTTTAAAACTAATATTTTTGAAAACTACATACTTGTTTGCTGATTTAAAAAGAGAAAAAAAGCTATAAACCATAACACGTAGGTTAAACACATTTACAGCTGCTTTTAAAAAGAACAAACAAACAAAAAAAAACAGAACAGCTCCCAACTTATCTACTTCACATCAGTGAAATAACCATTATTCAGGCCAGTGGTTACAAATCCTAAGCCCTTGTAATAAGTTCTTCATTAGATTTCTGATGATCGTCTCGCTGCAGATCACATCTGTTCAGACAGGCGACGCCACGATGTGCACTGGTAAAACAACCCATTAAACGAATAAGACATCTACACAGTGGAATTAATTCCATCATGCACTGAGCGTGCAAATGTTTGTCCATAACATATCTGCACGTCAGCATTGTCACTGACCAGCATGACACTGGATGTAGCCCATGGTTTATAAAGGTTGATTAAAGGACCACACCTTCAACAAAGGTGGATTTTGATGATCCTGTTTCAGGCTCTTTCTCTGTGTGTGTGTGTGTGTGTAGCATAAGTTTCTGACTCACTTAGATGAATAAAGCTGGAGAACCTGACTTCACAGGCGTCCACTCGAGCAACCTCGATTTGAGGAAAGCAGCAGAATATTTACGTGAGCACTGTACATATGAAAAGATATCTGATCAGATGACGGTAATACGACAGCTGGGGTCATTTGCTGTGCTGGAGCCGTCAGTTTTGACCACCGTGACCTTTGATGAGTGCTGGGAGCTGTGCAGAGCGTTGCGGCGGCAAAGGCGCTCGCGGTAATTCTGGGCGAAGATGAGCAACATGAGTGGGTTGATGCAGCTGTGGGAGTAGCTGAGGCAGATGCTGATGTTGTAGACGTAGACAAAGGCAATCGTTGGTGTGTTGTTGCTCAGGTTGACCACCTGAATGACGTGGTAGGGCGACCAGCAAACCAGGAACAAAGCGATGACCATTAGGACCATCTTGGTGGCTCTCTTAGCCCACACCGACTGCTTTCGTTTGACCCGACGGATGGAGCTGAACACGTGATAGAGGGTGAGTGTGTAGAAGGTGCTGATGATGATGAGAGGGATGATGAAGCCAATGATAGACTGGTAGAGAGTGTACCAGTACATGTCCTCAGGCCCGTCCAAGTACATCATGCACACCTCTAAATGCTGCCTGCGAGCAACCTTGGCATACATCATAACGGGTATGGTGAGGAGGAAGCTGCCAAGCCACACCAGCATGTTGATGATGATGGTCCACTGCACTGTTCTCTTCTCCGAGCTGGGATGCACAATGGCTATGTACCTAAGAGGAAAAATAGATATTTTTACAGCTTGACAGCAGTCTGTAACAGAAATGACAAAAGCAGCTTTCTCCAAAAGCGTGTTAAAAAACATTAGTTTTACTTAAGAGGCCATTTTATCCCAGACAAGCTCAGGGAATCAAATCAGGACAGGGGGGTGGTGATGAAACCAGATATGGTATTAGCTTCTCAGAAAAAACTGATGAAGGAGAAATTTTAATCATTCAGACAGAGTGCGTGAGCACATTTGCATTCAGTTTCCATTTGGTTTCAGCGTGAGGAGCCAGAACACGTTCACTTTGCCATTACTTTCACCCCAAGTGACATTTAAGCGGAGCGAATTACATATTTCCTGTTGCCGTTTACATTTTCGTGTTATTGAGTCTGCTGAGATTTTTCATGCCAAAACTACCCCCCCCAAGACAGTCTGCTAATTTTGAATGATCTTAACGATAACATTCTGCTCACTTACAACAGTAGCTTTAGTGAGGTCACTTTAACTCTAATGACTGAATCAGAAAGTGCAGATCCAGCCTCTGAAGAGCTGATGTGTAGCCTCAGATCAGCCAAATAAAATATTGGTAATAACAAAAAAAAACCTCAGTAAGACACATATTTTATGACCCTCACACACGACTGAATGTATAATTGTCCATCTTTGTTTATTCCTCTATAACCATTATTTTTTTATACAGTGGAAGAATGAGAATGTGGGGGGCGGACAAGATCTTCCTGTGGTGTGATGAAAAGCAGCATTATAGCATCTTCAGTATTTTTTTATCCAGTTATTTTTTTCTGAGCACTTATTAGACATATCAAACAACCCACAGCATATGGATGCATTGAAGATTCCCTTCAGCTGATGTTTTGACACAGAATCATGTTAATGTCCACAAAACTACCATGAAATGACATTATACTGCAGCTACCCTGAGATTAGGTCGTGGATGAAAAAATAAGATTTCTTTTGTTGAGTACAGCAGTTTCTTTGTCCGCGGGATCAGCTGAAAACAGAGAGAAAACACTAAAACATCAGATTAGGATTGACCTACGAACCGATCGGGAACATATATACATCTTTGGGCAGATGTGCATTTTTGAAAGGAAGAACTTAATAGAATTTAAACAGGAAATTCACTTAAACGAAGTGACTTAATTCCGGGCTCCTCAACTCAAACAAACAACTGCAAGGAAATGCAATTTTGACTTTATAGGACTCGTGGCTTACATCGAAAAGTCTAATGACAATAGCTTAATCCAATTTAGATGGTAAATGCCATTTTAACCCAGCCATGTGAGAGGTGTTACACTCTTTCACTCCCTAAAACACTTATTGTGCTCTTTTGAATTAAGGGGACACATACTTTTTGTTTGTTGTTGGTCATGATTATACTTCTCTCCTTTGAATACGAGACTACAGGCTGTTCTCAAAGTGATGGAGTCTACAACATTGTACCTTTTAAAGCTGCTCTAATGACCCTATAGAAATGTACTATAGATGGCATTATAGCTTTGAGGGAAGCTGTTGCCCCAGATGTTCTCCTCAAATGGAAATGCTTATCAGTTCAAATTGCTGCAAGGACTCATTTAATAGTCCTTAATGTGTGCAGATCATTAACATAATAACACGCACATAATTTATGCTAGGAACATTGCGTCCTCATGGGATGTTACATAGATGATTACACCACACAGTGTCATTTATATAATATATATATATATATTTATTTTTTATTTTTATTGACTCCTTTAAAAGAATGGCGCCATTACAAACATCCAGTGAAGATTTATGTTTGCAAACTATAACTTTAAAAAGCCAGCATTTAAAAGAAAAAAAAAATCCATTAAGAAGCTTTATCAACAAGAGAAAATAAGAAGTTCACCATATTTATTAGGTTGTTGTTCATGTTATTACCGTCATGCAGATGTTTTTTTGTTTGTTTGTTTGTTTGTTTTACATTTTTTTCAAAAACTGACAGCAAATCCGTCAACACTTACCGATCAATGCACAGCACCGTCACAATCCCCACCGTGGTGAACTGGTTGCTGACATCCACCACCACAACCGCCTTACACATAAAGTTTCCGAACACCCACTGCCTGTCTCTGACCAGCTGGTGAATGTTGAAGGGCATCACCAGCAAGAACAGCATGTCGGCTATCGCCAGGTTCAGCACGTAGATGTCCGAGACCATTTTCTTCTTGCATGCCGCCACCGCGTAGATCACCAGTCCATTGGCTATAACTCCAACGCAACACAAGATTCCGTAAATTGAGGGGAATATATGCATGAAAGTGGTGATGTCGATGGGACTGTAAGGTGGAGGGGTTGAGATCTGACATAGCCCCTCGGTAAAGTTGTACGTTTGGTTGTCTTTGCAAAATATTCCCGTGTCATTCATCTTTGGACGCTCTTGAAAGTCGCCCCGATTTGGTTGGGATCAGGGCGCGCGCCGATGCGCTCTCTAGCCGGCGTCTGGTCTTCAAACTAGGGGGGAAAAAACTTGTTCTTTCCCTAACAGTGCATATCCACAGGTCCTACTTGGACCAGGCGTGAGTTTTTCAGACACAGAGTATATATATGTATATATATATATATATACGGAAAGCAAATAAACAAAAAAAGGCTGTCTACATAAGCAATAAAGCCGCACGGACCATGATAATCTCAGCAAACTATTTACAGTGCGCATCTGCTGTGGCTCTACCAGACACTCGGCACACACTATTCCCTCCCTTCAAAGATCATTCGTTGAGTTGCGTAACAGGGTAAGCAAATGAGAAGAAGGCTCTTTGACCTGTCATCAAGTCTTGGCTTCAAATGCGCGGATTAAGGAGGACGGTAAACAAACATTTGGACATCCATCCTGAGTAAACTCTCAGTTTAAGTGAACTAAAAATGAATTTCTTGATCCTCGAAGCGAAGTTCATTCAGTTTTATGGAGAAAAAAGGATGACAAAGGCTTTCTTGTTGACTAACTGTTAGATTCATTAGGGCTAAAATGACTTCTCTCAGATTACTGACTTTGAATTGCCCTGTGTACACTTTGAATTGCCCTGTGTATGAATTGTGCTCTATAAATAAAATAGCCTTGCCTTGCCTTGCCTTGCCTTACTGTACATCCAGCCACTGAGCAGATGAATTGGACACTGATCAAAGGGACCCTGAGCTTTTGGCCCTTTTGTTTCAGTTCATTTTGGAAGAAAATATTTGTTGTAACCTACAACACTCTAGGATTTTAGGACTCTATTAAGTGTCCTTCCAGCTTTGATCAAATAAACTACATCTGCTGTGATACCAAAGCTCATTATAAATCATCTTTTTAAACAGCCCTCTCAGATTTATAATTTATCATCTCGAGCTGCCACCCTTCATTTCTCCAGGGATTGCAAGAATTTTAATGGGCGTCCTCAGGAATGACAAAAAAAAACATGCAGACAAAGAAAACCAGTGCCCTTCACTGGAAGTCACTTGCTCCCTGAGACGATCAAATAACTAATTTGCGTCTTGTATTTAGAGGTTCAGAGTGGCATAATAGTGTCCACAGCTTTGGGAAACACTTTCTTAAAACCTTCTGCGGAAGATGAATTCATATTTCTCTGGCTTCTTCTCGTAGTGTATTGTGTCAAATTCTTTCATAACTTTAAGATTTACTTCATATCTTTTAGTCACAATCATGTTTCCCTAATGATGGATTCTACACACTTTTATGATCCATATTTTCTTTGGTCTACCTCTATGAAAATGTAAAACCTTAGGCTGATTTATCATCAGATCAAAAATCATGGTCATCTCACTGGAGTGGCTGATTGAGTGCAGATACTGATGCTATTGAGGCAAATTTATTTATGTAGCATAATTCGACAACTAGCTGAATCAAAGTGCTTTACATACAGCGTAAAAAAAATTCTATTTACAGTTTAAAAATTAAAGTAAAACATTAATCAGTCAATCAAGTGAAGCTGTAAACAGGGAAGTCTCCAGGTTTGATTTAAAAGAGGCAAAAGAAAAGTTATCTGGGAGTTTGTTCCACGTATTGTATGTGGTCCATAAAAAGTGGAAGCAGCGTCTCCGTATTTAGTTCTAACTCTCTGAGGTTCATAAAGCACCTGAGATGTTCTTTGAGTCCTAAACCATTGAAAGCTTTATAAGCCATTAGCAGCATCTTGAAATCAACTCTTTGAAGGACAAGAAGCCAGTGTTGAAACGTCACGTCTGGAGGAATATGATCCTCTTTTCTGTTCTTAGTGACTAAAGCAGCAGTGTTCTGAATCACTCTGACACATTTCTCCTCTGAACTTTCAAATTTCCAGGCGATAGTGGACTGACGTCAGAACTGACTGAAAATGACGCTCGAAGTTCAGGTCCCAGTCCATGTTGACACACCCAGGTTTCTGGCCTGGTTTGTGGTTTTTAACATTTCGGACTGTTAAGTTCAGATTTTTAACTGTTCCTCCTTGCCTCCAAAGACCATAGTCTGTTTTTTTAACGAAATTCTGGATCATCCGGTTTGACTATTTGTCGTTAATTTCAGAACATGTGGAAAAACACCTGATAGGAGAGACTTATTGGCAACGTTTAGCAACTGGAAACATTTTTTTTATAAAAAGATTGTAGGTAAAAATGTCCAGAAAGCAAGTTAAAGGTCTCATGTGCTTTGATTTGTTTTCAAGGTGGAGTAGAGAAATAATGGTAAAGGATATTAATACATAACTCCACTATGAAGGAACTTGTCGGGTTGCAAAAACATGAATGTTGCACTCCACGGACAGCAGATTCAACCTTCGCTTGTGAACATTAAGCCTTTGCTGTCAGATTCCCACACAGTAAAGACTTGCATGCTTCAAAAAATGTGTCGGAATTATTGAGTCGGAGAGGAAAGTCAGTATGAACCCAAGTGCTCCTTTTCTGCAAAAGCTGAAGGTACTGAAGCAAACTAAGAATAATGATTCATCAACAGTTCTTCTTCTTGTTACAGATGCTCTTTGGACCCGTTATCAATGAATTCACTGTCTTCTTTTTGAAGACATACATAATTAATTTAAAAAACGATTGCACAAAAAGTAATAAATGTCATGCGCTAGTCTGCAGTAGGAAGACACAAAAAAACTGAAGAAAATGTTGGTTCTGTTGGCATCATTATAAACTGCTGTGGGCTGAAGTTACTGTAAGAACTTGTGGCTGCTGTAATTCTGCAAAACTGAGCTGAGCTCGTTTCGCTTCGACAACAGCTGCCTCTGTGTCATTGATGCGAAACAGGGTTCTTTGGGTCTCACCTCCCTGTCTTAATGTGAAGAAGTGCACAACTGGAAAGCATCCAGCATCAGTGCTCAATAAAACTCAAAACATGGCTCTAAAGGAGAAATGGGATGACCCCAAAGACAGATCTTGATAGAAGAATTGTTCAAATTAAAGATGTCTTTGTGAAAGGTTTCAAAGAAACAAAATTAAAAAAAAACCTTCAGAGCAGATCGTTGCTGCCATTTACAACAAAATATTAGCAATAGTGCCAATAACTGTTACAGGTCAGTACTATGCAAAGTCCTCCAATCGAAATGACCACACAGGTTGTTTGTTCACACCCTTAAATGGGACTCATAAAGGTGTCCTGTAAAGTACCGCCCGTGTGAGTGACAGGTGGGGAATCCCATCTATAATCGGAGCAGAGTGTGTTCCTTCAACAAGCCACACGTTTCTCATAAGGAGGCAGGAAGGAGTGTTGGGTGGTGCTCTTTCAATCATTCACATGTACAAGACTTGAGTTTAAAACCAACAGATGACAACTGTTTCTCCACTTCTATGTTAGAGGTCGATATGACACAGATATGGCATTTTGGATTGGATGGACCAACAATCCGCAGCTTGTATTTTGGAGGGGGACAGTGTCATTAATTTGGAATGCCAGTTAAAAAATGTCGCCAATGTTGCACTGTTCCAGTTTCCAAAGAGATTAGTGTTGTGTTCACTTTAATATTTAGGATTCTGAGTTATCCCTATAATGAGACATGCGAAGACATCTCTAATGAGAACAACCAAAACATCGTCTCTCCATAATCCAGTCGATAGGAACTCTTAAACTCACGGTCATCCAGTGTTGGACTAATGCTTCTTAGGTTTTTTTCTTTTCAGTATTTTCTGCTCTGCTTAAGAAACTCCTCCATCTCAGTTAGAGCTCCCCCGACAGGACGTGATATTTCAAACTTATCTTTACTTGAATCTAGTCTTGACTTTAAGGTGCAATTTTTAGAAAACTTTCGATTCGTTCTCAGGCTTTCATAACTGGGGGCAACTCTTAATATTAGGAATAACTATGGCTATGCCCCTGGAAAGCACCTACAGTACTGTATGTTAGTTCTCATTAATGAGATAATGCTCACACATCACTGGCCTGAGGTGGATCATAAAAGCTGGAACAGATCAGATTAAGGTCACGATATGGTTGTATAATGAAAAAAAAGCAGACATAACACAACACAGTTGCATCAGTGAGCCCTTAAAGTGATCAGCCTGTGGAGACACGAAACTATCCTCACAACTAATCGGGTCAATTTTTACTGTTATAATTCAACTCCATGCAGTCCAAGTACTATGAAGTATCTTTAGGGTTACAAGCCATGGGACAAAGGGACTTAAATGTCTAAAGCCTGATTCTTACTCGGCGCAACAGCGCAACTGTTCTGGCTCGAGAACCATTAATGACGTCATCGAAAGGGCCAGCCCCTTCACAGTTCCTTCAGCTCATAAGCGCAGTTTGCGCCGAGTATGCGTCACATTTGCAGTTCTCTCCAGACCAGCGGGCGTCACTGTTGAGGAAACAAGCTGCAGAACCGGATGAAGAAAGCATACACAATGCCACCTGTGGTGTCACGTCAGCAGAGGCTGGCACATCTGATGCGGATGCGGAATGAATTTACTCTGGGTGTAGAACTGTATATGTATCTCAGAGCTAAGCGGCTGCGGCAAAAACAGAAGAGAAGGTGGAATGTTCGTCCTTTGCAACAAGACGAACTTTGTCAAACGTTGTCCCAGTGTAACTTCATAGACGTGTCGTACAGATGTTTGTAGAGGCGCATCCTCTCAGTCACTAGCTAGTAAGAGCGAGGTTGCGCCGAGTAAGAATCAGCCTTTACTAACTGGTCGCAAATGGCGCAAACGGTCACGTGACCCAAAATTCCGCCGCGCCCCCCGTCGCAAGCTAGAAAATCTTCGCGCGTCGCAAGGTCGCGCACACAACTTTTTTTCTGACTTCGCGCGCGCTCAACCGGAAACAGCTGACCAAGAAAAAGAAAAAATGAACACTGCAGAGACCGCGGTGACCGAGAGGGTGCGCCTCTACAAACATCTGTACGACACGTCTATGAAGTTACACTGGGACAACGTTTGACAAAGTTCGTCTTGTTGCAAAGGACGAACATTCCACCTTCTCTTCTGTTTTTGCCGCAGCCGCTTAGCTCTGAGATACATATACAGTTCTACACCCAGAGTAAATTCATTCCGCATCCGCATCAGATGTGCCAGCCTCTGCTGACGTGACACCACAGGTGGCATTGTGTATGCTTTCTTCGTATGCTTTTCAGCTTGTTTCCTCAACAGTGACGCCCGCTGGTCTGGAGAGAACTGCAAATGTGACGCATACTCGGCGCAAACTGCGCTTATGAGCTGAAGGAACTGTGAAGGGGCTGGCGCTTTCGATGACGTCATTAATGGTTCTCGAGCCAGAACAGTTGCGCGTTTGCGCCGAGTAAGAATCAGGCTTAAATCTTGCTTAGGTGAGTTACAGCTTTCACACAGCAGTTGATATGAACTGCCTCAACAATCATTGGATACTCTTCAGCTGTGCAGAGATGGTGTTGGAAACAATGTTATGCTGGGGTAGTAGTGGGAGCAGCGGTGTTCTTGTGGTCAGTAGTAGTTGTTCATTGTTCTGAGAATTGTCCGAAAAAGGCAAGTTAATTAAGAAGCTGCCATCAATGGTCAGGTGTCATCCTACAGAAAGATTATCACCGAAAACATTGGGAGAAAAAGATAGATGGTAAGTTGGGCTGATGGGGAAAAAATGGAAGTGGTCTCACATTTTTGACCGGTGGTGTATATCTGTATCTTTTGTTTATTAGACTTATCACTGCCTGATACTTAATGGACAAAGGATTCAAACAAATACATGTGTTCTTAAGCACACCTGATGTTTTCTTCCTTCACTGCGCAGATTTGTAGTGGAGGCCAAAAGGCTTCGCTTATCATTTACCTCATCTCTCATCTCTTTTTTCATCAGTCTAGACTGGAGCTCATGACAGCGAAGGGGATAATTGCCTGCATTAAATCCTATTTTACGGGAGCATCAAGGAGCCAGCACTGATTTCAAGTATGATCATCTTTCTGTCCTTTGAGAGACAGAACCAGGTTAAGAGGCAAAGGTGGTTTTGCTCGTGGGATTTGGTTTTTAGTTCCTTGTGTCTGAAAAGTCGATGTGAAAAAGAAGCGAAGAATACACACATCAAAGGATCACGTGAATTGTGCCTTGTACGTTATCAGCATGATTCCATACAATTTGATATACAAAATATATGAATAAAGTAACCCAGAAACCAGTTAGTACGAGTACACTGATTTGGTTTACAACCATATTTTGCTTGAAACATCTAACAAACTTACTGATGTGTCACAACAAGTCCTCCTCTATTACATCAATAGACTCTGACGTGAGAACATCCAGCACTTTATGGCTATGAGTACACTATGGACCGGAAACTGAAAAGAACGAATGCTTGCCATTGAGAGGTAAAACCTAACAAAATTCTTATACAATGTTTCTCAGAACATTTTTAATTCAATATGCTGGTATGTCCAATGTTTATAATTAAATTGCAAAGATGTGCAGTGACACAGACAAGTAGCTGCAGTTTCTGTATAAAACATAGGAGAGGGTCATTCAAAAAGACTTTCCAATTGATAAACTTCCAATTGAATTTTCTGCTGATCCCTGCTACCTGACAAGTTGGAATCTATTGTGGGAGTACAGGGATCTGTGGGTATAATTTCTTTGTGCCACTCATTCAACTGAGTGAGAGTAAAAGTGTCTGCTGTTGTCACAGCTGCAATCCAGTGGGACAGCACCAAGCAAGAAAAGCTAAACAGTAGCCTGCCCTGTCTGCTTCACAGCTAATCGCATCACATGCCTTATATTCATATGACTTTTATTTATTTTTTTGGTGTGTGTGTGTGTGTCGACAAGATGTACATCTCAATAAAACTATGGGCCTTTGATAAAGTTGTTTTTAATTTATCTTTTAATGAAGAGCGACAAGAATTGAGATGAAACAGAACCCCACACAGTGGAAGACGTGATAAGGTCAGCATGACAGAGCAAATGTTAGCCGCAAACAAAAATAATTTCATCGCACTTAAGTAGCGAGTGTTGCTTTACACTGGCTGTAAGTGGGAATGTAAAGTGTATAAAAGCAGCACTTCAGCTTTGTCTCATTTTGTCTGCAAGGATATGCGACTATGTAAAAGCTCCTCCTCAGTGTTGCAGCCATGGCTCTGGTTCCTTCCCCAGTCCTCTACATGTCATACTGTTTGTAGGCAAGACTGGTTCCCAATATGCTAATCAATATGCGATTTTTACAAAACAAAACACTGTGTATACAGTACATAATAAGAAACTCTGTATGTGTGTCTGTTTGTGATTTGGATGATGAAAACTTGTCAGGAAGCTGTAAATGCACTTCCTGTAATGTGAAATTGCTTGACTCAGTTTTGACTCAAAGATATTTGGTCTATGAGTGGAGCACAAGACACATGTACAAGCACTCGAAAGCGAAATGGAAAAGCCAAAGAAAAATGGAGACACTAAATTAAATTAGTGATACCCTTTCGTTAACAGCTTTTATGTCTTCTTTGTCAAGAAGAAAACTCACCCGTGGGCAAGTTTGGATTCGCTTTTCAAAAATTCATGCCGACCCCACTTGCTGCAGTGTTTGTGATGTGAAATGGAAAAGCTGGCGAAAGAAACATATCGAGTGCAAAGAAATACTAGGTCAAACAAAACATATTTTTTAGGGTGTGCAGACAGTTGTATTTCACTTAAAATTCAGTTTAAAGTGGTGTTCTAGTGGTGTAAACCCAGTACTGCTGTACTGCTTGGGTGGGGGATGGGAGAGTGGAGCCCACACTCCATGACAGGGCCCGACCAAAAGCATGTCACAGATATTTGTTTAGAACCAACACCCCCCCCTCCCTGCAGGCCACCAGATAGAGTGCAGATTGAACTTAAGTCACCTCAGCATTGGCTTCATTTTTTTTACACCAGTGGACGTGTCCCTTGTTATGGAAGCGCTAGGCGTAAAGTTGTGAGGGATTTTATTTTCTGTGGTGTGTAAAAGGCTCTTAAGAAATAAACTGTGTGTAAACTGAGCAAAGTGCTGTAGTTCCAAAAGCTCTAAAGTGATATCTTTATGTCATAGAGAGTATTGTACAAAGAGGTACCATTAGAGAGTGTTTCTAGTTTCAAGGTTCCTGTACTGCTGTACTCCTTTAAATATGTATTAGGCAGGAGATCGCTGTCTGAGCTGCATTTTTTTTGTTGCAGAAATGATGCTGAGGTGTTGCCTGTGTAGTGTCTACACAACACATTCTTTTTACAGCTTGGGAATGGCTGTTGATGTTCATGATGAATGTCTTCAGGTCGATATTGTTTCTCGATACTGAAATATTGACGATAGAATAGAAACCAATTTACAGGCAAGCTGAAAAGAGTCCAAAGCAGCAAAAGTTGTAAGCATGCACTTTGACTCCAGGCAAATTTTGTGGATAACCCGCTGTACATGAGTTCATCCTGTCATGATGCAGACTTTGTATTCAGGAGCTGGCAGAGTCATCTCTGCACAGTAAGACTTATTCATCCATTTGCTTTATGTCCTACAGCCTCCACAGATATTCTGGGGTCTTAAGGGCTGCAGTTCCTCTGTAAAAATAACTGAAAACTATGTGCGCTGGAATACCAAAGCCTTGAAACCATTTTTTGTATGCGTATGTATGTGATCCACAGCTTTTCTTTTTTCTTTTTTTGGCTTTTGCCTTTTGTTGCCCTGAAAGCACGCATTGGAAGAACCACACTTTTTTCTAATCTGTGTCGGTGCAGAAATCAGTTTTTCGCATCTTGTATGGTTGTTTTTTTTTCTTCAATGCATTTTCCAAATGTTTCGGGTTTTTGTGCTGTTTTTTGATAAAAATGTTTCTGCTTTCATCCCTTCATTGTGGTTCTTCACCCGCTCCCACACACCCTCTGAAATGTCTGCCTCACTGAAGGATGTGATGAACACAAAGGTAGAGGTCATACCATCCTCCAGCCTTCCATGTTGGTACGTAATTGTACCGCTGTCTCATTTGTGAATACCGAGAGCGTTTGGCTCTTCGTGTGTACGGTACGCTGCGCGCCCCAAGGGAGCTTGTTCAGACTTGATGGAAAATTCCCAACAATCTCACACACGCCTAAGAATAGGTCTAAATAAAAATAATTTGTATTCCCCAGCCCAATACCAGGCATACATGCAGAGATACATCATGGCCTTGATGTTTTTTCTCTTCTGTCATGATCACTTTCACCCTTTTTGCCCTCTTTCACATTCTGATTTCTGATGTACTCTGATTACACTGGGAAAAAATGCCCCTCCAAAAATAAGTTAAAAAAACAACAAATACAAGACGTTTTTGCTAGAAATAAGCAATAAAATCTGCCAATGGAACTCGTGAAAAGTGGCTTGTCAAGATTTCTTGAAATAAGATGTGATATTTAGAACTTTTGAGATAAAAAAGTGATCTTGAAATTAGTTTAAAAACCTCTTCAAATGTAAAAAAAAAGCTTGTTTCATATGACATGTGACTCAAAACAATTTGTTTTCAAGACTTATTCACTTAACAAGATATTCCAGATGTATTGTCTTCAAACAAGTCCCTATATCTGGCTGAAATAGCACTTGTTAGGCAGTTGTGTCTCATATTAAGTGTAATGAAATAGTTTGACTAGAAATGAGACAAATATACTTGGTAAGACTTTGATTTTTTCCAGTGTAAACAGTCAATCCCATTGGACTCACGCTTAACAAGCCAGTTCTGAAAATAATAAATAGGTCAACGGGATCCAAAATTTGTAACTTTATAATCAGACTGTTGTGCGACTGAAGCTCACCACAAATGTGTTTGAATGAAAGACAAATACACCACACACAGGTGTTTTTTCTGACTTCATTCAGACTGTAGCGTTCATCTTGCCATTTTGTGTTCAAATAGCTGCTGCATAGCACGGGCCTTGTGGAGGATCTTTGGACAATCATAATACTGCAAATCCTTCAGGGGACCTATTCAAGCTTCACATATGCGGTGAAACCATTTTTATTTTTTATAAAATGACCACACATTTATTTTGACACTACTTCGGAATCCCTTCGCCAGAGTCTCAAGAATAAACAGTCAAGCCAACATTATATAATCCAAACAGCTCTCGGCAAAACGTAGATGTAGGACCCTTTTATCTGCTGGTCCCAAAAAAATGAAATGGCATTTTAATGAAAAATTATGGAGAATGTAGACATAGTGGCAAAGGTGCAAATGCAAAAGGTGGGAAGCTTTTTCTTAAAATATTTCTTCAATATTTTGATTAATATTACTTTTAATTTAATTTGTGCCCCCTGCACGTTTTTGCCCCCCTTCAGCTTGTAAGCACTTCTTTTTAGAGCTCTGAGTTTATGTTTTTTTTTCTCCTTTTTCTCCACTTTTTCCTTCATAAGGCTTCTGATTCTGTGGGATATTTTCTTCTCTGTGCGCTGCTCATTTAAGTTCTATCCACAGGTACTGTGAGGGCCATGGCAAATCCTTCAGCTTGCACTTCTTGTAGCAGTCCATTGTGACCGCCGGGGTGTGAAATCATCATCTTGTCATAGAAGCCGTGGAATTTTTATCCCGGACCTTTCCTTACGGGTTCAGTTCACTGCTTCACTAAGGGAGACGTTTTCTTTTCAGAAAACTCTGCACCCTTTTTTTTCCTCCAACCATTCGTTAATTGAACTCCAAAAGTTCTTTTTCGTTTTCTTTTTATTTCATTACTCCAACTTTGTACACGTTAAACTTGTTGAAATGTCCACGAACAAACTATTTCATAAAAATGTATTCCTTCAGGTGTCACTTCACGGCAGCACAGTGTGCCACCAATCAAGAGTCCTCTGAAGAAAATCATCCTATTGTAGAACCCCGGAAAGTAAATAAATTCTGCCTGTGGAATATTTGCACCTGTAATCATGTTAAAATAATAGCAATTTTTTTTTTTTTTTTTTTTCAGTGCCAAATCTGGGCATAAACCTTCTTTCCACAACACTTTGCCACTACATATGCTACGTATCATTTGCTTATATGTCACAATACATAATGTCAGTTATCATGACTTACAACTGATCTTTTTCTTGATTAACGAAGTACAATTCAATTCATTTTAAGTCGATTCAACTCCTGGGTGACACTGTTCGACTGGCAGCAAACAGCCTGCATATATCACTATTTATGCCTTTGGGAATCTTTGTGTCAACGTCTCACTTACAGGTGAAATATGATTTTGGAGAAATACCTTCATATTAACCAGTATCGTCTCTTTTTCTCTTTTTTTTCGTCTCCCAGTTTTGTTTTTAGCGTGTTAATGCCATGACTGTATTTTTGCCAGTTGAAAAGTGGGTGAGAAAAAGGTCTTATGCTGTGCTATGTCACATTCCACAAGCTTCAATGCAAAAATATTTTTTTTTCTACTCACATTATGTTTCAAATTTTATTAGACTCCTTTTTGAACAGCTCATGGCCCTAAACATGATGTGCATATTGCCGCTGTATGGAAGGGAACATTCATAATAGCATGAATGATTCCATTTGCAGATTCTTAATCTGTGGACAAATAGTGATTATTAAGATGTGAAAGAGAAACAAACTCATATTGTGGCTTTTTGTGGAGCTGTGGCAGCTCCTTTGGTACAAAGGAGTGTGTGGAAGTGGAATCCGAGCCTGAAGAGGTGGGACTGAAACATTCAACAAGTTCCCCAACGCAGATTTCATTCAGGTTCGATTACATCTGCCAGCATTTCACTCTAAGACTCCCGCAGGAAGCTTCCTCAGAGCCTTTGGACATTATAATGAAAGCTAGGCTACCCTGGGGCAGATAGGAAATATAATTGAGGGGAAGCAAGTTCACTGAGTTGTTTTGCCATCAGAAAAACTGCCCAGCTCACCGGAGACACTGGTTCCTCCTCACCCAAATCTACAGAGCTATAAAGCTCCTCTTCAGCTGGGTTAATCCACTAGAACACAGTTGAGCTCAGTGTGAAAAGTGCCGGTGAGCTGACTTCAAAAGCTTATTAGGTTCATGTGCTGAGCTCCATTAAAGATAGCTTTTAAGTTGCCTTTAAAAGATGGTCATTACATTCCGCCATTGTGTGCGCCAAACTATTTACATGCAAACCAATGCTTGCCGAGGCCCCATCAAAGAAGTCATCCATGTCTGCGATGACTTTATTAGAATTACACATAAACGAAGGAATTACTTCGTCTGACATTTCAGATTGAGTTTGCATTTTTAAGAAAATTCCAGCTTTTTCTGACTCGCCGTGCATTTAAACGTGGCCTGGTTTCAAACTGAAAAATATCAGGGATCATGTGAGCTGTAAGGTTTACACTATTATAAAAAAAAAAAAAAATCAGATAAGGGTCATACGGGAAAAATAAAAATCCAAATTGGGTCACTTTTGACAGGAATGTGAAAATTGCCACAGATGTCCAGACAGTATATCAATCAACCGTCTTCTGCTCTGGGGGCATAATTTGATTTAATATCTTAGACATCTGCCTAAAATGGCTCATGACTGCTGATTATTGGAACAATGGGCCTCATGCAAGAAACGTTCGTACGCACAGATTTGTTCTTAAATCGTCCGTACGAGTGATTTAAGAGAATTTGCGCATTCACCAATCTTTTCGTATTTTACGTTTTCTTTCAGGTACGAACAGAATTTACGAGTGATCCAGAGCTGTCGTAAGAGTTTCGTAAAATAGTCCGCTGTTATTCAAATCACTTTTGCTTGACTAATGGATTGTATATTTAATTACTTTGAAGAAAACATAAATAAATATATACATTATACCCAACAATGATGCTGACATTATTCTGTTTTACTTAAAATATGCACTAATCGAAGGTTAATTTGAATCTGTATATAACGGGAAGCGTAACCAGCGGCTGACTTGAGCGTGTGGAGACAGACGAATGGCTGAGATCGCGATTTAGATTGCCAAGGACTGTGCTGCTGCAAATATGCAGCTTAATTCCACGACTCCAGAGAGAAACACGCCGATCAAACCCAATTCCACCACACGTACAGGTCCTCACCACCCTTGGATTTTTGGCCACTGGAACCTTTCAGAAGGAGATTGGAGACAGATCGGGGGTGTCCCAGTCCTCTGTGAGGCGTGCGCTCCCCTTGGTCATCAAAGCTCTCATCAGTTTATCACCCATGGTACATCAAATTCCCATAAACCGCTGTCCAACAAGTACAAATTAAGAGGGACTTTCATGCCGTGGCTGGACTGCCAATCATAATTGGAGCACGAGACACAAATAGGCATCAAAACACCCGTGCGCACTGCTGAAGGCCAGGTGGGTGTGACTCGATACAGTGGGGGGCAAAATAGCCCAGATAAGGCATGCCAGATTTGCGCAATATTGCCATGAACGAGGGTCTCCCACTACCTGAACAGACCAGAAGGTGTTGTGCCAGAAGACCCTCATGGACCACCCCATCAAAGAGCCATCATGATGAGGCAACAACTGATTTCACGGCTTTATGCAGTCATCGATCGCCTGGCTATGGTGAGACGTTTTTATTAAGCCATTTTCATATCAAACCATTTATTTTTTTATTTCGGTGACATGGTATTAACAGCACTCGTAATTGCTTCCCATTTCTTCACTTTAGCAGGTCCCGTAATTCCACTGCTGACACTGCTAAAAATTACAGATTTTCCTTTTCGGATCTCTGAAAGCAGAACTTTAATCTCAGAGCCCGTATTCTCATGACTCAACACTTCCTGGCACAGCAGCGAGGAAGCACAGCCTTATATGGTTTCATTTAGGGCGTGCAGTATGCAAATCTACTATCCTCGTGCACGTGAACTTAAGATACGCACAGGTGTGATTCATCATTTACGCAGGTCGTTTCCACACTTTTTCCGAAGTTAAGAGCGTTTGTTGAATCTGACGTGGCGTGTTCGTACGAGACCTTCTTACGAAAAAAGTGAGAGAAATTTAGAATAAAAATACGAAAATGTTCTTGCATGAGGCCCATTGTTTGACAAACCTTTGACATTTGTATCAGCTGTCCTCTCTCACAATGACTGTGACTGCCCTATATGCCTAAGAAGCTAGTTTTGGTGTGAGACCTCTGGTTCAAATTGATCTGAGGGCTCAAATCTCCTGGACCACTAAAACCTTTACCTGGAGTTCCTTACATTTTTTTTCCTCCTGTTAAGACGAGAACAAATCTTCCCCTCCAACCTCAAGTTTTTGGAGATTGTTTAACCTTCTCCTCTCATAACTTTTGAAGATGATTGATTTCTTGCATGCCTTTGTTTGCATTCTTATCATCCTGATGGCGCACAGATCCGACAGCAGTCTGATGCAATCCTTGTTTGATATGTAATGCCATCCAAAACACGGCTTTAGGCAGATGAAAGCACAGGTTTTTCTGTGAGGCCTGTCTAATCATAGGCTTGATTATGAAAGATGGCAGCCAGTAGCAGGCTGCCAATTACCTTCAATTTTTTGGGGAAAACATGACCATAACAAAACATGGCATGAAGTCTTTTAACAATAGGAGGTTATAAGATGAAGGCACTGCAAAGGAAAAACAATCCACCTTCAACTGACACTGTGAGTCGAGCTAAGAAGAAACAGTAGTTTATTTGAAGAGAAAAAAGGAAAGCAGTGACAATTTCTATATGGAGTTTAGAGGTTTAAATATGGCTATGAATAACTTAATAATTAAATGTCTTTTAGGTGATGAAAATATGCAGAATTTTCAGTTTTTTTTCTTTTTTTCTCCACAGTAAATCGCATGAGCTTAGGCACATTTGCACTCTGCCTCAGAAATCACACCGAGTTGCATTTTGCAGCAGAAATAATCCCAGCTTTCCATTATGTGTGTGCAATGAATCCACCCCACACACACACAAACACACACACACTGAACCTGAGCTGTTTTCGACTCTTTATCTGTGACATATAAGATGATTTATGCTCTTTCTTTGATTTGTTTGGAGAACGTCATCAGAGAGCTTTATCAGATGAATGCTTGCTATTGATCGAAGCGACAAATGGTGATGGGAAAACAAAGCTCTGCAACTCTTTCTGCAGCTATTTCTGTACTAACCCTGAATCTCACTCTTGGAGCATGAGAAGTGTGTTCAGTGCTTTCTTTTGACGCCTTGTGTTGTGTGCTTAAAGCTCAGTAAGTCATTGTTCCATATTGTATTTAAGACTGCTGATGGGATCATTTCTAACCTTCAAGAGGCACAGAAAACAAAAGAAGCCTAAATTACTATAAAGTACAACAAAGCAGTAGAAACTGGCATCAAATTGTATCGTGTCTTTTATCAAATATGTATAGAAAAGTTTGGACAACCCTATGCATTCAAAATGAGTAGCTTGGCATCCAAAAGTGCTTATTATTCTTCTTATCTCGTTTTTTTTTTTTTTTTTTGGATGCCTTTCTTTAAACCCTGATGTGACACGTTGCTCATCAGCTTCCACCTCCCTGGATCCACTCTGCCTTTAAAGCTTTTGAAGATCAAAAGAACTCGAGTGCATGCAATTCTTAGTCATTTTTTTACATCAATTTTTCATTTGGACCTTTGTTTTAAATTGGTAAAAGGAAAGTTTACAATTTTTCCTGGTAGAACAGTAGTCCATCATTGCTGTGCCATGGCACAGTTTCCTAATCTAATTACTAATAAATATTTATATATAAAACTCCTAACTGATTGACTTTGAATGATCAAGCAGTATCAATAGCACATCATAAGGACATTTTAGAGCAAACTTGAATCACAAAGGCACTAAGGCAGTACCCCAGTACTACTGGACACTCATTTGTGTTTTCTTTCTTTGTACTTTGGATTAAAAATAGGGCTGGGCGAGTTAACTCGTTATTATCGCGTCTGATAAATATTTTATCGCACATTAACGCGTTTTTTTAAAAACTATTTTTTGGGGCTTTTGTGCCTTTAATGGATAGGAAAGTTCAGAGAGACAGGAAGCAGAGAGAGGGGGAACGACACATAACACAGGGCTGTCCGATGTGGGACTCGAACTCTTGTATAGCCTCTGTACATGGGACGCCTGCTCAACCCACTACGCCACGGACCACCCGTGTTTTATAATTTATTTTATTATTGTAAAAGTCTGTTGCTCACATGCTTTTATTTTGTACAAGTCTGTTGCTGTCTGCTGCGGAACCAGAAAAGAAAGTAATTGGCGGATCCACCAAACATGGAGAAGGGTACGGAACTTTTACTCGGCCATTTTCATTTTAAAGTTCTCTGTAAACACTGCCAAGTTGAATTGTCTTATCTCCGTAGCAGTTCCAATCTAAAATATCACTTAAAGGCAAAACACACAATTGATACCAGTAAGTCATTCAAGGAAACAGACAGTGGAGCGAGGCTTCTACATAAAAACTACATAAAAATGCTGATGTTAAAAGTGCGTTTGCACAACAAATGTTATGGCACTTTCATTCATATGGCAGCACATTTAAAATAAAACTAAATGCTAAAAGCTATACAATACTTTTGAATTAATTTTTGGATTTTGCGTACAAATGCGATTAATCGTGATTTATCAGGGAAATCATGTGATTAATTAGATTAAAAATTGCAATCGTTGCCCAGACCTAATCAAAAACAAACCTGAAATGAGGCAAAAGACTGGGGCGCTGTGTATATTGATAAAAATTGAGGTCAGTGGAATGGAAGCAGGTTCAGTGAACAAATGATACAAGGTTAGAGCTTTTGACGTTTCAAACAGTTTATTTTCTGTTGATGTGATCTCCTTTGGGATTGGTCAAGTGGCCTTCAGTCCTAGAATCTGAAAGCACTGCTCACCAATAAGAGTCAGTTGTGCTGCTTCTTCCAAGCTAATGTAAGAATGATCGAAGGGACAGAATAAACCTGAAAAAGTTCTGTTCCGGTCCATCTGTGCCACTGTTCTGCCAGATTACGTCTCAAATTCATTAGTCTCACAGATTTGTGTGACAGTGTTCCAAAACTTAATCTATCACTTGGTGTCCTTGACAAATATCCTTTTCTTCTCTTGCACGAGGACACTTAAAATAACTACATTAAGGACAACAGTCTCATTGTATTTCCCAAAACTAAAGAAAATAGACAGAAGGGTTTAATACTGGATTTACGTACATGGCTGCCAATCATCCAACCTTTTACGTTTTCCTTAATTTGAAACGTAATTTATGTTTTGTTGGCAGTTATTGTGTATTCATCCACTTTCAGCTCCTTCTTGGTTGGGTACTAGCATTAAAAGCTACCTGCCTAGGGTTAGGACAGCATGTTGGATTGCATTAAAACAGACAGTCACATGATGTACCACAAATAAATCTCCTTTTTCAGCTTTGATAGCCAACATGTCCCACTTTCTGTGCAAAACAACAAGAAATGTGATTAGTACTCGTGCGAAACTACATACCAACGTAGATGATTTGAGATTTGTGACGGATGTTTAGAAAGAAATGCAGTTTTCATTTATGGCAGTAGTGCAAGTTCTTACCAGGTTGGATTCATGTGCAATACAATCCACAAAATTGCAAAATGTCATTTTTTCTTCTTTGTTTCTTTTTGCAAAACATTGTAGTGAACATGATTCAAACTGTACTGTCAACTCGAAGATAGACCAGTTATTTGGCCATCTTTTAAGTAGATGGAGCCCAAGTACAAAGCTTAAAAGGATGATTGTTGTCACATGCGGGTTTGTGGGGTTTCGTCATGTTCACACGTAAGGTAGATTGTTTTATTTTTTTTCCCCATAAACTTCAGTTACCTGATTCAGTTACTGCTTTGGATTTTGTGGTATTCTCTTGTGCAGTCAACACTAGTGTCTTTGTTTTGTCTTGGTGTTGTGTTTTGGCTCAGTTCTGGAATAATATTGGAGCATTATTCTCTGCGTATTCTCATTTAGTTTTCTGTTGGAAGAATTTGTATTCTGTTTGTGTACTGTTTAGCTTCTAGCTTTCATTTCTGTTCCCTAGCTTAGTGTCATTCTGTCTTTAATTTTGTACCCGCGCTCGTGTTCATGTTTCTCTTCACTTTGTATTGCTTGAGTGTTCTGTTTAGTGTCTCGATGCTTTTAGTCTTTGGTTGTTTTCCCTGTTTTCCGCCATTGTCTCCAGATGCCGTCAGTTGTCTTGATCTGGTCCCTATTCACACCTGTTTTCTGTTAATCACTCACCTGCTGTCATTCTACTCGTCAACCCTCTTAGTATATATAGCTCTCCGGTTCTCTTTGTGTTTGCTAGTTTGTTGTTGTCTCTACCCCATGGGTTTCAAATTCTTGTGTAAGCTTTTTTTTTTGTTTGTTTGGAGTTTTTTTTTTGTGTGTTTTTTATTAGTTTTTGCATTCTCTATCCTATGGCAACCTTGCTTTGATTAATAAAGACTTCTTTGGTTCATTGTTAGTTTGTGCCTGGCCTGTCTGCATTTGGGTTCACCATAATCTCCTCTACCATGCATTCAACTGAGAAGTGCTGTGCATATATATCTGCACACTGAATGGAAACACTTAATTAAGATCTATTGCTGCCAGTTTCCTTCAGAAGTCACATAATTGCTTCACTTAAGTCCATGTGTCTGCAGTGTCACATAATCGCACTACATAAACAGTTATAGTAGAAGGCATTAGTGGCTGCAACACCACTGAGGAAGCAGGGCAATAACCAAGATGCTGTCGGCACAGGTCAAACACAAAGCGCCGGAGAAGAAAGATAAGAGCTGAGTTATTGAAAATATAAACTCTGAATATCCTTCAGAGATCCATTAAAGCCATCATTAAAAAAGTTGAGAGAATATGACACCACAACAAAGCACCGCAGCTTTGGCAGACCACCAAAACTCACAGACTACGAAGGAAAGGCATTCATCAAAGTTGTCGCAAAGAGGCCAACGGTAACCCTGAAGGAGCTGCAAAGCTCTACAGCAGTGGCCAGAGAGAGAGGCCAGTTTGGAGATAGGCCAATAGGAATTTGGGAGACTCCTCAAACAAGTTGAAGTGACCCTGACCAGATGAGACTAAAGTTGAACTTCTTGTGCCCCCATGACTTTAAATTTTAGGTATTCATACAGTGTTGTTTTAGTACTTTTGTTTCCACTGCTGACAAATTATAAGATCTACCTGACTGACTGACAGTGCATTGATCTTTGGCTTTGCTTCAAAACCAGGGAAAAAAAGGCCAGCAGATAACAGCAAATCAAATGTATTGAGCTGTAAAGCAATCATACCAGAGGGCTCGTCTCATTGTACAGTTAATACTGTCAGTACATCTGAACAACGTGCAACAGATATAGACGTGACAGAACCTCTTTATCTGCTCAAAACTGATAACCTTAGCACAGATGTTATTTGAGCCAGCTGGAGACTGACTGAAGCATCCTTCTGTAACCCTCATGAACAAAGGTTTTTTTAAGTCCATCTGAACTGAAACTGAAATACTGAAGTATCTCATTATTTATTTATTGGAATGCAGATGACACTCATTTCTTTATCTCTGTTTCATTGCCTCTGAAGCTAAACACAATGCAAAACCTCCACTGTGAATTAGAATACATTTTATTTGAATTAAACCATGGCCACTGCTACCCAGTGTTTGCCCACAGGGAGTTTTTTTGGGTTCTGCCTATGTGTAGTGCTATTAGATTCCACTTTGTTGTGAACTGGGGCAATATAAATAAAACTGAATTATACATTTTCATTTTTAGTTTGGACCTGATTTAATACTGCACAGTTACTCAAGTGTAAGAGGCCCCTTTCCCTAAGATATTGCATATTATGTCAAAAAAACGCATTGATTGGTTCTAACATGGCAAACAAAACAACCCTTCTTCCAGCCTTAATACTGGAAAAGAATTCACCATGTTTTTAACAACTGGTTCCTTCTCCTCAGCAAATCATCTAAAATCAATTTTGCTTTTACTGACATAGCACCAAATCACAACAAATGCCCTCTTAAGCTACCCGGGCTCCGCCCTCGCAGTGACACAACACCTTCGGCTCTGCTACAAATCTCGAAGAGATTTGAAAGTCTATGTTAATCAGGCTACTCTTAAGGCACTTTACAGGTACAGTCCAATTCAAACCAATTATTAACTCAAATTAATTTAAATGAAAATGAGTCTAATTCATAAAATGCAGATTCAAACAATTTACCTCGTTAAGAGAAACCAACAGATTGCACTGAATATTATCTTCCGTTCAATCCGTCGTCCTTAGCATGCATGAGGCGACAGTGGAGAGAAAAACGCCCTTTTAACAGGAAGAGCATATAGGTACTAATCATTTATCCTTTATCCATTGGGTTGGACTCATTTTAAGAGCAGGTACAGGAACAGGTTGTTTTATGATCACGTAACACTGATTATACAGCACTTGCTCCTGTTGTTCCCCAGCATTGGAAAAGCTTTCAATAGTTTTGCTGTCATGCCGCCATTCCGACACCCCATCATTCCAACGTGGGCCTCAAATTGTTGGAATGGCGACACTTAATTTTCTATCAAACGTCCTGTCATTCCGACACTTTTTTCCTCCTATTGTCGGAATGGCGGTATGTTTTATTCTTATAAACATCCCACCATTAGCCTATTTTTTTTTCCAGATGAACTCTACAACCTTGCAAACAAATTATTATCAAAATCTCCAGAAATGTCAAATATCAAAATACAGGTATTAATGTAAATCGGGCGAGTCTGAAACATGTTAGATTAAGCAGAAATACAGTGTCAGTGACCTGTCACAGCAGCCAGCTGGAGCGGAGCTCTCCACAGAGCCTCTTTTGCACGCTGCCATCATGCAACATTAATAATTGCAACTACAGACATCAATGACAGCTCACCTGTGTCGGACGTCCCGCTGCTGCAAATAAAACCAATTTCATATATTAGGCTACCCAAAACTTTAAAAAAATGTTTTTATTACTTTATTAGTTTTAAATCAATAAGTGAACAGCGTTTGTCTATGTTTGTCGCTCCCTTTTATGTAACAAACAATTTGAATATCATTAATTTGCTTTTGGAGTGCGTTTTGAAAATCACCATGGACTCGTGACATTGTCAGGATCTGACGGTATCTGAGTAACAGCTGTTACACTCACACACCAGATTTATAGTGAAATAGTAACAACACAGCCCTTATGGATGGATCCTGAGTGCCATCATCTTTTATTTTTATCTTTTAATCTTCCAAAATAAGCTCACATCCACCTGATCGTCCCCTCTGACTGTTGATTTGACCCTTAAATCATCATTCAGTATCAATTTAATATCATTCAAACATCACAAGCATTGAAAAATAACAGGCAGAGAGAGAGAGGGGGAGAGGCTTTAATTACGCTTTTAAAGACTGTATCACATCTGTACATATGTCTTAAGATATGTAAAATGCATGAACAGAAAGAAGGGACTGTTATCTGTTGAGTAACGCACATTTCCTTATATGGAAAGCCTTGTCGGAATGGTGGAACGTTTGCATGGAGACAGAATCAACCAGTCAGGTGTGTAACAGATAGAGGTGAAACGTTCTATGATCCAGCTCTCACATACTGTAGTCTGTACATTTATTAAAGAATTGAAAGATGTTTCCTTTAAAAAAATTTTTCCTTTTGATGGTCCTTTTATTTTTGCACTTTAGTATTTATTGAGCATATCGTTAGATAAGTAACTGATGGCATTGCTTAACTACAGTTCACAAATCTTTGCAGAGAGAGAAATTGAAGTAGAAATAAAGAGTCTAAAATAGAACAGAACAATCCAGGTCATACATGTATTCATTATCAAGTCCAGTTGCTTAAAGTTTCTTAATCCATGAGTTTAATTTCCACCGTGGCATTTTCCACCAATTTCTTCATGACAACATATTCTCTCAATCTGAGCAAGTGGGTCATTTTTCCCACAACATAGAAATCTCCTATCTTTGCCTCATCATCCCCAAATCCTCCTCAGCATGAACGTTGTACCAGTTTGTTTAGTCTCTATTTTAGGTGTTAAAAGTAGGTTCATTTTTTTCTAGGCATATTGAATTTGTTGTTGTATATTAGGATTCACACATGCTAAACCACTCATCTATTGTAGTTTGCATGTCCGTTTCCTTTCTATTTGTTTTTTTCCGTTTTATATGGTTTAAATGTACATAGTGGAGAAAGGCCTGCGGTCTCGTATTCAGGTGGGGAATGGAGACTGCTTTTAGCCTCTTTCTGCTGGCACCTGAATAACATCATTAGGTACTACATTTCTGTTTTTTGTATTTGGTATTTCCTTGAAGGAAATAACCCCTTATCTGGACATATCTAACGAAGCCCTCTTTGTGAAATTCGTATTTTCTTTTCGTGTCCTGAAAACGCATATTTCCTTTTTTCTGGTAATGCACACATCGCAGTGATCCGTTTTCTTTCCCAGAATCATATGTGTTGATTGGTCAGCCTTCCATCATCAAAAGTACACCAACTCGGCAATTTCCCTTTCTTTTCTAACTTTAATTTCCTCAAACCAAATACCGAGTGTGTGGGAGTTTATTTTGTCGGCTGAGTTTTGTGGTGCCTTAGACGGCTTGATGTTGCCAACAGGGAATTGGATTGGAATGAAGGCCACCTTAATTTGAACTCAAAACATCTTTCACAAACACCCAAGTTGTTTTCATCCCTAAAGCATACCGAACCTTAACCTCTGAGTTGCCACATCGTAAATTAGTTGCAACAGTTATTTGTAGGAAAGAGGTCAAGATGTCCCTCTAAACTAATGTCATCTTACGTCCTCTTGTGCCCTCTTCTGCTCCCGACAGCTGGTTGAACCATTATCACTTGAATCTATGCAGCTTAAATGACTGATTTCTATGTTTTTCTTGGAAGGGAAGTCTGTATTTACAGATTCTTTTTTACAGCTTTACAAATCTGAGTACACAAATAAGAGTTTGAGAAATAGGCTCATTACTCTCCTCAAGTAAAAGCAGATAGATTGTGCTGCTCCTGTCACCACATAAGCTGTGGCACAAAATGTCCCGAATCACAAAGAACTAGAAGAATATGATAAAAGCACCAGTGACACTTCCACTGCTTCTCTCATCCTCTTACGTAAGCAAGTCAAATACAAAAGAGAAGAAATAAGTCGGTTAAAAAAACAAGTCTATTGCTTGTTGTACAAACATAATGTTCCAAAAGTCTTTGCAAATACGTTCACTGTCGCAGTCATTTAAAGGTCAAAGTGAATATTTAAAATCTGTTCTAAATAAGACAAAGCTGTTTACAGAATCATAAAGATGCGCCGTTTTGTTTGGAACAACAATATCAGTTTGTGTCAAAGTTGGCAAAATCCCATACTCCAAATGCTTCTTTAGTTATGGCACAGTCATATAGTGCATTTCAAACACTCGCATTACTTAGAAGTCACATTCATCTATTCTAACACACACGCTCTTAAAACAATGTTATTCTATACTTAGAGCGTATTTCTCTATTACATACACACACACAGCAAGGAGCATATTGGGGCACAGTCGGGGCTTCGGTGTCTTCTATAAGAGACATTCTGATGCCAGCTGGGGATCAAAGTAATAATAATAATAATAATAATAATAAACTTTATTTATAATGCACTTTTAATCAGGGATCTCAGAATGCTAAAAGGTAAAAGCAAATAATGAAATACATAGATCATAGTCATGTCAACAGTCAAGGGCCTTTTTGAATAAAATGTTTTTTAGGCCAGCTTTGAAAGAGTCCAGCCTCTGTGCAGCCCTCAGCTGGATAGGGAGACTGTTTCATAGGCGAGGTGCCGGCTCGGTCTCCCATGGTGGAGAGCTTGGTGCTGGGAGCTCGGAGGAGGAGGCTGCCTGCAGATCTGAGGGTGCGGGTGGAGGATTGTGAAATGATGAGTTCGTAAATAAGGAGGTGTGTGTTTATTGAGGCATTTGTGGGTGAGCGGCAGAATTTTATAGTTGATCCGGAATGCGACAGGGAGCCAGTGCAGTGAGTAGAGGATGGGGGTTATGTGCTCATATTTTCGGACTCTCATCAGGACCCTGGCAGCGCTGTTTTGAATGTATTGCTGGTTCTGGAGGTACTTGCCAGGAATCCCGATGAAGAGTCTGTTGCAGCAGTCCAGTCTTGAGGAGATAAAGGCATGGACAAGCTTCTCAGCATCTGGCAAGGTTAAAGTGGGGCGAAAGAAGGCAGTCCTAGAAACCTGTTTTATATGTGCGTGAAATGATTGATTCTGGTCAAAAATAACTCCAAGGTTCCTCACTGTAGTAGTAGAAGCCAAGGAAATGCCATCTATAGTAACTATATAGCTAGACAATTTCTCTCTCAAGCGCTCAGGTCAAAAGGCAATGACTTCAGTTTTGTCTGAATTTAGAAGCAGACCGTTCTGAGTCATCCAAGTCTTGATGTCTTTAAGACTTGTCTGTAGTCTGACCAACCTATTGGTTTCATTTGGCTTCATAGATAGGTACAGCTGAGTATCATCAGCATAGCAATAGAAATGTATGCCATGCTGTCTTATAATTACTAATGGAAGCATATATAGAGTGAAAAGAATCGGTCCAAGCACAGAACCCTGTGGAACTCCATAACTTACTCCGGTGTGCGAGGAAGATTCTTCATTTACAAGAACAAACTGGAATCTATCAGATAAATATGACTTAAACCAGCCTAATGCAGTTCCTTTAATCCCAATATCATGTTCAAGTCTCTGTAATAGAATGTAATCTGACTGATTACCTACCTTTTCAGAGGGGCAACATTGTCCATTGTTGTACGCATTGAAACTAGTGCTCTCAACAAGAGAGTCAAATTTTACTGGAGTAAAATGTAATACTAAATTGTAATATAAAATGTAGTATCTGTAATATTTACACAGCAGTGAAGAAAAGGATGATGGAATTAACTCTTTAAATCTGGTTACAGTATTCTCTGATAGACACCTTCTATATGTAAGTTTCTTCTCCGAAGCTTTGTAGTCAAGTAAGGATAACTCAAAAGTTATCAAAAAATGGTCAGACAAGACAGGGTTATGAGGGAACACTGTTAACTGTTCACTCTCAATGCCATAAGTCAGCACAAGATCGAGGGTGTGATGAGTAGGTCTGTGAACACTTTGAGAAAATCCAAGGGAATCTAATGTAGAATTAAACTTAATATTTAGGCCGTCACATCTACATGAATATTAAAGTCACCCACTACAATGATTTTATCTGTACTCAGCACTAACTGGGATAAAAACTGAAAATTCAGACAGAATCTCAGGTCAGGTGGACGATACACGACAACAAATTGAAGAGGTTTTTGTGATTTCCACTTTGGGTGGGAAAAACTGAGAGTCAAAAGAGCTAAAACTACTCTTGTGTCTTGATATTAACAACAGATCATTTACTACCCCAACAATGAATCTTTATCATGGAGACATTAAAAAAAAAAAAACCTTCATGTCAATATTTTATAAAAAATAATATCTTTCAGTTTCTATGTACCTGCAAAAATATGAACATTTACAGATATTTTGAGAGAAATAATCTGCAGCTATAAATTACAGCTAGTTTAAAATAGACCACATCATTTATTTATTTTTTTAAAGTAAATGATTATATCAAACCAGCTTTGTCAGAACATTTCTGTCAGTGGACTCCCAAAGACCTTCCAATGTCACACGTAGACAGATTGCCATTCAAAAGTTTACAAGACTATGTTTTTGCAGCTAGAATCAAAGAGGGAAACAACATTATGAGCTGAGTTTCTAATGACATAATTATCTTCTTTGTCAGGCATTGAGATTTTTTACCTTTCAGCCATCACAGGTTTTTTTTTACAGGATGCCTCCACATGCTTTATTCTTAGAGGTGCTTCTTCTAATTGTGAGAAGAAAGAATGTGAGCGCACATCAGTCAGCATCCCTGACATAAACCAAAATCCAACAGCTTATTTTCCCCTCCAGATGGTGAAAAACAATCAGTGTGGCGTATTGATCCTGCTGGGCCCTGTGGGCTTTTTGAATTAGCGCTCACAGTCTCCACAATGAGCGCTCTCACCTCTCTGTTGCATCTGAAGAGTCGCACACTGTTTGTGGGGTTTCAGCATTATCAGCATGCGGCACACATTCCTGCAGGTCTGCAAATAACACTGTGCCACACACCCTCCACCCACTCACTCCACCTCTTTGTTGATCTATACTTTATTGCTATATTTATGAGTAATAGACAAGATTTAATGCAGTCGTTCCGATCAGCCTGGGGTTGTGCAGAATTTTTCCCCACGGGCTGTAAAGTTTAGTGAATAATTTGAGTAGGTGCCGATGCAGAGCTGGTGGTCAAGTGGGTTTATTTGACTTGCTTTAAAAAATAATGTGCCGAAGTAACACGCAACAAACTTGTCAGGCATGATGTAATTCAAGATGAGTCAATGACCTTGAGGTGAATTTATATAAGCAGAAACTATAGCCTCAGTGCAAAAAAACTTAAAGTTACCCTGGAATTCACTCGGTCCTCTTGTAAAGCACTGCTCTAATAGAGAAGAAGAAATCGATAATGGATTTCTTTTACACCACGAATAGTTGCATTTGATCAGCCACATTAAAAAGTAACACAATTCTTTTCTTTTCTGCCGTTCATGCTTTAGAAATAAATTCAAGTTTTGCCATGGAATTAATTAATTCTTTTTGCCAGTGTTCTGCTCTTTGCTAAAAAAATAAGAGTTGGCAACCTGCAGATGTGTCCGTGTCCTCTACGTGTCATCATCTGAGTTTATACATTGGAAAAAAAAAAACATTTTTGAAATTAGATTTGATTCAGATGAAAAATGTGCCAGCTAAATAACACGAATAGGAATGTGGAGAACATCTAGTTTACAAGTATAAAGTAGCTGCTTGCCTGAAGACCTGACAGCTTCTTCTTGGGTGCTGGCTCTGCAGTAGATGTGCTTTGGCACTGACTCAGTCACTCAATATGCATGTATTTCCACCTACTGGTGGAGAAACATCACTGCACACCATCATCCTCCTTTTCTTTTTCAGCCCCTGATACAAATCTAAATTACTGCGGCAAGATGGAGACTCGGGGAGATAGTGGGCAAGCATGTAAAATTTGAGCATATTTATGTAATGAATTGCAGTTAGTGGAGCGTATCACAGACTGCCTCCAGGGTTTATAGAGGTTATAAAAACAGGCTGTTTCAGGCCTGAGTTGATTTGTGTCTCTGTTCTCAGGTGTTTCTGCATGTAATTCGTCCAGGACATCTACTTTTGATCTGCACTGCAAATTTCCTCTCAAACAGGATGACGCAGCATGCCAGCCATTCTTGCGGTGCCTTTTGAATTAAGCCTGTCACCTGCTTTGATGTTAAGCTGTTGGGAATAAAGCAGGTGGTGCCTCCCCCTCTTGTGGTTTGATGTAATATTACATTGGTTTGCAGTTATAAAGATCTAATGACTGTGCCCCAACCGTACTGAACCTAAAAAAGAGCTGAAGCTGTCGGTCAGAATCTGCATTTCATGAGAAAAACACAAGTCCACGAACAGCATTGATGTTTCACCCCCGGCAAATGATCATAGACACTCTCCTCAGTGAGGGTAGTGTAGAGTTATGTGACTGACTGTGATCATGAGGACAAGGAAAGTAAAAGAAATCAATGTCAGGATGAAAGTGGCTGCCTTATTTCCTTTGGAGTGTAGTGTATTGCTGATTGAGCGTTCAAATCCATTCAGAACCAAGATTGCCTCTCGTCTTTATAGGCATTCCCAGCTTGGATTGACTCTCGGGCTCGTGATTCTGGTAAAAATAGCTTTATTCTCTACAGGATAGATCTCATTTAGCAGGCCTGTGTCTCCATAGTGGCAGATGATAGGGGAAAGTGTATTCACATAAGATGAGCAGAGAGATGATACATTCAGTAAACTGCAAGTTGTGCCATCGCTGTAGCAGAAAACAGCACAGGAGCAAACATGCAGCTTTGCATTTGTGTGCTTGTCAACAGTTTTCTCTCAGTTTACATGCTGTTGAGTATGAGTTTTCTTTCCACGGTGGAGACGAGTGTTCTGAGCAGCAAATGTTTCCCCATGCATTCAGAATTTTCTTCTTTAATCTCCTCCAGGGAAGCTCTGGGGCTTGGCTGCAAAGCATGGGTGCCTGCGTGAGTTATGGCATGCCAGCTCTGGAGAATGGGTGAAAGAAAAGATTTTACCCAGGAACACACTAATAAAGGAAACTTATGATATTGCTGTGCAGAGCAAGACTCTCCCCAGATGTTCACCTGATTTTAAAAGGCTGTAATGTAGTACAGATAGTGTCACGCACAGGGAAGGATAAGTCCCAGGGGTTAGCAGTAAAAAAAAATTTTCTGTAATGAATATACGTGCAAGAATGCCTGGGTTCATATTTTCCTACAGGCACTGAATCATTGCATTCACATAATAGTGCTCTCTACCTCCTGGTCTGTGTTTGTGTGCATGCGGGGTGCTGGTGCCCCAGTGGGTGGAAGTTATGTTAAATTGGATTTATCAGGCAATGCAGCATTTGTAATGATGAAAACTTTTAGTGGGAATTCCAAGCCTGACAATTTGCAGGCTCCATACAGAGTCGTTAGTTTTCTGCTGCTTTTTAATAAAAAATTCTCCCCACCTATTTTGGTTCAAGGAGTGTCGATAAAAGGTTAACCCTTCACCGCTGATACTGTCTGCTGAATTGGCCAATACACTGGGTGGGCTGCGAGGATTAGAGTCATCCAAAGGTTGTTTAGCGCGCTGAGAATATGACCAGGCATCTAGCTATCTGTCGTCTTTGCCCCGGGAGACAGATTCTCCATAATCATTTCGTGTTTGTTCCATCCAGTTTCCATTTGGACACTGATTGACTCAGTGCCTCCCCTTCCACCATGATCAACAAATAATTTACCTCGCTGTTATCAAGAGGCAGATAATGGAAAAGAAAATAAATCCCAATCTAAGTTTTGTTAGACCAGAACATTACAATCAAGTGCTGTAGCTGTTTGTCAGGAAATAAGAAGAAAATACTCTGTATGTATCACTTATGTGGTAATTACTTTTGTGGTTTCTTACCAGTGTTCTATTTCTTTCAGTCTAAATGGCTTTGGGTATGCATGGCAAGTCATTTATTTACAAGAACCCAGCACATTACTGTAATTAGCGTGACTGATGCAAACTGTTATGTCCTCTGTTATTTACAGAATGATCACAGCTCATCACCTATGCAGTTATAACTTCCAGGGAGAGAACTGTATACAATCGATCAGCGTAAATGGACCACAGCAAGGACATTTAATGAGTTTGCACAAAAGCCTGATGTTGGATGATGATGGATGATTTAACAAGAATCTAAATATTTTTGTATGAGATCGTAATTGTGGCTGTTTGTGTCCTGCATTTTTTACTCTACTCAACTTTGTTTGCATGGCACTTTTCAAACAATGCAGCTAAAAGTGCTCCACAGAGCCAAAGCAAGCATGGATGTAAAAAGATGGCAAACAATTAAAGGCATAAAAGAATGTGATCTAAAATAGCTGTAAGATAGTTTGATAAATAGCAGTCAATGTAAAAAAAAGTCGAAAGAAAAGGGTTGAAAGTATATGAAAGAGAGCAACTGGTGCAAAACAGATCAAGGAAATGAAATACAAGCTTTTTCAAAGCGGCAAGTCTTAAAAGCAGAAAAGGTGTCTGCATTCTGTATCCAGACCTGCAGCTGGTTCCACAAATTATGAGTCTTATAGCTGAAAACCCTTAGACTGAAGATTCCAGACCTTGAACCCCTGGGAACCACAAGTAGGCCTGCCGTCTGAGAGAAAAGAGCTCTGGTGGAACAGAGGTGAACAATGAGCTCTTTCAAATAAGACGATGCTTGGCCTTTCAGGGTTTATAATGTGATAAAGATTTTAAAATCTATTCTGAATTTCACAGGGAAACTACTTAAAGGGATAGTTCGCCTCTTTTGACATGCTAGCAATATCGTTTATGAACATTGACTTACCCCCCTACTGTGTCCTGTGAGCCTCGTTTTGGTGTTGACGAAGGTAGTCCGGCTAGTTGGTTGGGGCCACAAAAATAAAGCGTTTTGCTTCTCAAAACAATATGTGTCAAAATGCATCACAAAATCGTTGTCCAGGAAAAAGTCAGACCTCACAATTGCTTGGCGCTAATTTCTCTCCCGGGCGGCAGCACGCAGTGATACGAAGGGAGAGAAAATTTTTGTGCCCCCAGCCAACTAGCCGGACTATCTTCGTCAACACCAAAACGAGGCTGGAAGACGGCTCACAGGACGCAGCGGGGGGTAAGTCAATGTTCATTGCACGATATTGCTAGTATGGGATGTCATACAGCTTCATGTCAAAAGAGGCGAACTATCCCTTTAAGAGGGTTGTTTTGGAACCCAGCTAAAATGGCACTGTTATAATCCGACCAAAATGTGATGAATACACAGGCCAGTTTTCCAGTGTTTGATTGTGACAGCATGCTCTTGATTTCAGCAATATTTCTCATATGAAAGAGGGTCGTTCTAGTAGTTTCTTCAAAATGTAATTGAAAGATGGATACTGGTCAAAAATTACACCAAGATTCACCAAGAGAAGTTGGGTGTCGTCAGCATAAAAGGGGAGATGTAAGTCATATTTCCTAATGATATTGCCCAAAGTAACCATGTGTGGGGAAAACAGAGTAAGTCTCCATCTGGAACCCTGTTGAACATCATAATCAACTCTGGTATGTGTTGAGGATACCTCATGTACAGTATATGTACAAAATGAAATCTATCAGACAAGTATGGCTTAAAGAAGCCTAGAGCAGAACCCTTGATCCTGATGATATGTTCAAGTCTTTTCAATGAGACTTGGCAAGAAGCTTGATTTAAAAAAAAAAAAAAAAAAGTATAAAAGTGTCTCACTGAAACATGCGAGTAAAGTACCAGTAGCAGAGACGCTGGGATTTCACTGTTCTTATAGTGCGCATACTGTCACTTGCAGGTTGAGTTTAGGTAGTATCTTCACTTAGTTGGAGTCGGACAACAAAACTTCTTGGGTTAGGTCATAAAATGATCATGTTTAGGTCTAAAATACACCCTCATGTGCATCAATTTTGCAGTTCAACTGCAGTTGCTCTCACAACCACTAAGGGCTGCTTATTCCTGGAAAATGATTGAAATTCTTATTGCCCTGCATGAAACACCCCCCTATGAGCACATTTTGGATAGGATGACAGTCTCTCTATTTTTCTGCTACAATCTAAAAGATTATCTAAATACACGAGCAAAAACACGTTACACACACCATCCGTTGAAATCACTAACTTCTTTAACCCACTCGCACCTCTGGCTGTAATATTTGAATCCTGGTCCCCTGCTATACAACATTTATGTCCACTCTGACTTGAACAAATTTGCATTTCAGCGCAGTACAGAGAGGAGAGTCAGAATCTATTTAAAAGACGTTACTTTGGCTCCTCATACTCATTATTCATTGATTTGATGCAGTCATGTTATCAGTGTCAGAAAGTCAGTCGGTAATATGCAGAAATCTTATCTGAACTGACAAAATATGGCTTAAATTTAAAGAATGAAATACAATGCAAATCTTACTTCTCAAATGTATCTTTTAGAATATCAGAATATATATATGAAAATATTCCAGGGCTTATCTAAAGCCTAAATGGTTCTTTGCCCAGTTTACACAATCATTACAATAAGAATTATTAATCATTATTGTTTCCATTTAGAAAACAGGCCCTGTTAAAAGCTCCACACAATAATTAATTCATGGCAAGTTCGTGGACAACCAAGCAGAGAAAGAGGGTGCATTAAGCCCGATGCCTCACTCTCATTTGCTCTATCAGATATGTATAACCCAAATTTTAATCAACAGAAACTCACCAAACTGGAGAGCAGAAAAGGGAAAATCAATTCCAATCTGCAGGAACGTGACCTAATGCTAACTACGGGGCACTGAGGCTCTTGGGCTAACTGTGTCTGTCCTGACTCTGACCACATTACAGAGGAATTAAACAACAGTTTCTGCGCGGCTTTAAAGTCAGTCTCAACAAAAGACTCCATCCAGTGAGAGGGAGTATCATTAGAGTAAGGTCTGCTACCCGGTGGCTTTGATTGAGAGCAATCACCATTCATAGCAGAGAATGGCTTTAAACTGTCTCTGATTAATATAACATGTCATGAGATGAGCTGCATGTTCTAATCACTTATCAGCATGGATTGAACATGACGGGTCTGTGGACTGTGATATAAACACTGAGATTTTGTATAAAAAGAACTAGGACATATACTGAAACTTGTCTGAGACCCTCTTTTCGACAGATGCTAACGCTAGCGAACATCTGGCTATGAGAAAATCGGGAATGTCAATTTGTCTATGTGTATCTGTATGTATCATAAAAATTCAACTGTCTCTCCAGAGAATCAAGCGGAGCGCAAAGGACTAAATTTTTACACCCAGTGCTACATTAGACACGAAGCTGTCATGCATGTAGGTCTTACCGCTCAGTCCTCAGTTAACAGTTACACCATTAACGCTGTCTTCTTTTATAACCTGAAATTGGCTTCATTACTATATATGAATGTTAATATATGTGACTGTGGTGTGTTTCCATCGTGTGAAAGAACTTGACCTTATTGTGCATGCCAGTAGAAAAGGTGCTCTTTAAATAAAGTTTAGGCTAAAGTCCCTTATTGAGGGACATGTCATTGAACTCCACAAGAAAAAGGTGTTCTTTGTTTAAAGATGTGTGGCTTTACCCTCCGTTTTTTTTTCGAAAATACAATCAAATCTCATATCTATCGTTTGTTGTTTGGTTTGGAATTTAATTCAATTATCAGTGTCTTCACTGACCAACTTACCTGGAGTTGAAAATGTTATCTATCTATTCTTTCAGACTGAAAACACAAAAAAAATGGAAAATTCATGTTTATGAACACCAATATAGAGGTCATATTGTGTGTAAATGTCACAATGTTCTGTTAAACTGGACCAAAAAAGAAAGAAAAAACTGAATGAAAAACATTTCTCAGGAACTCAGGAAACATGACGAATAGTCACAACACTGAGTCAGTCCTTGTGTGATGCCGTTGCCTTAATTTGTGAGGTGTATGAGAACCATGTGATCAATAAGAGGCTCGAATCACCTGATGGTCAACTTGGCCTTGCCAAAAACTCTGATCAAGTGAACAAATTATAATAATGATGACGATTACAATCTGCTGGGACCCAGATTATTGTTGTTTGCTACGTTGGTGAGAATATAAAAGTTGCACAACCAGCAGTGAACTCTCATTTATATTCAACAACCCATTCAACTGTTAAAGAAGAGATGAATTTACTTTCAGTCTTGGAGCATTTCTGATATTTTGTTGAGTGCGAAAGCTGAGAAAGCGTGGGAGGTCACTGTTAGTGAGATAATTGAATGACCTGAGAATCTCTTGACAGTCAAATATTATGAAATCATCTATCTATGTAAAGCTATAGTTGCAGAGGACTGCAGAGTATTTCTTATCAAGAAAAAAAAAAGAAGATGACTCACACCATTAGCTCATACACACACACTTATATTACAAGTGTTGTCACTGGAGCGGGCAATATTGTTTAAACACTAATCGATTGAATGTTGTTTGTATAATCAATCTTCATGTCATATGGAATATTATATGATATGTGACATGTGTGATGTGTGATGTGATAATAGAAAAATGGTATGTGAGTTAGCAACCAGCAAATTAAACGATGGAGACTTTCATGCCTCAGTGCCGTCAGTTATTTTAAGCGCCACGTGCTGGCTTTTGCCTGATAGAGGGCAAAAAGTCACAGTAAGTAACTGGGAGTTGATACATAACCTTACTTTTCATAGCAGACACACACACACCGCTCTCCTATGTCCTCCTCGTGCTGTCAAAAGATCCCTGACCAGTCAGGGCATGGACAAACAACATCTGAGCGTGTCCTTGAGTATCTGAAAGCTGTAAATTGTGGAGTGGGGTCTTTTTGGATCGGGCTTGCTTCCCCACAGATTCCATCAGATTGGTATCTGAAGAAATTTGGATGTTGGGTCACAGCTTAGTAAATGATTTTATATAATTTTTTATACAACCCAAACAAATCATTTGAAACGACTGCCTCATGATGTATATTGTTTTATAGGAATTTCCGCTATGTTTCTGTTTATTTGACAAGTTATGATTTTAAGTGTTTGCTTCTTTACAACCAATGAACGAATCATGTAATAAACCTAAACTCCATGCATGTATGTTATACATGCGTTTTTCCGTTTAGTCGATAGAATATGCGCCTTTTTGGCTTTTCTTTCCCTTTTTTTTTCATCAGTAGTTGGTGTCAAAGTGATATCCAAGTGAAAACCAGGTTGCAGGTTTCCCATCAGGGAGAAAAAAAAATTTCACCAGCAGGAAATTTCAAGAGAAATACCAACACTCACAGAATGGTATTTTAAGCTGGATATTTGTATAATTCCAGTCGAGTTTATTATTTTTCAGCGAACAGAAGGAACTTCTACATCATACCTTCCACAAATGGAGGTAGCTGTAGCTCAGGATGTGGAGTGATTGTTCTGCAGTCAGAGTTGTTTGTTTGATGCCCAACTTCCCCAGTTTACATGTTCTATATTGCTTTCAAATGTGCTCAACATTTCTAAGCCTTTTTGTTTAAAAGCATCTGCTAAACTAATGTAACCCCTTTTGATAAGTCCATGTGCATTTCAGCTTTGCAATGTGTCTTTCAAGGTTCAACTGGAAGTCCTGCGTAACTTTGTTTATTTCAAATGTTCTATTTTGTTTCCAGCTTTTCGAGCCGCTTCCTCTGAAAAAGTACGAGTCCCTCTTTGTTAATGAGCTATCATAAACACAGAGGCTGGCCACAATGTGGTTTTATTCCCTAAAGAATAATAACACTCTCTTCTGAGAGTCCTACCCTCAGTTTCAACCCCTTAGCCTAATGTGTGTTGTAAAAATTTTAGTGAAATGTTAAGTACCCTGAGAGCTCTTATATGATCATATATATGATTATCTAACACTTACAGGCTTCTTGATGTAACAAGCATCTTTTCTCAGTCTACAACGGTGGCAGTAGCCATGAGCACCGACAGGGCTTTTGATCAGAGAGAATGAGGGCTTGTCTTTTTATTCTCTTTCTACATTTGGCTTTGAACCTATCTTTATTTCCCTGGTTAAATTATCATGTGAGGGCCCCTAGCATTTATTTAAACTAGTGAGGTGCAGTCTTGTTATCTTCCTCTGTACAAATGACACAGCAATGTCTCCTGTCCCTAATGTGGTGGTGCAACAGTCAGGGTGCATTCATTTATTTTCTTTAATCAGCACCCACACCCAAACTGTCACGAGAGCTTACGGACCAAACCTGCAAAAATATTCATTTATTCATCATCAGTAACCGTAGTTGTGACAGCTCTAATTACACAATGTCATCCTATCCGGCTCAATTCATTTCATTTTCCACAACATCATTCCACAACAAAAGTAATCTTTTTTTCATTTTCATTTCACTTTCCAGAGAAATTAAACAAGTGTAATTAAAGTCCAGCTGAATGCAGTCCAAATCAGTATCATATCTTCAATGCCCGTTTGTCAAAGATGCCCAGCGTGGCTTTGACTCTTCAGTTCAATTCTTGCTCCTTAACATGCACGGGGTGGTGGGCAGCACTGGAAAGGAAAAACTCCCTTTTGACAGGAAGAGACCTACAGCCCGACTAGACTCAGGGAGGACTGCCATCTGCCTCGGCCGGCTGTGGGGTGAGAGGACAGAACAGAGGCACAAAAAAACCACACGAGCACTTGGCCAGGGATACCTGCTGTGAAAGAAAAACACTATAATGAAATAAAAAGAAACACTGATGAATTGCTGTGTGCGAGACGAGACTTGGAGTAATGACAATGGTCTTGATCAGGTTTTAAATTTGTTTCACCAGCAACACAACGACTTCATGACGTGGACTCGATGGACTCATACGTGTAAATTGAGCATTTTGTGTCCGCGGCCATTATTGCTGTGGCTGGTGCATTAAGGCATCTGCAGAGGCCTAACATGGCAACATTTCACACGTGCCTCTTACTTTGCAAGGCAGCTGGATTCTCAGAAGATTTTCGACATTACCATCTGCTCAGGCGAGAAGCCATCCATTTGGGGCCACTTGTCTTATACTGAGAGCAATGGGTGTGACAACGGTCATTGTTGGTGGCTCTTATTCACTGACAGACTCCATTTGGAGTACTTTGTTGATCTGATTAGTTGAGGTTTGCTTGTGACAATTATAGGTGTTCCTCCAATCACCTGCCAAGTATATTTCTAAACCGCCTGCCCCTTTCCAGATGGCTCTGTGTAACAAACCATCTTGCACTTCACCGTTGTGATATCTATTATCTCTGACTGTGATTTTAGGTTTTGTCTAGCTTGTTAACCCCCAAAACAGTCCATGCTCTGCTTTATGGTAAAAAAAAAAAAAAAAAGACATACTTTGTAATAGGATCGTTGATGACTTTGATGCCATCTCCTAGTCTGAGTAAACCTTATGCTGTTTAATGCAACATGATACAAGGCAGCATTTGAAGAATTTCAGTTTCAAGCTTCACAATCAATAATCTATTGGCTGTAATTAGTTTTACATGGCAGGGGAGGGAGACCTAGACATCTGCTGTAATACATTTTTTATAAGGGAGCCTTACCCCCTGTGAAACATTTACAACAATAAGTGAAATGAGGTTGAGAAATCATGAAAAAATTAGAGTAAATTGCGGTCTCATTTGGGAGGAAAGCTTTTGAACATACATTACATGCAGTGGGAGACCTGATGCTGCAGATTTCATGCATTCTTCTGTGTTTTCAAAAGGGCCTCCTATTAACTAGGCCTATTATTCATCTTAATGAATAATAGGCCTCCTTACAAGATTCTTTACAAACACAGCTGGGTCATTCTTGGCATTACACTTGTTAGTCTCATCTCTCTTCATGCTTCATGCTTAACGGCCTCATTATACTTAAGAGATGGCACTGTTTTTGGATAAGCTTCACTGTATATGTCACAGGCATCTTGCATTTTTTTTTTTCAGGCTTGTCTTCCTGTCACTAGATAACCTTGGTGTGTTAAATGGAGCAGCTATAGTTATTTTTCCAGAACAAACTGCACTGTGACAGTGTCTTTCATTATCTCACTTGTCTTTGTCTGTCTTCAAAGACATGTCATTGCAATAATCAAGAGTGGTTTAACCCTGGGATTAGGCTTCACCGCTGCGTACTTTATCAGAATGTTTATATGCAGTTGATATGAGTGTGTGTCAGCTCTGTGTAAAGTGAGACCTTTTTCTTCTTTTCTGGACAAAATTTTTTTTCAGTTTGGATGTCTGCACTCGTTAAAGCATAAAGATTTTTCAGTCCGGTTGACAAAATGAATCAAACCTCTTAACAAGACAAGTAATTACAGGTTAGTCAAATAAATTGCAGAAATTGTTGGAACGGCCCGATCTCGTGTCAGAATGTGTGTGTACCTATGTTGGTTTACGATGCAGCATTGTTTGACAATAAAGGTCCAAAACTGGTAACATTATGACACTTTCAGAAGCTTGTCTTTTAAAATGTTTCCATGCCTACCGTCAGTCTGCATATAGCTAGTGAAACCACTCACCCACTCAATTCATTATTCGTACTGCAATTCTTTTGTGTTCTCGACCTTTACAGCTCCGGATTAACTTGCACGATCGCGCTGGAACATTATGGGTTAAGAAACCATCGATAAAAGCTGCACACGATGACGATTTGTATGCGCTTGTGTTCGAGGTATACTCTACAGATTTGTGAGAGAGTACATACAGTTATCTGCAAAACATCCACCTGGCTCATCATTATTCCACAAATTTTGAAAGAGAGAATTTCTACAGAGTGCATCTAGATAACAGGAGCATCTTGGCCAACTTTCCTTGAACAAAAACCTCAGCATGATAGCTCCACACAAACCAAACAAAGCAGGATATTTGGACTGTTTTTGAGACTCTGTAGCTGTGAGCAGTGAAGCTCAAAATCCAGATAATCCAGAGCAGCAAGTTACAAATATTAGGCATTAAGGAGAGGCCTATAACCTGCATCGGTGGCTTATATGTCTGTACCTTTTTCAGGTGATGGTTAAAGTCCTAAGTCTCCAACTTTTGCAGCTTAAAGAGGCAGTTGATGATTTTCACTCATATTTTGACGTATTAGAGAGTTGTTTCTG
The DNA here is from genome assembly GCF_027942865.1 of Odontesthes bonariensis. NCBI lineage: Eukaryota > Metazoa > Chordata > Actinopteri > Atheriniformes > Atherinopsidae > Odontesthes > Odontesthes bonariensis. The sequence continues at coordinate 14,730,093 of NC_134518.1, read as the reverse complement.
GACCCTCTTTGACTCCATAACTGATATCCTAATGGCTAAAAAGTCGAATAAGAGAGGACAAATGTCCATTTATGTATGTTGAAAACGCTGATCTGCTGCTTAAAGTCAATTAAATGGTTTCTGAGACATCTGTTGATTCATGTTGTGCTACAACAGAGGCTCTCTCCTCACGTGAAAAAATATTATGACAATTTCCGTGATAGACACCTGGGATTGCCTGTTATTGGCAGCATTTATGTGTCAGAATAGAAATCCATAAACTTCTCTTGACAGTGCATAAAAGTGGACACTTTCTTGTGATTGATTGGACGTGCACCTGACAGATCCCCACTGATTGTTTACCGAGTTGGACCCTTGCAACCACTGGGTGTTTATTGCTGTCTGGCCCAGCAGTATTTCAGCATTGTATCTCACTCCTCAGGGGCTTCAGCAAGCAGATTCACAGCAGCCACACACCTCCAAGAGAGCAGCATTTGAACTGCAGAGCTACGGCGGTGCAGCATGCGGCCCCTGTTTTTACCTGAGCCGCCACTTTCTCAAACTTGTGTTTCACTCGCAGGTATGTTGCACTTACAGAGAGAGAGTGAGGACTGCCACTCTGGATGATTTATGGGTAATTATCCATTCTCAGTTTGATGATCACCGTGCTCAGTGAACTCCCTTCAGGCTCGTAAGTACTCTTGGAGGAATAAAAACTGCCGTTTACTATCTATGTCAGTACATTCAGTGCATAATCACCTCAGCCGCATTTGGGGTTTGTGTATTTTTTATTTTGTACAGGATTTATGCATATCAGTGGCTCAGCTCTTCATCGGTGTTGTAGTCATTATTTAAAAACACTCGAAGGGAGGAAGGTGCTACTAAAAACTTTTCACTCCCTTTCAGTCGATATCTATTGAAATCACAGTTAAGAGGGAGTGACTGGCAACAACTCGGGATGGAAAACACAAATAAACAACGATGCAGGTGACATCCACCCACCAGGGCTCCTCACTTCGAAAAGAATCAATGCCAGACCCGCGGAGTAACGCGTTTAGTCACTGCATTTTCTGCGACGTGTGAGAATTTCTCGCTTCCATTTGAACCGTGCTTTGTAATGTAGCAAAAAACAAGGCTCGGCCGAGTAAACAAGAAGAGCAACATTTCTCCCCTCTTTTTATTACTCAAATACATCCTTGTTAATCTGTGGGGGCAGTTGCATTTGGAATTGGAGGAAATTTGATATTGCAGTACAATGTGTAATACTCTCTCTGAGCTGGCCAGTGGAAAAAAATGAAGATTTTAGGGATATCAATTCTGCTTTGCTTGAGCTGGAAACAAGAGTAAAATAACTGCATTCTAACTTGACATCATTTGACATATTATGAGCTGTGTGGAAAGTGGTAGGAAGTGCTGAGTGAATTTCAAGGCTTCTGTCACTACACTGAGCAAAGAGTGACTCAAGCTGGGAGCACAGCAGTTGGCTTGATAGATTTTTATTAAATATGGTGTGAATGGGTGGGCTGGTTTTCTCACACGTGCGCATCTGATCAGTTCCTTTTGATCTCATGGACCCAGCGAGGTTCTAATGATGTCACGTCCCTCTGCGTCATTAATATTAAAAGTTCCTTTTCCCCGTGTCTATCACATGCTGGATTCAATTTCCAATGTACTAGACCCTGGTTTCTTATGTATCTCCGGAAAGACACCAGTGTTGAAATAATAGCATAAGCGTGATAGAATAGAATATGAATGATCCTTTTTCAAAAACACTGACTTACTGCTTGACTTGATATTTCTTGTGGAAGTAACATGATGCGTCCCTTCAGCTTTTTTGGCTCACAAAAAAAAGTCATCTTCTTTTACTTTATCTGTGGTGCTATTTTCATTACTGTGATTAAACCTTTCAAACCTCTTACTCTCTGTTTAGGCAAATCTATCTTTGCGTTCAATATTTTTTCACCTCCATGTCAGATTCCCCTAAAAATGCAAGCGGCAATATGACGTAACGAAACAAACTCTGAAAAAAAAAACCTCAAAAATGTTATTTATTTTTCTGCACTTCACATCCATTCACTGTGTTTGCCCGACCTTTCAAAGTCACATATTAAATCTTGAAAAGTAGGTTTCCAGAAGATTTCATTAAAGGTTTTTTTTTTTTTTCTCCCATTATCCTTGCATCATTCACTTCAGCTCTGGTAATGTTGTGACCATATACGCTATGCTTAAATAAATCACTGTCTGCACCGCACAGTGATTTCATCAACTTTCCATTATTTTTTCATTATCCTTTCATAATTTATTTCAGCACCAAGAACGCCGTGATCATACACGTGTTTCTGCTTACGTAAATCTACGTCTGCGTATACATATACATGTATTTATTGTATTTTGAAGCTCACAGATACGTTTGGTTCGAACACATTGGAGATTCTCTGAGACTGTGACTCATTATAGCTTTGAAATGCATTATGTTTCATTATGTGGCTGCCTCCACAGTCTTTACCTTCCTTTTAGCCTGAATCCCACTTCGAGAGCTGGAAATTAGGGCAGCGCATCCCAAGACACTTTTGGAATAAAACAAGGTTTATGGAATAGTACAGCGTATTGTAAATGACAAGTGTGGTTTTTGGGTTTTTTTTTGTGGTTGGCTGGTATCACTATTGTAAAAATGATAATGAACACATTATTTTCTCCTAATCTGTGGAACATATGTGGAAGTAAAGGCGATATAAGTAAAAAAAGACTGAGAGGATAGATGTAAAGCTTAAGATTGGTATTTGTAGACCGACATGGTAAGCAGACCATTTGATTCAACTTCTGACAAATCTATCAAAGTACCAAAGGTTTCCTAATCGTCCAGCAACAGGTAAAAGCCTCATTCTCTTCAATGACTGACGACAGGTTCCACACAGACAGAGTACTTCACCAGAACAGAAGGCAACAGTCTGATATTGTGGCCTAAACCAGCAGGTGGAGCTCAAAAGACTGCCAACAATGGTTGGGAATCAACTGAGTCATGCAACTGTGACCTTTTCAATGCTCCAATCAGACTGCAAGCCTCCCATTCGATATCATGTCATCACCATCCCAACACCTAACTGTAAACATGTCTGATAAGTCCTCCCGAGGGAGTTTTTGTTCAACAACAGCGAAAACCTTTATTTCCTTCCACCGCAGCAGGGAAGTCGCAGTAAATGGCTGCTGTCAAGGATTACCATTATTGTTACTAGGCTTTTGTTGACTTTTCTCATTCCCCCTTGAGAATTTCTGTGGATGAGTGACACCTGCACGACTCAACGCACTCACTCCTAATCACATGGGTCAAAATTCTGACTGAAGCAGGGAAAGACTGCAGAGGAACATCACGCAGCTCCATGGACAGCCGTCATGATGAGTCAGGTGGATGTGGGCAGACTGAAAGTTGCCGTGTTCCCTTATGTCAGGCACCGAATTCCTCCTGCAGAGAGGCGGATTCCAATCCAGTCAATGTCAGAGTATGAGTAACTGCATTGACAGGAAGCCAAAACACACAGTAACTTCCATGTCTGCAAAACAATAGATGATAACACTATTGTGAAAGATGCTCAAGTATGGCTAATCATGACTGTTTCTCTTATCAGCATCCGGCAGTGGCAGGACTGCAATTCGATAAGATGCTTTGTTCCTTGAATAGAAATGTAAAACTAATCTATAGAAAGGAAGCTCAGAGAAAGCTAATTTTTAGTCACCTTTACTGTGTTTTTTTGGGAAACAAACCCCACAACAAGTGCAAAAACACTATATATTCACATCATTTCCCATTTTTCTAGTGGCACACACCAGAGATTTGCATGTCCCCAATTATACATTCAGCGTGTGACAAACATGTGCACTTCCTCATAATGAGTAGGAATTATTTATAGCATGCTGTGCTCTTATCATTTGTCAGGCCCAACAGGTACAAAAAGATGAAGTTCAAGGACTCCCAAACTTGTCCTCCCAACAAGCTGTTACTTAGGCAAACATTCATCATTCAAGCACACAATTACACCACACCTAATCAGTCTTCTCTGCAGAGTATTAATTGGATAAACAATTCTTTGTTACACTCTGTATAAGCCAGTCCCCTCTGTTCTTCACTGAAATTAATGACACACAAAAGAGTCGACTGAAATATCTCTCCAAATATTTAATGTGCCAACTGAACGCACAACCCTTAAGTTTTGGCACGGTTAAAACTCAAAGGAGAAAATGGTTACCGCACAAAATAAAACACCACTCAAAAAAAAAAAAAACAGGAGTGTCTTTGTTGGAGATGATTGCAGACCGTGGCTTTCATTAAGAGCAATGTTTGTTAGCCCATTCTCTTCAGGTTTGTAATTCATGCTGCACTGGTGGAGCTTCTTAATTAACACCTACTCAAGCCAACAAATAGAAGTGTGTTTGTTGCACTTGCCAGCATAACAAAACACCATTGTTGCTCATATTGTTGTCTGTGTCCACTGCTCTGAATAGCTGATGACCTCTCCTCTCACACCATTTCTCCTACTAAGTACAATTAGGATTATGACATAACCGCTTCCTCTGCATCGCTTTATTTGTTTATGGATTGCTTTTGTCCGTCGACACGAACGACAGTGACTTAACACACAGAACAGCAGAGGGATAATTGCTTTTGAAAATTTCATTACAAAATTACCAGCCGCGCCAGCAGCGGCTCGTGTTGTTTTACAATTCTAGGGGTGCCACCAAGCTTGCAGGGTCCGACAGCTTTTACAGCTCAAAACATAGAATCTGGCTGCATCTCAGACTCTACAGACCTCAGCTAGCATGTTCAGATTCAAGGTTCACAGCAGTACAACTGGAAAATGACTGAACACATTTGGTTTGTTTGGAAGGGGTTCTCTTGGAAGAAAACATTCAAGACGTTTTTGCTGCTTCTAACTTTCTCTGTTGAGGTTCACCATACTGGTGAGTAAGTAAGTAAGCAAGTAAGTTGAAAGAAAATTCACCCCACAGATGCCGTCTTTAAGTTACTTAAATCTTAATTTTGTCTGATTATAAAATCAGTATTTTATTAGAGCAGAGCGACCGTCTAGAAAATGCATGTCAACTTGCAATTGGCACGTAGTGCATGGGCTGATGTCACAGTTTTTGAAGTATATCGTCACCCGATACCTGAAAAGAAGCAGAAAAACATGTGAAATGGAGCAGCTTTATTGAGTTTAGCAGAATTAGTATACCGTTTTTACAAAAACATGCAAAAAGCGATTACATGCGGAGTGATTTGATCCTAAACCGCGTTGCTTGGATGCGTTAGTCTCGGTTTGAGAAGCTGGATTCCAAATTATTTCGGTTGAACTAACATGTTTTCAGAGTCTGGTTTTGGCTCAAATACTACAGATTTGTTGTTTACATGCTTACTGAGTCAAACATCTACTCCTCTGTGCACCAAATGAAGTCAAACGTGAGGCCATTTGTCTGACAGCTGAAGCTTAGCCCAAACGGACCCAAGTCATGCAACAGAACAAAACAAACCAGGACATCTAAGACGGAATATCTGAAAAAGCAAAAAAGACCCAGTCGAAGTTCAGATCTCAGCCTGATTGAAATTCTTTGGCTGGAACTTAAGAGAGCTTTGCATAAACAAATGCCGACGGACCTCAATGAACTGACACGACAGTGAAAAGAAGAGAGCGTGGAAATTCATCCACAAAGATGTTGAGATTGATAATGTCAAGTAGAAAATTGTTACGTCAAGTTGTTGCTGCAAATGGTGTTTCTACAACCCATTGAATCATTAGTTTTTCACACAGTATTTCTGAGCTTTGGTTTGTTAAATGAATAATGAAACAGCGTGACAGGTCATGTATTATTGCTAATTTGTTACATTTATCTAAATCGAAGAGCTGGTAAAGACCTGATAATTTGTGTTTGTTCAGACAGGCAAAATGTTGGAAATGAAAGAGGGTGTGCTCTTATTTTCACACAAACACGCGTGTGTGAGCGTGCCTGTTTTGTAGTTGCGTGTCAACTGAAAACGTGAGGTGGAGAGGGTGGCCCCCTCGCCTCTTTAGATAATCTATTTATGTCTGTCATACTTCATTAAGCCCAAACCAAAATACTCGGCTCCTGAATATGTTTATTAGAAGGTCTCACTGTTATCAGTCACAACTCCAGCGAAAAGTGCGACCGCGGCATGCAGATAATGGCTCATATAGTTCGCCTTGACCTTGAAGTCATAAAATTTCTGACAAGTAGAAGCTATTTCTAGTTATCTCAATTAAAATCCTGATCTGAAATGTCAGCAGTGGTGTAATGGGATCTTTTAGTAATCGGTGTATGAATAAAATGTGAGAGGCTCGAGCATTCGGGTTGTATACGCGCCGGATGCGGCATCGGTGGAGAACTCTCGCTCTCTGGGGGCTTCTATTACTTGAGCTACTCGATTTAAAAACAGAAGCAAACAAAGAAGTGGATGATAGCAAAATGTATTTCTGTGAAACACTGTAACCGAGCAGGATTAACCGAGCACCGTTAGAGAGCTGGTTTCTATTTATATAGACCGTGCTCGAGAGAGAAAATAATATGTGCTGGAAACAAGTTTTAATGATTACAGTTGCATATGATTTAAAGTTATTCAGAGGACAATGATGGAAGTTTTTTCCACATTGCTTGAAAATGACCTCCTTAAAGGGGAAGTTCGTTTTTTTTTTTTAAACCTGGACCTTATTTCTGGCATAAAATACGTTCATCTACTCACCGATAACAGTTTGGTGAAAATCGGCGTCCTTTGGACGCTATTTAGATCACTTGAGATCCGTGTATATCCCTGTAATGGGAGTGAACGGGGCATAGACAATACAGCCTCTACACCACTGCAGCACAGCTCAGTCACTCCGTGCTCTGTGACGCTCGGCTATCTTTACATGGAGTGCTTTACATGCTACTGCTAGTTTTGTGCAACATGGCAATTTGGAAATATGCAATAACGAACCATGTTACCAGCAGCAGTAGCAAATTCCGTGTAAAGATGCTGCTGCGGCGGCGCGTGTCGATGACATCATCCCAGTAGATGCGTGTGTAGAAAGCCCCCGATAGCCCCCAATAACAACAACACGGCACCTCTGAGCTAACAGTGCAATAGTACACGTTCATTAATTCATTCGTCTTAAAGTATTGGTGAAATAAAGACAGATGAAGCCTTATTTAGAGGCTGTATTGTCTCTGCCGCATTCACCCCCGTTATATGGATATACACGGATCTCGAGTCATCTAAATAGCATCCGAAGAATGCCGACTTTCACCAAACTGTTATTGGTGAGTAGATGAATGTAGAAATAAGGTCCAGGTTTAAAAAAAAAAAAAAAAACTAACTTCCTTTAACTTGACTCACTTTTATGAATAATATTCATTTTCATAGTTCCAAAACCACTTCTTTTTTCAATTTTAGTTGGAAATTTAGACATGCGGTGGACAGAAAGAAAATAATAGTTTGATTAACCCCCCCCCCCCAGAACATGAAAGAGTGAAATTCCCTTTACAGTAGAATGGTTTTCAGATTTCACCTTTTAAAAAATAGCTTAAAGTTAGATGTAGATCTGTCACAAGAGGTGTATGAGATTTCTAAGTGGTAACCATGCACAATCTATAATGGTAAAACCAAGACAGAGAAAAAAAAAAAGTCCCAGTTTTCAGGATGAACAATAGGCCATATTCACATTTGTCATTCATTTCTGTCAACATTGTTGGGTGCAGCTTCTATCTTTCACTCCTTATGAAATTATTCCATGAAAATCAGTTCACTGCTGCTTCTGTAAAACCAGCATTCCTTGTATAACAGTTTCAGCGGTCCTGGCCTTCAGTTTGCCATTTCAAGTATAAAACGTCCCCCTTCAGCCTCCACGGTGAGATGATATAACTGATATCTCGCTGCTTGGCCTTATCCTAGATTGGTTTTACGTAAACCATAATTACTCCATATATGGACACATGAAGTAAATGCCACGCCTAAAACACCTCCTTGTTTTTCGGGCTTGCTGTGGCCTGTGGTCGCCCTGCTCCGCTGCCAGGAAGTTCAGGAACTCGGTCACCGCCCCGGCCCCGGCCCCCCTCCCGCTCCTCCTCCTCCTCTGCCTCATCCATTGTTGGGCAATAGTCTGCCTCATCGAAACAGACTTAACCGAAACTCTTCAGTTGCAAAGTGCTGGAGACTCCTTTAACGTTTCTTTTGTATTAACTTCTGGTCATACATTTCGAGAGGAAGAAAGGCAACTTTACTGTCGGCAGTGAAAAACGCTACTGAACGGAGCTTGAGAGGTAAGGAAAAGGGAGGAAAACTTTTGAGGCAAGGAATTCCATACTTCTCATTCCACCATTTTGAACTTTTAAACTCCAGTTTATCCAGCGGCTTGTAGTCGGTGAGTTTACAATATGTCGTCTCTGTGTCTTTCACGGTGAGTGTCTGAATCGGTATTATGTGGATTTGTTAATTGGTAATCTTATTGACACAACGGATTAAGTTTTTTTTCCCCCCGCAGTGTTATAGCGAGCTAACAGCTAACGTAGGTGTTTGTTGTTTTGTCGGCTAGCATTAGCGGGGGCAAGACGGTATGTTCGCAACACTGTACGTGAAATGGTAGCAGGTAACAACATACGTCAGTCTAAGTTGAATGGAATTAGGAAGTACCTATTTGGAACGAGTTGACTTTTCTTTCATAGTTTTAAGGACACATCGGTGTTGAAATACTTTCCATTGATACTGCTTTATCTGAGCAAAACCGACGATTGTTTTAAGGTTGTTGGCGACAACAGGTGTGACTTAAGCTACTTAAAGTAAAGGTTAGCTGCTAACATTAGCAGCTTCAGCTGCCAAGGTGTTTGACCCGCCCTGTAACACCTGTACTTACAATTAAAGTTAGCAAAAACATTGAGTTAAATTTGAGACGTTTTTTATTTTCTTCTCCCACTTTTTCTTTTGCAGTCTCTATAAAATGTATTTGTTGACCTCTCACAGTAGTTTAAAACGTTATTGCACCATCGCACCCTGATCAGTATACTATCTGCCAGACGCGCTTTGGTTTCATTTGTACAGATTTAGAGATATCTGATTTCGGAGTTCAAAAGCCACACCCATACTGACGAAAAGCACGGAGTTTATCATGAGAGTTCCTGAATAATTCACCCTCCCTTTGAAAAGCGTCTGTTTCTCTGAAGAAAGGCAACATTATGATCTGCAACCCTGTCGACCTCTTTAAATTTATTTGTACCGTATTAATTTTTGGCACTCCCCCCCCCCCCCCCCCCCCCAAAAAGCAACTGTAACAATCCTCAGTGAGTAGTTGGAAAGTACCTAACAATAAAAGTCTTTTACAGCTATTCTGCAAAGTCCAAATTCTTCTATACAAGATGGCGTTTCTATTCCAAGTTAACAAGGACCATGTCTCCCATATATGAACTGATGAAATAGGCTAAACCTTTAGAAGTACATCACCCAGTATGATTTTATGTAGAAATATGGTAGATGTATAAACCTAATTTAATTTCTTTTAGTTTATTTTTTGCTTCTTTGTCAGCAATGTGGGTCAGTGTCTAGCTGACATTGTTTTCATATTACAGCTGACCAGCTTTTCAATTGGAGCCCCTCAGGGCCAGCTGATTATCCTTGCCTGCTCCGTGTTTGATAGCTAATCAATGGAGTCGCAGTCACTGCCTGCAAAGAGAAATAAAAAAAAAAAATTGGGCCACAGTGTTACTATGCACTCATTCTCAGAGGGAAGGGTCCGTTGGCTCCGACAAGGACCTTGATATTTGGAACATGCTCTAAAACTGTTGGAGGCTGATCTGAAAGTCTTCAAGGACGCTCTATTTAGAAAGCAAAAGCCCTTTTTTAATGCCGTTTTTAATTTTTTATATTGATCTCATTACAACTTTTCACAAGCATTATCTCTGTGACGTATAATGGCTATTTTCATTCATGCCTCAGGTGGGCTTATTGTGAGTGTCGGTGACCTTTTTTTTTTGTAATTATTATTATTTTTTTTTATTCGTTTATTTTTTATATATATAAAACAAAGCGTTAAAACTGCCACAAGTATAAATGAAAAGCACAATGTTCGGTTTAACTGCAAGCGGTGTCTCTTCGGCTTGGATGAAACGGGAAGAGAACGATAAACCGCCGTTCAAAACTGCGATTCGTTGCCACCTATAACGTAGCGAGGCGAATCTGATGCGGCTCGACTCGAGATGGTAAAACTGAGATTCCCTTGGTGCTGGCTTCAGGGTGAAGTGTTGAGGCTAAACAGAACTAATGCACTTAACCCATTGAGGCCGGGAAAGCGTTGCCGCATTTCTACCTTTAAAGCCGGGGGCGCTGTTGCGTTATTTTACCTTTAAGGCCGGGAAAGCGTACATGTCTTTTTTCATGTATAAGGTTGTTTTGCACCAATTATTGACCTCTGCGCCAATTAAATGCATTATAATAGACACGTGAGAGTGTCGTCATGTTCCTCGTGTCATTGTTTTGAAGTTAAGTTACATCGAACAAGCGTGGAGGACTTTCAGTGGGAAGACATTTCAGACGGTAGCGATTGTGAGGAGTTTCTTGGCTTTGATGATGCTGATGAACGTGCTGACCCAATTGATCGAGATTTATGGCTAGCACATATGTTTGAAGATGATGATAACGACGAGGATGATTTTGAAGGGTCTGAATGTGAGTCTGACAAGACTGACAATTACCACCGTAATCGACGGAGAGATTTCAACCGCACACCAGGGGTGAAAGTCGATTTACTTGCAGATGCCACACTGTTGCAGGCATTTAATCATATTTTTACTGAGGAGCTTTGGGCGCATCTCGTTTCCGAGACGAATAGATACAGTGACCAGGTACTTCAGACTCCAGCTCGAGCAAAGATGGCAAGGTGGTCACACGTAACTGTGCCGGAGATGAAAACGTTTATTGGAATGTGTATGGGCATGGGACTCCTTGTGCTGCCAGTACGAAGAGACTGGCGATAAAATAAATATATAAATAAATCATTTAAATATAAAATTAAATTTTATTTTATTACTGTTTTCTTATTGAAAATAGCGCTGTTCCTGCACTTTACTTTTTATTTTATTTTATTACTGTTTTTTTTTTTATTGAAAATAGTGCTGTTCCTGCACTTTACCTTTTACATTTTCTATTTTCGTGAAGGTGTATGTAAATAAACTCAATTTCCAAAGAAAGCCACAGGTGTAAGCTCTCAAATACTTTTTGAATTTTGTTTCTATCTGCTACAGAGGCTGAGAAATCAATCATTTAGTAGGCGTTGACACAATTGCTGAGTTTCCAGAAAAACTTCAGGTTTTAGGGGGTCTTTCTGAAATCGCCCATAGGTTTTACAGGCATTCTTTTCCAGGCGTCTTAGGCCTAAATGGGTTAAGGAGGCCCATTCGGCTTCAGCCTCGTGTTAGATGGAGCGGCTGTGGATGAGAGGAGAGTTGACTGCTAAAGGTCAACGATGCGGTGCTTTTTATTATGTAATTTATCTATTTTTTTATGTTTGTCAGAAAGGGTTTTAAGAATTTCCTATTAACTATATTGGAAAAGAATGTTTTAATTGCTCTGTTTTTTTATGGCTTTGGCCCTGATGATATTTCTCTGGCACTTGCTAAAACCTCTTGGAGGGTCTGGCTGAAATTCCTCTCTGCTGCAAAAGCTTGGGTGCAAGCTCTTATGTCATCACTTGTTGTCACCTTTTCTTTTTCATATTTTTTCACCCTTAGAAATCAAGGCAAAATGACGACCATCAACACAGCTAACATCAACTTTAAATGGGACCCAAAGAGTCTCGAGATCCGTACTCTGGCGGTGGAGAGACTACTGGAACCCCTCGTCACCCAGGTAAAGCCAGAAGGATGTATTTGTTTTTCTTTTTTGGCCTCAGGGCATTTGTTGCAAAATGTTTTTTGGGGGGTGTGCCGCAAGATGTAAATGCAATTGATTATTATTAAAAGTGCTGGTCACTTTATTTTCTAAAATGGCAAATGGCTAATATGGCAGCTTTTAAACACATACTCTTATTCTGTGTAGAACAGAAATGAACATTGTTAGCTGCAAAGCAGAAACGGCGGTGACAAAGATTTTACGCTGAAAGAGCTGTTTACATAACTATTGTGCCGAACACATCAAGGATCCCAAAACGGACGTTTTTTCTTCTCGAAATGCTTTGTGTTCCCACCACAGGTCACGACCTTGGTAAATTCCAGCAACAAAGGGCCGTCTAACAAGAAGAAGGGCCGCTCTAAGAAGGCACACGTTTTGGCTGCGTCGGTGGAGACTGCTACCCAGAACTTTCTGGAGAAGGGAGAAAAGATTGCAAAGGAAAGTCAGTTCCTTAAGGACGAGCTGACTGCTGCAGTGGAGGATGTTCGCAAGCAAGGTATATTGGGTAGACATTTCTCCGCAGTGTGGCTTCGAGATCGTACAGAGTGCTTCTTATGATAAGATGGATGATGCATAAATCATTAGCTACATACGTACCATCTCCCCAAGTAAAATACCCTGAAATAGTGATGCTCCGATCAGCATTTTTTGGACCGATCACCGATCACCAAAATCATGATCTGCCGATTGCCGATCACTGCCGATCATGGAAGGAATCGGACATTTCCATGCCTTTCATCTAGCAGAGAGTGCACCATTTATAGAAATTAAACTGCCAGAGGTAGCTGGGGACATGTAGAACAAGAATCTGGTGGAGTTTGCAGAAAACAATTGTTTTTTTTACTTTCTATTATTATTTTAATCTGCCCATATACATCATCCACTGGGTATGATTTCAGCATCAGATTATTAAACAATGATGCAGTGAAATAACTTGAAAATCTCCAAAGAGGTAGCTGGGGACATGTAGAACAAGAATCTGGTGGAGTCGGCAGAGAACATTTTGATTTGGTTTTAAGGAAGTTTTCAAATCTGACTATGCAGAAATGAGTTTGATTCTGAATATGCTTCAATAATTTTGTTCTATCATTTTGTTTTAATCATTAAAAAGAATGTAGTAAAAAAAACAACCAAGTAATGACAGGTGTATGTATTCCAACAAATGAAAATCAACTTCGATATAGATTACTGAGTTTACGGGGTGCACTTGAATGCACCATAAATCCGCTCACACGCTTTACCGTATGAAGCGATGTAAACGGGCACTCGATTTTCAAGTGTAGCTAGCGCGAAGCGCAGATGGCGTGACCGCAGTAAGTTTCACATCTTTCTGACACACTTTGAAGAAATTCCAGACAGGAGAGGTCATGTTGTCGAGAAGCACTGTAGAGGTTTTGCCTGTTCGGTTCTGTACACACGTCCCGTACCACATTAGAAAGTGGTTGCTAGTAATTTACGTCAAAAAAAAAAAAAAAAAAGCTTGTAATTACGTCACGTGATCGGCTTTTTGATCGGCATATTTTTCCGATCGCCGATCAGGCTATTTTTGGGCATTATCGGCCGATCATGATCGGCAGCCGATCGATCGGAGCATCACTACCCTGAAATAAGAATATGCTTTGCGTGAGATTTGTTTTTGCTATGAAGGTTTTAGGGAAAGACCTTTCATCAAACCGAACAGATGGTTTCATGGTACCAAAAAGATAGACGCCTTGTTCTTTTCGAAACCTTGAATCCTCCACTGTGTTCATTCGAGCTCTGTCAGACTTTTGGGAGACTGCTGTCATGAGCATATGTCAGTTTGATTTCCCTGAGTTATCCTGCTTTGTCAACTTTAACAAAAACTGTGTGGATGATGATGACTGAGTCAAAATTGTATCATCATACACTCTGAAGCTTGTGCTGTCTATGGAGATGGATTGCAGAGGTGTGATTGCCCGCCCATCTGTGTAAAAGGCCATCCACTGGCTTGTGGAGTGGAGTACCAACTCATTTTGTGGCAGAAGTGACGCACAAGCCATCCTCCACTGTTTTTTCTTTTTTTTTCTTTAATCTAGATTCTTCCCTTTTTAGCTGTTGCCACAGAGATCAGAGCTGTGCAGAGCATGAAGTGATGAAGGAAAAATAGTTTGCAGCTGTCCCTGATGATGAATTTATTTAAATGGTTATATCCACCTACCTTTTGGGAGGCTGCTGCCCCCACACACTTTTTACTTTCCATTCAGTTTCATCACATCACCAGCCAATGAAATTAAGATTTGTTAGATTTGATAGCATGCTCCATCATCAAACCCTACTCACACACACACAAACACACAGTCTCATTTACTCTTTTCTGCACTGTGTATTTGCCATCTTTTGACACACTCGCTGACCATCGACACCAGGGAGGGGGCTGTTATCACCCTTCGAAGTGGCATCTGTGTCGCTGTGTTTTTTTTCCTTTTCTCCCCAGATGCCCAGTGAGTTAGATGTCCTCTGCTGTGAGGAGTCGGGATGTATAATACATGTCGGTAGATAACATGAGCATTGCTCAGTCCCCAGGAATGTTCTTGTCGTTAGGGTGAGCTGTCACTGGGCTGAAATTCAGTGACTGTTGTTAGCTGGTGCCCATGTCTGGCTGTCAGCTATGCCATGCTGCTCAGTGGAGCGCGCCTAGACTGATAATACGGCCATTGACCGGGGTAACACCCCCACCACCGTCCTTCAGGAAGCCTTTTCCACCCAGATGTGGCTTACCAGCTGTTTTAAAATGGGAAGGGTGTTAACATGACATCATAACGGATGCTTATATTAATTGAGCAAGAGTTTTTTTTTTTTTTTTTTAGTTTTAATTTTTTTTTTTAACTTTTCTCTCTGCAACACTCTTATGAACATTTTTCGAATCTGTATAAAGATGAATCACAAACTTCAGTAGCGTTTCCCACTGTGTCCGACCTTTTCTCTGCGCAGCTGTTTCCGCCTGCTCTTGTCCTTGCTCTCCCCGTCTTGCCCTTCCCACCTGTCTGTTTGTTGTCCTGCCGCTTGGAAGGCCCATTGTGTGATATACATTTTAATCATCTCATCATGCACACAGAGGGCTGCTGGTGAGTGTTAGATAGATGGAAGTTTATTAAAGGAGCGCTGATCACGATCAACCCTCCCTCCCTGAAAATGGCCTTATTGATTTTCTTCACAGGGGGAATAACAGCCTGAGGGCGCTGACTCTGTTTGAGGTCTGTGTTGTTGATCATTTGCACAGACTGCTTTAGCTGTCAGAGTAAAGTGGGTGAATCTGCATCAGATGGTAGTTTTTTCGGCTTTGATTCAACGCTTTTGTCCTCAAAGTAGCATTGCTTGAATGAAATTCACTTAAATCCACAAAATAGACCTTTACTGTCTGACAAGGGGATATTCCAAAGCTCCAAACATGTATTTGTAGTTTCTTTAACAGAGTTGAGATCAAACAATCAGCAAAATTATCTTTTTTTTTTTTTTAATGATTTTTAATTTTTTAATTTTTTGTGTATATTTTATTTATTAAACTGACTACTCTGCTTTTTGGTCGAGGTTAGACCTAATGTTCAGTAAAATATTAGGTGCTTGGCAGAAGTTTTTTTTTTTTTTTTTTTTTTTAACTTATTGATAAGTTTAACCGTGCAATAAAAGTGGTAATCGTTCATAGTTAAATATTGTTAGTTATAGACCAAACTAGTTAAGAAAACATGCTTTTATCAGCAGGAGCCATATTCTTCTGATCTAAACTGTGAGGAACCATTAATTAGAATGTATCTCATGAGTTAAAATGGCTACATTGGTCTTTTAATAAAATGGTTTGTTGAAGATGTGTTGGTGAGGGACATTTCCAGGCTGAAGTTTTCTTGTGCTTGAACACGATAGAATGACAGTTGCTGCTGAGATGGTTGCTGCTAACCACAGTTCATCCTCAGACTTAGTTTAACACCATTGTTGGCCTGACAAAAGTGACGCCTTCCGTTTTGAATTGACATACATTTTGTAGTCCTCACGCCAGCTTGCAGTGCAAATATTTAGCTTGGTCTACCTTTTTTGAGGTTGTAAAAGAACGACATCATTACTATAATGATAGGGTTGATTTTCATAATTGGGTGTACATGCACACAAAGTACGTGTAATGACTTCCAGTGTTGTTTGGTTGCAAGTTAGTCTGTATGTGATCTTGGTTTTTGGAAAAAGTGACAGCTTTTTGTACTGTTTAGTTTCAGTTCAGGTGATGAGGCTCCCCATGCGTTTATAACATGCAGCCTCTCCAGAAAACTTAAAGGTGACAACTCTTTCTTATCGGCAGCTGCTGTAGAAGGATGGACGGCGTTGGTAAGCTTTTATAGGTCTATAACTTGCTGTCCAGTAAGATGATTTTCCTTTCACTCCTCTGCACAACAAAGGAGCTACAACACCAAGTCACTGTGCAGGCCTACGATAGGCTGTGATGAAATGAGTGCATATAGAACAGGAACATAATAGGATGAACACATAAAAAGAGCGAGATGTCCCAAATGCAACTGGTTATGTGAATGGACATATTTGGCATTCGTTGTTTTTCTCCTTAGGCCTTGTAGTGCTGTGGTTGGCCTGGCAGCCTGCCGGGCTTCTGCAGTTGCAGGTGAGAAACTGTGTCTCAGTTTAAAAATGTCTGTCGTGGTGAGAGTGAGTCTGAGGTTTTTGACTCTGTGAGTGTACAGAGATGGGAACGGAGTGATCCTCAAATTAAGAGTTCATAATTATTTTGGGATTCAGATTGTTAAAGCTGTCAAACACGGATGTGCCTATCACCTGGTTATTTGGGGATCTTGTTAAAAGTTAGTGGCAAGAGCCTACTTGAAAAACATTCCAGAAGTTTAAGCCAAGAAGTGACTTCACTTTGCTTCTAAATTCAGCCAGCTCCTTATCTCAGGCTGAGAGTACACCGACTCCAGAGCATTCTGCTCTCATGCACCAAGCCGACGCCGGGAACAAGTGTCGACAGCAGACACCCCTGCAGTGCCTGTGCGTGTTCGCAGCGTCGGGTAGAAAATTGCTCATAAACACACTGAAAACGGCCGCCTCCAACTGCCAGCCTCGATGTACGTGTTCACAAGAAGCAGGAGTTTTAAAAATGCAGCGAGTTCAAAAGGTGAACAAGAGGTTTGCAGAAAGCCGGGCGATTGTTTGTAAAAGTGCTCGAACTTGTCTACATAATAAAACGAGTATTTGATGTATTCAGACTCAAAAACCCAAACCTGCGTTTCACTTTAAACTAATGTAACATTTTTAATTTTTTTGTAAAAGTATGCTTTTATTGAGCAGTTAAACTTCATTGGAAAATGAACACCTAATGTCACGTTAACATATGACGGAGTTCCTTCTCTACACCCACCTGTCAATCAGAATGATCTCCGTCACCCATCGACCTTCAAGCGAATCTGATTCGGGGAGCATGTAAAGAGTACAGGTGGTCAGGTTGCTTAAAAGAAAAGCAAAGGGCTGCTTTTTCTTCCCCTCGCTGCAGCCTCTGTGCTGCCGTGTCATGTTATAGGAACAGAAACGAGATAAGCATTTGTCCTATTGGTTTTTAGAATGTAGCAAAGTTGTTTTAAGTCCCTTTTTCCCCCCAGTTTTTTAAAATCTGGCTATTGTCTCTTCAGAACAAAACTTAAGATTTACTGTCTTGTTCATGATTTGGGAGTACAAAAGCAATTTGTGTGCTAGGTCAACTGTGCAGACCCGTCCGCCATAAGACAAAGCATCGTGCTAAGCACATCAGACAGTGAGCCTTTTGTTGTGTTTTTGTGGGCATGTTCGCCCCAGCCGGGCTGGGTAAACGTATCTGACTGCAGACTCTCCGGCACACTCCTGCAAATCGCAAATAATGATTTCTGACAATGTAAGCTTGCGGGAAATCAACTGACTGATTTTAGACCTGTCGTCTCCTGGAAATTAGCGTCACTACAACTACTAGGCAGCAGTATTACCTATAGTTATACTACATCGGCTTCAGTGCGGAACGCATAAAAGACCTTTTTGTGTACACTTAAACTATTTGCCATGTTTCTGAAATATTGATCCCCCCCATACTTCAACCTTGATGCGTCATGTTTATGCCTAGTCTTTTGGTTTTCAGTTAAATCAGTGAAGTTGGATCATGTGTGCTGCTTTGTCTTTCATCCTCAGGTGAGTCGATGCGTCTGGCCTCCGGAGAGTTTGCAGAAGATCCCTGCTCCTCTGTGAAGAGGGGCAACATGGTTCGAGCTGCCAGGGCCCTCCTTTCGGCCGTCACACATCTGTTGGTGCTGGCAGATATGTCTGACGTCTACAAACTTCTTCTGCAGCTTAAGCTGGTGAGCTGATTAAATTCCTCTGCACATTATTGATTCTTAAAACAAGCTTAATTACAAGGAAATTAAATTATTACCCTGAGCAAAAAACCGAGGATGTTGTTCTCCGGTGCAAATGTGAAATTTATTTGCAGAGGACGTTTTGAAAATCATATAACCAAATAACAAATCAACTACCTCCTTAGCGAGTCCCTCGTAGGAGAAAAATTAGATCAGTTTATTGGAGGACCAGATGGTCTCTGCGTTCTGCTTCGCAGCCTCTGTGAGCTCGGAGTAGAGCCTGTGAAGCAGCGCTACACCTGATGGAGTTAAAATCTGTAGTGGCACTTGAAGAGAGCAGAACAAGGACTATTGTTTTTGGCTGCAGTCCAAGAGGGTAGCATACTGTTTCCTGTTAGCGGGATGCATCAGAGAGGCAGCTGAGTACAGAAGAACTGCTACAGCATCACCCTGAAGACCAACTGACTGCAGACAGCTAAACTTTCACAATAAAATACAATGGTGACACAACACAAAATATATTTATTATAAGTCGGTGAATAAGTGTCTGTGGCCCGCCCAAATAAAATCTGTGGGAAATCCTGTGGTAATGTATGTTGTGGGCTTGTTAGTTGGTTGTGGAAACTGCAGTATGAATAATGAACGTTCTAACCTAAGGGGTGCAGATTTTTGGAATACCTCTGTGTCTTTGTGCCAGAGCTGCAGGCTAACCTTTTCTGCTAGAAGCACAGGTGCTAATAACTGAAAATTTGATGTATCTTGCTGATAACTGATCTGGTTATAAACAGACAATTTACAGAGGTCATGAAACGGCAGGTTTTTTTTTGTTTCTGTAAGCTAAATTGTCTGCTAGCCACCCTGCTGGCTCAAGTTAATTGGTTGTTTTTTTTTTTCCCAAATAATTAAATGCAACCTATGCATGCTGTAAATGATGGCTCTTCCTTTCCAATGTGGTGGGATGCACCGACTTTTAATGTCCTTCCAGTTCCTTCTACTGAGCTGATCCTGCCTTTGAAATGCACCTGCAGTTCCATCAAACGCATTGCTTTCATATCATTGCAATATCTTTATCCCGTAGGTCTCTACCTTTCTCAAACCACGATCACCTGCTGATCCAACATCTAATCACAGTCTGAAATGCTGGGAGATGTCTGGATGATCTTTCCTTTTGAAAAATGTATTTAGCTGCAGTAAGCTGCTTATTGAGGGTAGATCGCAACCTGCACTGCTTTGCAATGGTGTGAATGTGCTTGTGTGTGTTGAATATCTGTATGTCAAGTTTTTACTTGAGAGTATTTCGCTTTACTTACTTCGCGTCCCTTGCTCAGGTGGAGGACAGCCTGGTCAAAGTGCGCAATGCTGGTACGGAACAGGATCTGGGAATCCAATATAAGGCCTTGAAACCAGAGGTGGATAAGCTCAACATCATGGCTGCCAAGAGACAGCAGGTAATATTTGCAGACAAAAGAGAGTGGGACGAGGTAAATTGATTTTTGTTGCTGTTAGATCTACAACCATCAATAAAAAATTATAATTAAAACAGTGAGGTAGAATAAACAAGAACAGCGCCATGTGCTTTGGCTCGGCAGTTAGATTCACCGGGCATGAATAACCTTTTTATTACTGGTTCCATTACAGCAGGCTGGGAGAAAGCGCTATAAAAACTTAACCGTTACACCATAACGATGGAGGTGCTGTTTCTAAAATATCTCACCAAAGAAATGTGTTTAGAGTTAACGGTGAAGTGCCAGAGAAGGAACCCTTTTTGCCTCTTTATTGTATTCAGTTTAAAGGTGGGGTATGAGATCTTGGAAAAACGGTTCCTGCAAGCTATATTTTTGAAAATACACAACCTTGCCTCTCCCTTCAGCCCACCCCTCGAAACCACGCCTTCAAAACACATGAACAAGTCACGAGTCTGTGAACGCGGAGGGGGGAGGGGGGCTGACGGTTGATTGGCATGTCAGAATCCAATAGAAATAACTCTCATCATTACTTCTATTGGTCAGACATTTCATCTTGCTACACCCTCTACAATGGACTAAAATATAAATTTTTTTCCAAACATTCTATTTTAGTGGGTGCGATGGGGTCGTGAGGAGGTTTTCAGACAATATGATAAAAAATGCTCCAGAAAACATCTCATACCACACCTTTAATTGATCATTCTGTTTTTAACATTTAGTTGTAGTGAATAAAGCATTTTTCATCCAACTTATTGGAATTTAATGCACCTATTTCCCCACATCTGCCCATAATCCTGTTTGTTATTCATGCTGCCCCTAATCTTAAAAAAAAACCAAAATATCACAAGGCTAAGTTTTGTACATTTGTCAGAGATTGAGTGAATTTGTAGGAATGTCTGTGTTTAATACAATGCATTAAATTGCAAAGGCGTTTTATAACAGCCTGATTATGTCTGTGTCTTGTTACCGCGGGGACAGAAATAAATCTGGGTCATCCATAACAAACTCTTACCATCTCAATATGGGAAACGACGGGTACATTTTGAATCGAAAGTACATGACCTCTTTTAAGTCTTCCATCTCTCCGTTTTAGCACGTTCTCCCCTCCTTGTCACTTTATCCTGCTAGGAGCTAAAGGATGTCCATCATAAGGACCAAATGGCTGCTGCGCGCGGGGTGCTGCAAAGGAACATCCCCATGCTGTACACAGCGTCCCGTGCCTGCCTGCAGCATCCTGATGTGGCCGCCTACAAGGCTAACCGTGACCTGATCTACAAGCAGCTGCAGCATGCCGTCTCTGGAATCTCCAACGCCGCCCAGGCCACGTCCACTGAAGACCCAGCACTCAGTCATCCAGCGGGAGGTGGAGAGCTCGCCTATGCCCTCAACAATTTTGATGTAAGTCAAATGAATGATTTACAAGTAACGGCCTATTTGTGTTTTTATTTTTTTTATTGCATCCAACTTAATATTGAAGTATCTGTCTTAATGTGATGTCATGTTTTCCTTTCCGAAATCTCCCTTGAAGGTACTTTGAAACTATTATGATTCGAGGGGGGTTGAATTAAAGAACTAATGTAGCTGAATCGTAAAGTGACCACAAAGCATGAACTGAAAATTGGGACAACATATTTGGACAATGTGGAACATGGCTCTGGGCTACATTGAGTACGCTCTTGAGTCACTACTATTCCATCCCTTAATTTGCTTGTTTCAAACAACCGTAGTACTCTAACGTTTCCTTTTCTTTTCATAGTCCCAGTTTTTGAGCCCTCTATTTGTTCATAGCACTGAATTTAAATAAGTTATTTAATATACGAATATAGACAAATTCAGTGGGAAATTAATTTATGGAGGGAAAAACGACCAAGGTGTGTGAAACATGTGACATACACGACTCCTAATGTTGACATGAAATTAAATGTCACAATCAACAATGGATGACTTAGACATGGAGCCAATCATCCTAATGCTGCCTGGGGCGATAAAAGCGAGGATGATTAGATGATTTTCTTTCCTCCTTAGCTGTCATTAACATCTGTGCGACACGAACTGCAGCTTTATTATTTTGTTCATGTTCAGACTCGAGAGACAGCGGGTCCATTGTGACAAATTGAACTCGATGGCAACACAGGTTTTCATTGTGTTCTTGTGCTAAATACATTCCTCGCTGTTTAATCAATTAACAAATCTTATTTTCTAACACGTGCTGTTTCTATTTTGCCCCCACTTAGGGGCAGATGGTTTACCCCGTCTGTTTAGCCGGTCGTACCAATGCTGTTTCACTTTAAAGAAGGCATCAGCATTTAGCCTCTGTGTTTAAAGTGCTACTTTACTCTTAACATTTTTCCTTGAAAATAGAACCAATTCTGTAATTTATGTAATACAGTAAAGATGAACATATGAAAGCATTACATTAAACACAGTGAACGATGGCGAGCGAGAGAGAAAGACTGTTGTTGGAGTTGGAGCTAATTTATTTTGAAATGCAAATGATTTTGACCAAATGTTAACCGGCACAGTAAACTCTTTCAAAAATGGCGGTGTGCTGCTCTGAGAGGAAGGCGCTAAACCAGGAAAGTGATTCTGGAAATTATGTAAAATTAGCCGACCAATCGTAACCCTTGCGGTCTCCGTTGCCTCGACGGATAGATAGAAATTTTGGCCGACGCACGCAAGCTACGGAGAGCTTCTCCGGGAGGGTCTCCGTTGACGGAGAGGGCTCTCCGTAGGCGACCATAAATCAGCCTTTAGTTTAACTGATTTGACTGCGTCGTTAGTCGACCACTCCTGCCAAGTGTTGGGGAAAACAGAGTCACAACACGATGCTGACCTTACCCACTCAAGAGAAAAGGGACATGAACACAGTTGCTTTTGGGACAGGCTGCAGTTCCTAAAAGGGAAGCACTCAAAGGGGAACATGAGACTTTCTTCCTCTTAAATGGTTGAGCACTCTTGACAACAGACTGCCAGAGAATAGCTTATTGTAGAGGTGCACCGAATATTCGGCAACCGAAAATATTCGGCCGAAAACGCAAAAAAAAACACATTCGGCTTTCGGCCGAAAGCCAAATGAGTGGCCGAATCGGAGGCCGAATAGTGGTGACGCAAAATTATCCACAGACAGTGGAGTCGACAGAACCAAACTCATCTGTAAACTCTGCCAATATGCCGCTCATTGATTGGATGCGAGACTCCGGTTCTTCTCACAGATGTTTATTAACGCCACATCAACACCGTAGAACTAAATGTTCGAGTAAACAAAATAAAAGACAACATTAGTTGTTGTAATCATTAAAGAAATAGCATTCTTAGCAGGTCGCTGGTACCAATAAATAATCAAAGTAATACTGGCCACTTTAGCTGCTTCTCAACCAACGGCAGAGTCATTCCCCAGAGGCAATCTGCAGGGTCAGAACTAGGATTCTTTAACTTCCACTTCTCCTCTGCATCACATTCACACAGTTACAGCAAACACCACAAAGTATGGAGTGATGAAATAAAAATAAACTAGCAGGTAACATCACGCTACAGGTGCTCCTCGGTCTCTGTGTGAAGCTAACGGAGCTAACCGGCGCTACTTCCTGTTTTACTTGTTTCAACATAAAAGCATGTATTTCAAAATACATTTTTAAAAAACTCCTGCATTTACAGCCAAGTTGAATTGTCTTCTCACCGTAGTAGTTTCAGTCTAAAATATCACTAAAAGGCAAAACACACAAACTACAAAAAATGCTGCCACTGTTCCTGAAGGAGCAGGCTACCTAGACTCTATGCCAAAAAGGACACTCAGATAATTTGTTATATTGCATGTTTTTACATTTTTGTGTTGGAACGCGTTTATAATATGTTGTATTTTTTGTTGTTGTATGAAATGAATGAAAAAAACCCCAGAATGAATTGAAAATGGGAATTAATTAAACTTATCTCTAGTTATTAGTAATAACTTTTGAAGATTTCAAATAAACATTTATTTTCTTTGAAAAACATGTCTAAACATTTATTGTAAGGCGCAGATTTAAGCAATATTTAAAAATGGTGAAAAATCTAACTTTTGTTAACTTAACTGAACTGTAATATTCGGTTTCGGTTTCGGTATTCGGCCAAGTGATTAATTATTATTCGGTTTCGGTTTCGGCCACAAATTTTCATTTCGGTGCACCTCTAGCTTATTGCTTTTTGCTTTTATTAATGTGTATTGTTGCCTTATCAACAATGACGGCATAAAATGCTTTAATCCTAAAACTATAAAAGTCATCAGCGTGAAAAGAGAGAGTGACTTTAAAAAAAAAATAAAATAAAATAAAAACATAATTACCCAGGAAGACTCCCTGATTTAAGATGATAGGGAGTGAACTGCTTTTTAGGCAAATCCCACAGAATTAAATGAGGAATAATGGAGAACTAACACAATATGGGTGATAGTCCCAACACTTTACAACTAGCATGAAAAATGGCTATCTGTCTCTGCAAACCGGAGTTTGCCGAAGCAATTCTTTACCCCCCTGTGCCATCTTTTGTTTACACAATAACCTTCAGCATGTGTAATGGTGTTGATTGTGTCACCATCAGTCACATTTTCTTAGCTGGACAGCTCTGAGAAGCAGACCCTTTCGCGAAGTTCAAGTCACCTTTGTTAAGACCTTCACATCCCCACATGTATATTAGGATGTTTATGTAAAAAGGTATAGAAGAGACCCAAAAAATGCATGCAGTGCAAGTTGTCAGGAGTAATCTGTCGCTAGGCAACAGTGTTGCCAAGCACTAAATCAATAATGTTGGTATGCGCTGCCTATCAAACACTACTGCCCTGATATCACTTAATTTGTCACATTTTGTCTTCATTGGTTACATGTTGGCAAAACTTTATTATTGTAAAAGCAAAATATGACACTCGTTTGGGAAGGCTCACGCAGCCTGGGCCTGTCTGTCGTCTGCAGTGAGCTTAAAATACAACGAGACGCTCAAACGTGGAGCCCTCTCACTGAATTTGAACAATCGGCAGGAGGAAAAAGAGCAGCGTCTTTGTCACAAACGTACGTGTTGTGTTGTCGCTGTGCTGCCAAAGAACGCGCCTGATCCAAACATTGAAAATCAAAGCAGAAACGTAGACGCACATTTCGAGCAGACTCTGGGTTTGGCAGGGAAAAGTTTTTTTTTTTTTGTGTGTGTGTGTGTGTGTGTTCCCAATTATAGAGGTGATGGTCTGAAAGTGATGTAACACAAAGAGAATTTCAGCTGTGATAGTTTGCATCCCAGTAGAGTCTGTAGCGCATTGCTGCCTTTGATTTAAAATTGCTGAAGATTAGATGATTAGAAGACTGCAGATTTTTCTGTATTGAGCTTGAATCTGAGCAGGAAGTATCTTGTAATCCATTAAACCCCCCCCCCATTTCTTTTCTTCCAAAAAGAAAAGCATGGCCTCGTTGGCCAGAGTGAAATACTCTGCTTCTGCTTAGGCTAACATGTAGATATTTCTGAAAAATTTACTCTGACCAACTTTTAGTATGTAAACCCCCCCCCCCCCAAAAAAAAAACAAAACAAAACAGGCTGTTGATGCCTCCAGCAGATTTTAGGATAACAAGCATGGCTGCCACCTAGCCTAGAAATCTAGACGCCCCTAGCGGCCGCAAATGGAATTTGCTCCGGGGCCAGTCTAGTCACTTGCGGTCGTTTTGCAACGTTCCAAATCAAAAGTTGATCGAGCCAATCAAATCGTGAGGAGCGGGGTCTGAGGCCGAGCTAGCTCTCTTTAGCTTTATAGGGAAACGAAGTAAACTTACATCTGAGAGCAATCCCCAGTCAATTGCGAGCATGATGTACCGAAGACAGCGGGCCGATCTTCGTCTCAGAGCTGACAAAACTCTCCGGTAAGGCATTTGAACGGTCAAATTCCGTTAACGGGACGAGAGTAGTCAAAACGGCTAAACCGGAAGTGCGTTGCTCACTGCGGCTAGCTTTAGCAGCGCCGAATTCGTGGCAACAAAATTGTAAATAGCCGGTATTTTGTCAGATTTTCAACACCTTGGGGATCTAAACGACTACTTTCTCGCTTGAAAATGTTTCAAATGTTGCTAAAGTTTACAGAGTTTAGAGCTTAAGAGAAATCAGCTTTTCAGGCCATAGACTACAAACCACAATGTAAATTCCGTCGCGTTGACTACGTAAAACTTCTTCATCGCTCTGATTGGTTGTTGCGCCATCCTATTGCGTGGCGTTGAACTTGACAGACAGCCGTTTATCCCGCCCACACTGCTATCCATCTTCACTAGACCCATGTACAACTTTTTGCTGTACGGGTCTGGCTTGCTAGGCTGGCTGCCACCAGCTTCTAGGCCAAGAATCTGTGAACATACAGTTGTTATCACTCAATTGATTATTATTATTTTTTATTATTTTTTATTTTTTTTCTTGTATTCCAAAATGAACTGATGACTGGCCCTTGGGACCTTTTAAATGTACATTGAACTATAATGATGTATGAAACCTAAAAACTGAAATGGGTCCCTTCCAGTATACCACCTCTCTGATTCACACTTTTAAGTGCTTGGCAAAATTAGCAAATGAGTCAAACACCACTGCTCTCTCTCTCTCTCTCTCCCTCTCTCCGTTTCCTCTGCCATGTCTTTCTTGTGTGCCTGTTGCCATGGTGATATGACACGCAAGCAGAGGAGGTCAGATGAGACGGAGTAGAGGGGCTGGAGGTGGTCATAACGGAGGGCGGGTTGCCTGATAAGCCGCAACTCTTAACAGCTGAATTTTAAAATACTATGTTGCCTATCTGCTCCTCGGTAGATGTGAAAAAATGAATTTGTCATCTGGGAAGTCGGCCTTCTTTCTTTCGCTGCTTAGGCTTTCATCATGTTTACACGTTCGCACTCTGCAGTGCTTCACCAGCATGACAACTAGTTGCCTCTCAGCAGGCTCGCCCAAGTGAATTGAGATGTTTAAGTACTCTGTCTTGTCCTGAAGATGTGTGGGGAGGGGTTTGCGCACCTTCCCTTATTATACATCATTATTTATTATTACTACTAGACTAATAGTGATGGATGGATTCATCGCTTTTTACCTAATGAAACTCTAACATGTAAAAACTTATGGTGGCTTCAGTGTGTTGACACATTTCCTGTCAGCTGATGTTGTTTCAGGACTTCTGTGTCTCTCATACTGATGGATTACTGCAAGTGATGATATTATTTTAGGTTGTCTTGCATACCCATCATTTTTAAAATCCTCTCCAAAGAGTTTTTTTTTTACATTTTTTTTTAATTATTATTTCAATGTCAGAGGACTAGGAGGGCTTAAATCACGCCACTTTTACCATCTTTTTACAAGCTACCACACTTAGGATCTTTAAGGTTTTATTAATGTCTTCATCCTTATTTGTCAAGGCTTTACTCGATAGTTCAAAGAAGCATAACCTGTGGACTTGTCTCAGGTCTTTTGACAAGAACCTGCTGGATGTGTTTAAGGTTTAAAACATGAGATGACTGCATCTTTTTATTTGTCCCATTTAGGACAATTAGCTTGAGAATGTCTCTTCATTTTGTAAAATGCATTTTCACTTAATATACCCCTTTTCCTCATTTGATTAACTCGGGAACAGATGCTCGAAAAACACGATTGCATCCTTTTACCTTTCGCCCATGCTGGTGTGTGTTTGTGTTAACTTTTACTTCTTTCTGGGGGGGGGGCTGAAAGTGAGTTGCCACCTGTCTTGCAAATTGGTGAAATCTGTTTTATTGTTGTTGTTGTTTTATCTATTTTTTTCGAGTTGTTGCAGTCTGGTTTAACCCCCCCCACCCCCCCCCCCCCCCCCACCCCCGGTCAGACGCCACAGTGAGGCTGTGCCCTCTCTTGCAGAAAATTAGCATGTGCATTCAGATGCCGTGTTCTCATCAATGCCGGTCAGAGCCAGGCTGGATTAATACCCTCAACCACTGCAGACATTTGATGCCGGACTGAATGCCAAATAAAGCTTTTCCCATTGGACTCAGAAGGCACATACAAGGATTCTTTGACCAGTGTTTTCTTGCAATTATTATTTTTGTGTGTGTTTATTTACTTGTTAAGTGTAAAGCTCTTAATGAGTTTACAGTGATACGTTTTTTGAAAGTCTAAACGAGAAAATAAAGATGACAAGTACCATTACAACTATCGGGGGCTTAGCAGACTTCCCCGGCAGTTTATTTTCATCTCCTTTCTGGTCAGTTTTCTCTATTTGGGATCAAAGAGGAACCTATCAATGTGTCATGGTAACTTTTCTTTTGAAAAACTCCTCTTTTAATGTCCCTTCTCATCCTTTCCTTACAGAAACAAATAATTGTGGATCCCCTGGCCTTCAGTGAGGAGCGCTTCCGTCCTTCCCTGGAGGAGCGCCTGGAAAGCATCATCAGCGGTGCCGCCCTTATGGCCGACTCTTCGTGCACACGCGATGACCGCAGGGAGCGCATCGTGGCCGAGTGCAATTCTGTGCGCCAGGCTCTTCAGGACCTTCTGTCCGAGTATATGGGCAATGTAAGTGTCTTCATTTAAAACTTCCCTTACCACCATCTTCTGCTCTGCTGGCAGGAAGTTTTGCAAGTTTGAGTTCACAACTAGAGTTTGAAGCTAACGGATTACCTTTCTGTTTGTTGTTTATTGGTCCAAGTGAATCTTAGCCTTTCTTCCCAAAGCACAGTAGATTAGGTTTCGGTTGTCTTACTTTGCTCGAAGTTTTAAATGTTAAGAGCATTACGTTCCAAATAAAGTTTCTATGAAAAACCGCTACACTTTTCTCAGGTGAACCAGAACATTTAGGAGAAGGCCTTTATTTTTCCAAATAAAATCTTGAGACCGTGGTGGAAGACGGGTGCCCTCAGTGTACCCCTCTATTTTCTTCTGTAACGATCTGCCTTCTGTAAACTGGTACCTGCCTTTATTTGGCTTTGGGATTTAAAGATGATGCGTTGCTGCTTTTTCTGAAACTGTTTGGCGGGTGTCAGCGTTGCTGTGGCAGATGTACGTGTTTAGTTGACATTCAGTTGGATACTCTCATATTCTTCTTCTAAATTTGTCATTGTTGATCAGTGTTTCCAGCTTCTGCCTGGTGTCGTCTTCACTTTAATTGATGTCAGTGGATTTGAGTTTAGCCAACCATTCACCGGAGACATGCATCTAAATTTAACGTCAACACAGCTGCACGGCGGAGATGAGAATGGTAAAGGCAGGTTGCCGTTGAATGGTTGTGCAAAGAGGGGAAAGAAAAAGCGAGCAGTGTCCATTTTAGTTTGACAATAAGTGGCGACCCTGTTAGTCGTGCCCCTCGGTGCTGTAGAGTACCGTCAGCTGGATTTGGTCCAGGGTGTTAAGAAAAGTCACACAGCCTAAATCTACTGACTAAGTTCACTGCTGTGAGGGACGTCAGGCTCTCCAGGTGAGAGGATACGTAGTCACACATTTAGACAGAGAAAAAAACAAACTGAATGCCATGATGCAAACATTACAACCTGATTATCTACAAAGGACTGTGTGAATAGTAAATACCCGGAGCGACTTTGATGTCCTCTGCTCTTTGTTTTTGTAAGTATTTGGCAGCAGCTGGCAGTGCAGAAATGCCATCAGAACTGTGACACTGGGCATGCTGCTCTTGCTCCCCCTGAATACTTTTGAATCTGAGCTTTTTAAAAAATGTTCGAGTATCTCCCCCTTGAGATGAGGAATGTGAAAACACCGTTTTTGCACAGATGTTAGGAGTAGGAGTTCAGTTTGTTCTTGCCACTCAGACTTATTTAATTCCTGTGGCCATTAAGCAGCTGAGTTGCTCTTTTAATTTGAGATGTTAAAAAGTAAACGGTGTAATTTGCTTATAATGGATTGTGGCGTTAAGTGCAGATTTCATCCCTTCACACAGCTGCTGCTAGTGAGCACGTTTATCTCGACAATGCAAATACTATAAACTGGTTCATCCATTTCTTTTAGGGCCCAATGTAATATTTTGAGACTGTAGATCCAGGTGTGAACACAGGCATTTTGGACTGTGGTCCTTTGCATGGCTGCTGAAATTGGATCATTTGTACAGAATGCAACTGAGCCCTAAGACTGTCTGTCATGCTTCACGCGTGTGAATTCTGTTAAGTAGCTTTTGAAGGATTTTGTGAAAGTACAGGACCAAAAGCATAACTTCACCTCCAGACATGGCTACATATCAAGTTACTATAGCAAGGCCAAACAAAATTTTCCCCAAGTTTCTTAATTGTCCTGCATCAAGTTTGACTCCAGCAGGTTCCAAACCCAAAAATGGATTTTGTAGACTTGCCGTTCTGCTGTAAAAGTAGCAGAGAGGAGGAACTAGAAATGATCACTTTAGCGAAGTTTCCCACATGAACACTGGAGATTTTCAGGGCAATGTGCAGACAGTTAGCTCTGTACTTTTTCAGCAGTTGCCGTTCACACTAGCACATCACAGCGGGAGGCTTTCCGCTGCAGAAGTGCTCTCACGGCTGGAGGTGTGAGGGAGGGCTCGCAGGAGAAAGAAGTTTAGAGTGCACAGAAGGCAGCACGTGATGCAGAAATGACACTTTGAAGAGTTCTACGTTTTCTTTGCATGTTGAGAATAACTCCTGAGGCTGAAGTGCTGCATGTATCTGTACGTTACCGCGGCATACAGGTCAGCGCTTATCATCACACACACTCGCACAGCAGCAGCAAATGCTCTGATACTGTACGATGTGTCCACACAGCATCTCGCCCACTGATGTTTCGGAGGTTCTACTTGAACGCTCGGTGGAAAATCTATGCTTGTTGCAGACATTTAATTTTCTCATGTGCCACCACTCATGAACTTTTGTATAATTTATATTTTCAGCTATCGTTATTAGATCAGGAGCAGTAGAATACCATTGCTTTCCTATTTCATTCACTTCCTTGCCAGCTCGCACATGATAGTTATGTAATGTGCCGTTATAAAGTCCTCCTCTCGGCTTAAAACACACGTGGACGTGGTTGATTATTTTTCTCTTTAGATTTCAACAAATCGCTCCCAGGCTGAACGATCTTTACTACGCCCCGTTGCAGTTATTATTCTTGGTGTGTACTTCAGTTCACATAAAACGATCTCTCGAGCCTTATCGTGTCTGTGATCAGGCATCACCGCGTTGGTTTTCTGTCCTGGCCCACTCAGAACCCAGCCGGTTTATTTTAAGCTTCAGGCCATTCATGCGAAAAACTCCAGTTTACTTCAAAACAAGTTTTCCACTTCACCGGTCCTCTGCGTGGCACTCATGCCTCCTGTATTATTTCAGAACCTCCCTTTCCAGAACAACACATCTCATCAGCGCAGTGATGAGTGGACATGACGAAAATATAACGACTCGTTTGGCCAGATGAAGAAAACGGATGAGAAGCATTATGTCATTGTCTGTCCTGCTCGTTTAATGGCCCGATATAGCCTCTGAGAGCTTTGACACATGATATGTACTTAGCATAGTGAAAGAGGTGCTATCTCGACCTGGTACCTTATGTGACAGGTAACCCCACCGCGCCTGTTATTAATGTTGACAGACTTCACAAACATCACTTCCTCTTGATGATGTTGTGTGTGCTGATATTCTTGGGCAGAGTAGGAGAAGTACAGTGATATTTATGTTTCATGCCATTAAGAAAATGTTAATTCTACACCCTACAGCCATGTCTAACCCTTGTACTGTTGTCCATCCAGATTTTCATAGTGGGAGATTCTGTGTCAAAGGCATTCTAAAAATTGGAAACGCTCTGTAGTTGTGCCTGGGTCGAGTGTGCAGGAAGCAGAACGATGATGCGAAATTTATGCTGTAGAAATTGCATCATTTTGTACGTGGCAGAGCAACAACGGTGGGTGAGAGTTCCTACCCATCTGAAGGGAAGGTTTATGCTTGACATATCAATATATGTAGTGAAAATATACGGCAGCTGAAAATACTCAAAAAGATGTGGGCAGGAATCAAATCATGAAATTTGTAGTCTTGCTGTATGTACTTGAACCCTGGAAAAACACTTCAGTGAATAGTTAATTTTTTTTTTAGAAGTTCAAGAAGGCGCACCACAGTTGGTACAAACTGAAACGGACTTTTAAAAGAAAGAGCTTCTGAAATATCCGACAAAGAAATGGCTTCAATGGCGCTACACACAGTGTGGTGTATGCAGATAAAAGTAACTGGGAGGATGGCCACTAAGCTCTGTTTCAGTTTGATACAATGTGGGACCTTTTCCCATTAGGTTTCAGAGCCAAGATGGAATGGTTTTTATCCCATATAACTGTTTGACCCTCACGGGCTTTAGTTATTCTCGAGTGCTTTTAGGTTCTTCTTTTGAACGTTTCAACCTATCCGTTACACGGTCCACAGTCGATGGACTCTGTGTGTTAGTGCAAACGTAGTTGTTGAAGCAGAAGTGGGACATGAGAGTTCCTGTAAAGATCTTTATATAGGCCCCTGGTACACGAGGCACAGTGAGCAGCATCGCTGGATGAACGGTGTATACCTGTTCTGACCATTTTCATGAGATCAGTGAGAACTTCAAAGCGTGCTGATTTAATAAAGCTTTCACCCACACTCTGCTTTTATTCTGAAAAGGAATGCTGACTTAGTAAGTTTGCACACAGAAATCTGGCCAACGTTGTAATGTATAGAACATGTGCTTTTGTTGAACTACTGGGATAAGGCCAATAGTTGTCCCCCCTCTTTCGTTCCTGGAGTGGAAATTGTACAATGTCGATGATGATCATTTAACAAGACTGGAGCTTGTCTACTCAGCTAGTGAAGTGGAAAGGTAGGTGGGGGGTGGGTAATGTTGCATCAGGACTGCCACACAGTATAACCTCAATTATTCTATATTGTCATGACAGTTTGGCATGGCACGTGTTCAGTGTAACACTTTCTGCCACTTTTTATTAATAATGCATCCCTTGTTCCTAGCTTCTGTCAGGGTTTTGTCTCGCATCGCGGAGTGATGCTCGGTTGCTTTGACATCTACAGCTACTGACGTTTAAATTTCTCCAGCTTGAAACGATACGCGATCATTTTCACCTGCCTGAAAAGGACATACCTGGCAGGTGTTGTTGGACCCCAGGTCTCCTTACTTCCCTTTTTTTCCAGTGCGATCTTACTGCTTGGCACTCCTTAACATTTCTCGTGCACTTTGTCTTCTTGCTGAATCCCATTTCGTCCTTTGCCATCCCCGTCTCCCTGTTCGTCCCTTTCTCTGTTGATAGCTCACTCTTCTCCTGACGCTCATTTTCTTTTTGCCTAGGGCATCTAATGTGAGTAGCTGAATTTTCTTGGCTCTATGCAGTTGTCTTTGTGCCTGCGCTGTAACGTCTCTTTAAAAATACATTCTCAAAGGCTTTATATAACCAGTAGCCGAAATGTGTATTTTAATTATACACTTTGTTGTTGCCTTTTTATCGTTGTATTTTATCTTCATGATGTTCACGTTTGAAGGGAATAAGAGGTCATGTGCACATCTGTCAGTGTGTTAATGAGGTAGCTCCGGTGTGGCTCTCTGCATGCTGCCGTTTAACTGAGTGTGGTCAGTAAGTACCCTACACTCACTCTTGTTTGTCACTTTGAAGTATTGGTAAGCCAAAAAAGGGACTCGGCGCATCGTTAGGGCTGTTCTCAGTGTGATCGGGGACGCATTGTCAGACTCGAGCAAGCTTTAAACACCGAACACGTGTTAAAGCAGAACCCAGCGAAGCACAAGCTGAGCCGACACACCCCAGTGTGAGTGTGTCAGCCCACAGAAGTAGAAGACGAGGGTCGAGGGATCCGTCTGCTGATGGCACTAAGATTGCAGTAAAGTTCAAAACGGTCTACTTCATCAAGTCGCATTAAATTGTCTTTATGAAAAAAACTGAAAAACACCCCCCCCCCTCCAAAATCACACGTAGAGAAATGCCAAAGCACGAGAGAGGGGTTCGTTTATAGTGACGCTGTGTCGGCCCCCCAGACTGAAGTCCTCATGCAACACTGCAAATTGGTATTTTTCCCATTTTGATTGCAGTGCTGATAAATGCTCTGAAGTGTACGATTTAACTATGCTGGTTTATTTCAAAAGGGGGAACGATTAATGCGGCTTTCTGTTTGAGGTTTAGTTTTTTTCTTCTTTGGATTCTCTGGCGTGCCTCCACACTCCAGAAACAGGTGCAATCCCCACCACACCATATGTAGAATGGTGGCCCTCCAAAAAACTGTATGTTTTCATTGGAGAGCAATGTTTTAGCCAGTCGTCTAAAATCTCAGTGGTCGGTCAGTTGGATCACTCAGAGTGGCCGCTGGGCGTAGAGAACAAACTCGGTCAGTTAATGTTGCTTTAACTGTTGCTTATGCTTAATAAAAGCATACATGTTGACTAAAAATAAAAGTTTTAGTTTAAATTGAAGCGGCCTAGAAATGAGTTAGATCTGTGTTGGATAGTAAAAACTGAGTTCTGATCACCTGACTTTATACAAACATAGTTTTGAGTCATTTAGGCTACGTTCAGACTGCAGGCCTTGATGCTCAATTCCGATTATTTTTTTTTTTTTTTTTGTGAGGTCGTTCACATTGCAATTAAATGCGACCTGTGTAAAGACACGTTTGGGTGCGTCGTCGTAGCCAGGACTGGTGGGACTGTGATGTGAGCGGCTTTTCAGACGCGGACTTCATTCAAAATTTTTGGATGACAAGGAGGTCTTTCATTTATCTCTGAGCGCCTTTCTTTAGCGCTATCACGACAAGACACACACCTCAGACGGTCCATATCGGTGAGCAAACGCGTTGCGGTTGGACTGTACTGGCTGGCAACAGGTGCTTGCTACCGTACGATTGCTAACCTCTTTGGAACAGGAAAGTCTAATGTCTGCCCAAAAAAAATCGGATTTAGGTCACTTCAGTGTGCTGTCTGAACGTAGCCTTAGACTCCTGCTCCCGTCTCCACTGCAAAGTCGGCAGTTGCAGGTTGTCTTTGCAATGTGTTAAAGTGCAAATTTATTCCTCAGCGCTGCTGATGTGAGGAGACACCGCAGGGGGTCTGCTGTTGCAG
Source organism: Odontesthes bonariensis (assembly GCF_027942865.1). Lineage (NCBI taxonomy): Eukaryota > Metazoa > Chordata > Actinopteri > Atheriniformes > Atherinopsidae > Odontesthes > Odontesthes bonariensis. The sequence continues at coordinate 14,695,359 of NC_134518.1, read as the reverse complement.
CCTTTTCTTGGCATCGGTTTGGTGTAGAAGCGCCCCGAGTCTGGCGCCCTGGTCTCGTACCATCTATCGCGCTCACTCAACTTTGGGACCAACGTAGTCGTGTTTTTTTTTTTTTTTTTTTTTTTTTCCCGTTTCTTAATGCCATTCTGTTAATAACGCAGAAAGTTTCAAAGATGTGAGAACTACCACACGACCAGTGTCAAAGCAGCAGTTCAGTTTATCTATTTGTAATCGCATCTAAATTCTCTAAATGATTAATTAAAACAAATTACACACCACATAGTGTAATGGGACAAGATTTAGTGTCCCACAGCTTTCCATATATTTACAGCTACCATAAAACACGGGTCTGCCAGTAACTGCTTTTCAGGCAGCGTTTCTCAGACATGGCCCTTGATCTTTTGCTGGTGAGCTCTGGGCTTCTTGATTGGCTTTGCCAGCAAGTAGACGAGCCCAATGCAGCTATGCTTGTTGTTTATTAGCTCTCCTTCACCCCTCTGTGTTGAATGATTTCATTGGCACTATGACAGTTTTTCTGGCAAGGCATTGTTATATGCACACTCCCCTCCGACTGTCATTTATTTTTTGACAGACTTTTCTCAGTTTTCCCCGCCTAATTTTCCACTTGGATCGTCACCGTTTTGTCTGCCTGAAGACGGGGAAATCAGTCAAGAGAGAAAGCGATAATAAGATGATATGCCAATATCACGATGGCGATGACCTTTTCTATTAACCTCGTCTGTTATCAACACTCTGTTTATCGGACGCGAGGAGAGCAGTTTCTGTAAGTTACCAAAGCAAAGTATTTACCCTGCGACACGGGATTTTTACTGGCTCAAAGCTCTGGGCCTCTTTTATCTTCACTCTTTGGCTACAAAGCCGTGCGGTCAGAATTAAGCCACCAGTCATTATGTGTCATTACTATGTCACCATATGCTGCCACAAAGCCTCATATTGTACATCCTTAATGAGGCCTTCATAGATGTGTCTGGGAAATGTGGAGACCTTACAGATGACCACTCTGGCTTCTGAGTTGGCACCCCTCTCTGATCAGTGTCAGTCTGTGGCCCAGTGGTTGGTAACCCCCCCCCCCTTTTTTTTTAAATTGTTACTAAATTTATTTTATTTATTTTTTCAGAATCTAACAGAACTGCAGTTACATTTATCAGAAAATCATCATTTAAATGCCCCGTTAGTGCTAAGCCAGAAAATGAGAAGGCTTAAGGTAGTAAGCTAGACTTATTAAAAGCGAATTCAGTGTGTCATTTTCACACCACGTTAATCCTCGTTATGACATAACTGAGCTTTTTTGAAGACCTATTCAGCAATATACAGTGTTCACTGTGGACGAGTCACCCCTCTGTCACAAGGCTAACACGCGTGTGCACAGTTTCACACCTGCGTTAGCACCTGCAGGCTGCAGTTGTTTCCGGTTCATTGGACGTGCACATCTTGGAGCCAAAGTAGAACTGAGGCACTGGAGAAAACCCAAGCATACAAGGGGAGATGTAGATTTTACACACAAAGCATCAATCTGGATTTTAATAAAAAAAAAAGAAAAAAAAAGAAAGACCTTTTAGCACTTACAAATGTAAGCTAACTTGACTGGTGTTTGTACTCAGTTATTATGGACAGAAAACATTCCCTGTTTCTGATTTATCAGACGACTTATAACAATCCCTGTTATATTGCCACAGATATATCTGTGGAGCTATTTCTAGTTATATTTAACTGGCGCTTGGTGGTAATGCAGTACGACCACGCTACTTAGGTGGCAGAAAATAATGTTGAAAGTAGAAAAATTAAGGAAATGGTTGAAATTGAGTAATTCCCCAGTGATTTTATTATTTTTTAAAATGGTATTTTCACTTAAAATGCACATCCCTCATTTCCAACATATCAATTGAATGCATGTGAATACGGTAGCGATGCGCAGGTTGTGAAATTCTGGACTAATGCTGATGTTAAAAATAACAATTAGGCAGAAAGCCACTTGCGATTCTTTTTGACATTTATTTTCCCTTTAATGCCGTGGCAACCGTAAACGAATGTCAGCTTCATGACAAAATCAATATGACACAGCCGGACACACCACTTAAAAACCAGCCACTGCCTTTGGTTGATGCTCTCCTGATTTCCAACGAACCGATGGTCATCAAAAAACTGAATTTCTCCTAATGCCAACGTATGAGTCCATATCGTTTGGGTTCTTCAAGAATTTTGCTTTTAAGGGGTATGTTTTTATAGATGGACGGATAACTCTGTTTTATCAGCTGTTGATGAACACACAGTCTCTACAGGATACAGTCTTGGCTTGAGATGCTCAGGAGGGAGCCGTAGCTGTACAGATGGATAAAGATATGGCTGCTGTTTTCTTAAAACTAGTGTTGCACCGATACCATTTTTTGGCCCCGATACCTGGCTGTGCAGTATCGGCCGATACCGATACCACTCTGTTTGAAAAAAAAAAAATAATAATATATATATATATATATATATAAACAATTTTTTTTTTTTTTTTCAAACAGAGTGGTATCGGTATATATATATATATATATATATGAAGAGCTGCATACTACTTGGATGTAAAATGTTAAATCTTTATTAGTTTACAAGTTCATAAAACACACGGGGTGGGGGGCTCCGATCTAATGGAGAGAGAGAAGGATTGGGAACGCAGGCTTCCTTGGTTGCGACACACACAACAGACTAACCCTTAACACAGCACACGGAATGAAAACCCACTACAAGTCAGGCTAGCTTCACTAGCTTTAAGACACGCTTTAAACACAGCACACGGAATGAAACCCCACTACAAGTCAGGCTAGCTTCACTAGCTTTAAGGCACGCTTTAAACAGCACACAGAGTCAACACACCACAAAACACGCGGCTAACCTGCAGCATATGGCGCCCGTTTAACCACAGACCCGTCACTGCTCCCCACGCAACCCCACTAATCAATACCACATAACAATAGGCCGACCTATACATAAACACTAAAACACAAAGTTAAAAGGAGAGGAATACTTAACTCGCCCACTTGGCGAGACCCTCCCCCGGGGTCTGAGCTTGTGCCGCCGTCCAACTCCCCGGGGTAACGGCTTTGCTGGACGGCGAAGACGGTAACTGGCTGTCGGCTGGTAGTGCGCTGTCACGACCGCACAGGGAGTGATGGCGGTCCAGCACTCTCTATCGTGGACCCTGTTTTGACTACAGGAGGCACCCAGCCTCCCCTCCTCACACTCGCGCTGCAAACTCCCCCTGGCTAGCTGTCTTCGTCGCCGGCAGCTCTAGGTGACTGCGAACGGCACCCTCCCCAGCTGACAGAGTGCCGTGTCGCCAGACGTCTTGCTCCTCACACATAGAAAAAGCTGCCCCGGCATTGGTTAAGAGCGGCTATTGGCCCGCTCTCATTGGTTTGGAGCAGGCCAATAGCGATAGCTGCACAGTGATCACAACACAGTGTAGTGAGTGTCGTGAGACGTTCAAGTGTCATACAAGTATCGGAAATGGTATCGGCGCCCTATTTGTTGGTACTCACCGATACCGCCATTTTAGTGCCGATCAGGGCCCCGCCCGATACTGGTATCGGTATCGGTGCAACACTACTTAAAACACCCGGTGGAAGCCAGTGAGACACTCCTGTGCCAGAAAATCATAATGATCTCTAAATACAAATTTAATTTCTAAAGACTAATTATGGCTGCAGTTATTTATAGGACCCACAATTACTGTAAACATGAGTATATTGGGAAAATTGCTATGAAAAATAGGATTGGGTGGGGGACACTTCCACGCTGTGCGAGCTCTGTGAAATTGTCCATTTTTGTTTCTTGGGATGGATTATGTTGCCTTTTTCTCCGTCTCCACCTCATATCAGGGCTATATTGCTTTAAAAAACAAAACAAAAAAAAAAACGAAACAGAAACCGTTGAAACGGAGATGGTGGTTAATTGTCCGAGGTAGTCGGCGCTGAAATGATCAGAAGGCACGTAAACGGGGGAACTAAGGGTGTTCTACTCGAATAGTCAAAACACTTAATAATTAATGAGGAAAAGAAGCAACCAAATTCCCTGACTTAACCAAACTGAAATACAGCAGCGAGTTGCAACTCTAAACCTAGTGTTTCTAAACAAAAAAAACCCCAAAACGTAAGGTGTAAGTGCATATGTAAAATATCAAATCTGAGACCTGGCACAGCGCCCAACTAGCAACAGTGCCTCCAGGTGAGGCTACACAAATCTACTCACAGGGCGACTCGAGTTGAAGCAAGTGATCAACAATTTTGACTTGAACAGAAGACCCCAGCCTACACACTCGCACACACACATTCACACACCCACTAACAACCACAAAAAGAGGTCATGACGGAACACCTGCAGCTACTCGGCCACCCGGATTGACGGTCCGACAGAGGCTTTAAACAGGAGGTTTGGGAGCTGTACGGAGGGGCGGGACATTGAGCGATAAGTCTCGGCGCAAGGGTAGAGTGTGTACCGTGAACTGCTATGGCCAGGGGCCGAGCCCAGACGGATGTTGAACCTATAACTTTGCATACAAAGAAGAAAAACAAAACCCTGTCGGACCACAGGCACCCTCCGTGAACATTTTGAGCTCCATGACTGTTCCTAATCAGATACAAGAAATACACCAACAGCACTTTATTTTTGTTGTTGCGAGAGCAAAGACGCCTGCTGCTTTCGGGGTGTTGGACGGATAACTAAAAAAGTTAGCCCTTTTATGTACTATTACATCTAAGATTGCCTTACGGTTGTTCAAGGATTGGCAATAATGTGTTTGCTGGTGTCGGATCTATTTGAAACATTTTTGTTCCTATCAATCATTTAGACCCCAGAAGCAATAAAGCTGGTCTAGAAAATGCCTGAATTTTCCATTAAGAACATTTCTTTCTGGGGTAGAGGCAGCAAAGGCCGTCTCAGCATCTGGAGTGCTGGGATTTTTTTCTAAATGGCAGGACTTGAAGAACGGGGGAAACAAAAGTTCCTTTCACAGACGCAGTGCATCCCATCAATCTGGCGGCGGCTGAATGTGTCCGTGTCGCGTGTGAATAACTCCCCTGGTGCTAACATTTTAAAATGTGACATGGTTGGACATAGTAAACACATACATATCACCTTCAACACAGTGCCAGTGTGATCTGCTCGCAGTCTCATTAATGGACAGACATGCTCAGCAGCTGAGGGTTAACTTGACATATGATCAGCTGTTCAAGGGAATCCGCCATGTTGCGTTGATGAATAAGCAGCAGTGCTCTTCCATGGTGTGATTTTTATCTCCAGTAATTGGGGGCAGTTATTGCAGAAATAAATATCCTGGTCTTGACTTTATAACGGCTGCGTTGTTAATGTAGTACAATTAAAGAGTCACGAGTATCACATTGCCTGCTCAGAAAGCCTAAACGTGTAGAACAGTGATAATTACAGCTGCTTCCATCCACTGCTGCTGTTTTACACAACCACTCTGTCTACACTCAACCATATCACTCTGTATGGTGATATGAATTGTTATGGCAACATGACATGTACAAAAACTGTAAACTTATATTATAGCCATGGCCTGTTCACTTACCTCCCATTAAGCACAGTGTTACTGGCAGTCTTCTGGCCAACTACAAAGAGTTGGGCTTCCGAAGTCTTGGTAGTATTGTCGTCTCCCAGAATCATCAACTCCTCAAAAACTGCCTTTACCACCTGTAGTGTTTTTCTTTTATCCCAACAGTGTAAAACCACTCAAATGTAAATATAGTTTGATAAATGGACGACAGATATAAGGATGAAGCTTCATGATTCTAAGTGTGTTTCTGTCATGCTCATGTGAATAAACTGCATTGAGCAAACAATTTCCTCTCGACTCGTGACGACCTTGTATTACAATGCATAGCAGTTTATTCTGGCTAGACTGTGTGACGCGACAACAAACGGTGTGGAGGTCGAGCACACCGCGGCTCTTACTCTGCAGGTTGTGCGTTACGCCTGTTTAACGAGCATTACTGTAGCTGCTTCATGTCAAAACACCTTCTGTTGAAACTGATTTATGGTTTATTGCATTTTCCAATCGTAGCAGCATCTTTCTCTCTCCAAATGATTGGAATGAGTAGAGTATTTAACATCCTCTAGTTTAGCTTTAAGCAGCATTTTCCTTTCCAAGTGGAACTTGGTTAAAACCCAAACCCGTCCTTCTGTAAGATAAAACATCAGTGCTGTGGGTTAAAAATGTCAGAAACATTCATTCTGTTGGTAAAACGTATCGACTACAAAGTATTTTATTAAAGCCTTTTTTGCCTCGGTGAAGCAGACACAACCTTATTAAAACTGCTCCCAAACACAAGCTTTGTAATGAAAAGGAAAGTGATTCACTTATTTGAGAAGAAGAAATACTTTTCATTTAAGTGTAGCACAAAGCCCTTTTCCCACATGTTACCTTGGGGAGATGCGCCAGTTTCTTTTTTAGTTTTTGACTAAATAGAAGAAGAAACGAGTAAAAATGCCCAAAACTTGTATACATCTTTGTAAAAAAAAAAGAGGCTAAAACTAACTTCATATCAGGTCCCAGAGTAAATGCGAAGCAAGTTCTTCCTGCTTTACTCGTATTTTCAATTTCTTGCACCTCACAGTGACCTGATCAGAGCTGCTCTTTTTAAAAACAAGTAATAACAAAATTACGTTTTAACTTATTTTTTTATTTTCATTTTTTATCGCGCACCCAAAATGTCTCATTCCAGTGACCGCTATAGCTCAGGTTCCACGGAGCAGCACACGAGCTGCTCCTGTTTCCATAAAATGTCTGCGACTCGTCTCCTGAACAGGAAAAAGTGGAAGAGTTGCTTTGATTCATCAGCTTGAATGAAGATGTTGCTCCTCTTCTCCCACAGCTCTATTTAAACATTAGGCGTTTGGAAAGAGGGCTTCAGACCTGACGGCGTAATAAACATTTCACATCAGATGTTCTACAATGAAATCCACACTTTGCTTAAAACTGATGTAATATCCACGGTCAGGCTGTTCGGGCTCCGCTTAAAACAGCTGGCATTTTAAAATTTCATGTTGTCACAGCAGTCGTGACGGTAATTAAATCAAGTTCACCCGCTTTAAATCATTCAATTTTGCCATAAAAAGGAAACGGTTGGTGAGCCGTTCAATTTTAGATTGTACAGTTGATAATGAAACCTTTATGGCAGTTAAATGTTTGACATTCATCCTAATTCTTTTACAAGGTAGGTCCTACAGTTTTGGTGGTTTCATTTAAAACAAAGCTCTTTATTTGCTGCCTCCATCTTGTTGAATATGATTTGGATAGAAATCCTATCATCACTGAATCCTAACTGTTTTCGAAGGAGAAACTGTCACTTGTGAAAAAATTTTCAAGCTTTCAAACTTCTGATTCCGAAACCTTATTTTTGTGTCTTATGACAAGTAGATTTCACAATTAAATCATTCTGTACACGTGGAGCTGAATCGGCATTTTCGCCATGGCCTTAAGAAAGTAACCTTAAACCGTACGATATTACGTTTCCTTTAGTGCGTCGGAGTATATTTATCAGCTGATAAACGTACACACTGAAGCAAAATGAAATGAAAGACCACACCAAGTTGTCAGCGTACATCAGTTTGCAAACACTTTGTAAATTATAACCATTTTATTTAAAAAATATATGTTTTGAGGGGACAATGTTTGTTTTTTTTTCCTTTGTTTTTTGTTGTTTTTTTTCAGTTTGGCACATCTTATCCACTATACAGATATGAAATTGTACATATTACAATACAAAAGGAATATGGGAAGAGAAAAGCATTCATTTTGCACAAAGAGGTCGGGTAAGAGAGTAGGGATTGGTTCATTTGTGTGTTTTGGGTTTTTTTTTTTTCTTTTTTTTTCATCTTTTTTAGGCAGGGTTGGGATAAAGGCTAGAGGATGACAAGAGGAAACAAAAACAGTTTACAAATAGCCAAAGTGCAAAGGGATGCATAAGTCTACAAATTGTGGATTTCCAGTCACTTGGTACAGCTGTAGTCTTTAACAGTGAAATGTCAAATGATTGACAGAACTCTCTTGGAATCCCATATACATCCCTCATTTTTTCTTCTTCTTCTGAAATCAAAATGAGGTCTCTCCTTAATGCTAGCTGAATGACAATAAGAAATATTCAACTCAATTTAGAATTTTGAACATGCAAGACAGATTAGGAGGGCAGTAGTAAAAGCAGTGCGTAGCTGGAGGAGGTTTGAAATCAGGAAGTGGCGACGCTGGAAACATGATCAGTGTATGCAATGTTTTTCACTGAATTCAAACATGGGAGTGTTAACAATTTTTGGTTTACATTTGCACTTTGATTTTTGGAGGCATCATATGAGCACTTGCTGAGACACTGACACACAAGCTTTTTATGTAGGAGTTTGAAGCCAAAATTTGACACACTTGATAAGAGAGGAGACCACAAATGGAAATGCATTCCCATCCCTTACAATGATGTATTTCACTCAAACAAACTCTGCTGCCAAAAACGTCTTGTAATCCTAATTGCTGACTTTGATGGACATAACCAAAAAGGGGTGTTAGATATGTTAAATACAATAGATTTTCCTGATTTCCATGAAGAATTTGATCGTTTTTCAGTGTGCAGACATTGGCAAGCTGAAATCGTCCCTAATGTGTAGTCAGTGTTCATTTAAAGCCCAAGGTACCGTCGTTAATGGATTCCATTCTCTGTCTTTACACGGCCGGGGGGGGGGGGGGTTGCTCATTGTTTTAAGTTATTACGCCATAGTTTTACCCTTTCAACCATCTTATCAATTTCTCTCAATCCCTCTCACTTTCACCCTGCCCCCACAACCAAAATCCAGCACAAAGAAGTGCGAAGCTGCAGCAGCAGCCTCAGTCTGATGCTAATGCACATCCACTCCCTCCTGCATACAAATGTGTCTTGACCCAAGCTTACTGTTTGCTTATCATTGGATCTCCATTTGCTCTCGGGGTATTGACCGCAGTTTAGCTTGACACTTGTTCGTTCAAACCCAGGAACAAATGGGATATTTATTATTCACTATGAATGCATTTTTCAGGCTGTAAATGACACCCCATAAAGAACTGGGTCTGAAAATTAGAGGCTTTAGAGGTGTTTCTGTGTAGTGTGGAGGAGGATTACTCTAGAAACTATTTTCGTGTGATGGAGAAGCTAAATGTTGCTGGATCACTGGTGTGGGTGACAGAATATTAGATTCTTTTTGCCTTGCCTTAATTGGTTCAATCTTGAGCCTGTCAGTCCTGATTAGTGTGGAAGTGGTAAAGAGCATGGGGTACTGGGAAAGGGTTTTTATTTTTAGAATAAAGTGTCACACTGTTTGGCATTTCCACCGTTCCTTTCTTTCCTGCTACAACACAATAGTGTGTTTATATATCCGTCCTGGTGTGGGAAATTAGAGAAATGATATATGTTTAACTCTGTTAAGCTGATAGAAATATGGTCACAGTTGGCATGGCATCTGGGAAATGTGCAATCCATATAGAGATCTTTGTACATTAAAGTTTCCTATGATTTTTGTTCTGCGTGTCAGATGTGAGTTGTGACATCCATGAGTTTTCACGCAACAGTGTAAACTGGAGATTAAGCACAGATGAACACTGCTTGGTGTGTTCCACAGGTTAACAATTTATTAGTCATCGTTGGCTCTTGTGAGCAATCGCTCAAACATCCAATACCTTGTGTCAGCTGCAAATCAGCATTGTGTCTACGGTCTAACGTCTGATTAAGAGGGTCTTGTTCCCAAATTAATATAGTTCAATATAAATTTTTCTTTTCCTTTTTTGGGGTCAATATACTGATAAACACAGTATAATGACCTGGTGGATGCTTGTTAATTTAATTGACATACGTATTTGGTATAAATAGTGTCTTGAGTGTATTCTTCATTCTCCAGGAATAGTTGTACAAATTACCTTTTTATTTTGCATTTAAAATGTAGAGCTTGGGTGTTTAGTCTTTGTACCCTTTTGATGTATGTTTATCCCCAAAACAAATACTGACTACAAAATGGAACACTTTGATGGTTAATCGAGTTCAGTTGCCCCCGTGTTCGAGTAACTGTCTTCCTGTGCCTCTGATTCAGTTACAAATAAGTTTTCAAATATTCACCTTTCTAAGAAGAAAAATGGCATAAATCATATCTCCCCACTTACTGTATTCTGTTAGCAGAGGGCCATTTTGGCAAAGTAGTTTAGCTGTGCTGCAGAATATAGACAATGTAGAGACAAATCTCACAGTTTACAATTTTCCTCTTTAAAATGATTGCCCCTGGCTGATATGAACAACCTTGCATTCATAGAAAAATAAATTTGTGACTTTCTCTCTAATTCGTCCCTTAGTTGTCAACCTCTAACTTTGTAGCATTCAAGAGTTATCACATGTTCTTAAATCTCACTTGTAGAAATTATGCTTTTTTTTTTTCTTTTATACATAAATTGGAAAAAAAGCAAAAAAGCAAACCCTGTATCATCTGAAATGGTCAAATGACAAACCATATGGTCTAGGAATAAATAAGAGTTCATACTTCACACTCTTTGTAAGGCAGTTGCTGACACTTGCACTGCCCATAACCATTGATGATCACGAGGGCCCCCTCTTCGTGGCTGGGCTCGTACTCATTATAGGGTACCTGCGTGGCTAGATCTGCCATCGGCTGTCGCTGCTGGGTCCTCATCTGTCTGCGGTTCTGAATAGCCGAACAGTGGCGTATCCGCCGCAGGGTGGGAGGGCAGCACTTCCGTGAGATATACGCAACGAAAATGATGAAAAAGAATGAAAACAGAAGGGCCATAGTTCCAATGATAACCTTCTGAGTCATGACTGTGTTGTCTGTAGCTGAGAAGTCATCCGTGACAGCTGCCTCTTCCAACAAAGCAGTAGTTGCTTGAGCAGTGCGTGGTGTTTGTGTTGTGGTGGTGGTGGTGGTGGTGGTGACGGCTGTGGTAAAGCTCCCAAAATCCTCTGCATAGTCCTGTGTGGGGGTTGGCTGCATAATTCCAAACAAGGAGCTTGTGATCTCTGCAGCTGTAGTAGCGTCTGTGGTTGTACTAACGGTCTGAATTACTGGTGCTGAAAAGTTCTGGCAAAGCTGGAACCCATAAACGGCATCGAGTATCTCCTCACCTTGGGCGTACTCTGGACTGTGGCAGAGAATAGAATGTTCCCACCTTCCCTTAAAAGTGCTTAGCCACGTGGCCAGAGGGCAAATCCTTTTGGTACATTCCCAAAGGTTGCTTGACAGCCCAATTGTACCCAAAGACTGCCACATATTCAAGACTTGGGCATCCAGGCTGCTCAGTTTGTTGTTATCCAGCAGCAAAATTTTTAAATTTGGCAGCGTTTGAAATACATCAGATGTCAGGACACGTATTTCATTTCCTGTTAGGTCCAGCTTCTCTAAAGTAGTCCAGGTCCATTCCATGCCACATGTTAGGTTGCTGATCTTATTCCATTGGAGAAACAGAAACTGGAGGGCAACAAGGCGAGGGAAATGGGCCAAGTTAATCTTGGTCAGCTGATTGTGCTCCAAGTGGAGCTCTTTAAGCTTAATGAGCCCAGCAAATCCATTCCGGGCCAGGCTCCGTAGACGATTGCTGCTTAGGCCCAGATATTCCAGGCTACGGCAGTCCCAGAATGCCCGAACGGGTGTCGTACGAAGCTGATTGGAGCGAAGGTGAAGTATCTGGAGCTTCCTCAGTCCGTGGAACAGCTCTGGTTCCAATGACGTCATCTGATTGAAGGACAGGTCCAATATCTGAAGATTAATGAGGTGGATGAAGGTTGTGTTGGGCAACTTGGTGATACGATTGGAGCTCAGATTAAGGTCTTTCAGTTTGTAGAGCCCTTGAAAGGCGTCCTCTTGTACTGTAGTGATCTGGTTGTGGTCTAGATGTAGCCACGTGAGCTGGCTAAAACCATAGAATTGATCAGGGCTGAGCTCGGTAATGCTATTGTGGCGTAGTGACAACCCCAGGGCGCCTTTGTCCACACCGTCTGGCGGTGCTGTAAGCCCCTGGGTGTCGCAGTAGAACTGCAGGTCCTCACAGCGGCATTTTTGAGGGCAGGTTGTGCATGATGTAGGAGACAGCAGGCACGCTAGGAGCATGCTGATCACACTCAGAGCCACTGGTGCAGGTCCCACCAATGGCCACCTTGAATGGAAACCTGGGTGGGTTCAAAGACAAGAAAATGAACTGTGGGGCGGGAAAGGTAATCTCTGCAGAGCACTTATTACTAATTCATCGCAGCGTTTGTGCTGTTTGTGTATGCTCTCCATCTTCCCCAAACGTATAACAGACAACACATTTCACACTGGCAACTTTCACAAGTAGAGAGCATGTCTCTTGGATAATTGTTTTAAAGAAATGTCATTTAATTAGACAATTAGTGGTCGATGACCTGGACTTTATTACTTCTCTTTTAAGCACATTTTGATCCCATTTTGTGCTACGTAGTTAGGCTTGAATGCAAACTCCCTCTTCCTTACTGTCATAAATTTGTCATTTATTTGTGGATTTTTTTTATTTTTTTTTATTCTATTATTAATTTTTGATCATCACCCATCATCCTTCGAATTAGAAAATAAATGCACTTTCTAGATTTTTGTACAGCTCCTCTGTGAAATACAGATGGATTTTAAAAATCTGTGTCATCCTAACTGGTGTCTGTGAAGAAAAGTAAATGAAGCACCGCCGCAGTAGACAGACAAGGCAGATGAGCTTTTAGTCCCCAACCTCCCTCACTATTACTTATTTTCCCTATTCATGTCCAGACCCACAATATAAAGGGCTAACTTACCCATTCTTTTGTGCACATCGGAGGCTGCATTCAACTGTCCTTTTCTGCAGACTCTTGGAGCAACCAGATGGAAGAGAAATCCAAAGGGAAAAAGCCCTTTTGAGTGAGCACAAAAGGAATCGACCTCTTTGGAAATAAAGCAATTGTGAACCCACCCAATTGAAACAAAATGTGAAATTCCATGTCCCAAGATGACAGTTATTCCTTTGATTTTGCTTGAGCCACTTAAAATCCAAGCTTAAAGAAGTGATTGAATTTTCCTCTTTCATTCAAGGAATCCTTGAAATAAATATTTACATATTTTCTTAAGTTGATCAGTTGCATCCAGAGCGACTCCTGCGAACAGAACTCCCCCCCCCCCTCCCCTTCTCTCCCTTTTTCTTCTTCTTCTTTTTTTTACCCTTTTTTCTCTCCTTCCACCGCAGTGATGTTTCCTCAGACGCTTAATTGGCGATCAAGTGTTTCTCTTTCATGGTTGTGGTCGTCCAGCCCTAACTTGTTGATGGCAACCAGAGATTCTGCCTCCGACGCCGGCTCCGTCTCAGCATAACCTCTGCAGAGCTGTGAGCGAAGCCCTCGTCTGATAGCTGAGACGCAGGGAGAGGAAAAAAAAAAGCAGAGCAGGGAGTCAGGGATGTTATTCTGAGCTTTTTTGTTGCAGCCACTCACTGCTACAGAGTGGTGGCAGCCTGGCGTCGATCATCACCACTGTTTCTCTCTCTCTCTCCTTTTCTCTCCCACACACACACACACTCACACACGCCGCTAGCCTCTCACTCTCTTGCTCTCTGCCTCATGCACGGCTCTCGTGCACCTTAGTCTTCCTCCACCTCCCTCATGCATCCCGCTTCCCTCCCACCGGCTCGTCACCGTCAGAATATTGATATCTCGAACGTGTTGCGGCAGCTTGCTGTTCAAACTGACCACAGCTGTAAATCTCCGGCTCGCTGTTGTCCTGCAGGCACTACGAATGAATGTGTAGTGAAGACATGAACAAGAGTCCAAAAAAAAAAAAACAACCATACAAAATATAGCTTGTAACTTGTGGCTCTACACAAACACAAAGTGTGCTGCATTTCCTCATCTCATTACAGGAGACCATGGCTAATATTCAGAAGAGCCAAGTTTTGAATGCAGCGCTTCCATTTTTTTTTTAGCTTGACTTTGTAATGTAGGTCCAGCTGCTTTGTGGACCCAGCTTTACTATTTTACACTTGGTGCCTTTCTTTTTCATTTCCATGGATTTTTATTCATTTATGTTTGCGTTGTCCAGTGAAGTTGTGGTTTTGATGGAAAGAATGTTCTCTAATTCCTCCTTAAAGGGGAAGTTAGTTTTTTTTTTTTGTTTGTTTGTTTTTTAAACCTTGACTTTATTTCTGGCATAAAATACCCGCGTATACCCATATAATGGGAGAGAACAGGGCATAGACAATATAGCCTCTAAATAAGGCATTATCCGTCTTTATTTCAACAATACTTATAAGACGAATGAATGAATGAACGCACACGTACTTTTGCACTGTTAGCTCAGAGCTGCCGCTGAAAGCGTCGCGCGTCGATGAAGTCATCCCGTCAGACGCGTGTGTAGAAAGCTTCCTATAAGCCCCCCGATGGCCCCGGATAACAACAACACGGCAACTACGAGCTAACAGTGCAATAGTACGCGTTCAGTCATTCATTCTGCTTAAAGTGTTGGTGAAATAAAGACAGATAAGGCCTTATTTAAAGGCTGTATTCTCTACGCCCTGTTCACTCCCGTTATATGGATGTACGCGGATCTCATCATCTAAATATCTTCTGAAGGACGCTGACTTTCACCAAACTGAATAGATGAACATATTTCATGCCAGAAATCAGGTCCAGGTTTAAAAAAAAAAAAAAAAATAAAAATAAAAACTTCTCCTTTAAGGAGGTGGATAGAGACTCACCTCAGTGTTGTCAAAGACGCTGCAGAGAAATGGCTTCTATAATGAGCACCTGAAGAAGTGCTTCAGAGCCCTCTTGCTTGGAAATTAAATATAGGCTTGGCATGGATGAAATGGGATTGAAAGAGCAGGCTAAAACCCCGCCATAGCGCTGCATCCTGCCAAAATGAAATCACAGGGGATTTGTGCTGTTAGTGCTCCCTGGCCCCTAACTATGTGCATAACCCCCGGCTGGGCAGAGGGTAGTGGGGGATGGGGCAGGTCAATGCCACCATCATCCATGGTGTTACGCTGCAGTTGATTTAAGCGTTATAAGACAGATGAGCAGCCCGAAATGCAGCAGGTTCTTTGCCCTTTCCTCTGCTGCCCTCCATGTTCATCTGATTTTAATCTGATTTAACGATTTTTCCAACATCAGCGCACCTCTCGCTCTGTCCTTTTTTCTCCTGCGCGATCTTTCCACCTTTTCTCAAAGTTTTACATGTCCTGGTTATGCTCGAGCAGTTCAAAGAATGCGGCAGCATTTCTGTGCTCAGTGGGTTGCTGTGGTCAGGGCTTTCACTGCTGTGCTGAGCTTAGTGGTGTAACTGCTTTGTGTCAGTGTTACTGTACCTAATTTATACAAGAAACCATTTGTACCTAACTCTTACTTTTTATTCAACACTTCTCCTCTTCGAAAGCGGCACAAACTATATATGCGGAAAAGAAATCCAAATATCTTAAAGGGATAGTTCGCCTCTTTTGACATGAAGCTGTATGACATCCCATATTAGCAATATCGTTTATGAACATTGCCTTGCCCCCCGCTGCGTCCTGTGAGCCGAGTTCCAGCCTAGTTTTGACGTTGACGAAAGTAGTCCGGCTAGTTGGTTGGGGTTTAAAAAAATAAAGCGTTTTGCTTCTCAAAACAGTAT
This sequence comes from Odontesthes bonariensis, assembly GCF_027942865.1. Lineage (NCBI taxonomy): Eukaryota > Metazoa > Chordata > Actinopteri > Atheriniformes > Atherinopsidae > Odontesthes > Odontesthes bonariensis. The sequence goes on along the minus strand of NC_134518.1, from coordinate 14,679,684 downwards.
GCGTTCAAAAGAGTAATACATTTGCATCACAAAATCGTTGTACAAAATCATACAGCTTCATGTCAAAAGAGGCGAACTATCCCTTTAAGTCATGCTTTTCACCAGGGATCAGTTGTAGTTGCAAGCTCCTTACAGCTGCTTTTTCATGTATGATAAAATAACGGACCATCTCTGTAGAGATGTGGACACATTCAATTAGTTCCCTTTTTGTTTTGACCTGAAATGGGGATCTATAAAAACCCCCTAATGTGTTACAGGGAGAGCCCATTATTTTGAAAATGCGGCTGTGATCATCAGCCTGTCTGGCTCTCCCAAACATTGGCTAACTTGCTTTTGCTTAGCAACAGTGCTACAGAGTCACCTCTGTCACAGCCCCTTTCAGACATGCGCTGCTTCCATTTATCGGACGTCATGTCAGAGTGAGCACCCCGATGCCTTTTGTGTAAAGGTTCTATACACCGAGCCCATGTCAAGTACCAGCAGCAACAAAAGGCCCCCTGCTGCGTCTCCTCACTCTGCCAGCATCACGACGAAAGGGGGAAAAAACTCTCACTGCAAAGACCACGTCCAGCTCCCAGCTTGGCCGAAGGAGTTGCCCCCTGTATAACTTTGCAGTGCAGAAGGGAGTCGTAGTCTGTACGTTGTTCAATAATGGAAACCAGAAGATGGATTATATTAAAAAAGAAAAACAATACGGTTAAGGAAGCTGTGTTTACATAGTCACTTCATTATTAGCTCTGTGTCCTTTTTTTTGCGATGCAGTATAGTTCTAGCTCAGCTGGTAGTGTAACATATTCAGGCTTCTCAAAGACCTCGGTTTCATCTGGGTGGGTGTTTTTGTTTTTTTTACATTTAATGCTATAGAGCATTTGAGCTCCATGCTTTGTAAAGTACATAATGTCACACAAACGCATTTAGTTAATTCCCTATATTTAACAGCCAATCAGATTTCTCCCACCGACGGATCCAACCCTGATTCCACTTGAATCGGCTGAAAAAAGAAAAAAAGAAAAAAAAATCCTCAACGGCCTCATAAATGGCAGACAGTGCGTTACACACAAAAATATGACAGACACCCACCGTTTTTTACACGAGCTCTCAAAGTGTTTGAAATATTTGGGACATCGTTGCATTACATAGGTGCAGGATGAGTCATCAACTTTTTTCTTTCTTTTGTTTAATCATCTTTGAGTAATTCAAAGATGATAATTCCTTAACGAAACTCCTGACAGAAAGGTGGCATCTAGTGCAAGACTTATTCAAACTCCAACATTAAATATCACAAGCCTGATAGCAACTGCTTTGTGCTCCAGGAATCACTTGTTAACGTTGTGGGTTCGGCGATAATTTCAGTGTTTATTTGAGGGCAACGGGGGCGCTGGTCCAAGTAGGCTACAAGGGTTTGCAATAAATAAAAGGATGAAGAATGGGATTACGCTGGGTATCTGCCAAACACAGGCTACACTTAAAAAAGACTGATCATTTTCATTCTCACCAGAACGTTTTCCATATAAGTGTGTGTGAGAGAGTCATGTCATCTGCATGATCTGCCTCCCAGGACTAAAAACCTTCATCAGCAAAAAGAATCTTAAAATTCTGACATTTACTTCAGATGATGTGATGCATCTTACAGCATGATATGTGGATAAAAAGAGGGATTGGTGGTTGGGTTGTTAGGATTATTAATGTGTGCTTTTTGAGCATACCTGATGAATGAGTCATTGTTGTTACTGCACTGTAGCACTCACCTGTTCCCATCTCTCTTTCCGTTTCAGGCGGGAAGGAAAGATCGGAGCGATGCTCTGAACACCGCCATCGACCGGATGACAAAGAAGACGAGAGACCTCCGCAGACAGGTTTGTTTGGCTTTTTTTTGCGAGCATTATTTATTCATACCCCCCACCCCTTGTGTCTTCACCATGCTCATCACCTCAATGTTTACACAAACGGAAATGTTTCTGTCGAAGCTTTTAACCCAAACAAATATTGTATAGCATCTGCAGTTCATGTAATGTGTTTGAGATATTCGACCGTGTGCGCAGGGAGTGTATTATTTCAACAGTCCGTTTTCTTCTTTCGATTCTCACGTCTCAGCTGCGCAAAGCAGTGATGGACCACGTCTCCGACTCTTTCCTGGAGACCAACGTTCCCCTCCTGGTTCTGATTGAAGCTGCCAAGAATGGCAACGAGAAAGAAGTAAAGGAATACGCACAGGTGTTCCGTGAGCACGCCAACAAGTTGATTGAGGTAATGTATCATTTTCAAGGAGCAAACATAAACTTCCAGTTGTGTTAAAATCTTAATGTGTAGTCATCAAATGCGTGCCGTCAACCAAAAATGTCTGACCCCGTTTGTTGATGCCTTTCACGTAAATCGTACCATCCTTCTCCCTATTGAGGCGCTGGTCGGTTTAACGGTCTTCTTCCATTTGTGCCTCCAACAATGAAACATTTTTCAGTCATTTAGGTCTTCTGATCATCACGATGCAAACTGTAATCGACCGGGCCGGCTCAACAACTCACTTCCATAGATTTCTTTTTCTTGCTCAGCCACCTTTAAGCAACTTCGGTTTCTCCGTTCTTTCTCTGCGACTCTGTTCAACACAGCAAACAGAGATTTCCATCAAACGAAAACCAAGCCAAAACGTAAGATATTTGGTTCGGCCACTCTTCGTATATCCTCTCATGCCTGAGATGGAGCATCATTTGCTGACATTTCTAAGTGACCGGTTTCCTGTCGGGGCTGCGCAGCATACTCATTCACCAGGGGAAATGGCCTACACTGGGGATTAGACCCTGAAGGCAGCTCCTGAAGGTCCGAGTGTCAGATGAGGCATTGGCGCATGGCATTGGTGGACTTTGCTAATGCTTGTGCACCACTTCTGCAGGCAGATTTAGGTGAACTACTCACACTATAGAATGCCTAGCTTTGGTTAGTAAGCATTGTTATGTAGATGAAAGGAATTACACAAATATATTCTTTCCAGACAGTCGCTGCTAAAGTTAGCTTTCACTGTCACAGTCGGTAATTTAATGAACAGGGAGCTGCGAAAACTTAAGAAAATACAACCAGCTCCGTCCTTAGTGAGGGGAGGAAGGAGCAGGACTTCACTAGTTTGATATGCACAAGTTCCAGCGGCTCACATCATCTGCCAGCTGTCAGATAACATGGAGTTGAACAGGTTTGTGAAGCTGACCAACACACACTGCACCACATTCCCTGTAAATCCTGAACAGACAGCGGGAGGAGAAGGGAAAAGACTTGGGGCCCGTTTCATCTAAGAGGATCTACAAACATACGAGGGAGTTGATGGTGAAGGTTTTAATTTCTTCTACATTTGAACACGGCTGTGTAAAAGCAGAGCCGTGGAAGGCTTTCTTTAAAGACTTTCCTTGCTAAAGAACAGCTGCACATCGCTTCCAAAGTTACTGCAGATGCTGCAGCACATGAGGTAAAAGTCTCACAAAGAAGCCCTCCGTGTGTATGTTTAGCTTTCAATTCAAGATAGCTTGGGAAATGACATCATTTTTCCCCCTAACATGTCACTTCAGTATTATATAGGCAGCATGTCTTCTACTCCGTAGCGAGAGCAGCAAAGATGCAGCAACTTTAGGCTCTGTGTGACATCATGGGTTGTGTGGGCCGCCCAGAGGCGAATGGCCTATTAGTTCACACACATTTGAGAGCCACATTATGACTGACCCATATTCAGAGAATGAAGGGGAAAAAAAGAAATAGATTCAATCTGACATGTACCGAGCTTTGAGGCTCTCAAATAAGCAACGTGATGGTCGCGAGATTAGATGGCAGGTTAGTTAATGTACTTTAGAGCAACGGTTTCCTTTGAGTGCACATTGTGGTGTTTTTATTTTAAAGCTCATAATCAAAAACACAAACTCGGAGACGTGTAACAAGAGAAGTGAGGATGCAGAAACGCTTCCACGGACCACCAATCCAGTGTAATGGTACACGGTCCGTGGTGCAAAATGATTGAATTTAATAGCTACCTTTTTTCTCCTTTTTTAGTTTGTTGCCGACCTAAATCTTATTTATTTATTTAATCATTTCAGTTTTTTTGGCACACGCATCCAAACATTGCAAAAATAAAGCGTTTCCTGCAGTAATGACATCACGTCCACAGTTTGTCTTTTCAGAATAAGAATGATTTCGAACCAGTTTCAAAGGCAGCGTTTTATCACGTTTACTGAGAGAACAACTAAAAAAGAAATACTGCTCCGTTTTTTTTCTCTCCCCGTTTAGTTTATACAGTGATGACACTGCATTTTCTTGGCTATGAAAACATACTCTCATCTTTTCTCCTCCCTTTTTTGACCCCCACACACACACACTCTCTGAGGAGAAATATTAACAATGTGGGATCACAGCTGCACTTCCTTTAGCTTCGTGCCTTCATCTTCGAAGCGTTTAGATGTTTGCATGTGAGGAGGCATACGAAATTATTTTTGAATGTGAGAAACAACGCAGTTTATTGAACTTGCATAGCTTTGGAATTACGAAGTGCTTGCAGTGGGCGTTTATGGTCATATTCTGTCTTATCATTTTAGTGTCTACATGATATCCTTCGCTTTAGTTTTAGACTGGCAGAGAGGGCATTTCTGCCGAGCCCGTGCGCTCTGTTTGTTAAAGGTGGGGGAAAAAAAGGTGACAGTGAGAAAGAAGAGGTGTGTGTGTGTGCTCGCTTAGCGTATTGTGCGTAGACTCACTAAAGACTTTGACATTTGAAGTTGTGTGTCACAGCGCTGCAAGAAGAGCTTTGTCAGTCAACCCGAAGGAAGAATTTTCCTCGTTTGGCTTCTTCCACCGTCCCCCCTTTCGTGCTGGAATAGCTGCTCACCCAGTGGCTTTCAGTGAGAGTTGGTAAAAGCTTATGTGAAAGATTATGGAGAGTCCTGTGTCCATATTTTCATAAAGTGCCAGTTTTTTCCCTTATGTAATCACTTTCTTACCCCTCCTCATGGATTACTGAGTGTCCTGCCCGTGGCCTCTGAATGCGTTTGAATAGTGATGTAGGGTATGTTTATATTAATGTTTTAGTACTTCACCCATGCAGCCCAAGAAGTGCTTCTCAACAGAAAAGAATTACTACGAAATTTGATGTGGGGGCATGCATTTTCTAGAAGTGGGGAGACCAAGGGAGCAGAAGATCTTTCAATAATCAGATTCAGTCCACCACTCGCACACCCACTGAGGCTTTCCAGCACCAGCATTTAAATGGATGAATTCATCTTTTTCTTAAATGGATGATTTTCATTTCATTTTTTTTCTTTCATAGAGGTATTTTATTCACTAGTTTGGATCTTTCCATCCAGGGCCCAGTATAGTTGAGTGGGCCATGAAGGATCATGATATCTGAATATCACACGGAATATAACCTAAAAATAAGTTAAGGTGAATGTTTTGGCTGTCAGATTATTATCATTTTTGTTCTTACATGCAGCTTCTCCTGCTTTGCTTTTGTTCAGTCTCAGTTCTTGAATGTCACCTCGTCTGTGCGATGACACTATGCAGCTTTTAATGTTGGGCTATTAAGATAAAAACGAGGGTTTACCTTTAAACGTTTGTGATAGTCTCTCACGCCTCGTGTTTTCTTTGTGATCCAAACAGTAGAAAATAAGTTTAGAAATGCTTCCTGCTACAGCAGAGTCTCTTTATTAGGTTTTTTGCTGTTGAAAATGATCGTGTTTCAACACATTTTCTGTCTGTTGGATAATCCCATTTTTGGCACAGTTCCTCATATCCTAGGCATCCCGTTGCAGCATTGTTGCAAGCAAATCACCGACAAATGGGAGACTCGCTGACCTATATTCACATGAAAATTGCTGGATGCATAATGTTACTCTGGAGAATGCAAGAACATTTAGAAATAATAGCCGGGGAAGCTTGATTTGTTGGATAGTAAAGATGCTCTTTAATGTTGAATGGAGGCAGGTGCGAGCAGGACCTGCTTAGCTCAGCTCTGCAGCTCCCAGTTTGCTGCTCAGTTCTGAAAGCGTCAGGAACGTTTTCCTCCTCAGGAGTGTGATGGCAGTGTGGCAGCTCGGTGATTTAGTCACTGAGAATAACCACATACTTCAGTTCACACTCGCAGCCTACATTTGCATTTGGTGAAAGTTTTTTTTTTTTTCTCTTTTTGGATTGGGGATACACATACACAAGTCTTATCTATTCATTTAACAGATGAGCCTTTGTTTAGCTTCTACTTTTCTGGACTCTCCTTTTGCGCCATCATATTGTATGATTCCAGCAGCTTCATGTGGTGCTCTTTCAGCAGTGGGCTTGTTTTCCACAGGGATTAGTTGGGTGGCAGCGCTGCTCCACTTGCGATCATGAAGAATCACTCAACCAGACCACCTTGATGAACTTCAGTTGAATTATTTATCTGTTCATTGCTTTTTCTCCCCAATTAACTCCCTTTGCCACAATCACTGTCTTTTGCTCAGTTTCGATTTGTGCGTGTTCTCCTTTCAGGTGGCCAACCTGGCATGTTCCATTTCCAACAACGAGGAGGGAGTGAAGCTGGTCCGCATGGCAGCATCTCAACTGGAAACTCTGTGCCCCCAGGTGCCTTATTTTTGTACTCCGGTGTAGTGATTCTGCTCATATGTGAGCGCTTGATAATAATCGAGCAGAAAGTGTTTAAAAAATATTTCTATTCAAGAAAGAAATCAAAAAGAAAATAGATCATAGTCTATCACAATATACACCCCCCGCATCTTCCATCCATTACGAATCCCGATCTCCCTCATTTAAAAGTAAAATAACATAATTATGTACATATAGCAGACTAATTGGGCTGAGGACTCCACAGCCCCCCCCAAAAAGTCCATTATGTTTTTTTTCTCCATTCTGCCCTTCAAAACTCTGATCACTCTTAACTGATGAATTGCCGTCCTGATATAATGTGAACACGGAGGTGGGGGCTTTGTGCACTCAGCCTGTGCTAATGTTGTGGCCGAGGGCTGTGCTGTAATTGAGCTTTAATGGTTGTAATTTGGCGATTACAGGTGATTAATGCAGCACTGGCCCTTGCTGCCAAGCCCAACAGTAAGGTGGCCCAGGACAATATGGATTTGTTCAAGGATCAGTGGGAGAAGCAGGTCCGCGTTCTCACCGATGCTGTTGATGACATAACATCAATTGACGACTTCCTTTGTGTGTCTGGTAAGTGGCGTTAATTTGCAAGTCATATCCATACAAGAGAAAAATGCCTCGTGCCACTGGAATAATCCGGGCTTTTGATGTCATAAACGGTTTAGATGGATTACTTGAATAATTACACAAGATTATGTTAGACCTCGTAGATTATGACATAGATTATTTCAGACAGCCACTGGTCAGTATTAATGTTAAATGGCTCCAGAGGATCTGCGTTATTAGTCTTTTCTGACAAGAGTCATATGTACTAAAGCTGATTGGGCTCAACAGAAGAAAGTACCACAGCATCAGTCGAACTACGTCTGAAAAATTGACAACCCGTCATGTGTGTCCAAGCACACAAATGGCCAGTCAGGCATGCCCTTAGTTCTCATTAAGCATTGAGTGGAGTGACTTTGCTCACCTCCAGCCAAGGACTGACTGTAATTTACACAGTGGGCATTTGCATTTTACAGGCTTCCTATTAATGAGCACAGAATTTGACTTCATCCCTTAACACAGAGCTTCCCAGTGGCCCTTTTAAATTCACAGCTATTCAAACACAGAACAGAGATAATAACCCTTCAATCTATTTTCTTGTTGCTCATATAAATATGTTCCAACCTTGATGTAAGCATATTATGATGAGGAAAAAAAAAAATGAAAGTAGTGTTTCACCGTCCTGATGTAAATGTCCAACAACACCTTTGACTGATTAAAAGTATCCGCTGCTAATTGCATGTTGTTTTATGTGTTCAGAGAACCACATCCTGGAGGATGTGAACAAGTGTGTCATCGCTCTGCAAGAGAAGGACGTCGATGGTTTGGACCGCACCGCCGGAGCTATCCGAGGCCGCGCTGCCAGGGTCGTCCACGTGGTCACATCTGAAATGGACAATTACGAGCCCGGTGTTTACACTGAGAAGGTGTTGGAGGCCACCAAGCTCCTCACTAATACAGGTATCACAGAAACTCAAACAAATACTCGACCAAAGAATTGGGACTACAGAATAATTCAAACCAGCCACATTTTGGAACGATTGGTTCCGAAATGATTTCATGCGATGCAGTTGTTTAAGTTGGACAGAGCCGCACGCTGAGTTCCTAAACTTGTCAATTAATGTAACATGTTTGCTTTAGAAGTGCACGGGGGGCCCTCAAAGGGGATAATCTAAAGCTTTCATATTCAATTGCTTATGCTCTTGTTTTAATTATGCCCCATAAAACTAGAAGGTGGCCAGCCCTCTGGGGATACCATGTTGTTGCTGAGTGCGATGAGCAACGGCGTCAAATTTCCCTTTCATCGTGGCGGGCTTGAACTTTATCTTTTTTTGTTAATCGTTGAATGCTCAGGCTGAACGTAGTTTCCATGCATGGGTCAAACAACCCTGCGAGAGGATCATTGGAACACTTTCTGTCGTAGCCTATCGGTTCTCTCTCAACAGATCGGTTGGGCATTAAATCCACATTTTCATAGAATTTTAACAACATGGATGATCACCTGAAAACATCCTGATGAATAAAAGCTGAACTTTTTTTTTTTTTTTACATTGTGAGATCCATCCTCTGACTCCTCTGACATCATCGGCGTCGCAGTCACTCATCACTTGTCAGATGGAATTGAGAATCTTAACCCAACATGCATCGCAGAAGTAATTTTCTCCAAATAATGTAGTATATCATTAGCCACCCAGCATGTATGAGCTGTTTTAGCTTCCATCACTAGCAAGCTAACATGACAGAACGATTTTTCGGTTGTCAGATTTGGAAGTGGCTCGGCCCCCTTGAGAGTGCACCCATTAGCAGTCAGGAAATGCAGGCTGATTGTTACCTGAGGACTCCAGCTGAGGCTGAGAGAGTTGGTTCAGGTGTTCTGATGTCCTATTCAAGATAAAGATTGACGGGATTCAAGGTCAATTAGTTTATTAAATCCTTTTGAATGTCATCCCTCTGATGTTTTAATAAGTTTGAAGGCTCTATATTGCATACACGACATTAGCAACAACCCCAAAATATTAATCACAGCGAGAGAGAGAAAAGATTGATTTCTCCGCATAATTGCAAAACATTACATGATTATATATTTGTTCTGTAATGTATTTAGTAGATTTTTTACCACCCAGTGTGCGCTTAAAAAAAAAAAAAGAACAATATGTGCAACTTAATGTTTGTTTTGGTTGCAATCAGAAGTCATCGGCTCTGTATTTTATCGGGGTACCCGTGCGTTTTCCAGCTGTTTGACTTTTTTAATTAATGTGACTTGATTTGCTGGACTAAATTTTACTCAGTTGAGGAAGTAATCACTGTAAAAATGTTAATTTTTGCCAGTCTGTCGCAGTTCTTAACATTCAGAAGCCTGCAGGTGATAAACAGTTGTTGAGCTGTAAAGCTGATGCCGCTCCCTCACTCTCTCTCTACATTTGCATCCTGACATCCATACGTCGGCGCCTCTCGCGAAGATGCAGCTAAATCTCTAAAAACTGGGTTTGAAATATTACTAATGCAAATGTGAGCCTCCAGAGTAGTTATTAAATTGTTACTGGGTCAGACACATGCCCACTGGGACAGCTTTATGAAGCTTTCTGTTGGAAAAACTCTTTATGCTAAATCAGATCTGTTCCCTTAAGCATTAGTTCCGTATTTTATGTGCAGTCATTTAAAGCCAAAAGTGTAAAATTCAGTCCCATCATAGTGTGATCTCATCACTTTAAAGTTTTTAATGAATGATTTAGAGTTGATCGTTTTTCAGTTGCAGTTTCTTCTAGCTGTATTTTTTTTTTTTTTTTTTTTTTTTAGGCGGTTGTTGACAGAAAGATCACACCTCGATAACATTTAGTCTCTGTTCTGTTTGTGTGGTAGAGGTGATGCGGCAACTTTTTGTCTTTCAAATATTGATGAGGTACAATGTTTCCTCTGCCTGTAATGTTTTTAAGGTGGATTTTCATTGGGTTTTGTTTTCTCTCCCTTTCTCAGTCATGCCTCGGTTCACAGAGCAGGTGGAGTCGGCAGTCGAGGCTTTGAGTGCTCATCCCTCCCAACCTGTGGATGAGAATGAGTTTATCGACGCCTCCCGTCTGGTATACGACGGCATTCGTGACATACGCAAGGCTGTCCTAATGATTAGAGTAAGTTTGACAGATATTTTAATTTCTTCCCATTCCAAATAAAAGGCTGTAACCTCTGAAAGCGATACAGGCCCCTACCAGAAGCTCCAGGTGTTTCCTGTGCATTCACAGCATGATGCGTGGCTTTGTGCTATTTTTCGTAGCAACAAACTTTCTCTGCACCGTTTTAGAAGCCAGTGATTAACTTGTCTCAGGCAAGAGCTGACCTAATTGACCAGACATGCAATCTAGTGTAACAACTGCCTTGGTTGTCTGTGGGTTAATGGCTTTTGCATGAGTAGAACCATAACTGAGACAGATGGTAGTAGCGAGCCATTGAAGCATTACTGACTGACAATAAGCCGACACCAAAACCCACTGCAGCTGTGAAGAGAGAAATGGCTCGTCGTAAAGTCTTTATAGTATAACTAGTTCAATGTGACTACTTGAAACTGCCAACTTGATTTCTCATACAAAGCTCGACTGCTTTCCATGTGCAAACTGATTATGTAGTTAATACTTTGCGTTACATTGTGCCGGTTTGCAGCGCTCTCCATTATTTTCAACACTTTAATCCTTTTAATTGGAATCATCAGCTCTGGTCGCATGTTTTGTGTTGACAGTTGTGCTCCAAAACTGTTACTCGGCCTTCATTATAATGCTCCCCGGACACGGACAAAAAAAAAAAAAAAAAACAACCCATGAAAGATGAATCATTATTTATTTTTGCATTATAATAAGCAGCTGATTTAAGATGGAGTTTTTAATTAGCATTCTTTAGTTGTACTGCAAGCCGGAGAACGACATTCAATTTCCATTTGCCCCAGCTCTGCTTTTGTCATCCAGATTAAGCTATTAACACTGGGCCTGTGGGGTTGGCTGAACACTACATGAAGGATGAGTGAGTGTGTCTATGTGCGTGTGCGTTGACACCAACTGAGGATTAGTGGAAAACCTTGCTTACTCATAATTTCTCCATCAGATTCATTCTGTCACTACCTGCCAAGTGGAGAGAGTGATGAGACCAAACTCAAACTTCATCCATTTTCGAAAGGAAAAAAACAACTGATCCACTTCTCATGAATGAGCCAGGATTTTGCAATCGGAGTGAGGGGTGATCTTCACGGCTTTTAGCTGTGATTATTCAGCAGGGAAATGGCTTAACTTTTTTTTATCCCTGTTGTTATCACATTTCCAGAAGCATCTTAACAATGGCGTCCTTGACTTTCTCTCAAATTGCTGTTTTTTAAGAGGCTAGAAGGGAATTTAAAACCTTCATTTCTATCTAGAGGAGCCCTTCACTTGCTCGGCTGTTGTTAAAGGTCACAGTTTAGTTGTGAAACAAGAAGTGCTGCGCTTCGTCCAGAGAAATACGAAATGATCCGAATCCTCTTGGTTGAGATGGCTGTGAGACAACATGCCCACTCACTTGCACACATATAAACTCTTTCTATAAACCTACACATGCATTCACAGCATCATGGTCTAGCCTTAAAGAAAATCAAACAAGTATGTGGTGTTTTTTTTGTTAGTTTTTTGTTAACGTAGACGGGTCTTTAACCTCTAAGTGGTGCACAGACAGTCTGGGTTACGGACATCCCTTGGATATTTGACAGGCGGAGAGAACCCGCTTCCCACCTACAGTGACATCAGAGAATATGCCTCACAGACATGAAACCGACTCTAAGTGAGGAAGCTGCTGACAGTTGGATACAGGGGGCAGCTGTCATTACCTTATGATTCGTGCAGTGTATCACAGCCCAAGGTGATATGCTGGCTCTGTCTTTAGAGGGGAAAAAAAGGGAAAAATAATCAGCCCGACTCTCTGACTGACACAAAAATAATAATAAAACTGTCCATATTATACTTACACATACACAGCCATTTGAGCTCTCTCTGCCTTCTCTTAATGATTTCACTTCATGTACCATCTGGCCATGAATGCCTCACAGGTAATTGACACAGGTAAAATAGAGTCCCTCTGCCTCGGATGCACAGTGGGGATGCAGACCTTGTATTAAATGTGATGAGTATATTTTTGCTGTTACGTAAAAACTAATATTACATTTAAATTCACTGAAACGGCATCCATTTCCCAGTGCTTTTGTATTATTATCAAACAGCAGGTCATTATTGCTACTTTGTTGCCGTTTCCCATGGGATACCCACCGTGAGCTGTCATTTCTTAGCCTCCCATATTCGCAGGTTATCTGTTCCACAGACCACAGCAGGTGATATTTCTGCCCCACCGGGCAGTATTGTCTGGGTTGAAAGACATGACTGTGAGTCACTCCAGCTTTGTATCTGCAACCAAACTCCCATTCCCTTGAGAACAAGAGCATCTCCCACATTTCATAAAGCTGCATTATGTTGTTCAGAGACCCTCAGCTATTTTTAGATGCAAGGGCTCCAAATCCATTACAGTATGGAGGAATTGAGACCGTTGGATAAGCACAAGTAGGGGCACAAGCGTGATAATTCACCTTTATCTATCCACATAATCTCCCCCGTGCCTATATCTCATACATTTTCCTGTCCCATAGTTATATTTTGCCGTAAGCACGACCTTATGAGATCAAATTTCCTTTGAATATTATCTATGGATTGTTTATTATTTATTTATTTATTACATCGTATCCAAGGTAAAGGATCAGAGATGAAGGATCCAAATTCCAGAACAACACAATTCACGTCTCCGTCCTCAGATAACCGTGACAGATGGGCGTCTGAAGGGTTTTGCTCCCTATGTTTCATACCAGCACGTACCTTCATTTTCCCTCTCAAAATGCACAGCCAGCACATTACACTTGATTTACAAATTCATTAGGAGTTTACAGTTTCTGTACCAAGCTAGGGTGAAGAAGACATTTATCTGATGCTGCCCAGGCTGGCAGTACCGGGGCATTTCTCATAGATAGTGAGCAGGTTTATTATTTTAACAGTGCTCACAGACCTGGTGAATGGCAGTGTTTTGTTTTTTTTTTGTTTTTTTTTTTCCCCATGTCCTCCACTTAATTAAAAAACGTCTCTTTCTAACTGTATTCTGCTTTATAAACTGTATCTTATCCCGCTGGGTTTTGTGCGCGTCTTTGATCTCCATTATTCCACCTGCCCCATTACAGACTCCAGAAGAATTGGATGACTCTGACTTTGAGACTGACGAATTCGATGTGCGCAGCAGGACAAGTGTACAGACGGAGGATGACCAGCTTATCGCCGGCCAGAGTGCACGTGTAAGTTGTCTCTACCTTTTTTTTGTTTGTTTGTTTGTTTGTTTGTTTTTATATTCCTTCAATAAAATAAAATACACGAGTAGGAAAAACAATAATTTCGTTTTTTAAACAGAATTCAGTCCTTTGCAGCAGTGTTGATGCTGTCTCAGCCGTTATTCTGTCAAACACTCCACCCCCATACTTACTGTGGATGGGTTATGCACAGTTGGCTTGGCAACATAATCACTAATGTGACCCAAGTATTCTTAAAAACTCTGTTCCTCGTGCAGTTCTTGCAAGCACGCATACGTTCTATACATATTCCTGTAACTCAGAAGGTTAATATTGTGTGAATTAAAGCTCCCAGTCTTCCAATGAAGCAGTCAATTTATCTTTTATAAGCTGAAAAACCAGATAAGGCTCTTGGCAGATAATAAGTCAGGCATTTCTTACCCTGTTAATAGAGGAGGTGAGAAAGATTGGATCACTGCTCAGAGTGTCCTTTTGTCTTGAGTAATTATTTCTTACAATAGTCAACTAGATGAGCCGATGTTGCCATTGTGTATGTGCTTGCTCTGAAATCCGCTTTTATTCATTTTAAGTAAAAACTTAATAGTAAATTCAGAGGCTAACTGCATTAATAATTTAAAGAATACAGAATAATAACTTAATCTCAGAAATCCCTCATGGCAGAATCATCCATCAGTACATTTCTGAGCAATTTATTTTGATCAACAAAGATTATCTGTTTTGTTTGGAGGGGCCTTTTTTTCTTTCTTTTTTTTTTCTCATCGCTGCACGCCTAAACAGCTTTATTCAAGCTTAGGTGACTCTAGAGAGACGGTCCTATTTACCAGTAATGGAATGAACACCCTGGCGATGATATTCGATTTCCTTCTGTTAAGTGTCTGCCCCCCCACAGCCCGACAAGCTCATTCACTTGAATGTCTGATTGGCTTTTTAGAAGCTGCCCTTTAACTGTCCAGTTCAAGAGGATCTACACACATGGTGTTTAACACAAAGCACTAATAAACATATGCCCTTATAATGATCTTCTCCAGAGAGAACTAATGGGCATAACTTTTGGTATTTAAAGGATGAAATAAAAACTGAAATAGATCTGGCATTTAAAAAGCACTGCAGTTCATACAAGAACTCGTAAGTTTGGGTTTTCTTCTTTTCTTTTTCAGTTCAACATGCTTTTTGTATAGTTTGATGACTTTGATAAAGAAAATGTAAAGGACAAGCCACATTATTATAATATGTCAAGGTCTCGTTCGCTAACAGCCTTCATTTCCCATAATTCCCTTGTAGGCTATCATGGCCCAGTTGCCCCAGGAACAGAAGGCAAAGATTGCTGAACAGGTGGCGAGCTTCCAGGAAGAGAAGAGCAAGCTGGATGCAGAGGTGTCCAAGTGGGATGACAGCGGCAATGACATCATTGTGTTGGCTAAACAGATGTGCATGATCATGATGGAGATGACAGACTTCACCAGGTGAGTGTTCTTTTTGGCTCACATCAGTTTTCTTTCTCCTTCTCTCCAAAATACCATCCTTTTTTTAAAAGTTATTCACATCTTTCTGGCTTCAGATGGTAACCATTACATGAACCGAAATGTCAGTGTGCATTTTAGATAATCTGTGATCAGTCCAAGTCCAGGTTTGGCTGTGAGTCTCTGTAGTGCTTTCTTCATTTACAGGGCAGCGATGCAGAGTTCGTCGAGACGAATGAGTAGGCGTGTCCAAACTTTCCACCGCCGTTGTAAAAATGTTATCCTCCAGTTCCCTTAAAAATATTTCCAAGAAAATATCTCCGTGACAGAATGCGCAGGCTTGGATTAGCAGGCCTTTGTCAAACGCGATCAGTATTCCTAACATCCACCCATATTCGCACCATTCTTTGCATGGACTTGGACACCACTGTTCATGCGTCAGAGCTCCTCATTTAACTTAAGCAGCAGGGTAGGAAGGATTTTCTCTTTATTGTTTCTCCATCCTCCCATAATCTTAATATGCATAACCATAAGCAGAGCATCAAATCTCCTCCCCTGGTAGGTGAATAGGCTTTGTGTGCATTGGAAAAATTTTAATGGACTGTCTCTCTCAGCAGAGCTGCTTTAGGTCATATTCTCACCCGTGAGTGGATTTCTTAGGCAATAAAGGTGGTTTTGTTGGATCCAACTAATCAAATATTTATTCATTTGGTAGGTACTTGGATTTCAGGTTTGAAATCATATCATATCATATTTCGATGAGTGCTCTGCAGGCAGCAATTGCCTGGAATTTTCTGTCTATAGATGTCATCAAACAATGGGTTTGCTTCTCTGTTCTGTTTCACCGGGCTTTTATGGCATTCAGTCTTTAGTTGAAATGCAGCCGAATCTGATGTTTCAGGCAATGAGGAACAACCTGCCACTTTAAAAAAAAAAAAAAAAAAAATCTTGGGTTGTTCTTAGAGTGTGTTTTAGGTCATTGTCCATCTGTACTGTGAGCTGTCCAATCAGCTTTGTTACATTTGGCTGAATCTGAATCTCCTCAGGATTCATCCAGCTGCTTCTGTCACACAATCAATAACACAAGTGACTCAATGCTTTAGGGATTCCCATGCCATCACTCTGAAGCAACTACTTCTACAAAATAGGTGGAGGCAGACTTTGAGCCGTTCCAAGCCTTCTCCTTCCCACTTTCTTCCCCTCACTTTTGGAAAGGTTGATCTTTTAGTCTATCCAAAGAGTGCTCTCTCGGAGCCGGTCTGGCTTTTTAAGATATGTGGTTCATGGTTTTTATCCTTTCATGTAGCAGCTCTGTAATACCACTGTGTTGATAGAAAAGCCTGATGAATTTTGACCTGTGTATAATATGCAAATGCTGCCACCTTATTAATCAGACAGTTCACTGAACATATATGCTTCTGAGTTTCGGGAGTCGTTGTCATAACGTGTTTGATTTTCTGTATTATATTGGGATCTAGTAACGCGGAAGGAATGCCATCCAATTTCTGTCAAGCCCATATGGTTTATAGAAGAGGATGTTGTGACTGTTTTAATGAATCACTCCAGACTTTTTGTTGCTTCATATGAGTCACATCCATAATGACAAAAGAGTTTGAAATAGGAACGCAGCCACTGATATGACTGAGACTGCATAGAACCCAGCGGTATTTATTTGCTTATTAGTAAATCTCTACCTTTGACTGAATAACTGAGGGACGCTTGGCTGAATGAAAGGAGGTTATTGGTAGCGGTGACATCTTCACATTATATAAAGGCTGCCTCACCCACAGTTTTAACCTGCAAAGCCAGACCGAAGAACGTCTCTAATGAAGACATTGGATTGAGTTTCTTTTCACCACTGTTACTAGCTATTTTTTGCTCTTCCTCAAATAGATGCAGAAGTGACTTGAGCTCATTTGCAGTGATGTTATTTTTCTTGAGATGCTCTCCTTTATTAAACTGCACAACGTTTAATTTATTCTGGGGTAGAAAAAGTACACACTTCTTTTTTTGCTCTTAATGAAGGCAGAGAGTTTTGTCATAATGTACGCGTCACCCAGTCATAAATGCTTCTTACAGATCCTAATACATGTGTAATATGCTCGAAATTTGTTTAGTGCAGTTTAAAAGAGAAAAGAGAGCATTTTATGCTTGTTTTCCATTCGGAGTCTACTTTTGTTTCTTTGCGTGCGACCGGGGAAATACATGGACATGGACATGTTGGCCGGCATGAATATCTGTACATCATGCCTTCACCCTCACGCGCGGTGATGGAACACGGAAGGTCGGTCGCTGGCTAATTCATCCTGCGCCCAAATGATTGGCCCCTCAACCTTGAACAGGAATAAAGATCAGCCAAGGTTAATGCTGCATTAGGTAATTGATTTGGACATGTCCTGACAGAGAGTGAGAGTGACTCTTGTTGACTCCTGTATTGCTCATGGCTGTATGGCAGCTCTCATTAATAAGACATGACCAGCTTGGACACATGCAACATATTTGGAAGCCACCTGCCACCGTTTCTATACAGTGCGGTGCATTGCAGACACACATCTGGAGGTCTACAGCTGTCACGGGGCCTTGAATGCTTAACCAATCCTCTCAGAAAAATCTGTCTTATTGTGAGAAGTTCAGTTGTCCTGTCATCTATGTGACCTGTGTTTAAAATGAGCCTTTGTCTATGCTAAAAAAGAGAAATAATAAAGGAGTCTTAATTGGTCACATTGCTATATTTGTTTCTTGTAGGGTTTATTTTTAGAGGAAATTGTAGCATAATGCTGTCAGCTGCCTTTTTCTTTTTTTTTTTTTAAGCCATCACAACGCCTTTAGCACAGTCTCCTGGGGTTGACTTATCCCAGTAGAACTTCCAGTATGTACGATGACGCATGGCCTTGTCCTCTGAGACCCTGGCTTGCTTTACATCAGAGTGGCAGAGGGGGAGAGCAGGAGATGGGAAAGGGTTAGAGATGAGATGAGATTGGAGGGGAGGGAAGAGAAGAGGAAGCAAGAGAACAGAACAGAACACAAAATTCCATCTGTTCTGGGTTGGATGGCTCATTTTTTAGCCTGGAGAGAGCAGCTTTGAATCCAATTTGTGCCTTGTGCCAACTGTGTCTTAGAGTCCCTGGAGGGGGCTGAAAAATGGCAAATAGCAGACAAGCTTTACTGTGGGTCAGGTTAGTGCTGGACTGACCTGTGTAGCTCGACAGGTCAGGGATTGAAATGTAATATCGGGTCGGTTACCCATAGAGTTTAGATTTATTTTGACCTAATTTAGCTCCCTTCAGTTGTGTTTTTCTTCAGCTCTCCTATGGACCAGGCCTGGACTAAAAGTGGCCGGTCAGATAGTGTTTGTTCCATTGGTAGAAAATGTTCTATGAATGACTGTCTTTAGAGTCAAAGTACTGCCAGTTTTAGTTTTCAATATCAACATTATCGTCCTGCTGAAATACTACAAATGATTGTATCGCCCTATATCATAAGAGGGATGACGATGCCACAAAAAAACATGTCTCCCCCTCTGCATTTAGTGGATATAAAACATTCTCATTTCATCTCGTCTCATCTCTCGCCAATATTATGCCAGAGTGTTGTAGTGTTTTATGTGGAGAATCATCTGTGCGCCAGCATCTACTGTTATTTTCTCTGGTGTTCTCCCGAACTATTCCCACGGTTCTCCACACGTTCCCGCTTCTGACCGAAAAACAACCTCCCACACCAAACAGGCGCTCCGTGGCTGGGATTTTGCTCCTGCATATTGAATGAGTCTGCAGCGGGGGAAAGCTGTGACTGATCTTTTCATGTTTTCTCTCCAGGGGTAAAGGGCCACTGAAGAATACATCTGATGTTATCAGCGCTGCCAAGAAAATCGCAGAGGCAGGATCTAGAATGGACAAGCTGGGCCGCACCATTGCCGACAATGTAAGTCCTAACGAGCCTCTTTCCCCTAGGAGTGATGCGAAGTTCAACTTTGTGCTATACATGCTATATATGCTCAGTCTTCCATATCCCCAACTCCCTGTTTCATCCTCTCTCCGTATCTATAACTTATGCCAGAGACTATGGTCCTCGACATAAGGAAACACACATTCAATTATCCATGGCCTCATATTTCACTTAAATACTTGCACTGTACCAGACCGTTGGGAGACACTGCACATGATTTATCTTCCAACGTATTCATGTGCCTTCTCTCAGACAGAGACTTATTGCCTCTGTGTCTGCAATATGTGCACACTTAGTTTTTTAGGTGTAGCTGTGATGTTTGCATCAGAACATGATTGTCACATCCTTCTCCTGTAAACACGTTGTTCTCTGCTACGGTTGAGATGTAGCAGCTCTGCGTTCCGCGCACTCATTTTGAAGAACACAGTCGCCCAAGGGAGCACTCTTGACTTTTCAGGGTTGCCTACAGCACCCAGATTTCGATGCTTGGCGTCGACTGTAATTGAAACCTTTTGTCAGGTTTCTGGATTGTAAATGAAAGCTTTACGAAAATCGCAACTTTTCCGCCAGAATAAACGCGTTTAACGGTTGATTTAAGACTGATGTGGTGTCAGTGAGTAGCTTCTTCCACGTGCATTAATGCTGGTGATAAAGGTGCTTATTAACCATGTAAAAAACCAAAATGCCATTTTAAAGAATCTTTTTTTTTTTTTTTACCCCAGATTCAGAAGGGAAGATGTATCAGTTGCTTTTTTACCAGTTTTCATCTGGAAACATCTGAATTTAGCTTTCGACAGAGCTCTTTTTTCCTTCATCGTCTGACATAATGAGCTGCTGGCCGACCAGAGGCCCTGCATGTTCGATATTTTATTCAAGGCGCCCTCAGAGCCATAATATTACAGGCGTAAGGCCATCACAAAGTAAAATTCTTACCTATACTGACCTAATTGCATTTGAATAATCGGAATAAGGGATAAACTGCCCTGGATAGTCACTTTTATATGCCTCGCTGCAGCTTTTGAAGATGCATATTCGCTTTAATGAAAACCGTGTTATCCCCGAAGAAAACAGATGGGCAACTGTGCAGGTGTGTGCGTGTGCATATCTCTCTGTGCACGCCTGCATACGAACGTCTGTTGACTTGTTTAGGCTCTCTGTGGGCACATGTGTACGGATGTTGGAGGCAGTTTTACCCCTGATCCTCAGCGATTTAGAGGTCCATGTTTTATTATCCTTTTGTGTGCGTGTATTCGCACAAGTACTAAAAGAGGGTTTCGGGGTTTGAGGCACTCAAAATATAAATAAATCAAGCGCTTTGGCTGTTGAAACAGACGTTCCTAGCCAAGAATGAGAGCCCCTTCAGCCTCTGAACCCATCCAGCTGTCCCTCTTAGCCTTCCTTTCTCAACACAGACCAAAACGCGAGCGGAGCAGGCAACACTCGGCCCAAACACATCAACGAGAACTCCTAGAGAATGGGCTCGGGGTAGAGCGGAGGAGAACGATGGAGAGATGGGAGAGGTAGAAAGAGTGGGCAGTACATATGTGTGGACAGGTGTATATCTCTCCTGAGAGATGAATCCATTAAGAGTGCTCGCCTTTTAATTAGCGGCATAATTGCCAAGTGGCTGGTTTTTTTTGTTTTTTTTTCTTCTTTCTTTTTTTTTTTTTTGTACATACATATGTGTATATTTCCATTCATGCTTACAGCCTATATTTAGGGCCAAACCTCAGAAACACTCACAGCAAAGCACGGCATGTTGGAAGGGTCTACATTGTCTGGCAGCAGTAGTTAAGTGAATCACTACCAGGATGCAAACATACTGACAGAGTCAGAGGAGCAAAGGCAATGCTGGGACTGCTCATTAACCTAGGCATATTAATCACTTGCGCTCTGTGCCACTGGCCCGCAGGGCCGATGAGGGTTTGCTCCTGGTATAAAACACATTGGCAGATGGTCCCAGACTGATAGCACAGCATCTTACCCCACATTTTTATTTGTAAGACAGCCACATGGTGTTTTGTGTTCCGAGAATATAGTGCTCACCCGAAACGTGCAGGTGGACATGTTCTAGTTGGGCATTTCTGTAAAACGGTTAAATATGTGTAACAGAAACTTATTAAAATTTAAAGAAATGAGTGTATTGCAGGGATGAGCTGCAGGATTTAGGTCATTGCCATACAAAGGTCTGCACTGCAGTTTATTAAGAATTTATGACCCTTTACTGCAGGGCACCTTATGAGAATTCTATCAGTGGGCTGGTAAACAAATAATGCTATGTAATTGAGATTTATAATGCAAATGTGTTAGCCACTGTGTAGCCCATAAATTCCTGCTGTTTGCGTCCTCACCTCATAAACACTTGCACGGATGCAAACAAACAGAAGCACATAACAGGATAGCATGTTTAGAGAATGGACGCAAGCTTTATTCTCATGATGTATACTTACCAAACATAGTGCAGTTTTCTAATTTGCATTTAATTAGTAGTGCTTTTTGGTGATCTGTGGGCTCTTTTGCTGGTCACAGTCTAATCCCAGGTCTGGTTGGAGATGCTCCACAGCAGACGGCTGTGAAATCAGTCGGTCCACAGACGCTCAGCCCAGCAGTTCAAGGGTCAGCCCTCAGTTAACTGCAGCTCACCCAAAGCAAGTGAAGGCTTCCCTTTTCACCTAATTGAGTTTCATCAGTCTCAGTTGATTGTTTTGAAAGGCACGTGTTTTGTTTTGGGTTTTTTCTGTTAATCCTTGGTTTGTATAATCCAAGAGCAAAGCACTTGACTTGATATTGAGAGACGTTTTAAGTTCCTCGTTTGTGGACAGTTTTAATACTTCAGGAAAGAAAAAAAAAATATTTCTTGATGTTTGTTTGTTTGTTTTTTTTCACTTCCTGTGTGGAAAAAAAAAAGTGTCACGAGTCTCCCCGTCCAATGTGGAGCATCTTTCTTTTTCTTTTTTAGCAGATTCAGTTTGAAAGAAGTTTTGATTTGTATTGTTAGTCCACGGCAGATTCTTCTTTAGCTCTGGATGATAAAAGTGAGTAAATGGAGTTATCAGTATATTAACTTTAAAGCCCGTTTATCAGGTTATACCCAGGAAGCACCAGCATTCTTATCTTCATCAGACGTCTGCTTTACTCAGGATTTCGTGTAAATGGTAAATCTACAATTTTCTTAGTGCTCGCTTTTACTTCTAGAGTCACTTCTATCATTGCTTTGAAAGCTCCTCTTCTTTCATCCGTTTCTTATCGTCATATCCTCTGCCACTGTTTTCACAGCTTTTAAACCCCAGCTATGTCGTGAACGTTTTTCATGTAACTGTGCGTTTATCCTGGAGGTTCCAAAGTTCACAGTTTGGGATTGATAATTTCCTGTTCCTGTTGAGCCATATCTCGTATTGTACCTTTACCTCAGGAAACACAGTGCTTTCCAGCGCCTCCTTTCCTCTGTGTCCTCCGAACTTTGCCAGTGATCTCAAACTATTTTTCCCAGTGGCACAGAGCACACTCCAGTCCCCGAATCTCTGCCTTCCTGTAGCCCCTCGACAGTTTCTTAGTTTTTACTTATTGGCAAAACATATTTTCCAAAAAATGACATTCTGTGATGTGTCTTCACGGGTGACAGCAGTGGCTTTTTGCTGCGTCCATTCCATTCACATCATGGAGTAAATCCCTGGAGAGCCTGGAGGGAAGATCTTTAAATATGGCAGGAACATTCTAATTGGTGGTGGTCACAGACCAGTGATGACACTTCATGTTCAGAACGCCAAAGGTCAACTTCACAGTGATGAAATAATGTTTAAAATGAAATGATGTAGACATTATACAATAGAACCCAATGCCACAGGCCAGAGTCTGGAGTCTAGACCATAAACCACAGCTTGTGCCTGGTTGGCAAAGACGGAACTGAACATTTTTCATATCCGTTTGCTGCAATAGATCTGTTTATTTCTCTTCTATTCAAACATCAACAAACCCAGTAAGACTGCCTGGACCTTATTATATGTTTGTCACAGTAATAACATTACATGGGGTCTGAGGTTTGGATCTTTTTCTTCTTCAGTTTAGAGCTTTTTCGACGATCCACAACACCTCAAAGTCAAGCTCCCCTTCATAAAGGTTCAGTTATAATCAGAAGCGGTTCAACAGGTTGACATTTAGCTTTTGCATTCGTATCCGTTGAGACCTCAGGGACCCTCTTAACGTTGGCAGAGATCCCTTCATCTTATATCAGATATTTATGTGTTCAAGTCGTAGAAATATGCATTGAGGAATAACTGTAATAAAGAGGCTGAAACTGCACGACTGCCGCAGAATAAAGCCACTGTTCCCTCTGATAAATACAGTATGCAGAAAAACGCTCTTCTCACTTAGATCTGATGACAGGAGTTCAAATTTCATAAAAGGAATTGATGAACAAACATGAGGAAACACTTCTCTGGCCCCTCTGACTGTGGCGCTGCCCGACAGGTTGCTGGTGGCAGCACATTAGGATGCTGCCTTGTCAGTAAATATTGGAAATTGGCATTTCCTCTGGGTGATGAGTCCGGAAAGGTCAGCGCTGGCTGGCAGCAGCTCAGGGGCTCTGCCTGTGCTCTGTGTAATGGAATTCAGTGAAACTGCACGACATTTGCAATGAGACCTGACCATCCTGTTCATCATTCATTACATAGATTGTTACTTTACACTCAGCGCGGCGAGATAGTTTGGTCAATCTACTGCTCTGCTTCTTTGTTGTGGGCTGTGGATGAATATTTATAGATTTATTTTTATTATTTTTTGCTTCTGTTTGTGCGATGCTCTGAGCCTCTGCTGCTCATGCTTTACTCCATGCCCTCATAAGTGTGGAGTATACAAAAGTCACGTGGGGCGTTGTTATTTTAAAGATTAATTTAGCAAATCCGTATTTTCACCTTTCTTATTTCCAGAAAGGTACTTAAAGTGCAGCGAGGGGCCAAGAACAGCCCAGCCGCACAAGAATCATTGATATTTCTGGCTGCACCGCCGGCTCCTTTTTGGAGAGATGGTGACTCACCTTTTCTATTAGTTTGCCTTGAAACGCATTGCGAGATGAAGTCTCCGGCGCACTTCTTTCTGCTTGGCCATTGCTCTCGGTAACTGGCCACACAGAGCGAGGCCTGAAGGACACTTTTCAGTTTCGCTCAGAAAAGCCCCCCCAAAAAATAAAAAATGAAGGCAATATTTACCAGTTGTTTCCCACTCCATATGTATTTTTCTCACACACGCTTGCTTCAACTTGGCTGATTCGATGGTGGGTCTACACCTGACTGCCAAGTTATGGTGTTTACACAACCTGTGGGTGAATTATCAAACAGGTTGAGCAAAAACCGCCTAATCATGTCACTTGTCTCATTAATTATTTATGCAGTTAAAAGCAGGAACTGGAATTTCTTTTCCTCATAAAATGTGAATTTTGTTCTTATCTGGTTTCTGGAAACACAAGTTGACGCGAGTAGTTGTTGAGGTGCCAAATTATGACCAGCACTGTATTAATAATGCACGCAGTTTTCGTTTTCTTCCCCAAAACAATGGAAGGTGTTCTCGTCTCCCCTCTCTGTGCAGCTTATGTATTCACATGTCACGGTCTGAGCAGTCTTGCAGAGTTTCCTGAGTACTGAGGGAAGCCAGCAGCTGAGCGGTGTATGAGCACAAGTGATGCTTTCACAGTGCCCTGCTCTCAGCCGTCTGAATGCTTCCCCAAGCCTTCATTAGCATGGCTGCTGCATTCAGCCTCATCCCAGGTCTTTGCAGTTGCGTGTGTGCCTCTGTGCACGCACTCTTTCGTGCACTCGCAGTCTCACTCTGACTTAAACGCCCCTCCCAACTTTGGTTGAATCCTTTCGTCTGCGTTCTTTTTTCCCCAGTTGGATTTCTTCCTTATTTACTCCTCCACACTGTTCTCCCTCCAGCTCTCTCTTCATCCTTGTCCTTTGTGCTGATTTTTTTTTTTTTTTTTTTTTAAATTTATTTTCCCCCTCTGCTTCGTTCCTGTTCTTTTTTAACCTTCCTGCCTCTCCCATTTTCACCCGTCCAGCAGCCATGTATTAGCCCTTTGCTGTAAGATGATCGCCCCCTCCAGCTCTCTTTCCCCTCATCTCCTCTCTCACACCTTTCTGTCAACTCTTGCATCTCTCCCCTCACTTCTTAACCTCTCAATGTATCAGTTGCTTCTGGACACATAAAGATAAAGAAGATAAATTTACTTAAATAGTCATGTGATATCTGTAGAATTATCAGTGAGTTTAATTTTGGGATTTGCATGTGTAGATGGAGGCTCTCTTTCAGAGTGTTGAAATAAAGTGACGGCTGTATGTTTTGCCCTTCCTCTCCTACAGTGTCCCATCACTGCTGCACGCTGTGTGTGAATGAGCACAGTTGTGCTGGCAGGGTAAATGCATGCATAGCTGTATATCTGGGAGTGAGTGCACTATATTCAGTGGAGCACTCTGTGCTCCCACCAGGGATACTGATGTGCTCAGCAGGATTAGATACATCATAAGTCGTGGCGTGTTTGAAGTGTCGAAAAATCATGAAATCACGACGCCCGTGAGGCTCTCTCTCCCCTGAGAAAAGAAAATGGCTTTTTTTTTTTCCTCCTGTAAACTGAAGTAGTTGTAAAGACTGTTATTGATAAGTGGAAAATGCTATTTCACTGACTCTGTCTCATGTGCTCACTTGTAGCCAAAAAGAATGCTGCTTTGTTTTATCTGGGGACATGCAAACACTCTCTTATGGTTAGATTGCACAGCACTGATTCCCCCAGCTTCTCTCTTGTGGAGAATCCATCAATTAAAAGATTGGCTTCTCCTAAGCCCCCCTTCACCTTCCCTTCCCTGCACTCACAATTAACAGCTCCCTGCTAAAGCAGGTGTTTTAGTCGGTACTTTCCCCTGGCTTGCTCACCCTTATTGACACCCCGTCTCTTTTTGTACACATATTGTGGGTTTCGGGAGGGATGTGAAAAGCTGCCAACCTCTTATCTGTAGCAAAGTCAGTCTGTTGATCATTGCTAATAAATCATTTGTGACTTAGGTCACTCTGCTGATCGGATGCAGAGCATTGGGGCCCCCATCAAAGTGTTTACATCCTTCACTTGATGAGCTGCTAAGAAGTGTACTGTGGCCTAATTACTGTGCTGGCAGGAGGCTTGTTTAGCAAACCAGGAAAGGAATTGGAAATTTTGTTCCAAGGTAGAGCCCAAGTCTAATTATGATGAGATGAAATGATTCAGAAATGAGAGATTGCCAATGCTTAAATGAGATGCAT
Organism: Odontesthes bonariensis; assembly: GCF_027942865.1. Taxonomy (NCBI): domain Eukaryota; kingdom Metazoa; phylum Chordata; class Actinopteri; order Atheriniformes; family Atherinopsidae; genus Odontesthes; species Odontesthes bonariensis. Next base: position 14,653,491 of record NC_134518.1, on the reverse strand, counting down.
GTGTGGGGTTGTTCACATGCTGCCACTTTCAAGTGGATTTTATAATGTATTTGCTTTCTTGAAATTAATGGGACACCCCCCCCCCCTCCAAAAAAAAAAAAATTTGATGTGATTTATTGCTGTATTTTGACAACAACGTGTCTTGATGCGGTATTAAAAGGCCTTTTTAAATGTGATTTTTTTTCAACCTAGCATGTGAAAAATTATTGCCAGACATTTTGAGCTCTCTGTCAGAAATAAATGTATTCATGAGTCCTTTTCACACAAAAGTACAATTATTCATTACTCACCCGCCGCCGACCAAACAGAGGTGGCACCATCCCAGTGTGTGTACTTGCAAATATCCCGTCTTCATTGTTGAAGCAGAGTTCTGACAGCAGCATCCGATCCAGTGCAGTGTTATCAGCCAAGCTGGCCGTCACTGCGGCTCTGTGACTTTCTCTGCTTCTGGCTCAGAGGTGAAGACCCCTGTGTTTCCCCTGTTTCATCTCAGAAACGCATCGCTCAAGTTTTTTTTTTTTTCTCTCTCTTTAAATAAGAACACGGATCACAGATGTGAAGATCATGTTTTTGTTTTTTTTGATGCCAGAAACACTTGGCATTAGGTTGTTCCCACCACCAGTTGATTGACAGGAGTTTTTGCTTTCTAGTAGAATTTGCCTCATGTGTGCCATGCTCACACTTCGAGCCTGTGAAGATGAGAGAAGTGGTTGTGGGTGTGGGTTTCTCGCTTTGACTCGGAGCACGTCCCTTATGTGGGCGTCTGCATGAGCCGCAGCAATCTTTGTGCCACCTGAAAATAGGTAGAATTCTAAGCCCATTTGTTTTGTGTCTCCCTTACAGTGCCCAGACTCCACCTGTAAGCAGGACCTGCACGCCTACCTGCAGCGCATCGCCTTGTATTGCCACCAGCTCAACATCTGCAGCAAAGTCAAGGCTGAGGTTCAGAACCTGGGAGGAGAGCTGGTTGTCTCTGGGGTAAGTCGTGCTTCTTTTTAGCCCCGCACACACTTGTCTTCAGTTCAGTCCGTATCACATTAGATCCAACAGCAACTAAAGAGCTGATATATTTAGAATAAGCTCAGCTATTTGCAGTCTAACTGTCAGTTATGCAGTTTGAAAGGTAACTGAGGGCAAATAAGAGGAGAGCAGGAAGGCTGAAAACTGATGCAAACATTGCGAGTGTCACAAAGAGGCAGAAAATTCGGTCTTTTTTTCTTCTTCGGAAGCTTTGTGCGTATACGGATTGTACTTTGGAGAGAAAACAATCGATGCAAACAGTGATTTCCAGTGAAATCTCAACAGGATACCTTGAATTTTCTGGTGAAGATGAAATCAATAGAATGCATTGGCCACTTTTAAAAGTTTTGTTATTTATTGTTGCCAAATAAATAAAAGATCCATTTAAAATACCAAGACTTGATGACGCTGGATGTTGGCTGTGATAAACAATGTTTTTCTGCACTGTGATTTGTAGGTTTTGAATGGAATAAAAAGACCAATAGAATGGATATTTTTCTCTCAGCCAGTGTTGTTCACGTGTTTCCCAACCTTTTTATTACCAAAAAGCCCCGTTCAAGCTAAGTGCTCACAGACCCCTTTAAGCATTGATTAACCACTTATATGCCAGTGTAAAATAATTAAAATGCGTTGCTTCAATGTGCAGAAAATAATGAATTTGCCCCTCCTTTCTGAAGGGCTAAAACGCTGCTTCCAACTCTTCCACTCAAGTGTCACTTGTGTCTCTGGGGCTATTAAAGTGAGCAGATTAAATTAGTGTGACCTTTTTACATATTCTAAAATTCGCCACACACGTTTGTCTGCCTGACAAGGAAATGGTCGTTAATGCTCAAAAAAAAAAAACTGCAGCACAGAACCAGAAAGACATCAGAGGAATGGGTGCTTTTTTACTTTGCACTCGCCTTGAATTAAAAATCGAGCTAATTTAACCAAAACTTGCTCTCTTTTCTCTGTTTGACCTCTTCTCTCACCCCTCTTTCATGTTTTCAGCTGGACAGCGCCATGTCCCTCATTCAGGCTGCGAAGAACTTGATGAACGCCGTGGTGTCCACCGTTAAGGCCTCTTATGTTGCCTCCACGAAGTACCAAAAGAACAAAGGCATGGAGGCTCTGAATATGCCCGCCGTCTCCTGGAGAATGAAAGCCCCAGAGAAGAAGCCTCTGGTGAAGAGGGAGAAGCAGGACGACGGGCAGGCCAGAGTCAAGAGATCCTCCCACAAGAAGCACGTGAACCCTGTGCAGGCTCTGAGCGAATTCAAAGCCATGGATAGCATCTAGACGCAGCCCGGCGCTAATTCAAGAGGGCACACGTTTGTGACCAATGAGTTTAGAATAGAGCTTGCCATTTTATCAAAGAGAAGGCCCGTTGTCTGTCTGTCCATAGACGGCATGTCTGTTTAAAGCGTTATATTCCCACAATGCCTCATTCCAAGTCCACTAATTCAGATTCGCTCTAACTGTTAGCGTTGACTCTCTCTTAGTCAGAGGGAGGTCGACTGGACACGGCTTTTTGTTTTTCTTTGCTTTGGGAGGATACAGAGTGCATTTGTTAGATGTGAGAACTAATTCCAAGAGGCTTTTGATCTTTTTGTGTTCCAACCAGTTTTAAAGTGAAACTGCCGGGGGTCGATTGGTTTTCCAACTATTTTCTGTACTGCAAAATATCCACTATGCAAAATTTCAATTGACTTGTTTTTTATCTTGAGAAATTAACTATTATTATTCTGGATATGCTGGGCTAACTGGTGAGATTTAGACATGTTTTGGCTCCTTGTAACAAATTGTTGTGTAGCTGTTTTCATGTGTGCCTGCGTTTTTAAAACTCAATACACGCTTTGTACTTTAGGACTTTAAGCCACTGTTATCGCCTCGGATGAATTGAAATGGACCTTAATGTTATTTTCACTTCTGTGTGACTAAAATGTTCCCCATTTACATTTAGGCTGCTTAATGTTTGTTTCTTTCTGAATTAATCATTTCAAATTATATCTGTTTGACCAAAGCTGACAAATTGTTCTTCCTTCTGTGTTGCTCCATAGTTTGGTACATTTCCTTGATCCTACACTTGAGGCACAGACGCCCACCCACTTTAGTCCCACTGTGTAAATTAGCCCAAGCTCCCCGTGTGTCTGCGAGAACCCAGCGGGCTACGGAATGAGCGGACTCCAGTCGTTATGTCCAAAGCCGACAAGCTTCATTAACATCAATGAAACCAAGCATCTCCACATTCTGAATGCGTCCAATTTAGAGGATCAATACGTTTTCTCAGAGTTCGGCGAAGCAATTTAACTGCCTTTAAACTCGGCTTCTTGTTTGTATTCCTTGCGCTTCGGCCACGATCGAGGTTTCGTGTCAATCGTAATCTTTATTTAAAAGAATAAAAACAATTTCCAGATGTTGGAGTTTTAGAATAAAAGGAAAATGTTTAGTTTTTTTTTTTGTTGTTGTTGTGGTTTACTTCAAGTAAAATCAGTGGGATGGTGTCGGTCTTTAACGAGGCTTTGAAATCTGCTGCTTTGGTCTTGAAGATTAAACTTTATTTTCCTCGTATAACACCTGTGAACTCTAACAAGATGGGTATGTTTGTTTATGTGATAAGTGGATTCTCTCCGAGCATCCGAGTGTCTTTGAGTAGGGTTTGTGCCCCCCCCCCTTCACTCTTCCACCTTTTGCTGTATTATTTGGATTTGAATCCTGAGTGACAACAAACTATTTTGCTGTGGATTTCTTTTTTTTTTATTATTATTATTATTATTGAGAGCTGACTTATTAGTGCACACATTTCTTATATTAATGTGCCCGATTTATATCTTAAATAAACAAAGTAAAACCAGTTCACGTGTCTGTTTTTTGTTCTCTCCCATCTGTTGGACCCCGTGCTTTTGTGACATTGTTTTGCCGTGACACCGCCTTCATGTTGGAGCAGCACGGTTTTATTATGTGGAAAATAAAAGCCCTCGGAGAACATTTTAGCACACAGCTAATTACGCTGCAGTGCACAGTGATTTATTGTGCGTGCTTAACTCCACGTAGTCTATTGAGACTGACACAATGTGCTGTTGTAACGTGTGATTGTGTCGCTCAAATACTGTGGTTTATTTTCTTATTTTGTAGAAAATCCAAAACTGCAGCTTAAAATGCCAAACTTTTTTTTTTTTTTTTTTTGCCAGTCTCATGGTGATGCTTCTTAAACAACAGCCCCCGAGGAAATTTCACAGAGACTCTGAGTGCTCTGTGCAGCGACATAATGTCGGGAACAAAGTGGCTTTTTGTGTGCTGCGGTAATCACACATTAGTCCGAGTGCTCGCCGAGATGACAATCTGCCTTTCCATACTTTACACACGCGCGATTGTTTCAGTGAAGTGTTCTGATTGTTGTTTGCTGTGCTAGTTCAACGGATCCAGCATTCTTCCTCCTCCACGTAAGACTTGATTAAGCCATTTCTAAGGATGTTTGTGACAAATCTATCTAAAGAAAACCTCATCCAAAACGGAGCACAAGGTGAAAAGAAACCGTGAATGCAAGCTGTGTTTTATTAAAGACCATACAGTCAGTTGAAAATCTGGAATGATAAAATGCATGAATAAAAAAGACCAAATCTTGTCCTAATCAGGTGAAATTAGGTAAATATGAATTCAGAAGACCAATGCATGACACATTACGTTGTGTGTGTGTGTATTTAACACAGTGGAGACTTTGGTCAAAGTTTTGGAGACTGAACAAACGCCTCATACTGTCAAGCACGGTGGTGGAGGGCTGATGGTTTGGGCTTGTGTTGTTTGGGGCTCCTCTGTATACCAATGACGACCAAATCTTGGCCCAATTTGGGTCACAAACTTCAGTGCACTGACGCAACATTTAGAGAAGTGTGCCAAGGAAACCGTATCAAAATTTTATCCACAATGTCAGACTGATAATGTTATGCAGAAAATGATGACTTCGAATGTGCAGCAACAGTTGAGCTGATGATTGCCATCTCCTCTGACGTCAACCCCATATTGTCCAAATGTGCTTGTTTTCTTCTGGCAGTCGTCTTTATGTTTCATGTGGACCTGCACCAAACGAGGTTCCAGCATCAGCTCCTTGTCCTATGCAGATTGGGGATCCGTCACAGAATATCAGTTTCATCCAATCAGCCCATGTTTCCTTCTGTTAAGCTGTTTGTGAGGGTTTACGTTTGGCGTTTCTGGATGAAAATCTCATTTCCTACAAAAAAACATCAATTCCCTTTTCTGTCCATTTGTTCCTCTTTTTTTTTTTTTTTTTTAACATACAAATGTTCAGTGATTTTGCATCTTGACGCCTTCCTTGATCAACCCATATGTTTCTTTTTCACGACTATTTTGTTTAAACTTGCTCTAAACTGCAGACGCAGCTGACAGGGACCGTTTCCATTGTTTGAGTAGACTGCTCTTTTGTTGGAGCCATGTTTCCTGCCACTCACTCAGGTGCAACAGGTCATTAAGCTTTCCGATATAGAGCACTGTCTTTTACCAATGTTAACAGTGAAATGAAACAGTTTTGGGTCATATGTGTGATTAGTTTTTTTTGTTTTGTTTTGTTTTCAAAAGCAAATAAAAAAAAATAAATAAACATCCTTCAGGAGCTGTAATTCCATCATTTTTGCTCAGGGTCATCCAAGCCACTGATGTTCATCTGAGGTTGTCTTTACGTAAATCCTGATATGTGAACCCTTAGTTTTACCTCCTTACTTTCTCACATGACTGTGTGTAACTCACTGGGCACCGTTGACTGGTTTGACCCCTTAGTCCACGTGGTTTGGAAACAATTAAGGTCTCTTGGGCAAATGTTACAAAACCCCCGGGGCAGATTATAGGTCATAACAGTCAGAAAACAGTAACACGATATAAAGCTAGCAATCCAGGAGCTCCCAGCTAAATGAGTCATTACTCCATGAATTTGAGCATGCCTCTATTGCCCCCATGCAGACCCTTTGACCTCAAAACGGGAAAGAAAATAATAACATCAAAGAAAGCTGCGTTCCAGAAAGTAGTAAGTCAGGTTAGTGTGTGAGCAAGAAAACAAACATAGGCTGGAAAATGTAACTTAACTTAAAACACCCACTAAAACGTTCCTGTAGACCAAACACACGAGGAAAAAACACTTCCTGACAGAACTCAATTGAATCAAATTGAATTGAATTATAATTGATTGATTCCTCAATGAAATTGTAGTGGGCAGGAATGACTCCTTGTACCCTTTTTGGTCACAGCAAAGCTGAGAAAGCCTCTGGCTGAACATACTCTGTTGTTTCAACACTAAGTTATGTAGAGGGTGGACAGTATTTTCCATTGTGTTCATTCACTTGTATAGCATTTTTCTTCAAGCAATCAGCTCCATAGGGCTCCAGAGCAGTTCCCGGCCTTCTTCATCAGTTTGTTCAGGTTATTTCAGTCACTGGCTCTGGTGTCGCTGCCCCAATGGATGCTGCAAAGCCGACTGCGCTCTCCACCACAGACTTATAGAAGATATACAATGTCTTGCTGCAAATGTTGACTACCCTACGCTTTCTCAAGAAGTTGAGTCTGTTCTGTCCCTTCTTGTGGACGGCCTCAGAGTGGAGCAGCAACCATCAGCAGGGCAATGCAACACACCACACCGGCCTCCAAACCTCATACCAATTTAAGAAAGTCAGAAACAGAGAAGCCCCAGCCACAAGCAGATTCTCAGTCTGACCTGAGGTGTGTTTACTCCTGTATGGATCAACACATCCATATTTGATTTGATCAATCTGTCTTTCATGACAGGATATGTACCTCAGACTTTTAAGGTTGCTGTAATTAAACCTTTATTTAAAAAACCTACTCTTGATTCAGAAGTTTTAGCTAATTATCGACCTATATCCAATCTCCCTTTTTTGTCTAAAGTTCTTGAAAATAACTCAACTTTGTGATCATTTACACTGAAACAATCTCTTTGAAGAGTTTCAATCTCAGAGTGCATCATAGCACAGAAACAGCACTGGTGAAAGTTACCAATGATCTCCTCTTAGCCTCTGATAGCGGACTTGTGTCTGTGCTTGTCCTGTTGGATCTCAGTGCTGCATTTGATACGATCGATCACGGCATTCTATTACAGAGACTTGAACATGTTATTGGGATTAAAAGAACTGCATTAGGCTGCTTTAAGTCATATTTATCTGATAGATTTCAGTTTGTTCTTGTAAATGAAGAATCTTCCTCACACACCAGAGTAAGTCTTGGAGTTCCTCAGAGTTCTGTTCTTGGACCAATTTGTTTCACTTTATACATGCTTCCATTAGGTAACATTATTAGACAGCATGGCATACATTTAATTTCTATTGCTATGATGATGATACTCAGCTGTACCTATCTATGAAGCCAGATGAAACCAATAGGTTGGTCAGACTACAAGCATGCCTTAAAGACATAAAGACCTGGATGAAGTCGTTATCTTTGGACCTGAGCGCTTCAGGGAGAAATTGTCTAGCTATATTGTTACTCTTGATGGCATTTTCTTTGCTTTTAATACTACAGTGAGGAACCTTGGAGTTATTTTTGATCAGAATTTATCATTTGACGCCCAAAAAAAACAGGTTTCTAGAACTGCCTTCTTTCACCTTCGTAATATTGTTAAAATCAGGAACATCTTGTCTCAGAGTGATGCAGAAAAACTGCTCCATGCATTTGTTACTTCAAGATTGGACTACTGTAATTCTTTATTATTGGGCTGTCCCACATATTCTCTGAAAAGCCTCCAGCTGATCCAAAATGCTGCAGCCAGAGTTCTGATGAGAACTAACGGGAGAGATCATATTTCTCCAGTTTTAGCTTCTCTTCATTGGCTCCCTGTTAAATTCAGAATAGAATTTAAGATTCTTCTCCTTACATATAAAGCTCTTAATGACCGAGCTCCATCATATCTTAAAGATCTCATAGTTGGATATTTTCCCAACAGAGCACTTCGTACTTCGAGTTTCTAAAAGTAGAATGGGAGGCAGAGCCTTCAGTTATCAGGCCCCTCTCTTGTGGAACCAGCTGCCAGTATACATCTGGAAGGCAGACACCCTTTCCACTTTTAAGACTAGGCTTAAAACTTTCAATTTTGATAAAGCTTATAGTTAGGGATGGCCATAGTTAAGCTGCTATAGCCCTAGACTGCTGGAGGGCCTCTTATGTCACATCTTTCATCACTTTGCTCTCATTTTCCCACTTTTATTTCCTCGTAAAACATCATGAACATTTGGCGTTATTGTGGTCATTAACTTGTGTTTTCATGTCTCTGCAGGTATCCTTTGAATGGTGTTACGGTGTTTGTTGTCCCCTCTTTTCTGTCCTCTCAAACCCCAGCTGGTCGAGGCGGATGGCCACCCTTCCTGAGTCTGGTTCTGCCAGAGGTTTCTTCCTGTTAAAAGGGAGTCGTTTCTCTTCAAAGTCGCCTCATGCACGCTCAGGACGGGAGATTGGACCGAAGAGATGTTTCAGTGCAATCTGTTGGTTTCCTTAGCCAGGAAATTGTTTTGGAATTGGCTCTATATTGGACTAATTTTGAATTGAATTAATTGGTTTTGATTGGATTATGATAACAATGAATTAGACTCTAATTGGCTCAAATTGGACTGTATCATTGAAGTGCCTTGAGATGACATTTGTTGTGATTTGGCGTGATATAAATAAACCTGAACCTGAACGGGTTCTTAATGCATCTGAGTCCAGTGTGCTTGTGTTTGGTCATCAGGCATATTCTACAACTGTAGTACTCCATATTATGATCAACTAAGAAAAGATGAGAGGGTATGGGATGAGATCATTACCTCGTGAAAGTGGTTCAGAATAATGCGATTATTTTTTGAAAAAACAAGTTCACAAATGCTCATCCTCTATTAGGATGAATAAACAGATAAATCTGAGGCATACTGTTACTTTAGACTGAAACAGGGGCTTCCTCTTTGCCCAGCTGTGATTTACTTGACTCAGTTTGCTCAAACCTAAAATCTGACCCCCCTCTTATAAAATCTTCGAGAACACAAAATAGGCAACCCAAGGTTTGAGCTGTACATAACATTTTAGACGTACTGAATGACCATCGTGCTGTATGTGTTTGTCTTCAAACACCCTAGGTGTATCTTTATGGTGGTCACAACTGACATCTTAACAACAGGCAGGCCGGGCTCCCGCTGGTCTATGCTGCCCTCTGAAGCGACCCAGGACATGAACGGAAATGAAAGGTTTCCGACATTCAAGATAGAAAACAGACACACAGCAATAAAACTGGTCTGATAAAAATGTAATTTTTGTAAACTGAATCCTATTGTCTACTACCTAACTAATAAAATCCGGGATGTTCTTTTTAAATCCAGTTATATGCTTGTTGCAGAGTAACGCCTTTTGAACGTTTGACCATGTGTGTGTTTTTAAACTATACTGAATTTTCCCAGTCTTTAGTTGCTCCTGTCCCGACTTTATAACAAAAAATGCATTCATGAAAACGGTTGACTTTTTTTTTTTTTTTTAAACGGATTTGCAGGAGTGGACCTCCATTTAGATCCATTTGGTACTATTCATGTTTTCTCAAAATATAAGCCTTCCACTTCATCTCAAAGTGAGCCCTTGCTGCCTGCTATGCAAAGTCAGTGCTCCCCACATTGTTTATATATCTAGGCTGATCTGAATTAGTCTGCCTGTGGGAAGAAGCTTTAATGTTTGAAGCTGTTACAGATTCCCGTGTCAGTTAACAGTAATAATGTCTCTTATGTGCATTTTAGTAACTCCTGTGCATATGTAGTCTTTGGCACCAGCTGACAAAGTTACAGTGTCTGAAGATAAAAAAGTAAAGAATAAAAAGCATCCAGGAAAACCCAAGGCAGTCTGGTAGGACCAAAAGAAATTCACATCTGAGAAGCACATAATGTTGTGTTGTGCTCCACCAGTGTCTGCCTTTTCTCTCCAGTATTTCTATACAAATTAAAGCGTGAAGAAGGATCATAGCAGGAGAAGCACAGGTGAAGCCAATGTCTTCAACAATGGCTGAGCTCTGTTATGTGTCCCAGTAAGTCCTTCCACTCAGATCAGCTCCTTGAAGCAGCACACCAGATGGAAAATGATTGTTTTTAAACAGTGTTAGTCATTCTGGTCCATAGTAAACCCCAGTTTGCCTCAAGTGGAGCTGTCCAGTCCCATGTGGTGCTGATTACTACCCAGGCAGAATAGCTTACGTTCATTTCTCCACGTCAGCATCAGTCACGATCACTTGATTGAAAATAGCTCAACAACTTATAATCAGTGAAGCCTTAAAGCCATTTTTTAAAGAAAGACTGACATTAATCCAGATCAAATTAAACTGTTTTTGACTGTCCCAAGTGAAATGTTCAATGACAGCTTTTATGTAAATGTTTACCAAGTGATACACATTTTGCTACCATAAGAGTATACTGCTTGAGTCATGGTGGTTCCCCATTTACTAACTGAAAGGCACCAGTATATGTCAGTATTGGATTTCTCTGTGAACTGTGTCACACTCAATTTACTGGAGTAGTCACAAACTGACATTGCTGTGTGATATTTTTGTCCTCTTTCTTATTTTATTGTCCATAAACTTTACTGTGTTGCTGAATATCCTGATTGAATTATACAGCCGCAGTCAGTTGACCTCACCATGCACATCATAGCGAATCTTTGGATAGGAAAAAAACAAACAAGGCATTTCACTTTACTGATGCCATCTAGTAAATCATACAGTCTAAAAAATAAAAAGACAAATAAATAAATGTTTAATAGCTTCTTTGACTCACAGCACAAAATGGGATAGCTGCAGAGTAAAGGTTGTAACATTTTGACATGGTCATATTTTATTCTATGTTTTCTGTTGGTTTTTCTTTGCAGATAGAAATACTCGTGAAATGTGCCTCCTTTAGGAAACTGGAGAGGTAGTGGAGACGAAAGTCATCAGACCTTGGACAACCTTTGGAAGTTCAAGTTCTGTTTGGAAATGTAATTTTAACTTTTGTTTGCTGAGTCTGCTGAAGATTACCAAGAAAGGCTGATTAGGCAGCATTAGGGTATTTTTTAATTAGAGTTACAGGTGAATCAATAACTAAAGGTGGTGCATGTTTGGGGGGGGGTGGGGTGGGGGGCAGATTCAGTGGGAATCAATGCGAAGCACAGTTCATACCCTGAAAGACCACCCACTGGGGTGTCCTCTAAACTACCAGCCCTATATGCAGAAGGAGGGAAATGTTACTCATATGAGAGTTCCCAAATGGAGCAGGCATAATTTTTCATTCAGCACCAATATATGACAGCTGTTTTTCCTCTTCTTGGGTTAGGTTCAGTTAGTAACACAGCAATACATTACAGAAACCGTTTGGTCATTTCCTTTAGGAAAAAACAATTCTTGGTTGGCGGGTTGAAAATAGAAACAAGGTAGAAAACGATGGTGGTTAGGGTTATAGAAGTTTTTTTTTTCAGAAAGTCACCTTCACCTTGATGTAACTTATAGATTATTATTGCCTGCATGAAAAAAAACAACCCATAGGCTCAGTTTTGGGATGGGGACGGAACCGAGGAATAAAAAAGGCGCAAAAATAACCGACAAATGAGAAATAGAAAAGAAAACTGGGAAAAGAAAATCGGGAAATAGGACATAGGTGAAATTTAGGAAGTCAGAGCTGATAAAACACAAGAAAAAAAAGGATAGGAAGTAAAACAAGGAAGGGCACACAGGATAAAAACTCTTAAGCGGAAAGAGAAACACAGACAGCACAGATAAACACATGAAGGGACAGAAGACATGGGGGGAGTTTAAGAGAGACACAAAAGGGATGAACATGTTTAACAGGGACTAACTTAGGTACAGAAAACCCCAACACATCTCCACATATTTTCAGCAGTGGTTTAGTTCTCTTTTTAGTGTGCAAGCATTCATTTTTAGTATCAGTTTCAAAGTTATTGACATTTCAGCCTCGAGAAAAACCTGTAAAAATCTAAACTAAGCAGCTAAACTGTCTGGTTAGGTTTAGGAAAAGATCATAGTTGAGTTTCAAGTGGAATCGTTTACATTGTTCTCCACCTATCACTAAACTCCATTTTTAATCCTCCAGTATTGTCAAGGTGACAAGTATTTCGTATGATTTGATATAAGAGTTCAGCAGGGCTTGGAGCACAAACAAGATCTGGTGAGAAAGTCAGTTATTGACCAATTTTGTTTACATAGCACACATTGTCAGGTTAGTGAGTAAAAGTTTGTGATATATCTTGATATACATGATATATCCTTACATCTAAACCTGGTTTGAAGCCAAGATCCACCACAGGTGTCCTCAGGCCCATACTTCTCTGTAAATAAGGCTGTCCAGGGGAGACTACAAGTGCTGACAGATAATAAGAGGATGGATTCCCCTCTGAAATGAATGAAACAGGGGACCTAAATCCGTCAAGGCCGTGTTGAGCAAAACAACACCATGTGCTTGTAGGGGGCTTTTGAATGTAGGTGTGATGCTCAGGTGACAACGCAGAGCAGCTCCTGATGTCACAAACCCAGCTGCATGCCCCCCCGGACTCTATTTGTGTTCTGCTGTATCACTCAAACGGCTGTCATCGTCTGACATTTTTGAATGAAGCTTTATCAATCACACTGGTTAGGTATGACAGTTTAATCAATGAGCTTTCCCAGAGATGCACGTTATTTTAAAACTGGAGGAGGGCTGGAGAAAGGAGGGAGTGGAGAGTGGTTTTTAGGGAAGGGAAGGGTTGAGCAACTAGCTGCCAAGTGATGTTGTACATAATCAGAGGAATAGATGGACCTCTGAAGTATTAGCCCTGAACCAAGAGGGAGAGAACTGGCAGTAAAGACAGGCTGCCGGAGTGTCAGACTGTCAGCGGAAGTTTCAGATTCAGCTCTGTTATCTGGAGTGATTAAATGTGCAATATGACTGGTTGAAAGGACCTGTGAACTAAGCCATACAGATGTTGGAGGGCAGTCATGTCAAATGAATTCCGTGCTTGCTAAAATTTCAGTAACTCCATGCAGGATCTATGAGTGCAAAGAGTGCAGGAGGATGACATAGTGGGAACAGTTAATCATTCTGGACTTCTGATGTTTCCCAGCGACTACAAACACAAAGAGTGTCTCTTTTATTTTATTTCGTGCCTGGCTTTTTAGTGAAGTCATTAAACATGAGAAGGTTTCACATGCAGAATATCCAACCATGGATCCTACAGTCTATTTATTCAAAGAAGTCATTTAATAGTCAGAGCCCAGATGATAAAAGGTTACAGAGGAAAGTCAAAACTTTGAAGTTAATGGGATTTATTTAATAGTTTCAAGGTCTTCCATCAGTTGTCCTGAGCTCATGAGTTTAACCTTTATAGGATGTCATTAATAATGATAAGCTCACATTAATAACAATTTTGGTCTGGAGAAACACTGTTCCAGACGTCCTCTGGAGCCGCAGCCACAGGCTGAGAGGTGGGGATTTGGGAGAACATCTATTATCTGAGGGCCAGAAGTAGAAAGAGTAGCAGTTGTAAGTTACTGAATTGTGTATTGGCCTGCCATGTCAGGTTTGTACTAGCACAGTAACCCACTTATCATGTGTAATGTAAGAACTCTCCTTTGGGGGATTTCATTTTGCCTTTGTTCGTCAAAGCGTAATTAGCGATGTAGCGCGGGGCTCAGTCTCCTCAGCATTTATCTAATAGATATTCTTATCGTGAGTGCTGAGTGACTGCAAATGGTGAACCATGTCAGCCAAAGACAAGGAGAGGTTCAGCATCACAGACAGTGCCCCCACTCAGCCCTGTCAGGGCTCCTGAAAAACGGCAAAAACTGTGGCTGAACTCTGCAATGTGAATATTCTTTTTATTTTTAGACTTTTAATATTGCCTCGGAAAGTTGATATCTGCAATGACAATACAAATCCAACTTTGACTTCAACTTCACAGTTACTGGTAAGCTTTTTTTTATACACTGAAATATCTGAACTGTGAAATCTGCCTCCGTCCTCCTTATAAAGATCTCGCAAAACACAATTTCATACCTTCACTTTTTTTTGTTTCTTACGCTGCTTCCAGAACTACATCCATAAAACATAGCTACCCTGGAATCACCTCTGCAATGTGAGTGCGGCTCAGGGTATTTATTCTCCTGGCTGCGCGTCTGAACACGCCGCAGAGCTGCATGCTGTGTAATCCAGTGAAATGTTGGCAGCATTAGAAAAAGCACTATATTTTTATTTGAAGTCACTTTTATAATCAACTCCCGAGGAATGACAAAAAGGCAGAAACGAAGTAATAGAATCAGCAGTGGCACAGACATGGGTAATTATGTTAAAAACTCCTTTCACAATGAAGAGCTTGGGATAGAAAAAAAAACTGCTTAATACTGTGAGCTGAGCAGTGAAGATTGCTGTCAGTGTGTCGCAAATAAATGGCTGTGGTGAACATGTGTGTGCTGTCTGGGACGATTTGTGTGGTGTAATTAGATGTAAAACGTTTTTTTTTTTTTTGCTGTCTCTTTAATTGACTTTGAGGTGGAGTGATTTGTGCCTATCAGGCTCTCCGTCATGGCGCGGTGTTGTCTCCAGTCAAGGCCAGTGGATTATTTGCAAACACCTAAATCCAGTGCCTTGAGCCGCACTTCGATCAGCTTCCCAGCTCGCTCCTGTGCGGGAGTCATTTCTATAACCAGCTTTAAACTGCTTTAAACATGCATTCCTTACATTAGGTGTAAACGCTCCTTGAGTGATTCCCCTTACCTAAAATACATCCAGACAGCTATTTAAACAGACCCCCAATATTTAACATTCAGTCGAACACCTTTGCATAAGGTAATCTAGTCGTGTCATACAGCATTGCTGACTACCAATCATCTCATATGTATTCTGGGTGCTCGCTTGAGCCAGCCCTGTATTTTAATGGCTGACATCTCAGGGCTGCAATTCAAGTGTGATTTATATCTGCTCAAGTCATCAGTTACAGTCAGATCCAAGGATCTGACTTTGTGCTCGCCGGACAGGCAAAGCTGAAGAGGAAGGGAAGAAAGGAGAGGGAGAGAGCTGTGTCACATTGTGAAATTTGAATCAAAGGTGCCGCAGCAGGGGTGAAGAGGGTTAGACAGAGAGACGGGCTCTCTGCATTGGTACGCAAGCCCCGCGTCTCATCCTTAAACCAATTTCCTTCCTCAATACTCTGGGGAGTGGTCTGATTTGCACCGTTTCCTTTCTCTGAGTAAGTGTTTATCCTGCCTCTACAATTAGATCTCGCTCCCAGCTGTGGCATTAATCAAATAGCCAGACATAGACTGAGGTAAAAGATTCCTACATGTCTTCCCCTGTGCTAAAAAGACTGTAAAGCAGCTCAGCTATCTGCGCAGTAAGCGTCTCACAAAAACTGCACGCAGATTTGAGCGGTCAAGAGGATCTGCGCGCTTCGAAACGGATCTGGGCTGAGTGTTACTTGGATTTATTGCGTGGGGAAAATGTACTCGTGACCTATTGATTATACTAATATTGTTTGCATTTCATTTTGCTGTGTGCCACTGCTGAGAAAGTGTAAAATGTTGCCTCCAGATGGTTCAGAAACATGTTCAAATATGATGTAGAAATGTAATTTTTGAAGAGCAGAACAGAGGTTTGAGTAACGTCCGGTTTTTAAAGTTGAAATGCTTTACTGGACCTTGAAACGTTGAAAGGATGGCAGAACTACTTTGCTGCTTTTTTAGAAGCACAGAGCCACATAAGCAAAGAAATCCTAGTTCATGGTTGCGGGATTGTCTGCATGTGTGTGTGTGTGTGTGTGTGTGTGTGTGTGTGTGCATTCCTCTGTCTTCATAATGTCGATAGAAACCCACTACAATCACTTAATGTACCCTGCTGCCTCACTCTACATATGGACTTTAAATGCTTAAGTCGAAGACCTGCTAACTTTTATTGCTGTTCTTTATAGGTGAGGTTAAGTGATGATTTTCAAATGCACTCTGTGATTTGTGGCTAATTAGGTCGAGAGTTAGTTTGACCACAAAAATGTGTGTTTGCTAAGAGGCAGCGAGTTGCCTGATGGCGAGACAAAGGCCACTCAGCAGGGCTTCCCACTCTGTCTGCTTTCAGCTTTCATACCATCTAATACAGAACACAGCAAAGATAAAAAAAAAAAAAGACCAGCATGCAGTGTAGTTATTACTATACCCAAGGGGATAGCAGCATTGTGATCTCCCTTAGAAAGAGATGATTTACCAGTCGAGCAGCTGCCTCTGTCACCATGGTTACCTGGGAAAGTTGTGACATTCAACCAGGAATATGCGTGACGTCCAATTCATTAGCCAAGAGCTATTTTGATGGACTTTGATGGACTCAGGCTTAAGAGTAATATGGTGGGACATCAAGATATAAGTCACTAATCGGTCTGTTCCCTCCCTATGATGCTGTTTTATTGTTGGTGTTTCATGTTCAGTAATCATAAGGTAACACCTGCAAAAGCCAGCTTGGTATAGCAGTGAAACACACAGCTCTTTTTTCAGCTATTAATCCCCACCAGCTCTCAGATTTATTTGCGATTAAACCTGTCCCTTTACACCTGCGGAGTTGGTTTTTTTCGTTCTGATTTTTCCCACCGAGGGAGCTCTCTAGCTGACTATATAAGCAGCTGTTTTGCTGTGTTGGGCTAAATTATATGCATACAAATGCAAGTAGCTAATAGCAGCCCTCAGGTGGGGAGTCAATATATAATGTGCACTGCAATATTTAATGAACTAAATGCCAATGTTACCAACATAGTCAGAAACTCTGATGTGTTGAGAGCAGATAACGTTCCACTAATGCAGTCCACTTCACATTTTGGACAAGGAATTTTCCCCTGTGAGCCAAGTGAGCGTACAAGTCAGCGCTCACAAACAGGCGACTGGAACAACTGTCTTCGATCAAAGAGCAATTGATTGTATTTGAAATGTTTTCCCTTCATTTTGTCAAAGTACAGAGTTCAGAGACTTTTTTCGGCACTTTTTAACTCTATATTCGAAAAATGACTGCGACAGTTTTAACAAGCAAATCATACATTCATCATTTTTGTACAGTTATTTCTAAATTCATACACTTCATAAAAGTGTAACCTTACAGCAGACATTGTCCCTTGTGTCAATGTGTATGTGCACAGGCACAGCAATGTTCCATTATTACCCAGATGAAGACCTTACCTACTCATGTAAACATTTTCTGATCCCCTCACTCCAAATACGGTCATATTGAGGATGAGTAATAATTAGGTCTGGGCAACGATTAAAAAATTTAATCTAATTAATCACATGATTTCCCTGATTAATCTCGATTAATCACATTTGTACGCAAAATCCAAAAATGAATTCAAAAGTAGTGAATAGCTTTTAGCATTTAGTTTTATTTTAAATGTGCTGCCATATGAATGAAAGTGCCATAACATTTGTTGTGCAAACACACTTTTAACATCAGCATTTTTATGTAGTTTTTATGTAGAAGCCTCGCTCCACTGTCTGTTTCCTTGAATGACTTGCTGCTATCAGTTGTGTGTTTTGCCTTTAAGTGATATTTCAGACTGGAACTACTACGGTGATAAGACAATTCAACTTGGCAGTGTTTACAGATGACTTTGGTTCTGTTGACTCCGCCGTCTGGAAGAACTTTAAAATGAAAATGGCCGAGTAAAAGTTCCGTACCCTTCTCCATGTTTGGTGGATCCGCCAATTACTTTCTTTTCCGGTTCCGCAGCAGACAGCAACAGACTTTGACAAAATAAAAGCCTGTGAGCAACAGAGTTTTACAATAATAAAATAAGTACCCATAGTGGGTAGAGCAGGCGTCCCATGTACAAGAGGCTATAGTCCTCACTGCAGCTGGCCCCAGTTCGAGTCCCACATCAGACGTCCCAGTGCTGCATGTTGTTCCCCCTCTCTCTGCCCCTTGCTTTGTATCTCTGAACTTTCCTATCAATCAAAGGCACAAGAGCCCCCCCCCAAAAAAACAAAAAAACTGCATTAATGTGCGATAAAATATTTATCGGCGTTAAATAACTAACGAGTTAACGCGATAATAACGAGTTAACTCGCCCAGCCTTAGTAATAATCAAATTGAGCTACGTTTTAGTAAATCTCTGCCATATCATGCAGACATGTATACTTTTTAGTTGTGCTATTACTTGTGTTTTTGTCCCAACATTCTGTTGCTTCCCTACAAATGTCCTAAGCTCTTTCTGTCAGTGCATAACAGGAAGTTTGTGGCAAAAAAAACGATGACTGTGTTTTGACTCATATGGTTAAAAGTGAAGGCTATGGATGGTTGTAAACCTCACAGAGGCTGAGTGAAAGGTTATGTAGGTGTGAATCATTAATCAGACTGTGCTCTTTTACATGTAATAGGAAATATGAATGGAGTACCCCATTTACAACTCATGCAAACATTATAAGCGGAAAATTGCTGCACTAGTAAACACAGCCGCTGAAGCATTTAGCATACTTTAGAATAGAGTTCTTTTGTGTAGGAAATGGTCCTTTTTGTCAGTGGGACATTTGGCAACCACGATCATCACATTCAAATGTATGCAAAATGTCAAACCTCCCATTTAACAAAAGTGAAAGATGGGTTTGGTAAGTCTTAAATAAGTGAGAAAAGAGAAATATGTCAGCTCGCGGTACGTAAAATTGTTATGGTACAAGCTGGCAGTTGGACCCAGGCTGTGAAGCTGAATAGAAAATCCTACACTGATTCTTATTTCAAACAAAAACTTTCTTGTTTTAGACTGTAACTGCACTGCAGGTCCTTTCATGCAGGGAAAAGTTTCTCACTTGTTGTGCACTGAGTACGCGTCATACTTATTTAATAACGTCTCTGAGGGTCGGGCTGGTCCATTAAGAATGAATTAATTCTATGAAGGACAGTTTTAACCTTCAGGAGAAATATGTGCATGCACAAGACGCCTGTGCTGCTTTTACTTACTATCTCTTTAGAGGTCATTTAGACTAATGCATCTCAAAGAAGCAGTGCCATTCTTTTCCTGCTGTCAGTTCCCATATTACTGCTGTCATGTATGTTGTAATGTTTGTGGGCCTGCAGTGACAACGCTGAGCGTGGTGGGTAAGCTTGATTGGAGACAAGCATAAAACTCCACTGAACTGCGCTGAGCTTGAAATACACTGAGTAAATCAACCTTCCATTGTAATGAGCTGCTCTGTCGGCTGACTTAATTAAAAGTGATGTTAAATAATTTCTCTGTGGTGATGGTGCCATGAACTCAGCTCAGCCTCTCAGCCCAACCTGGTACTCTTCTCCACGCCTGATTTCAGTCATCATGCACACTTGAGCGGCTGCATTTATTAGAAAGAGATGTTTCCTAAGAAAAACAGCTCTAACAATGAATTTGGAGTTGACAGTTTTACCCCTCTCAGTAACCATGTGCCGGATAAATCAGGGGAAATGTATGTATATCTGGTGATCCGGGGCATAGAGCAGCTCAAAAATGAGGCTCAGCTTTGGAACAGTGCCCCAGGAGTGTCTGCCTCCCAGCCTTGATTGCTGCATGCTTCTGGAAGCCTCTGTAATATGGACTGCAGTTCAATATGAAAGTAGGAGAGCTTTTTAATTTGTCTGTGGGTTGAGCAAACTTATCAAGGCACTGTGCAGACAGAGACAGAAAGTCCTATCCTGTTTTTCTTTGAACTGACTTCATCCCACAGAAAAAAGCTGAGGATGAAGTCATACATTACAACATGACTCATCCTCATTAGAACAGCTTCATACTTGTTAATGGATGACGCTGCACACCTATCTTGAATTTAAAGGCAACCGGTATGGATTCTTAAGCTCAGTGTGATTCACATGATGATATTATGTCTGCCTGTCATGCTAAAGGATCAGTAAATTCGCAAAGGTCTTCCCTGACGGTATCTCACTCCTGCTGGAAAAATGGATTGTTTTCATTTAGCCCATCAACTGAAAAAAAACGCTTGAAAAAACATTTGATCTTTAGAGAATCTATAATTGCCATGTCAAATAAGAGAAGTTGTCTCTCGAGAATCATTAAAAATTAAGCAATATCCCCTTAATACGCTGCCTAATTCAAAATGTAATTATTGGTGGGAGTGTGTAATTCAATATTCTTTATCTTGTCATATCCTCAGTCAGCCAGCTCTCAATCAGCCCCCGGTCCCCCATCAGCCTGTAGAACAGCAGAATGCTGACAATGCAGCCGCCGTCACACTGCTTTTATAATGGCATACATCATGCCTTAAACGCTTTGGGGAAACACTCAAACGTCTGCGTGCGGGTTATTTTTGTTACCCTGTAGATCCTGCTCAGACAGAGTACAAAGTAATAGGTGTGCAGCAAAATAGGGAGTACAAGGCTTTTTGTTTAGAGACGGCAGTGATTTTTGGACTCTGTTTTTTCTTTTAGTGTGCATGTGGCCTCTGCAGAAGCCTCCTGCCTCGTCCCTTGCCTGAGGCTGTGTAGCGAAGTTGAAGTGCTCCGGCTTGGAGCATGCTTTACAAAAAGCCATAATGCAAGTGCTTCATAGCATTCTGAGTGGCCCTATGAATATATGATAAGGATACAGGTATTAATTTGACTTTATTATCACAAGAAGCAGCCATCTGCTTAAATGCAGAAATGTGATTTATTTCAGACACAAAATTACACCCTAACGATGGCAAACCTTTGCGCTATCTTTGGATACATTTACTTTTATGCCATCTGGTTTTATCTGTTTCAAATGATCTTGCAGTGAGGTGTGAGAGACTTTTTGGAAAAACATTATGTTTTGTAGCAGTCAGCCATGGCCAGTGGCCACCTGAACCGCACTGGTCTTCAGTGTGACAGCTGCAATGGCAGCCGTCACTGCACATCATAACTGATGTTGTGCAGAACTCAGTGTTCATGACTGCAAAAATCATGGCTTAATTGACCTGCAATAACTTTGGCCAGTGGCCCATCCTTGATTCCGTGTATGGTCGAAAAACACATTCTGAAAAACTGCCCTCCTTTATAGACAGACACGCAGTCTTTGTCATGATCTTTTTATCACACATGTTCTGCTTCCTGCAAAAAAAAATTCATTTAACATAATGTATCCCCGGAAGCTTGTAAATGGTGTCTAGAAAAATTAAATGAATCAGTTGTTTTGACTTCTGATGGCTAGCGTGACAACCATTCCCAGATATTAGAATTAATCTGCATGTTTGGTAATAATTAGACCAGAGCTCCTTGTTAAAATCTCTGGTTATGCTGAGGTTTTATGGTCCAGTCCCTGAATAGATGTATTTTTGAAGAATTGGCTCATTTCAAAATTCCAATTCTCATGTTCTAGTACAATGCATTAATCCATTCGTTTATTTATTTACAAGCCACTGCAGTGGACACAAACAAATACCAAGTCATGAAGGAGCACACTAGGTTTAAAACATACCACTGGCCATTTTGCATCTCCACCAGGGTATAATGTCAAAGCTCTGCACCGCACTGCCTCTGGGAGTTTTCTTTTCTGCTGCTTAGAGAGTTTTAAAGTCCAGCGCATCACCCCATGTGACCTGGAACTGGTTGAATGATCTTTTTTACGGCCTTCCAGTTGCAAACTGAGATTGGCACACTGGTAGCTGCTTGCAGAATTAGATAGATAAATACATAGAAATCGGTAACACTCCAAGTCCAAGTCCGTGTCCCACTTATCGATCGGGTCATGCATCAGTGGATCTCCATTTGACTCCTCTAAAGTACGTGCTGCTTTTCTCGAAGACGTCCCTGAGGCCTTATAGATTTGGACAAGACCACCTCCACCTACACAGCTTGTACTGTTTACATGTAAAGAGGAAAATCTTAGCAAAAACTTTCAAATCTCTGCAAATCCTAATGGAGGTTTATTTCTTTTTTTTGCTGAGCTGACACAGAGCGAGTTTTGTAGATCGGAAATCATGTGACAGTGCACAATGTCAAGTTGCTTTTATTGCAGCTTTGCTGCCAAAGCCCAGTAGTGTTTAAACTGGATCATAGCAGAGCAGAGAATGATGGATGTTTGGAGCCGCAGTTTTCACTGTGTGGTTATTACACAGCTCTGGTCTGAAAAATCCTCAGGGGTATAAATCCTCACATACTATTAAGTGAAATGTAATGTTATAGAAGATATTCATCCTAAAATGAAAAGGCTGTGATAAGTGGGATGTATCGTAAGGAATTGCAGTCTGTCTTCATATAAATGACATGTGTCAAGATAATAATGCTCATGCTGGAGGATCTGGCAGAAAAGCAGAGAGGTTTGAAGGAGTCTCACTATGACAGCGCTGAGTGACTCATCTTTTAATTTCACCTGCCACTGTGTAGAAGAATCAACGGACTCTTTTCAGTGAATTGCACACAGAATCTTCCAATAACACAAAGTGCATCTTTCAACTATTTGTGTTGCTGTTGCATCACATGGTTTGTAATCTCTGCTAAATATACCATCTCTGTGAAGAGAGCACCGCATTCTCACAGCTCAAAGCACAAACGCATGCATCTTATCTGGTGGGTCTGCTCACTTTTTCACACATTTAAAGACTCTGGATTCCTCATCTGCATTTATATAAGCAGCCACAAAAGCTGGTTTCTGGTCTTTTTGCTTCCCTCTTCCTTGGACATTCTTGAAGAACAGGAATAGGGTTGAGATGCCGGCAAAGGCCACTTACTCGACAGAGGCAGCAGCTGCATAAACAATGCTTTATTTCACATCCTCTTAATGTTTATTCGCTGGCTCACATTCATACACTGATAGTGCTGAGTCACACTCTCATGCACACACTCTAATTATTCTGTACCATAGCAACCGTAACTTAGCAATTGCTGAACCTCTTCCGTTTGAGAGCTTTAGAAAAATGCCATTATTTTTCTGTGTTATCCTTTTAACGCTTAAATGTTTAAATGAGCTGTTGTTGTGTTGCTGCGAATTTCTGCACTGCCACCTCTCTTCGTACCCTAACCCACGGCATCCATTTTGTAATACGCTGATTCAGGGTCTTCAGAAAATGAACTAAGTCATTAATGGACTTGAATGACTTGTAACTTCATGTAATATACAGAGAGTACATTGCTACACCAAGGTTAAGGCTATCAAAATTTAATACGACTTGTGCAGGGTATCTGAGGTCCTTTCCTCACAACTGTGCGGCGCCATCTGGAGGAAAGCCACTACGAATTCTGGGCTCTCTGAGGACTAGCAACACCCTGTCTGAGCTGAGATGTCTTTGGAGACTTTGACAAACGAAACTGGGGTTAAACAACACACTACACACATATCTAGTGTGAACATTTGTCGGTGACAGGCAAATACTGTCATCTTCCCAATGATAGGGGATGCTGTTCTGCAGCTATTTATGCTGTGTGTGTCACTCTTCTTGTTCTACCAGTCGGTGATCAATATTTTTGATTAACCGGATACTGTGGGGTATTTTAATAACCTGTTTTTTTTTAGCCATGCTGAAGTTTAATATACTGCAACATGATATCTGAGGCAGACAGAACTTGCCACAGATATCTAAGGCAATACTTAGAGCACCATTGGGAATGAGTTTTAATATAATCGAGGCAGCATTGGATATTTTGAAACAATTCGAGAGGAAGTCATAAAAGTACTGAATTGTTATTTTTTTTGCTAAAAATTGCCACTTTCTGACAGGCAGGCATGAGGTTGTGGCAGAATAGTGGCAGAATAGTTGTGGTTCCAACCTCGTCTGTCTGACAGTCATGTTGTCGCTTTTTTGACGACCACTCCCACCTAAACAAGTTCCCCTTTCAACAGTACTTTTCAGTGAAATTGTGACAGAGACAAACAAGCCTGTCCATGTCCCACTATACCAGAAAAAATGAAAGTGGTTTAACCAGACCATTCCTCAAACAAAGCCTGCAAGAGGTCCGACAAGTCTGAGCACACACAAATGTGTGGGCTGCTTGGGGCCAAAGCAACGAAGCTTGCTCCTCCTACATGTGCTCAAAGGCAGTCCCATGAGCTGAGATAACTAACTGGGACAGGAGCTGATGTATCCTCTTCTTTGAGCGGTCACTGTCAGCTAAGTTAATTCTAAAGTCCAAGTAAACTAATTTCAGAGATTTGGAAACATGTTGCACGTGTTAGACGATAGCTGTTAAAACATGTCAAAAGACTTACGAGTTTAGTTTTACTAAAATGTGGAGTTGATCTGTTAAACGTCAATTTTTTGTTCAGAAATTATACAACCGGTCTAAAATCGGAACCCCCCTAGACACAGAGGAGTAAGTCTTTAACATCAGGAAAAAAAAACGGGTCAGATTTGTGAAGAGGAAACATGCAGATGTTGGAGTAGCTACGCACCAGCTCAGAGAAATCACATTGATTTTTATTAGATTCAAGGGCTAAGTTAGTAATCTTGTCCACCGTTAATTATGGGACTGTTTGTACACACGTACTTACTGGAGTAAGACACCAAGAATTAATTTTTTTGAAGAGCCAGCTGTGCTCTGAGGAGGTCAGAGTGCAGGGCACTTACTCTTAGAGCCAAAGTTTCAGGAGGCACTGCTCAGTGGATGCTCGGTGGATCGCTTTTTCTGAGCGTCACAGTGATAGAGAGTTATGGATCATCACCACCGAGACCCATTTCATCTCTCAACTGGCAGTTTTACAAACTATTAACAGAAACAACTGGGACTAATGTATACACTGCGGCCAGAATGAGCCTCTCTCTATCTGGCCTGCTGGTGCGTTCACACTGTGCTGATATCCAGGCTGAGCTCTCAACGGGTCATGCTCAGCTTGAGAATCTAAGTTGCACAATTTAACAGTGATGATAACTTAGCCCAGAGCAGGAAGGTGACCGAAATATTTAATATCTCCAGCGTGCATTTGGGATTCACAACGAAGCACTTTGGCTCGCTTGAAACGAACTCCACTCTGTTTCCCTGTTGTGTTTTTCATCTGAGCTGATCTCAGATCTGTCAGTCAGCTTCTTCAGCTGACTCCTCACCAGTGTATCAGCAGAGAATAGGGTCGAATAATCGTTATAGATTTGAAACCAAATTTGTTTTCTTGTTGTTTTAATCATTCTAGTTAACCTAGCTGATTAATAACACATTTGTTTGTGATGTGACAAACTTCTTTCTGCCTCACTCTGACTTTAAGGATCAATAAAGTCTCACCACTTGTCAATAAAGTGTAATCAAGCTACCACTTATTCAGTTTCCTGTGCAAGCATTAAGTGGAAAGACTGCTTTGGTCAAGCAGGGTAATAAAAAAAAAATAAAAAATCCAATTTCAAATCAATAACACAAACTGTATTTCTAACATTATTATTTCTGATACTAAAATGTAATTTAAATCCAGAGGTATGATTGGTGTTATCTGAGGCCTGAGAGCGGCTTGCAGCACTGAACATTCATCGAATTTTCCCGCCATCTCAGTCGTGCCTTTTCATCTCAGTCATCTAATGTTTAATACCCACGGCAACACATAAGATCTGTAAACTTTAAATTGTACTGCGGGAATAGTTGTTCCTCTTTGTAAACACAACATTCAAACTGAGACATTCCGGGCTGCTTCAGTGAGCAATGGGTAGGTTCTGCGACTAATCAAACACTGTGTAGTTCCTTCAGTGGAAAGAATGACTATTGATGGACTCAGTGGAGCTTCAGTTCATCTTACTTATCTCTCTGCTTTATATGAGTTCAAAATCAATTTAAAAACAGCTGAAACAGTTTCCAGCATGTCCTCTAACCCTTCTTGGTTTTGGTAATATTTGACTTTGCAGGAGAAAAAAAAAAAAAAGAAATGTTGTATTGGTGGAATGAAATAGTTTGTTATTTTCAGCCTTCACTTGTCATGGAACAAGGGATAAATTTTCCGGCAAACCTTGGGCAATTCTTTGATGCAACTCAAATAATGGCAATGCTTAGACCTTCTAACACCTCTAATAACAGGCAAAAAACTAAGTAAAAAAAAAAAGAAATCCTCCGAGTGAGCTTATGGCTTAGAGTATCACCTTGTCAGACTCATGTGCTTCACTCTCATTGAAGATCCCAGAAATTCTCCCCTCTCTTCCCTCACCGACTGTCTCATCTTGTTTGTTGTCGGCCAGCTTCAGAGCCCGGGTGTATCGGATACAGTCTTCACAAGCACACACAAACGCACACGAGCACATACACGGTTTTCCTTTCCTGCCCTTGCCTAAGGGTTTGGTTTGATTCATGCCCTTTGTCAAAGTTTGAGTGGGTCTCAAAGAAATAATGGTGTGACTTCCCTGGGAGTGTGGTGCCTTCCTTAATTGGTGTCTTTCCTCGCATGTACATCACATTCGCCCTTGTTCACTAGAAATCGCACATCAAAGGATCTAAAAACTCCTCTCCTGCGGTGTCAACTCGGAGTTCACACCGCTGAGGTTCTGATAAGCTCTGCGCATCAAAACTTTTGAGGAAGGGAAAGGAGAGAACAACCTATTGGAGACATCCAGCTTTGTGTTTCCAGTTGACTGTACACAGCATTGCACCTACCAGCACATTTGAGATTAGAACCTGTCACATTAAACATACCGGCTACGGTTACTGCAGGGAAATAGATACATGAGAAACAGTAGAATGTCACGATTGCATGCTTATGCTTTAATGGGGGAAGAAAGCTTAATGTGGAGCCATGTTAAGATGGTTTAGGGCTTCTCTCTGTAACAAAACTGCTGCATCGCTTATTATTTCAATGTGACTTGACACATGGCCTTTTCTCTTGCAAACACAATTTTTCTCTGCTTCACTTAAGGCAAATGTTGTTGGTACAACAAAGTGTGTTTTTAAGTTGCATTGCATTACCATGGCTCCTGAGAGCCAGATATGTTACTCTTCATTTATTTCCCCTTTTCAAACTGATTGCTGTCTGGGGACTACAATCAGGAATCAATTCTATCCGTAACAGTGCTATATAGTTTTTCACCAGCCCAACCTGCAAGCGTGGCTAGTTATTGTAAATCATTATACCGTTTGATCACCCTAAACTGGGAATTGACAACTAAACATCGCAGAGATTTGTAAGAAGACAAGTGGTTGGAGAAAACAGCTAAATGATTGGATAGATAATTACAATGAAATAAATGTATTTTCCTCCCCAGCAGCTCTCTTGAAAGATGGCGAACATATGTCTCATACCCGATGGCTGAATTCATGCCAAGAGGTTTTACCTGTCATCAGCTCAAATGAATAGTCGTGTTTTTATCCATTCAGGTGTGAAATTGCTGCTGTATTTGGCAGATCGGTGTGGGTTAATGTACTCTCCAAGGTCCCACTCCCTATCCCTTTGCACCTCCCCGACTAGCTGGTTTCAAAGTGGCCACACAGTCCGTGATAACAAAAGATTTGTGAGGGTGCTTGTGTGTAGGAATGTGTTCAAATGTAGAAACATGGCTGCTGTGCTGCCCTGATGGATCCGCCCAAATGGTCATAACTCCTGCGGTCATGTCGGCTCATTTAGTGGTTCTTCTAAATGTGGACAAGACCAGGGTTTTTTTCACCCATGCTCAGGGTGATAGAGGTGGCTGTTAAATAGCTGGTTTGTTTTAGTGGGGAAGGGGAGGGGGGCAGGGAGCCATTAAAATAGCCCTGCACCTGCCCGCCCTGCAGTGCTCACATCTCATTCTGCTGTGCACTCAAACACCCAGGTTGCAGTCATTCAGTCGCCGGTCTCATCTGTGCATTGATCGCTCTGTTTTAGATCCTCTTTCATCTATAAATAATGTAGTCATCTGAGGAGTGTACTCCCTCTGAAACCGAATGGTATAGCACTGTGAAGGCAGTAAGCCCTGTAAGGCATGTCAAGTCTGTCTAAGATAATTGTTTTATGGATGCCACTCTGTTCCTCTCTTCTCTCTCCTCTGTTTGGTGCTGTCTCTGTGGAAGATGACAGCACATTTCCATATACCCACATCTGGAATCTCCTAATATTTACCACGTGACGGCCGTTTGTCAAGATCACTAAAACCACATCAAATGTATAGAGGCCACAGCTGATGCCCAACTCCTCTAGAGGCTAAATGGAAATAAGTGTTGATTTTCTTGCCTAGTATTTTCAGCCCAAGAAGCACTTTCTG
This sequence comes from Odontesthes bonariensis, assembly GCF_027942865.1. NCBI lineage: Eukaryota > Metazoa > Chordata > Actinopteri > Atheriniformes > Atherinopsidae > Odontesthes > Odontesthes bonariensis. Next base: position 14,625,410 of record NC_134518.1, on the reverse strand, counting down.
TCTCACCCTCGCACTCATTATCAATGCTTGATTGCATGTCTTGCCCAGTGTACTGTAGATGCTTTCAATAGCAATCTGGAAGGGCTGCGAGTGTTGAGATTTCCATTCTGTTGCACATTTCTCTCTGCCAGTCCCCTGAGAGACTCAGGGAGAATTGCTGGGGCCCCCCTGAGGTCGGACACCAAGCCCACGGCATGAAAACCGATGAAGTCATAGACGGAAATTCACTTATTGTTTTCAGCTATATGAAATCCCCAAATGCTGCTGTGTCTCGTGCATTTGGTTGTCATCACATGGCCTGTTGTAAAAAGCTGCAAGTAGAAATGCTGTCAGTCATAACATGTTCACATGCAAGATGTTGTCAAATATCTTTGAGAAATGAAATGTTACATGATGCTGAAATGAGTTTTTTCCCCCAGTTTTTCTGTGTCATACAAGCCATCTTTTGCTTGGCAGCCCTGGAACACCACAGTATCATTTCCTCTGAGGGCCACCGCTGGTATTCCAGTTTAATCTGGTTCTTAGACTGTTCATGAGTTAAAGAGCTGTGTGAGTATAGCAACAAGAAGCAGGATTTATCCTTTAATCTTTCCCCTCATTGCAGTATCACTTGACACAGGCCATTTCCTATTATGTGGCTTTGCTGTTAGGATTTGGGTCCTTGCTAATGAAATGTGGTATCTGAAGTAAAAAAAAGAATTAACGAGTGAAGTCATGAGAAAACTAGCTGTGTGTGTTTGCAGCATGGATCGACTCCATTTCTAAGTAACTCAAATTAGAATATTTTCTCACAATAACGGGATGTGGTTGAATTCCCCACGCTTCACACAGTATGACCAGACTAGAGATGTTTAATCTCATGGCATTTTGGGCAGCCAGTGCAACAGATTTTTTTTTTGAGTGTATCTCTGTGAGAATACTGCAGCATAAACTTGTAAATGATTCTTTTGAGGCTTTGAAGACACGCTCGGCTAAATGGCTGCTGATAAACAAGACTCTGTGGAACCAAATCACCCTTGCAATCATCGTGCTGCTGTCACAGTACTTGACGACAGGTACAGCTCAAATCATTGTAGCATTTGCTTCCCCGCAGACCTGCAAGGAAGAAACAACTGCAAATGCAAGTGCTGCCTCTAACACCCAAATCTGTGGATAAAACGTGGCACCTTCTGTTGAAGAATTTTAGGCTTTTGATTTCATTATTTCACTGACAGCATGAGATGTGATGAATAATATATATCTTATTTTGACAAGCCCGCATGTGCTGGTGACAGATAGCATTTTTCTCCTTTGTTTTGATGTGGATTTTACACATTTGCCTCGTCTTTGATGGCTGTGACATTGATACCCCAGTGGTGGCTGTTGAAACGCGGCACCTAACCTTTCAAATGGGCTCATTTACTGTATTTTGTCTCTAAAGTGGTTTAATCAGAGGGTGAGTTCACCCCGAGAGGCTGTCTGGCCTTGCAGATAAAGTTTTGCTTCTGGATGCTAAAATATAAACATGCTCTATGTCCATTTGGTGATTTCATTTTCTCTGAGGCTGTCATGTTAGACGAGCAGGATCACTCACACGAAAAAAAAAGTCAAAAATACAAATGCGATGATGAATTCAAAACATAAAATACAGACATTTGTGAAATAGAGAGGACGTCCTCTTTCAGTTCTAAGGTTTTACCCATCAGGGCATATAATCCCATTTCAAAATGTTTGTACAATGTGTATAAAATGTATATACAAACAGAATGCAATGATTTGCAAATGACATAAACCAAATTTTATTAATATGGAAAATTGTTAGACAATATAACAAAAAATATGGTTTCATCTTGAATTTCTTCTTTCAACATTTGTAAGCATCTCAGGAGACCAGGTGCTAGACCTTTGGGAGAAGAATATTTTCCTCTTCTTGTCTGATATAGGATTCTACCTACTCAGCAGTCTAGGTCTTCTTTTCCATATTTTGTTTTTCATGATGTGCCAAATGTTTTCACTTCCTGAAAGATCTAGACTGCAGGCAGGCCTGTCCAGCACCTTTTTTCTACTTTTCTATCAGACGCACTATGTGTTTCAACATTGTTTTGCTGATATTTGCAAGACCGTCCCTGAAAAATGTTCTCAGGATGGGAGCATATGTTGCTCTAAAACCTATTTTATTCTTTCTACATGGATGGTGCCTTTTCAGGTGTTTAATAGCCAGTTTCATAGGCTACTAATGCACCGACTAACCTCGCTCCTATTTATACTGGAGGATGCAGGGTCCGTCTTTTGCAAAAATGATTTCAAGTTTCGATTCATCTGACTGTTGCAAGTCTCACAGATGTTTTCTTTTGACGAGGACATGAAGAGTAGGAGCCACTACTTGCACTTGATCAGCAGGCTTTTTCTCAATCTTTATTCTGTTAAACAGAAATGATTTCACTCTTTCTCTCAGTTTGCACACTGTTTTTCCATACGCCACACTGACTTATACAGAACAAATTTGCATAGCACATTACATGTGTGGATTCAAAACTGAAATATTTGATCTGATAATGTTGATTCATTTTCCATTCCATAATAATCCAACTCAGGGTCACATGGAGGGCTGGAGCCTATCCTAGCTGTCATTGGCCACATAGAGACAACGACCAGCCGTGCTCACACTCACTCCTCGGGTCAATTTAGAGTCACAAATTAACCCAACTTGCATGTTTTTGGTTGGTGGGGGGAAGCTGGAGTATCCGTAAAGAACCCACACATACAGAACATGCAAAGGTCACACAGAAAGGCCCCGGCTGGGATTCGAACCAGGAACCTGTCCCTTTGATGAGCTGGTGACCAGTCCAAGTTCTACCCCACCCGATGGCAGCTGCCACACCCTGAATTGGGTTAAGTGGGTATGGAAAATGGATCAATGGAGCTCATATGAACAACAGCACAACATATTACACAATATAATATGATAATATGAGAGAAACTAATCCAAGATGCAGAGTAATGTGTGAATAACTTAACACGCCCTTTCTGCTATCATAGGAATTACAAGGCTGAGTAGTAACCAGTTGCTGTTAATGAAATGCCCTTGATTTACTGATCATCAGCATGTGTGAGCACCTCTACACGAACAGAAGTGTTGGCAGTTTGGTGGTAATGAGGAACTATATCAGAAAATGTTACGTATTCTGCACAGGAACAAAGCAAGCCATGCCCAGTTCCTTTTTTCTTCTTCTTTTTTTTGTAACAGTCGTCAAAAAGAAATTATTAACAATTTGGCTTCAGCTAATGAGATTTATAATACAATTGGCTATTTTAATTGTAATTTAGGGACCAATTACCATACAAGCCTGACACTGACACTAATAGAAACTACGGTAATTAACCTAAAGCATGGAAATTCTACTATAAGAGGCATTGGAGGGCTTTCACCACGTGTTTCATCATTGGTCTCTTTGACATTCATTAACCCGGTCGTGACTCATTCTTTTCTTTTGCTTTGAGGGAAAATATTATTTGCTCCTCACGTGGGGGCTGTGCTGCAGTTGCAGAAGCTAAAGCAAGAAGAACACAGTGAAAATAATTTGAAGTCTACATTTTCTACATGGTAAACAGGGATCATTTATCTCTTTTTTGCCTATAATGGTTGTGTAAATAGTTGGCTGGATAAGGGATTTGTTGGCTGTGGAAGTCATTGAGCCGGAGACAAAATGCAATATCCAGCCCCACTACTTTACGGTTCACTCCACTTAGGCACTTTGAAATAATACTCAGACTTAAATTGTATCGTGTAAGGGATAACCCTTCATTTAAAACAACTAGATTAACAATGAGTTGATGGTATTACTGAAAAATGGAAGCTTTCCAGGACTGCATGAGCTCCTAACTGAAATCTTTAAATTCGAAGACTATCTAATTTCAATTCATTTGGAAGATACTTTGTGTTGCCAAAATATTTAATCAGCAGCATATTCTGATATGTTTGATCATGTAACAAATCTAACAAAAAAATCTAATTGATTATCAACTTAAATATTTTTGGGTGTGTGCGTTCATCAATTTGTCTGCTTTGTTTTTAACACTCGATAAGCAGGATTTCAATGTCAATCAAATGCAAAGAAAGAAGACGCTCTTCCTTTCTGCGTATCATCATCCAGGCCATCATCATGCATCATCATCCGATGCATACATGTGAGTGTGTGAGCCATGCAGTCTTAGGTGTTCAGCTCGAAGCAAACCTTGCATTGAACACACCAGGTCCAGAAGTTCGGATATGACCCTGAAAAACAAATGTACCGTTTACAACCATCAGAGCTATCTGAGCCTGTGAAGAACTGAAGAATGCCAGATCTGGACTCAACCTGAACCTGTATCCAAACCTGAATGGAGAACACAATCACAGACCCGAACCGCACTGCTTTCATAGGTTATTGCAATTGAGAAAATGTATTTCAGTTTACAAGCTGTCCAAGCAAACCTTGATCTCAGGCTTAATATTAGTTTTCTTCTCCCTGTGTTAGATAACTTTGTATCTTTGCTCTTCTCGCCCTGGAGGTCCTTAGCTGGATCCCTAGTTAACAGGGGATCATTTGATAATCAGCATGTGGCCTCAGATTCTCACTCCAGCCTACATGCATTTAATGTTGGACTCCACATCAAGAGCATTAATTCAACCTTCATCTTGATCAGTGCTGTATGATCACTCAAAGATTTCCCCAGATCAACTGGGGTTTAACAAACTTTGAAACAGACCCAAGGACCTGCGGTTATAAAGCAGGAGCCAAATCAACTAAAACTACTCAAACCTTAAAAATTCTAATAGTGCCTCGAGTATATGCTATATAGTATGTTTTTTTTCTTATATACATCAAGTCACTGATCAGGATAGGATAAAGTAGCCAGCCACTGTGCATGCAATGACATGGAGCAACAGATGTTTTTCAGTTGACAAAATACTGACAAAGTAAATAATTATCTGATGCAAAAGTGACACTTTGTTAAAATCCACAATACAGTGTTTGTTCGAGTTGTTTTTGGATTGCAAACTTGTACTTTTCTGTGGCCCCATACTGAGTAGCTGTTAGCTTTGCTCTTAGCTTTCTTTCGTTTGAATTCCTTCCCGATTCTTTGAACTGATCAGTGCTGTCAACAGCAAGTAAGACACATATTCATTAGTAGTTCACACAATTCCACTTTAAAAATACCTAAATCTCTTTGAATACTGCAACTCTGTCAGCTCTCTAATGTGTGATCATATACTGGTTGAAAACGTTTTTGCTCACATAAATGACAGAAGTGTTTTTGCAGCTTAAATTGATCAACTTGGTTGTCAAATATTTGAATTTGAGAATTATCAGTGCTTCCAACCAATGGCGTAGCCACGGGTGTGCCAGGGTGTCCCGGTTTCACTCTAAGAGGCAGCTGGCACCCCCAAAAAATTGCCATCAGACCATGCGTTGCGACACCTGAACCTGCCAACCTGGCGTAGCGTTATTTCTGATGAAATAATAAATGTGTTCAATTGCCAAGCCACGCCATCTTCCCCTTTAAATTGAGAGCTGCTCAGTGCGCACAGGTAAGCAGCAATATCATTGTGTCCTTTACTCTGGCTCTGTGAGAGCGCATGAGTGTGTTATCTTTCACTATGTTCATCTCATTGGGCACGCAATGTCTGTGTGTGTGTTGTTTTTTGCGTTTTTTTTTTGAGAAGACAAAGTGTGCTTTTTGTATTACTTTGTTATTGATTTATTTGAGAGCACGTCACGTGTGAATGTTTAGACCTGCTGTGAACTACTGTTGACTATTACTGATGAGAACGCACCCGTGTTGATATGTTTTGTGTTGTATTCGAGAGATACATTCTTTTGAATGTTTGTGGAGGTGTAACAATACGGTGGCCGACGCATGCAAACGCGTTGCAAACGGCAAAAAAAATCCAACAGTAAAACGCTGAAAGAAAAAAATGCGGCAATCACAAAAACAACCGGAGCACACGTGACGCAAATGGCAAAAGGACTGCAAGAGAGAAACATGCTGCAAACTTCAAAACACATGCAAGAGAGAAACGCGCTGCAAACTTCAAAACACATGCAAGAAAGAAACACGCTGCAAACTTCAAAACACATGTAAGAAAGAAACACGCTGCAAACTTCAAAACACATGCAAGAGAGAAACATGCTGCAAACTTCAAAACACATGCAAGAGAGAAACGCGCTGCAAACTTCAAAACACATGTAAGAGAGAAACACGCTGCAAACTTCAAAACACATGCAAGAAAGAAACACGCTGCAAACTTCAAAACACATGTAAGAAAGAAACACGCTGCAAACTTCAAAACACATGCAAGAGAGAAACGCGCTGCAAACTTCAAAACAAATGCAAGAGAGAAACACGCAGCAAACTTCAAAACACATGCAAGAAAGAAACGCGCTGCAAACTTCAAAACACATGCAAGAAAGAAACACGCTGCAAACTTCAAAACACATGCAAGAAAGAAACACGCTGCAAACTTCAAAACACATGCAAGAATGAAACGCGCTGCAAACTTCAAAACACATGCAAGAAAGAAACACGCTGCAAACTTCAAAACACATGCAAGAAAGAAACGCGCTGCAAACTTCAAAACACATGCAAGAAAGAAACACGCTGCAAACTTCAAAACACATGCAAGAAAGAAACGCGCTGCAAACTTCAAAACACATGCAAGAAAGAAACACGCTGCAAACTTCAAAACACATGCAAGAGAGAAACGCGCTGCAAACTTCAAAACACATGCAAGAAAGAAACGCGCTGCAAACTTCAAAACACATGCAAGAAAGAAACGCGCTGCAAACTTCAAAACACATGCAAGAAAGAAACGCGCTGCAAACTTCAAAACACATGCAAGAAAGAAGCATGCTGCAAACTTCAAAACACATGCAAGAAAGAAACACGCTGCAAACTTCAAAACACATGCAAGAAAGAAACGCGCTGCAAACTTCAAAACACATGCAAGAAAGAAACGCGCTGCAAACTTCAAAACACATGTAAGAGAGAAACACGCTGCAAACTTCAAAACACATGCAAGAGAGAAACGCGCTGCAAACTTCAAAACAAATGCAAGAGAGAAACGCGCTGCAAACTTCAAAACAAATGCAAGAGAGAAACGCGCTGCAAACTTCAAAACAAATGCAAGAGAGAAACGCGCTGCAAACTTCAAAACACATGCAAGAAAGAAACACGCTGCAAACTTCAAAACACATGCAAGAAAGAAACACGCTGCAAACTTCAAAACACATGCAAGAAAGAAACACGCTGCAAACTTCAAAACACATGCAAGAACGAAACGTGCTTCGTTCATGTGTTTTGGCGTTTTGAAGATTGTTTTGTGCTTTGTGATTTTACTGTTGGATTTGTTTTCCGTTTGCAATGCGTTTGCATGTGTCAGCCTCCGTAGTAACACTCTGTTGAAAATAAATTTGGCACACCCAGTATTTGCTGGTGCACACCCAATGTCTTTTTTCTGGCTACGCCAGTGCTTCCAACCATAACAAAAGAACTAGAACTAGAACGTCCCTAAAACCAGTACCCTACTTAATAATTTTAGGAATTCTCCAAAAATGTCAGAAGTCATTACTTTGTCTCTGTAGGTGAAATGTAGTCCAGTAGTTTTCATGCAATTTTACAAATAAACAAACAATGAACACGCACCTCTAGCTTTGTTGCAGCCTCGTCTGAGGACTTGTATGAAAATGTAATTTTGCTCTGACACAACAGAACCCGAGTGTGAAATGGTGTGACACTCTGACAAACCTGCATTTTATGCACCTATCAAAATGTAGGAAGTTTTCCACCAAAAAATAAATACACTTCAAAAATCAAAGCAGAACAAGAAAGAGAAAAGGGAGGGTGCTATAGCCAGTGGATAAATTGTGCTTAATAGTGTAAAAACCTTTAAAACTAATTGAGCAGCCAAATGTTACTTCATCCTTCTCATGCATGCTCACAGTCACTGGAAATGTGACTGCAGAGGGAAATGGCTTTGTTCTTTGTCTACGAGCCTGGCGAGTGTGTGGACATCATATTCCCTACATTATTCTTTTTTATTAGGGCTCCTGATATTAAAGCAATTGCCCTGATATGTGATTGCTCAGACATAGTTGTGGTAGAAAATAAATGGCTTGCTGCAGTGTTTTACGCTATTCGTATTAAGCACCAACAATCAGTAATAGCACAGCAGTCAGCTGCTATTAACTGGATGTGGATTTGCATGAAGAACTGATCATATACATGATCAGACTATGCCAGAATTCATCAATGAAGGCAGAAGGTTATTGCCCTTTTACATCATTACATGTTTAAGGAATGCAAAAACATAACACCTTTTAAGTGGAAGTGCAGCTTTGAGTTCAAGAATAATTGCAAAAGGACAGCCGATGAGAAAAAAGAACTTGCGGGTCAGTTTTCAGGAGTAGCTTGGGGCAGTGTTTTTAGTTATATCTCATCTTGCTTTGCTGAACAGTGGAGATGCGCAAATAAGGAGCTTGGGCCACTTTATCTTTGTGTTCTGAGCTTGTGAAGTGACCTGGTATTCAGCAGGGGCTTCATGCTTCACAGACCCTGGGGGCAACAGGAGCATTGATAAATTTCATCTTTGCTCGAAGCGCTATCTCTCTCATGCAATCAAAAAGATTGGTCTTAGGATCCAGGGTCCTGCAGAAAAAGAGCCATGAATCCCCACAAAGCCAATGGAGTCTTAAAGGCAAGAAGCCAAAAAGCAATAATTATTCCTTTGTCATGAATGCCTATACAAGTGGTGCTGCATACCGCTTGATCGTCTTACAGATTATACACCCATCTGATGCCGATGGCAAACATTACAATCCCCTTAAAAATGACTGTGCTCCCCACTGTTGGTATGGCTTCGCTGTCGTCATCACCTCACTGTACTGAAAAAGAGGGACTGTTGCACCTGAAAGCAAGAGAAACAGATAAAAGCAAAAACTCTGATGACACATGTTACAGAGTCATAAAGATGATCGGAATTTCTTCAGAATTTCATGAGAAATAAATTGTGGCGCTGTGCAGTTACTGGAGCCACATCAAACCTACAAGTTCTGTCCCCAGAGGCTCCAGGGTTCATCCTCTTCCATCTTATCTCAATGAGTGGATAACATTGGTCCAGTCCAAGATCAATCATATCACTTTAGATTGAGCAATGATCTAATTCTTGAAGTGCTGAGGGACAAAAGAGGAGGGGGGGAAACACGGGTCTTACAAAATGCAATTTTATCACTCCTCCTGTCACATCTACTTGCTTTGTCAATTTGGTGCCAACGCTGCTGCCTTGGGGGCTCAGCATAGAGATGTGGAGAGAGTATAGATGTACAGGCCCCCGTCGCCTCAACGCTGGAACATGCAACGGTCACATCTCTTTTGCTATATAATCTCAAAGGTCGAGGATGTAGGAAGAAAACAATTCAAAGAACTTAATAAGCCTGCTTTAGACAATAGAAATCCTGACAAACTAATATGAAGTGTTACAGAAAACGTCCACGACTCTGGCCAAAGTGAAGAGGGATATCCCTGTGGACCAACATTTTCCTGCTGTCGTGGCAAAATCAGGAGCAAGCGCAGAGCTGGCAGTAAGTGAGAAGCCAGAGTACTGTGTTAGCACATTCCTTAACAAGTTATATTGATAGGCAGTGTGGGGTTTTACAGGTAAAATACCCATAAAACTGTTGTTGCATACAGTAGAGTGCAGATCCATTGGGTAAACTGTTGGATTACAGGATTGAAAACAATAAATAAAATTGAATAAAAACAATGTTTTCAGTCAATCCAAATGATACTGAATGTAAAAGTGAAAAGCTTAAAACGGCAAGTTGAGGTTTATGCGTTTATTAGGGAACCAAAAACACAATACAGAAGAGTGATTTTTTTTTTCTTCACTAAAACAAGTCAAACCTATAAAAATTTCCCATATTTAGTTTATTTTACACCAGGTCACTTTGGCATTGGACAGGCACTCGTGTTGCTATATGTCCCGGCATGCACAATGGCTCCTCAACATCTCCTGCAGCTGATCAGCTTTGGCTACCAATTTCATCGCTCTAATCCCAAAATACCGCCGACTGCACAGCACACGAGTGAAAAGCCTGGGTATTTAAACAATGTCAAACACTTAACATATTTAAAAACTTTGCAAAAGTCATGCCCAGCTATAAGCAACTAGTCTGACGTGATTTACGAAGGATTCAGCAGCTCAGCTGAAGGATAAACTGCGCAGCCACAATGCATGCAGTCACATGGATAACATGGACGTTCGTCAGTGGAGAAAATAGTGACGTGGTAATAGTGACGTTAAACACAGTCTGGTCCACTTCTATGTACACTATATAGCATTCATTGTTATTTTTTATTATGGCCGTGTTCTGAGATGCTTTTAGCTCAGTTTCCCTGTCAAAAAGAAAAAGAACACTCTCAGCGCCGTGGGCAATACACTCACTGCTGATAAGCACGATCCACTTGAAATAAAGAACAAAATTAAGACAAAAAGACAAAAAAAACAAAAAAGAAACATCCCTTAATTGATGGCAGCCCATTCCAGTACCTCTCCTCCACCCTGCTGACTTGAAGTGATGCATTTGTCCTTCAGGGCATCTGTTCTGTCAAGAGTTACTCTCATTTCATCTGTCCATAAAACCTTTAAAATCAGTCTTCGGGTCTTTTTTTGGTCCGTTGATGCTTAAATTTGTGAATCCATTTCAGTAGTTGTCACGTTTCATCCCTCTTAACCTCGACCATTTCTCAGGGTACATGATTCCCTTTAAGGTTGCACGTCTGGAACACGGTGGACCGAGACCGTGGTGGGTTCCTGGGAGTTTATAACTGATGATTTTACCCTGTGCATTTAATCTGTACCTTTCTTCATCTTTTGCAACTGTGTTGACATTTTGCAATTTTGCTTGTCCAGTGGTCATACCGAAGAAGTTATTCAAGATTGTGCTTCCAGATCAGCAAGATTAAAATAATTAAAAAAAGACTACATTTTTTACTTTTCAGTCAAATTTCTTTGATCATTTTTACCTTTTTCGATTGAGGCAGCCTAATATAATGTGTTAATCAACTCAGGTCACACCCTTGGTCATTACCTAAATGCATATTTCTCAAAATACATTCAAATGATAGATTCTTATTCATAGTCAAATCTATAGGGGTTTGAGTTTGGAATTGTGCCTACAAACAATGACATGTTCAGAACACTCACCCATAAAGGTTTTAAAAATAGAGGTGCGGACTGTACTTAGAAAAAAATAAAATGTAGTCATTGGTTGAATATCTCTAAGAGCATCTCTTATAAGTGGTATTCAATCTCTGGGAAAGGGTTTTGCTTTCCCCTTGTTACATTCAAGAGGCAACATCAATTCATAGCATTGTGATAGATTTTTCTTGCCTTGTGGTCCTTCAGTGGAAAATCTATCCACTTAAGTGCAGCATTCTTATCTGTTTCCCCTCATAAACATGCAAAAGGTTTTTGATTGACAGACTGTAATCCAATGTGGTAAAGATTTCCCCATTCTTGGACAGAATGTAATGGCCATCCCTGCAGGTTTTATGTTGATGCTTACTTAATATGTGAGGGGAATAGGGGAGGCTGCCATTCATGGCCAAAGCCAATTAATGTGATATAGATGGTTAGTGCGATCGTCTAAAACCTGCAGCAATGGGATGTCTAAGGTTTAAAGTGACAAAGAGCCTCTACTGCATTCAGCAACAGGCACAGAACAGGTTTAATTTAACTTTGACTGTGACATTTTAACCTCATTTTGAATTTTGCAGAGAGACATGACTCTCTATCTGCGTGTGCGCTCTGGCAGCGGCTCAACAAGCACACAGAAGAGCTCAGTACAGAGGAGAAATAATCTGCTTAGAAATGGCGGGAGAGAAGCGTCGGCCTTCATCCTCTGTGCTCTGTTGAGGTGTCTGTGGCCTTGACAACAGCATTACATGTTCGCCAGGCAAGGCGTATGACCCCTAATCCTTCACCTCCCCCAAACACAAACACACACAGAAACACGGCACCAATCCCACAATGTGAAGGCTTATCATCACAAGCGTTATCTGTGCTGAAGCCTTTAGAGAATCAAATCCTGAGAGTATCACGTGGAACCTTGAGTGCTGTTTACTTTGCTGAGCTGTACTATTAGATAGCACTCCAAAGAACTCTTCGACACACAAGACACACGCCACACATGAAGACATTCAGCCCTCACTTAAAACAGATGATTCACGTGGAATGGAGAACAGCGCGCCACTGCAGACACGCTCCAATAACATGATATTGTCTCACTTTTTTGTAATAGAATCACCGCTTCTGTGGCTCTGACTGTAAATGGGCTGTTGCCTCACACAGCAGAGGGGGCTCAGATCCCCAGAGGACGGGCTGCAGACTGTAGCTCTCTGGGAGGCAGAGACACTGGGGAACCTCTCAAGAGATGGATGTAAGGAGGTCACACCCCCTGCACACACTGTTTTGTTCTCTGACTGTTTTTGTCAGGATGACACTTGGATATCATATCTGTCTCTCCCTGCCTCGGTCCCCAATAGAATGAGGCTGAAACATTATGTCTGCATGCTAAATTGCTAGCTCCTCAGCGATGGTGACATTTGAGCTGCTAATTACTATGTTCTCTCATGCATTGTTCTTCAACTGGCTGTAAATCTTTCTTTGAACAATTCAGGTTAGGATTGGGTCTATTTTCAGAGTGACAAAAAATGTGAGCCTGTTCCATAAATCACTATTTATTTTAGAAATCCCAAACATGCTATTAACTGCTCATTGTTTCAGTTTTATTTCAGAGTAAAAGTGATACATTTTAATCAAGATGTCACATCTCAACACCGGAAATTAAGATTTCTTTATCTTTTAACTTGACATCTCTCAACCCTAAGGCTGAATAAAACCTGTAGGTGAAATTCAGATGAGGCCAGCAGTTATATACCTTCACAAACTTCCTGTGTGCTGTCACTTCGAGGTTCTCATCTTGCCCGCCATGCAAGCAAAGAAAACATGAGAGAGGAGCCCACAAACGGCTCTTTTTCTTTGGAAGCAGCTGAACTCGTTTCAAACGAGAACAAAATGTGTCTTTGCTACCGGCTGTGAAAATATTTTGAACTCAGCTTTCATCTTGTTTTCCTTTGGAGGCATCTGGAGCGATCTCTATCAGACAAGAGCACAATCAGAGCGAGAAGTCTTCGGCCTTCCTGTAACTCTGCCTGCTTCTGAGCTGACATCTTCAATCTCCGACATACATAAGTTCAATTGGCCTGACTTGCTCTCCTTTAAGTCTGTAATCATCATCCACTTCTAGAGCATATATTGGTGTACCTGTTTCGCCCCGTGTTGCTGCCTGACCACAGGAAATAACTCTGTTGCACCACACAGTCCCCACTGGGACGCATCCACTTTGTTCAAATGTAAGAGGATTTTTTTTGTTCACCTTCAAAGGATACTCATTTGAAATTCAAAATTATGCAGACATATTTCACAGCACGCCTTAAAGAGCTCGCTTCAAAATATTCTATCCAAAATAACTGACTACAGAAAGGCTGTTTATTTAATATCTTCAGACACCTCATTTAGCTGTGGTGAGAGGTGCGCAGGACAAATTCAGCACATGCAGCCTCCCCAGCATTTTCAGCTGTTATCTCGTATACAAGAGCTTTCTGTCTGTGTCCATTATGCAGCGCATTAGCAGGAATTCTCACAGATCTCCAGGATTAGGATAATGTGACACAATGAGGAGAATGAGAGACATTGCACATCTTTCATAAATGGGTTAATGCATCATCCTCTACCTTTCAGGGACATTTGCACACATAATAACACACCTTATGTAGATGTGTGCAATGCTCACTGTTTTCTTGCTTTTTCAATAATAAGACTTTCGCTGTTGGAAGGGGTAGAAAAGCTCCTTTGGATTACACATTTGAAAATCATTTTTCTGTCATGCTGATTAGGTTGTAGCTGTAAAAATAACAGCTGATGTAGGTTCACAATTAAACAAAAAAGGTGCTTTTTTTTTAAAGCGTACTGTATAGAATGAAGGTGTCACACTGACTTCACACACACTTTATATTAAAATGAAATCAGGACAGATATAAAAGATGACTGACTCCATTTCTTTGATGGATACCTGCTGCCTGCAGGATTTGTGGTAAAAGAGATTCATCACCTCCTTGATGTGTATAATAGCTGCAGGTGGTCAGAGTCTCAAAGTGGGGGTGGAATTTCTCCCTTAAAAGTCTCATTTCCATCTGAGCCATCCATTTCTTGGACTGGGCAGTAAGCATCCTTGCTGCCACCTGTTTGCATGTGAGGTTGTGCTCATGATTCAGATGTTATTAGCCCATAAAATAGACATTTACACTTGTTGTCCCTCTCATAAAAGTGACATATTCATCACTAGGAAAGGCTGTCCTGCACCTCCTTTAGGGCACAATAGACCATTATCACCTATAAGTGTGGGGATAAAGATGACATTTGGGTGATTGGTAATCTCAAAGAATATAACCCAGAAGACCTAAAGGAAAATCTCTGGACACGGCACTCACCAAATGAACATTGCTAAAACCTATGATAAAATAAAAAAAACTAAGTAGTTACAACTGGCAGCTCAAAGTAACGAGTGAACATTTTTCATGCATCTTCTTAACGTGACTGCATGAAGCTGCCTCACAAGATCTGACTTTCTCCTTCTTTGATCAGTGATCTGTGCAGATGATGATGCCTCAGTGAGCTTGCTGATAGAAGGAGAAGGCCACTTTCTTGTTATATCTGTGGAGTGATAACAAGGGATACTGTCCATTGAATGGGCTGATAACATTCAAAGTGGGTTCTCTGGGGTTAAAGACATTCCATCCATAGTACATGCGAGCTTGCTTTGTTTCTTACAATATGTTCTTTTAACGCTGGTAGTAAGATCATGGGACCCTAATGGTGCGAAAAATGGCACTTTAATTGAAATGACATTGATTACAAGGGGCTCAAACTCAAAAAGATAACTGCTGCTCCTCTGGATGGTTAGAAGTTGAATTCCCAGTAAACCACCTCAACATAAGAGGGAATATCAACTGCTTTCTTCTAAACATTCCTCTTAGTGTCAGAGCTACTCTATATTTCATACATCCCACGAGCCAATTTCAATCATATAGTTTACATGTTATCGACTCAGTCTCACGCAGTCATCTTCTTACTATAAAAAAAACAAGTTATAAAACCGAACAAATGAAAAAGAACACATTACAACAAGTCTGCGGTAACACAGTGTAAAAAGCCACAGAAAAGTCCGCCAGGTAGATAGAAATGAAGAACAAAATAGAAATGAAAAAAGACGTTTGAGTAGGAGAATCAGGTTAAGAGAAACAGAGCAATGGAAATAAATTGCAAATGCAGAAAGCAATGAGAAGTGACAAATGTGCATCCTGTCACAGCTTTTGTGCGTTCACAAGCTTAAAGAGCTTCCCACTGATACAATTTTATCATTTCCTCTTTAATGTTCAGAGAATATATACATGTCTATATCTATTTTTATATATATATATATATATATATATATATATATATATATATATATATATATATATATACATATATATAGAGAGAGACATACATATATGTACGTATATTTATAACATCACCTGCAAAACGTCCTCCATCTGTTACTCGCAGAACTCTACCACGTATTTTTCTTTAATAGAGCACATTTTGAAATATCACCCTCAGGTGTAAATAATTGAATTTATTTTTCAATGAATATAGGAATTCACTGAATTCAATTTAGCTGCTTGAGTGTCAGGGTCCCACTTTGGTCCATGTCACACTGGCTTAATGTGGGACACTTGAATATACGGTGTTGATAGTAAAACCTGTGCTGGCCTCATCTTAACAGATGAATGAATGTCATGAAAAATGCCTGTTTCCGTGGTAAAGGTTTACGATATAAAAGAATACAAAGCTAAGAATGTCCATTTTATTTCACTCTTCCATCAGTTTTATATGACACATGTTCAATTTGCTGGTGAAGCTGCTCCATAATGCGAAATAAAGCATTAGGGTAATTCTAGCAACTGTTTTGCATGCAAGCACCTTAAAACCGTGGTTCAGGAATGTGTTTTTACATATATTTATCCCACATTCTTCATTTCCAAAAGCTCTGTAGAGAATTATGGCATGTTTCATCAGAAACGGATGCAACACCAAATGATGAAAATTACCCATGCATTTTTAATTGTACTTAATTATAACTGCTAAAATATTAGCAGAAAAGTGTGCTGACTTTGCATACCTGCATACCTTCCTGTCAAACAGGAAGGTATGCATGAGAGGCGACATGAATGCATGAATAGTGTCAACTTGAGGCATAACTATGTGTGGAGCATTCTTATATTTTTGTGGATCAGTTTGAGATAAACCACCAAAATATATACATTTTCGCATTAGATGTATGTTTTTCTTGACTGTCTGTCAACAACATACTGTAACTCAAAAACTTCGCTTGGCAAGAAATTTTGAAGAAATTTTGGTATCAATCAAAATCACTTTCTTTGTTCTTCTATTTCAAATCATATGCAGCATTTAAATCTTGAGTTTGAGTAAATTAACTCGAATCCACACAACAGAAACACAGAGTTATTTTAATACTGCAGTTTTGTCGAGATCTATAGGTTTAGGGAAGCAAAGACACATAAGAATCCCTCATGGCGACCTTAAACATATTACAAGGCAATGACCTTAGATTATGCAAAGAAGAGGGCTGCAGCTCTACTCTTCTTCCAAATTTACTCAATCTTGACCTCGTGCAGACACGCAAGCAGGTCAACAACAAAACTAGCAGCAGCAGATGGAGGCTCCAATCTTCTGTTTAGTGCGTGGTGTTTTGGTCTGCTCTTCTCCTCTATAATTTCATACCTGTCTTCAGTTTTTTTTCCATTAGCCACTGAGATCTTCCTACATTTAGTGCCACGTAAAGCTCATGTGTACTTGTGCTTCTGAGAAACTGGTAACAGCTCATGTTATTGTCCTGACTCCACAAAGCTATTTCTCACACGTAGAGATGATGTTATTTGCGAGACAGTGTCACTTTGACAAGCCGTGAATTTAGGTTTGTGACAGAGAGAGATGACACTGAGGTAAGATTTTATGCGTCAGCGATGGGAGTTATTAAAAAAAGACTAATTTCAGTAATAGGTCGAGCGCACTTATAGTTTAAAGTCTATTTTAGACAAGTCTGGTACAGTCTTGGATGTGTTGGAATAAGATATGACATTTTTTTTTATGTAGGTTACCTCAAAGTTATTTCATAAGAGATTTACCTGAGGTGATAACATCTGTTTTTGCTCTTGATTCTCACCACATTGCAGTTGCATAATTGGTGACATCACACGGTTAGTCCAGTAAGACAGCAGTCACACAGCGTTCATGGAAATACACCAAAAATTGAGAGAGGATTTCACTATACAAGCAATAAATGAGATTGCTTGTGCTTGGACATGACAAGTGGGGAAAAAAAGGAACTTTTTTTAGAAGCAAAATTAACATCCTCAAAGATTTTTGACTGAATTTCTTGGTTGTTTTTGTCAGTAGCCCCTTTCACACTGCCGAATAACCCGCGTTTAATTCGCGAATTTAGCGTGTCCGCTGTTGTGTTCACACTGCCGACCCGGGCTGCCGCGTCAACTCGACTCGCCTTTCGACCCGCGTCGGACCCTAGTCTTTTTGCCGAGCCGAGTTTGATGTGAACGCAATCGACGCGGGTCGGACGTGGGCGTGACGTGAGGAGTTTAAAAGACAGAATGGACAGCTGATTCAGAACAACAGCGACAGGTGAGGACAAGTTTTACTCTGTTTTAGCCTACATCAAGTTCGAGACATTTTTTAATATGGCCAACTGGGGAGACAAGGAGGTCCGCGAGCTCCTCAGCCCCCGAACAGAGGACGTTATTTTCCGCCACATGTCGGGGACGGTGAAAGATGGACATCTGCTGGAAGGGCTGGCGAGAAAGATGGGAGAGCGCGGTTTCCCACGCAGCAAGACGCACCGTAAAGTAACATCTCCATGAACTGCATTGCAAAAACGAGTTCTCAAGGTGTATGGAGGTAGATTTGTTTCTTTATTATTCAATCAAAAAAAAGGTTGCTTCAATCAAAAAATATATTTTCAATCAAAAAAACCCGTTTCAATCAAAGAAAAAAAGTGTTTGAATGCAAAAATATATTTGAGACTCAAAAAAATGCATTTGAACACTATTTTTTTTTGCTTGAAAATGTTTTTTTTGATAGAAGTGAAGGTTTTTTTGTTTGAAGCAACTTTTTTGATTGAAGTATTGTTGTTTTGTGTTTGGGCCATATTATGGGTAGGACATTTGTGTCTTTATAATTCAATCAAAAAAGAAGTTGCTTCAAACAAACAAAAAATATTTTCAATAAAAAAATCACTTCAATCAAAAAATAAACCTTTTCAATCATAGAAAAAATGTTTTTGAATGCAAAAAAATATTTGAGACTCGAAAAATTGCACTTGAACACTTTTTTTTTGATTGAAAATGTTTTCTTTGATTGAAGTAATCTTTTTTGTGTTTGGACCATGTTATGGGTAGGACATTTGTGTCTTAATTATTCAATCCCAAAAAAGTTGCTTCAATCAAAAAAAAAACATTTTCAATCAAAAAAAAATATTTTCAATCAAAGAAAAAACTGTTTAAATGCAAAAAAAAAAAAAATCATTTGAAGTGTTTTTTTTTTTGATTGAACTTTCTTTTTTTTTGAATGAAGTGAAAAAAGTTTTGAAGTCGTTTTTTTTTTAAATCATTTTGACACAAACGTACCGCAGTGGGCGGGTGCTTCCCCATTGGTCAGACATGTTTGAGTGACAAGTGTCTACACCAACGACGTCTTTCTGACAAGCAAGTCATGGTCGCCACTCGCCAGCGAGCCAGGAAGCAGTGGTCAGGCAGTGGTGGAGTTGTTGTTAAGTAGATAAAACCGTATTAAAATGATTGGTGTCACGTTATTAGCCTACTCTGTTTGATATTTCGATTAAACATACAGCTTGCTAACTTAGCTCACGTTGACTAATTTGTGTGATTGTGTTAGATATCTGACGCCTCATATTGTCAGGCAGGCTAGCAGGGTGCGCTAACGGCTAATTGAATTGTTTATTTCACTTAAGTAACGTTACAGAGGCTTGCTATGTGCTAGTGCTATATTGTGTTATAATACGTAACGTCATTAGTGGTCAAACAACAGTCCACAGGCCAACTGTTGCCCACAGCGCTGCCTGTTTAGCAGCAACAGGTCATGCAGAGCCTGAGTCTATCTTCTCACACAGCCCACAGGATTACACGACGCTGAAGTTGGCATCCGATTCGCCAGCCTCCGATTCGCGCATTAAAGGGGTGGGCATAAAGGGCCATTTCACTGCTTTTTTGCATTTTGATCGACCAAAACAAGGTCCTATATGGAAACTACAAAAGTTACACTGCTCAAATCTGGATGGAATTATTCTAAAGAGGCTATAGATTCATTAAAATCTTGTTTGGGATTTGTGAAACCTTTTTCTGATTTGTAAAAATACAGAACAGGGCCATTTCACTTCTTTTTTGTTATTCTGATCACCCTGAACTGGGTCCTGTATGGAAACTACATTACTTAGACAGCTCAAATCTTGATATAATTATTCTAAAGAGGCTATAGATTCATTAAAACCTTGTTTGGGATTTGTGAAACCTTTTTCTGATTTGTGAAAATACAGAACAGGGCCATTTCACTGCTTTTTTGTTATTCTGATCACCCTGAACTGGGTCCTGTATGGAAACTATATTACTTAGACTGCTCAAATCTGGATAGAATTATTCTAAAGAGGCTATAGATTCATTAAAACCTTGTTTGGGATTTGTGAAACCTTTTTCTGATTTGTGAAAATACAGAACAGGGCCATTTCACTGCTTTTTTGGTATTCTGATCACCCTGAACTGGATCCTGTATGGAAACTATATTACTTAGACTGCTCAAATCTGGATAGAATTATTCTAAAGAGGGTACAGAGTCTTTAAAACACATTTTATTATTTGTGAAAACTTTATTTGGTCATTGAAAATTCAAAAAGTTCCTCTGAGCTTTCTTTCTTCTTTTCATTTGGACCATCCAAAACCAGAACCTGTATGAAAAATGATTAAATATGGGTTTAATCATTGATCACATGATATAAATGATATCAAACACACTTTAGAATTTGTGAAACCTTTCTTTGTCCCAAAATTCACAGGAGTCCTCGCCTCTCCATGTTCATTTTAATTTCCATGAGGATCTCCTGTCTTTCACTACATAGGAAAAAGAAAAAGTTCATGCATTTTACGTCACTAACTACTTACAAGAGTCTTCTTTACTTGTTGACTTTATTATCATGTTCTTTTATCTAGAAACAATGACTTCTCTCACCTTTCTTCCATCTGCCCGTGGTCAACCTCTGCCACCGATTCAATCCGTTTCATTTTTCTGACTACTTCCAGAGCCTTTATTGTTGCCTGCATCAGACATCCCATAGTCCAACCATTAATATGCTCTATTCTGTATTGGATGCTTTGATGAAATCTGCATCACACATTTATTGCTGTCATCTCATGAATCTTTCCACTAACATGTGCTATCATTTCAGACCCTGCTTGTCTTCTCCTGCTCCCATCATAGTCATCTTACCTCCCATCTGAGTGCAGACAGGACCTTCTTCATCCCATTATTAACACTATCTTAGATACTGTACCACAACTTCCTGATTATATCGTCTATCAAACCTGTAGTATTTTGCCATTATGTGTTATGTGCACTGATGAATTGGATATTAAACATTACATTTTGCTGTTAGAGTTCACCCTATACCAGACAATTTGTGAATGTAAGGTTGAAATACATTTACTTAATCAAGATTTGTCTTTCTGGAATGTTGAAGATGTCTTTTGGGTTAAACTATTTCTTCATATCTCCAAGTGGTTGCCAGTGAGAAATAAACTTCTTGTTAAGTTGTTGTAATATAGATAGAACAGTGTGTAGTTTGGTCAGTTAAAAATGTGTAGTGTTGTTGTGGCTCCAGAGTAGAGTAAAATAAATTACAATGGGAAAATGGGCTACTGTAATGAAGGTAATCTTCATTACTGACTTTTGGTCTTTGAGGTCACATGAGTAGTATTTTTAATAATGTGGCATAAATAAATTGTCAAATGTTTTATTGAATGTGTATATTAACAACAGGTGGGTGTGCAGGTCCTGTGTTGCCCTCAGCGGGGAGTGAGGGGGGACCAGGCCTGTAAAGGGAAACATCCAGTCAGTTAGTAGCCTGAAATGCTCTGTGATAAGGATACGTGTAGCTAAAGGATGTGATAAACTGTGAGGTGACTATGCTGTTTGGAATTGTGAATTCTGAAATTTGTGTGTAAAGTCATTCACCTATGTCTCCTCTCCAGGGTGCTCAGTCAAAAGAGTCCCTACATTCAGTCTGCAGCGTTTGAAGGTTCCGGGTCGTACCATGTGCTGATTAGTGTAGGGGGGAGTGCACCAGAATCAGTTAGGGGAAGTCTTTGGTAGATTTGGTACTTTTGTTTAGACATGCTAGGAATTGATTGATTTTATAATAGAGGGTAAATGTATTTTAAGGTTTTTGTGTGTTGTTGTTATGGGGATGTGTAATGGGAGGAGCAGAATCCCCTACGGGTTTGGTTGGTGGAGCCAGAGTAGGATATAAGGCTGCCAGTTGGACCACGTGAGAGAGTTGGTCCTGTTACTACGAATGCTGCTAGGACCACAGTGCTCCTGGTCCGCAGTATGTGTCCATGTTAAAGTGTATGATTGATGTAAATGTTGGTGAATAAAACACCCGGTTGGTTCATCACTACCTCTGCCTCAAGCCTCCTACCTTGCGTATCCAGCTGCTACATGGCCATCCTAACAGATACATATGTCCATGTACAGTATTCTAAATCATGTAAGCACAACCTAATGATTACTGTTGGTCTTAACCACCCATTATTTTACATTAAATATGTCAAATAAAATTAATTTTTATTTTCTTGACGTGTCTTGTAAAATGGCAACTGGAAACAAACTTTAGCCAAATAGACAGTTTTTAATCTCATTATTACAATGGCAGGTTATCACATTCACAAATAGGCTAAAGGGCTGCAAGGCAAAGACAATGTTGAACAGTTGTTTTACAGACATCTAAGATAGTGTTAATAATGGGATGAAGAAGGTCCTGTCTGCACTCAGATGGGAGGTAAGATGACTATGATGGGAGCAGGAGAAGACAAGCAGGGTCTGAAATGATAGCACATGTTAGTGGAAAGATTCATGAGATGACAGCAATAAATGTGTGATGCAGATTTCATCAAAGCATCCAATACAGAATAGGGCATATTAATGGTTGGACTATGGGATGTCTGATGCAGGCAACAATAAAGGCTCTGGAAGTAGTCAGAAAAATGAAACGGATTGAATCGGTGGCAGAGGTTGACCACGGGCAGATGGAAGAAAGGTGAGAGAAGTCATTGTTTCTAGATAAAAGAACATGATAATAAAGTCAACAAGTAAAGAAGACTCTTGTAAGTAGTTAGTGACGTAAAATGCATGAACTTTTTCTTTTTCCTATGTAGTGAAAGACAGGAGATCCTCATGGAAATTAAAATGAACATGGAGAGGCGAGGACTCCAGTGAATTTTGGGACAAAGAAAGGTTTCACAAATTCTAAAGTGTGTTTGATATCATTTATATCATGTGATCAATGATTAAACCCATATTTAATCATTTTTCATACAGGTTCTGGTTTTGGATGGTCCAAATGAAAAGAAGAAAGAAAGCTCAGAGGAACTTTTTGAATTTTCAATGACCAAATAAAGTTTTCACAAATAATAAAATGTGTTTTAAAGACTCTGTACCCTCTTTAGAATAATTCTATCCAGATTTGAGCTGTCTAAGTAATGTAGTTTCCATACAGGACCCAGTTCAGGGTGATCAGAATAACAAAAAAGCAGTGAAATGGCCCTGTTCTGTATTTTCACAAATCAGAAAAAGGTTTCACAAATCCCAAACAAGGTTTTAATGAATCTATAGCCTCTTTAGAATAATTATATCAAGATTTGAGCTGTCTAAGTAATGTAGTTTCCATACAGGACCCAGTTCAGGGTGATCAGAATAACAAAAAAGAAGTGAAATGGCCCTGTTCTGTATTTTTACAAATCAGAAAAAGGTTTCACAAATCCCAAACAAGATTTTAATGAATCTATAGCCTCTTTAGAATAATTCCATCCAGATTTGAGCAGTGTAACTTTTGTAGTTTCCATATAGGACCTTGTTTTGGTCGATCAAAATGCAAAAAAGCAGTGAAATGGCCCTTTATGCCCACCCCTTTAATGCGCGAATCGGAGGCTGGCGAATCGGATGCCAACTTCAGCGTCGTGTAATCCTGTGGGCTGTGTGAGAAGATAGACTCAGGCTCTGCATGACCTGTTGCTGCTAAACAGGCAGCGCTGTGGGCAACAGTTGGCCTGTGGACTGTTGTTTGACCACTAATGACGTTACGTATTATAACACAATATAGCACTAGCACATAGCAAGCCTCTGTAACGTTACTTAAGTGAAATAAACAATTCAATTAGCCGTTAGCGCACCCTGCTAGCCTGCCTGACAATATGAGGCGTCAGATATCTAACACAATCACACAAATTAGTCAACGTGAGCTAAGTTAGCAAGCTGTATGTTTAATCGAAATATCAAACAGAGTAGGCTAATAACGTGACACCAATCATTTTAATACGGTTTTATCTACTTAACAACAACTCCACCACTGCCTGACCACTGCTTCCTGGCTCGCTGGCGAGTGGCGACCATGACTTGCTTGTCAGAAAGACGTCGTTGGTGTAGACACTTGTCACTCAAACATGTCTGACCAATGGGGAAGCACCCGCCCACTGCGGTACGTTTGTGTCAAAATGATTTAAAAAAAAAACGACTTCAAAACTTTTTTCACTTCATTCAAAAAAAAAGAAAGTTCAATCAAAAAAAAAAACACTTCAAATGATTTTTTTTTTTTTTGCATTTAAACAGTTTTTTCTTTGATTGAAAATATTTTTTTTTGATTGAAAATGTTTTTTTTTTGATTGAAGCAACTTTTTTGGGATTGAATAATTAAGACACAAATGTCCTACCCATAACATGGTCCAAACACAAAAAAGATTACTTCAATCAAAGAAAACATTTTCAATCAAAAAAAAAGTGTTCAAGTGCAATTTTTCGAGTCTCAAATATTTTTTTGCATTCAAAAACATTTTTTCTATGATTGAAAAGGTTTATTTTTTGATTGAAGTGATTTTTTTATTGAAAATATTTTTTGTTTGTTTGAAGCAACTTCTTTTTTGATTGAATTATAAAGACACAAATGTCCTACCCATAATATGGCCCAAACACAAAACAACAATACTTCAATCAAAAAAGTTGCTTCAAACAAAAAAACCTTCACTTCTATCAAAAAAAACATTTTCAAGCAAAAAAAAATAGTGTTCAAATGCATTTTTTTGAGTCTCAAATATATTTTTGCATTCAAACACTTTTTTTCTTTGATTGAAACGGGTTTTTTTGATTGAAAATATATTTTTTGATTGAAGCAACCTTTTTTTTGATTGAATAATAAAGAAACAAATCTACCTCCATACAGGTGTCCCGCCATCGTTTGTTTGAAAAATTTGATGCAGACAGGTGTATACCCTACCTCCGGCGCATGGCTTGTGACTACGTCATTGTACACGCCCAGCATTTTATGTGTTTCATGTGACGCTCTGTCACTAGGCAACTCCCCCTGAACTCGGCTTCAGGCGACACGGGTCACCCTGACACGCCAAGCGTTCACATTGCTCGACGCGGGTCGAAGGTGCAATTTGGACCCGCTAAGATAGCGGGTCGCAGTGTGAAAGGGGCTAGTGACACCTCTCTCTGGTCTGTCAGAGTGGTGCAGTTCACTTGGAGCACAGAGCTGCTTCTTTGGGAGTAGACTCTGTTGGACCCTATAAGAGGAAAAGTCAAATACAGAGGGAGCAGCCTCGGACATCAGTTTGTTAGTCCTGTGAATCACCAGTACAACTGACCTAAAATAATCTTGTCCTCCACATAGTCCTTGTTTAAAAAGGTGCTCACTGCAAACCCTGGTATCACAGCTAACTGGAGCTGGAGGATTCTCCTGTTCTGGTGTAGGTCGTCAACAACATAGAACAACTTGCTACTTTAGAGGCAAATAATAAAAATAGTGGGGCGACCGTGGATGAGTGGTTAGAGTGGGTCGTCCAATTGGCAGTTCGATCCCCACTCTCGCCACTCAAAAAAAGATTGGTGGAACTGACAGCTGAAGGGGTGTCAGTCCACCTCCTTGTCACAGCTGAGGTGCCCTTGAGCAACGCTCCAGTGTGTGGCATCTGTGTCTATGAGTGCGTGACCCTGTGCATGTGTGTGTCAACAGGTGCCAACCTGGATGGGTTAAATACGGAGGAGTAATTTCATGTGTATGACATGTAGGCATGACAATAAATCTGATCTTAATCTTAATCTTAAATAAACAATTTTCCCTGTTTTTTCACTCTGTAAACTTAATTTCCACATGCTGGGGCAATGCAACAGTGGCCACCCACTTTTCCATCTTATCCATCTCAATTATACCTGCTGTCAATTGTTAACTTCTTAAACTCACTAACCTCAACCCATGCAGCGCTCCCGAAGTTGACAAACAACGTGATGTCTGACCCTGTGCCACAACAAGATGGTGCTTCACTACACTACAGTCCCATTTCATAGACAATTTATTAACTTTAAAGAAGTTTATGGAGTGGGAGTCCAGCTTGACAAATACGTTAACTTCATCTAGTGTTTCATTTCCTCTTTAATGTTAACCACAAGACATCAAAAGCAGTGACTCAAAGAAACTGAACAAACTTATAAAGAGGGCTGGCTTTGTGCTTTTGACTGCTTTGTGGCTCTGAGAGTCAGCAGTTAAAAAAATAAAAATGTTATTAGTTGCTCAATATAATGGAAAAAAGCACCCTCTACACAGGTAGAGTCAGAAGGTGCTTCAGGTTTGTCGCAGTTCAGCTAATTCCTGTCTACAAAACTAGCCCTACACATTGAAATAATAAAATATCCATTTTGTGGTTAATGGTAGAGAAAACACAAACACTGGAATTTTTACCATTTTACATTGTGCAAAGAAATGAAACGAAATGAAATGTTACGGCAGCAACCAGCACAACATTGCACGACACCCCTCATTCAGTACACAGAGAAGACTAAACCTGGACCAATAAAGGAGGTAAGACTGCTTATGGGATTACTTACTGCCATAACAAGTTTCATAAAAGATTCTCTTTTTCAGTGGGCCTAATTTCTTATTTACTTATAATGACTTTTTTCCTATTTAAACTCAACATTCATTTTCTAGATGTGCCTTAGCTATGAAAATGATAACTTCTATTCCAGGAGATCAAATAAGGAAATGCAATCATCTTTTTTTTTCTGGTGGAATTTCACTTACTTCAATTGTTTTCTCAATTACCCTAATTGTTGTTGTCGTTGGGGCATTATACTGCATACTCCTGATGACTGGATCTATGTGTGTGTGCACATAATTAAGTTCATTGAGATGACCTTGCAGAGTTTTAACAATAAGCCAAACCAAACTATACAGTTGGCACTGCATACATCGGACAAGACAACCATGATGTTATCCTCCTCAAAGATGACTTCACACAGCAACAATTATGCTTAATCCTATGCTTTCTACTACAGCAGTCCATTTAATCCAGCTTCCATCCGTCTGAAGCTAAATAATGAAACACTGATGTCAAATATAAAGGATTAGTGGGGTTTTAAATGTGAAAAAAGGTCAGCCTAAGAAGATGGTAATATGGATGAAATAACTACTTCAGATCTCTCTGCCCATGAACCTCCACCTAGAATCTTATCTCACAATTGGATGACAGCAGATGCAATCAGTTGCAATTAGCAGGATGAAGTCATCCACTTGAGTTCTTGACCCTATTACAGCCAAGCCTATTAAAGCCAGCTTCCACTACCTGTCCCAGGAAACAAATATTATTTCAAAGTGTTCTCTGAGTCTCTGCACCAAAGGTTCCAGAACAACTATGGTAATGCTGCTCTTATTGTGCTGTTTCTGTTGCAATAAAAAAAGAAATAATAAAAAAAAAAACTACCTGCAGATGTACATGAATGACATTGATATGATAATGATATTTAAATGGCAAATTAGAAAAGGTCTAAGCAAGACAAATACCGCAAGAATTTTTTTTATGATCTGTGTTATTATGATGTTATATATTATTTTATTTTATATTATATTATATGTTGTATGGGAAAAAAATCCTGCAGCCGAATGAGTCTCAACCAGAAGTGATTATAATTACCCCCCGTGGCCCCGGCAGTAGCAGTAATAATTATAAAAGAAGCTCGCAACTTAGGTGTTATTTTTAACTCACGTCTGTCTTTTGATGTTCAGATGCCTAAAGTGGTGCAGTCCTGCTGTGCCCAGCTAAGGCAGCTACCCCAGACCAGGTCATATTCTACTTATGTGGACCTAGAAAAGGGTCATCTACACTTTTATTCCACACATGATCAGTGCAGTGCACTTTGTTATGTTACAAGAAGGTGAAGAATACAGAGTCTACAGCTGATACAAAATGCCACTGCTTGGCTTTTAACTCAGAAAAGTGTCCATTTTAGACTAAGCTTTGCTGCCCTTCTCTGCCTATCCGTGAGGTTTAGAATTGATTTGAGATTTTGCTGTTTTTTAAAAAGTTATTATTCCTATAGTTTTGAAGTTGTTCCACATTGCTCCCAAAGTGAATTGTTTTTCTTCCCAACCTGGAGACTTACTCCATCCACAATCTCTTCAATCTCCTTGTGTTTCAGTGTTTCTATGGGTTATTAAAAAAAAAAAAAAAAAACATGTTTCATCTGACAGAAGCTGGAAAAGTAAAAAAGAAAACCACATGGTTGTTTAGATTGGAACAGACCAGTGTCAGCCTTATTGGCATCTTACAAATCATTTGTCTTTTCTCATGTGGTGAATTTCTATCTACCCATTTATTCAGTTACTTCTTTTTGTCTCCACCAACGCTTTAGCTGGTGAGTTGGCAACTAGCTAGCTTCTAATTTTAGCTGTTATCTGGTGCTTGGCAGGTACCATACAGCGGGCTCATGTGCCTCTTTTTCTTTTGCGGCTGCAAGCAAAATTAAAAGACATACTACTGTGTCACAGGCCCCCCTGACTCAAATCACATCTTTGGATTGTATATAGATGTGTATGAAAATCTTCAGCAAACATTATGAACCTTGAAAGACATGTTTTGGTGTAAAGAGGTTACTCTTTACTAAACTCTTGCACATTTGCTTTTTCCAGCATTCCACAATAATAATAGAAACATGGAGCCAGTCTGTTTCCATGATGTATCTCA
Source organism: Odontesthes bonariensis (assembly GCF_027942865.1). Taxonomy (NCBI): domain Eukaryota; kingdom Metazoa; phylum Chordata; class Actinopteri; order Atheriniformes; family Atherinopsidae; genus Odontesthes; species Odontesthes bonariensis. The sequence goes on along the minus strand of NC_134518.1, from coordinate 14,596,895 downwards.
GCCATGTGTGTCGCTGTCTCAGCATCACTGAATGATCGCTCCCTGGTACAGCTGTTAAGTGGAAATTTCAGAGATTTGAACATACCGCTCCAGGTTGGCATCTGTCTCTGAGTGTGTGACCCTGTGCATGTGCATGTGTGTGTCAACAGGTGCCAACCTGGATGGGTTAAAAGCGGAGGAAACAAATCTACCTTCGGGTATAAATAAAGTCACCTTACCTTATATCTGTCCACCTGGTACCTGTTGCTCTTTGCTCCTTCTTCTTCTATCCCACCCTACCTTCTTCTTACCCACCGTGTCTTGTCAACCAAAAGACAAACATAAAAAAAAAAAAAACTTTATTGTGTAACTCAACATCAGGGACTATGGAAAAACAGACGTTTCCAAAGAGTGAGGGTTTATCCAATGTGTACGTCACTGTCCATTTTTAGATTAAATACACACTAAAGCCTGACTTTTAGAATAAAAATCTTTGTGAAAACTACCACAAAAGAAAAGTGCAAGTGTGCAAGCGGTCAACGTTAACCATCCATCACCATCATCTCTGATCAGTTTGCTGCTAACTTTAGTGTCTTAGTTTAAGTTTTGGATTTCAGACCGTATGAAAAGGAACAAGCGAGCACGATGAAAAGTGGAGTACAATAAAAGTACAATAAAAGTAAAATGATGTATATTTTCAATTACATTTGTGTCTTCTTGTATTTACTATGTGTCAGTATTTGTTTGTAAAGACTGTGTTTTATGGAAGACGATGTGACTGTGGTGTTTAGTGGTTACTCAAAACACAGGATCATACTGTATCAGTTCAGTTGGTCTTATAATGAGGAGACTGCTGCTCTTTTGAAGGTGTCATCCTCACTGCAGCACCCAGTTCTCCTCCTGGACTTTAGGCATATTATTAAAGGCTGGCATAAATACAGCACCTCCTGCTTTATAACAACAGTTACAAAAACATTTCTCTCTCCCGCTGTCCTGGTTTAATCACTCATGCCAGTGTCTCTAATAGTCATCATGAATTCTTGGCAGGCACAAGCCGTTCCCTTAAATCTTCAAGTTGATAGATGTAGTGTGGAAATAGCTGAGAGACAAATTAATCAACTTTTGGGCAAGACTTTGATTGTGACAACATTTCCTACTCGGTCATACAAGCGATTCAAGCAAATGGAAAAGTGAGATTTCTTTCGGTGTGTGCTGGCAGTCAAGGAGGAGTTCAGAGTAGTTTTGATCATCAGCTGGATGAAGAGATGATATTTGTATGGTTAAACGTGTGGACACCCCCCACACAAACAGTTATGTCACTTTTTGCCATTGGCCTGTCTGCTCAACATCTCCCAAAGATACATTTAGTCTTTGATACTCAAATTAGCTTCAAATGCCACCGATCATCGGACTCATTAAAATGTGTTTATATTGCAATCACTTTTTTCATGGCTCAGTAAAAGGACTGCTTCGTAAAGCCATGTGCAGCCAATATTCCGCCCCTCTGAAGATCTAACAGCCTTCTTATTTGGAACCAGGAACAAGCCCCAACACATAATTTACTTTCACTTGTCACTTGTTGAGTACTTAACTGTACAGTATTTTATGTTGTCCACGTTAGTCTGCGATTGAATTTTAATGAGCGGCCTTTTGAGAGTCCTCTGCGCTTAGAGATACAATATAAACAAAGAAACCTTGATAGATTTATATGCTTAGAGCAAATAATAAATCTAAAGCCGAGATATAATTCAATAAAAATGGATTACATTAAGAGAAATCCATCTCACAGATTCAATTTAGGACTTATAAGTCTTGAATTATAAAAGACGATTACTGTCTACCGTCTGCCATGACAGTGTGAGAGCTAAAACTGGAGGAAGCATTTAATCAAAACCCTCCGACAGTCAATTTAAGTCTCTTTTATAAATAAACAGCACTTATGATAACCAGTAGGGCAGATAAGCATTTGGGGGAAATAATAGACCGCTTTAAAGTCTTTGAGGCCAATTGAGGTCAGCATCGTGGGGCATGTTTTTTCATCAGCTATGCAATTGGAGAACAGTTGCAGCTGTTCTGCAGCGATTAGCTTGACACATCATGTGGTGTGTACAAAGTGCTACCAGGCTTACAGCTGAGTCAAAAGTAGATGGCCAGACCCTCCTGATGGGATTTTAAGATTTTTTTTTTTTTCTGCCTTTTTCAAATTTTACTCTCTCAATGTGTGTAAGTGAAAAGTAAAGTATCCTCCCTTTAAAAGTCTCCGTGGAAAGGGATTTGCATTTTATTATCCAAATTGCAGTTAAGTGCATAATATGGTCTAATTACACAGTGCAGTTCTGAGTGTGTTTTGAATATGTGCATTTCATTTTTCAGGCAGACTAACACAGGATGAATCACACAAAATGAATAATGGAAGGTGGCAATTGTACAGATGTAAAACAGTTCCCAGTGCTCTTGAACTTTATAAGGAGAGCAGGGGAGAAATGTACATTCGCATTAGTGAATAGATATTCAAGCTAATGTGCATGAACTGTACAAATATACACATACACATACATATATATATTTACATATATATATATATGTAAATATAAATAATGTATTGTGCTTGCCTCTGCCTGTCAGTCTGCATGTGTGCAGCAAAAAGACCCTGCAAGAATCATTTGTAAATTAATTCTTGAAACCTGATGAATATTATTTGTCTATAAAGCAACGAGGATGGTATTTCAATTTGAAACGATCTACCTTTTAGTGAACTATAGTCATAATTGCCTTGACACGGCAATTGCTGCTCATTTGGTATGCTAAGCAGTGAAAGATAAATGCCAAGGATTATGATTTCAGGTATCATTTTTCTGTCTGTGTGGTGGCCTTTTTGTTTAGCTAAAATAGCTATAGTTAAAGGTGCAGCGAGTGAAATGCCTGAACATGATGTGAGAACCATGCGGATGTCAGTGAGTCATACATTACTTATGCTGTATTTGGGCTCAAAATGGCCCTGGGTTGGGAATGCATGAAGGGCTATACTGGTGGGTGGGGTGTAGTTTCAGACGTCTCAACACGCACAGCACTGCTTCTGTGAAAGCATGTGTAAAGATGTGACACCTCTGAAGAGTTCTCACAGCAACAAAACATTTCATCAAGGATTGGATTTCCTCTTTCAAAGCAACCACCACATAAACAGCGAGATTAAGTCATCCCAGACGACCCTGCTCGAGCACTCTGCTAACAAAGCAGGAAATCTTAAACAGCCCACATGAGCTGATGTCCTCCCACTTTGTAGTGTATTAGTCATCAGATTATTACTTGTGCATGTGTTTTAAATACAGTCGGATGTCAGAACCACATGGAGCATTTGTTTTTTTATCTCTGTCTCGCTGTAGTGGGAGTTGTGTTATGGCTGCTCTGAGCCCACATGAGGATGGTGTGATTAGGTTGAAACAAAACAGACCTGCACTTAGAATTCACAGGAGAAAAAAAATAGCACAGTATGCAGCAGTTTAACAGTTTAGTCCTCTTAACCAACTTTTTTTCACAGTGAGCTGAGCAACATTACCGTGTTTGATATTGTTCATAAATGAACTATGATAAAATAATTCTTCCACAGGACTTTTTCACAGAAGCTGTTTTGACTCATCACATTCCTTATTGTTGTTCAGAAAGCAAATAATGATATTTCCAGGGACTTTTTTTTTTAAATAAAATAAAAATGTCTGTATTTGTTTATTCATCTATTATCTATTTATTTATTCTTTCATTGGGCAATTTTGTCTGTTAGTTACATTGTCAAATCTGATGCAAACTACAGAGATATTTGATCATATTGTCCTTGTTGTCTTACAGTGTTTTGGTTTTACAATGCACTCATGATACCAGAGAAGCAACATGTAAGAGAAATTTAAGCAGATGCCATTATTTGTTGGATAAACACAGCTTACCACCACAGACCATACCAACTTTAAAGTATGGCTGATGATTCTGGGCTTGTTTTGCAGCCGCAAGACCTGGGCACCTTGCAGTCATTAGCCTTTTTTCACATATGGGGGGGGGGGGGGTGTCAAAGTTGATCTCCCGCTTATCCTCCTTTGAGCCGTCATTTGGGTTAGTAACAGAGGTGACAGGACTGAACATGATGTGAGTACCATCATCACATAAGCACGCTCACACCGCATCGCGGCACCTACCACTCTAACCAGCAGTTGTGTCACTCAGCTGATTATGCGACGATGGCTTGATGTTTGTAAGGTGCAACCACCATGTGAAATAGGCTTTTGAGTCCACAATGAGCTCATATGTATACCAAAGTATTCTGAGTCAAAATGTAGACCATCTGCTGACAGCTGAAGCTTGGCTGTAATTTGATTGTTCTACAGGACAATGATCACACCAGGAAGTCTACAAAAGAATGGCTGAAAAGTAAAGAATCAAAGTGCTGCAATGGCTCAATTAAAGTAGGCCTGATTTAAATGCTGTGTCAGAATATTAAGATAACTGTGCATTAAATGAAGATTTGCAGACATAATTTCTTGTGACACTTTTTCCTCATGTCTGTATTTCAGTGGCCTTGGCTGTAATCACAATTTATATTAGTTTGAAGGTTATACTCAAAAGAATCAATCAAAAATTTGCTTTCAGTTAAACATGAAAGGCTAAAGTCTATGTTTAACAAGCAGATTCCAAGAAAATATATTTTTAGTGTAATTTTAAGTAATATTGCTAGGTTTAACTTATGAGTTCAATGGTAATCTCGCAACAACACAAGTGTTTGTATGATGCTTTCAACTTGTTACTTCCATGGCCCTCCTGATTTAATTTGCATATCAAAAGAACTTCACAGTCATTGCTGTAAGCCTCTTGCTGCTGCAGAGAATGGCAACATTCAAAAAGTTATACATCTCCGATTAACGCTCAGAAAGACAGCCTCTCCTCTGCTCTCGAATGTTGCCAGGAAAATGAGAGTCATTTAAAGTAATGGCTTCCTAAAACTCCCCTTACATCAGCGTGAGTGTGAAGGAGGATGATGGCAAGCCACCAGAATCTGCAGTGCAGTTTTCACAGCTCAATAGGAGTCTCCTTTTATTCAACAGGAGCGCAATCACATGCAAACTCCAACTGTGGACACAGAAACAAAAATTATCACCTCGCACATTCGCAATGTGCACGCCCACAAGTACACACGCGCTCACTTAACTCTTAATTATCATGGATGCTCCAGTCATCAATTATTAAACACACTCAAGGCATTGCTAATGGTATTTTTGGAATGGAAGCTTTATCTACAGTAAGAAGGTAGATGTCTAGTTTGGAAGTCTGTGTAATAATTCATTGTGGCCCCATAGGCAGTTTAAAAGCTGTCTGTATTTAAATCAACTGCAATGTCTCAGCAAGCTTTTTTTGGGGGGGGGGGGGTTGTCTAACCCTGATTTTGCATCCAACCAGATTGCAATTACTTTCTATATGGCAAAGCAAGACCTCTTTTTAACAACCAGACAAAAAATTCACCCAGATGTTGGTGTGACTGCAGTGAGGCCAACTAATCTATTGTATTACATGTTGATTTCATCAGTACTTTTACTTAAATTAGGATATTCTGACTGATGAGTTACATAATTCTTTTCTTAGCAGGCAGACCGAACCTTGCATTTGGACAGATACCATATGACTTGTGTTAATAATAGCAGTTTGACTGACAGAATATCACATCGCAGCAGATGGCTGAGGCCAATGGGGGACACTTCAGAGAAAGAATATCTGTAAAGAGGTTCAGTTAGACATTGTATCCAGGGGTTTAACACAAAATAAAACACCTTAATACCATGGCTCTGTGACAAGGCTTGAAATTCACCTCTCAGCTTTAAAACAAATGCTTTCAATTTGGGACAATCCAAGCATCACCAAAATGAGACATTGCGCTGGGTGAAGCAGAGCTACTGTAATTCAGAAGGAGAACAAGAGACAGTGAAAGGCTTTGGTGGTGAAATCAGCACTGTTGCTTGTCAGCTCCTCAGTAATGGAAAATGTATTTAAAATGGGGTCTACTGGATCTCATTTTACGAATCATTAATAATAAATTGGTGCCATCAATCCTAATGATGACGGGTCCCCTATTATCAGGCCAGCATTTGGGAAACTTCTTTTGACTTGGAACAATTATTTCTCCTTCTCCCTATGCGGAAAACATTTGTTTGATTTCAGGAAATTAAAAAAAAAACGGTGCACACAACAATACGCCTTAAGGTTTGCAGCATCTCTCTTTGGATTTGTGACCTCGATCACCTCTTTTCAGTGTTTGCCTAGTCTGATCATACACTGTGTCAAGAGGCAGTAGAAACAGAGCTCTTGGTAAGCTCAAGGCAATGGTCACACACAGTACTGGAGGGGTAACAAAGCTGAACCTATAGCTGAGTTAAAGAGCTGTGACTCTACGCTCTCCAGCCATATGACCACGCTAATGGGAAAGATTATATGGAGTACTGGGGGTATTATGATTTGACGATCATGAATGTGTCCTTGATCCAGCACTCACATTTTCCCCTTTGCTTAGTGCCATATTTACACAGTCATTGTCAAGATTTACTTTCACATCCACAACGTGCAGATAAGCCCCTGCACAGGTTACCACAGAAACATATTAAACAAGTTGCCATTTATATATCGTGATTTGTTGTCACAACGGTGGCTTTTTTTCATCCCAACGGACAGGCTGCCAAAATTGGGAAAGCTGAAAATGTGCACATCAGGACATTCACACACAGAGGGATGGTTCATGGGAATGTTTACAGGCCTCTGAAGCACTAATGATGTATTACCGTGCTGTAACTGTGAACACAAAGCGATGGAAAGATTGTTGATTTCGATTAAAGCCGTGAATGAATAGCAAGCCAAAACATTCTGGGACTGTTGGGTGCCTATTTGAAATTAGATTCAGAAAGAAGACGGTAATAGGAATCCTGATATGTTTTTATCTGTTTAATCAACAGTACATTCACAGATATTTTTAATTTCCAATTCTATCCATGGAAAGTCACCAGTGCAGAATTTGAATTATGCCAAGAGGGCAAAAACGGATGACTTATGCCACAGCCCTAATCAGAATGGATTGAACCATGCATACAGATTTTAGAATATGTTCAGAATCAAATGCAAATAGATCAAATTTGCCTCGTTCAAATAACATACACAGGCCTACGTCAATGCAATAGCTTCAAATGATCCAACCATGCCATGTACTAGTGTGTGCTGCCGCTAGCTGACTAAGTCACTTAAACACACAATTAGCAACACTTGTCTGCTTGCCTAAATTGACAAGGAATAATAAGATGAAGAAAAGTTTTTTAAAATTTTGTGATTAGCAAAGTTGAAACACAGTGTAGCAGATGTTGGAGGGACTACAACCGTATCGGAGAACAGAATCTTTGCTCTGTGGATTGAAGAGCCTAATTAACGTTACAAAACTCTAACTGCAGTTACTTTAGTGGAGTCACAACACGTCTTGTATTCATTTTGTGAAGAGTTACACATTTTAAGCAATGTTGATAACATAGTACAAAGCTGGAAAGTGACAGAAATATTTAAAGTCTCCAGTGTGTGTTTATGATTTCATATCTAAGTTCTTTGGTTGAGTTCAACTAAACTCTGTTTGCCCTGTAGTGTGTTTTTTTTTTCCAGCTCTGTCAGTCAGTGTATTCACTGGAGCGTCTCAGAAAAGGAATCACTGCTCATTTTTACATGATTTTGACACCTTATTGGGTTTACTAGATGATTATTTGAATAATTTGAATCTTAAAAAAAAATATTTAGAGATAGTTGAAATCTATCCTCTATCATGAAAGCTGTCTGTAACTAAGTGGACCGATCTTTGCGAAAAAATAAAACGCAAAGAAACAGCTTTTCCCCCATATTTAGTGGCCGTATATCATACCAATGCACATCTATCAGTATTGTTTAGTTACTGGAAGGCGTCATTCATGTAAGCTTCTACATGCTTATTAGCTGGTATTTGGAATCTGATAGTTCCCTGATTATTCTTCTGATACACATCTACTAATAAAAGCACTGTTTGCTGCTTTAGGCCTATTCACCAGCAAACCATCAGCACAATGAAGCTGTTTCTACATGTTTGCAGCTGTTTTCAAATTGTGTCTACTGCTGTTAATGTTTTCGTTATGGTCAGTTTTTCCAGAAGCATTCTCACTCACCGCTGCTCTTTAAAAATTTGAAAGAGAATGGTTACATGGTTTCTGTCGAATCTAATTGTGCGTGCATTTGCAATAACTGGCTATGTCTGTGCCCCAGAATGAAAATTCACTCTTTGATATTAAGGTCCTCTGAGTAATGTGCCCTTAAGCAAGCTGGTGGTCTTTCTTATCTGATCTGTGTTTTGACCTTACTGATACATTTCTTACTGACAGGAATATTTTAGCAACATATGCTGTGAGCACTGTCTTTGAAAGCGATAAAACACTGCCCTTTGTCTCATTTTTTATTAACATGCTCTGGCTCACAGGACAGGAAACTTTGAAGTCCATATTCTCAGCACTGAGCTCAGTGAAATATTACATTTTGTGGCTGCAGCAGGTTATCAACACTTGTGAGGTCTTGCACAGGTCATTGAAGATACTATGTTTCACATACATACCAAACTCTGCAGCAGCAGATTTTATTCTATTATAATAAAGTATTTTTCTATTCTATTCTATTCTATTCTATTCTATTCTATTCTATTCTATTCTACTCTATTCTATTTATCGAGCCAAAAATGTGAAGACCTGCAAGCAACTAAGCTCTGATGTTTTAGTCAAATGATTATGAGGATTTCTGGGAAACAAGGTTGCCCCACATTAATCAGGGTTAATGTAGAATTAGTGAACTCGTGTCTTTTTTTTAACATCAATATATTTTGACCTGTGGCCACCTTAAACTAATTTGAATCAAAATTTCAGAACACCTCCAACAGATTGGATCAACAAAAGCTTATGTATCGCTGTCTGAATTACTTTCAACACCTGTGAATTGGTCTGTTGGTTTTTCCAAAGCTCTGCTCCATACTGAGCTGGTGGGTTGAATACCATTTAGAAATAGAAAACAAAAGATTAGGTTCACTGACTTTGAGAATATCTTCGATGTGCCGCTAATACCACAAAGAAGGTTATATTTTTGTTTTGTTTTAATTAAAAACTTTTCAACTATTGCCATGGATTGCCATGCAATTTGCATAGTCTACAACTTTGAAGTTTTTAACATCACATCAATAAGGCTTTTTCCTCACAAGTGAGTCTTGTTTTTGCCGCTGAATGCAATCTTAGGATTGCAACATTTTCAAATACCGGCACTTCCCAATGCATATTAATGTTTCTTATGATACATTTGACTGATTTTTACATTGTTTTTAACACAGAGCCACTCCAGACTAACAGTGTGCCTGGCTGATGGCAGATAATAATTGCCTGCCACTTAAACAGACGTGCACTGCGTGTCATGGTACAATCGAAATGAGCCACCGCATTTTCATATTTGAAAGCCATTTTCAGCTCCAGTTAGTCAGAGCCCCAGAAACCTGAGGTATCAGTGCTTTTGAAATGGTTCCCAGAATAAAGACTTTTACCTATTATTCATCTGTTCCCCATGGCAAATTAAGGTTTTCCGGAATGGAATAAGTTCTTGAGAGTTAAAATGAAAATCCGTTAAGCCACCGAAAGATGTGCTCCTCACCGGAATGTTGTGATGCATACCAAATAACCACTTCATACAGGAAATATAGGCTTAGATTCTTTTTTGGAAATATTATGAGTCTTTGGTCCAAAGGAACACACCCAACCTGACACTGACGATCGTTAGGGTGTAGACTGACTGCAGCCTCTCGTCATACCTGCTTTGTCATCCCACTGCCCAAGTCGTGTGCTAAATCTACCGCCCGAGGCAGTAAATGAGGGATATCTGCATGAATTCCACCAGGTTTCACAGCCAGGTCTCACTGAAACAGTGGCAGCCACAGGCTGCAGGCAGTCAGTGTCCATTTCTGTAAAATCCATTGATCAATACCGACAACAGCCACAGCGTACACATCTTGATCAATGTCACCAAGGTCTACTTATGTTGGTCTTAGCTTTGATTCTGTCTCCCTCACCACCTCCTTGACTCACTGCAGTCAAATGTGGTATCCAGGGCTGATTCAGACATTTGACTTGATGAAAGGTTACATAACTGTTAAATAGAAATAGTCATTGATTGTGGAATATGTAATCAAGCAAGCAGTGCCCATACTCACTGCAATCCTGTAAGCAAACATTAAATGTCATAGCATGTTCAAAACTGCTGTTGAATCATTTTTTCCTGTCATAATATCCACTTGTCAGCCTACAACATGTTTCACAATAATGTATTAATGCAATGTTGTTTCAAATCTTCTGACGTGTTATTTAAGTTTGCAGAGTAAATAGACTATTGATGTCGGTATGGGTTTGCATTAACCTGTCAACGCATGGTATATCTGTTCATGAGGAATTCATTATAAGATAGTAGCTCTGTTATTTGCAAACATTAGCCTCTGGGGCAGAGCATTCTTATCTGAATTATATCAAGGTTTCTCTGTGATGCGGTGCAGTCAGCTCCCAGAAGCTGTGCTGTTATCTGTGGAAGCATGCGAAAATAGGTCTTTATTGTTTGATGCGGTTGTGTTCATGCCACGTCCTACCTCTGACAAACAAACCACAGACAGCTGCACAGATTGCACTTCGTGAGCAGCCACTCAGGCTAAGCTGACAGAAGTCATACGGAAATGAAGGGCACCTCAGGTAAGAGGCGGTGTCCAAGACATTTCCTCAGTGAGATTGGTTTAGATTAAGACAAACAAGGTCGTTTTCCTCCCAACTACAAGTCCAGTTGGGACATTTGCATCCATTTAGATAATTGTAAGTGACAGCTACCATGTTCCAGCTTTTACTTAGGAGTGTGCTGTGGCTTTTTCAGCTTTAAATATTCAGGTCTTTGTTGGACAGAGTGTTGCACCGCTCTCCCAGGCTTTAGAACAACATCTTATTTGATACAAGCAGTTCTCATCAAGGCATAGACTCCAGGTTAACACTTGGCTGGATACATTCTGCAGTGCCAGAATGATCTGAAGCTCATAGAGCTTCCTGATTACACTGGCTGTTTGGACTGAACTTGATTCTAGAAACACATGCTGTGTGTAGTAGTGGTTCGATGACCTATTAGGTCAAAGGGAGACATTTACTTTTTGAAATCCACTGGTATGTTTTGATATTAATTAGGGCTATACACACCCGTTCTTTCTCAGATCTTTGCAATTCTAAAGAAGCCTTTGGAAGGCATGACTTTTTTTCGAAAATAACTCCCGCCGCAGCTTTCATCAGGAGCAAGACGTTTAAAAGTCTTGCAAGGTATCTCAGCATTGTGGCATAAGCCATGAACTAGTGAAGAGGTTGGGAATAATCACTACTAAAGTGACTCTGGTACAGAATGCTACAATATTGAAAACAAATGGAAAATTTGACCGTACAAAGTTAATTGGTTAATATGAACTATTCATTAAATCCTTACTTTACTTTTAGTACCTACAACTTCAAAGTACTGTGATTTTAGTCATCATCATTGTACTTCAAAACTACACATGAATACAATGCATCACTTTAAGCTTTTGTTCTCTGACAATTTTTTGAGGGTTTGGCTTTTTATTTTTCTTTAATATTTCTACAAATCATTTTTGTCTGGATAAAGTTCTCCTGAAGCTTCTCAACAGAATGACACCAGTGTTTTTTCATCTTCTTTACAGCTTCTTTACATTTGATGTGCTTTGACTCTACATATAGAACACGATTTCATGCCTGGATTCTATTCATTTTCATTCCTCTGAAAATCCACTTGCCAGAGATGCATCTCAGTGACTGTCAGTATGCAGTGCTGTCTGATGCAGGGCACACTTTTCAAGCCAGTTTGTGTTTTAATTGCATTAGAATGGAGAGATGCCAACAATGACATTTTATTCTCAACGATGTTGTGAACAATTTATCCAGATACTTGAAGTGTGAAGTGCATAATTTTGAAACATCACTGACAGGATAATCTTTTTTTTTTTTTTTTTAATGGTTGTACAAAGGTTGTTTAAAATAGACGAAGCTGATGCGGATAAAGTTAGAACAAAAGAACTAATTTGCAAGTTAATGGTGCCTAATCAGTTTGTCGCAATAGTGCCTGGTATAACAAAGGGATACGGGCAGAGGGATTTGGACAAAGAGGGTTTAGAGCGGCTGAAAAGGCCAGGGCCCAGATGTGACAGCATTACAGTGAGTTTGACATTGTGCCGGTTGAAGGTGAACGGGTATGGACTCTGAAGCCAATCTCGTGGATAAATGTCCTTAAATATGCTGTAGCTCAATAATCAAACAACCAAATGGAGGCAGGCTTACACGTAAATCCATCAGCAGGCTTTTAAATGAACAACAATTCTATGAAAAGCAGCTGCTTGTGTTTGGATCTGTGTTAGAATGCTTGTATAGAAATTTGTGAGAGGATTATTTAAAAGGCTATTTCCACCTCTCAGGCTGAGGAAGCTTTTCCAAAGTCTGACATTTACAACCTGTAGCTAATATCTGACAGACTTCCCCATAAAGGCTTGATTCTTTGACTCATTTAGAATATGAATATTCAGTTAGTATTTATATGATCTTTTCATGCAAAAGAGCAACATTGATAGGGCTGGGACACATGCCCTTATCTAAAGACATTAATTACTCATGAGTCCCAGGCGTAAGCAGCAAACATCAGTGACATACATTACCTTGTTGCATTCACATCATGTCAATCCACAGACAAACATGAGGTGTGCATGATTTTCTCTGTCCGTGTTTACCACAGCAAATCTGTTGCTCCTGAACCCGAAATTATGGGCTTCCATAACATTTAACTAGACTTGTTACTTTGCTACAGGATTGTTATTGCCAAGATCTAATGTGATATAGATTTATTTTACCTTTTTCCATAGGCTTTAATTGGCTACACCCAGGGCCGTAACCAGGATTTTTCAAATACCGAGGTCAAATATTGCGATAAATCTTATTTGACAAAAAAACCATCCTAATATGGTGACTTTTTAAAATACAGTTTGGAAATGTGAATAAACAGAGGTAAATCACAAGCCCATCAAGGAGGTGAATATGTAGGAGAACAAGTTTATTATAACAATGTGATCACAAAAGTAGAGTATTTGAGTGAGTGAGTGAGACTCAGTTCTTCCCCTTTCTTCCTCTACTGACTCTCTCTGTTCAACTCCCTCATTCTCATCCTCTCCTGTGTAATCTGTTTTAAAATATCATCATCAGCATCACCATTAATATTATTGTTATTATTAATATTACATTATTATTATTATTACTATTGTCACCATCATCACCATGCATGTGCATGACCCACTAAAAGGTCAAATGAATGAGTTGGATTATTGGTCTAACCGATGTGCAAAATTTTAGACACCATTTGCAATAAAATCCAAATGGTTCATTAGGAAAAATGCAATCATTTTACCTAAGTAACTGGTTGAATCCACCCACTAAATTAACATCGTAGAATGTGCCAAACAGACCACAAGATGTTGGCTGTATTTTAGATGTATAGTCTCAATTCAATCCATTCACTCAACACAGAGACGACAGAGGTATCATGCTGGGCCTGACAACTAGCTTAATGCTGGTAAAACTTGGCTTCATAATGCACCATGAGCAGCACAACTAACCTCAAGATTGTGTCATATGAGAGAGTACACGGGGTATTTCATTCTGTTATTTTGCCCCGTGTGCATCATCAATTGTTTTAAGTAAAATGAAAAATATAAGTTTCTGACCCAGTTTCTATTAGTCTGCTTTATTTACATGTAGGAAGCCATATAGCACTGAACAAAACTGTAGCTAGTGAGGCTGAATGACCATTAGCCACAGTTGGCACAAAACTGTCAAGCCCTGATTAAAAAAAAAAAAAGTTAACAGCCCAAGCCGTGTCACGATTCCCAACAATTCCATTACAGGTCGCTACTTTTTTTTTTGGAAAATCGAATTGAGAGAGAGATTTGTGTGCAGTGTGTTTGTGCCGACTGGAAAATGAAATCCTAAACAAGGGGCTTTGTGACTGTTGCTTGAAATGCTGAGAACAATGATCTAGCATCCTCCTATTCCTAGCCGCGCTTTGAACGCATATGAACATTATGAACTGTCACTCATTCTCATTGGCGATTGGCGAAATGAACTCACCTCCTTCTCTCTTTCTTTTCCCCTTGCCAGTTGGCTTTCCAAAGCTGAGTTTAGTTTGTTTAGTAGATTTCTTCATCTTGCTTCCATTTCCTAGCTGACTTTCGCGTCGAAGCTGTGTAATATGATAAACATGTTTCCAATGGCGGGTGGCGTAAAAAAAAAAAAAAGAAAAAAAAGTCGGGTGGCGTTTTTCCGCTCAGTTTTAAAATATAACGTGATGATAAAGGGATTATGTGGACTTTATTTTCAGAAAAACAAATGAGAATGCATGCTGATCTTTCCACCAATCAAAGTCAGAACGATTTTCATCATATATTAATTTGACATTTCTCTGAATAAAAAAAATAAAAAAAACACAGGGGAAAATATCGAGGTCATGACCTGTGTGTCCTCAATGCTGGTTACGGCACTGGCTACACCATACCTAAACAGAAAATCAGCATATGCTAATGTAGCATTAGTTTCAGCTCAGTAAAGAGACATGGTGGATGCCAAAGCTTCACCTGTTAGTCAGGTGCGATGTATTCTATAACACTTAAAGTATTCAAATTTAACTCTGTTAGCCACTCGAGAGGCGACAGTAAAACTTCAGTGTTGGTTAAAAACAGAAGCATCAAACAGATGACACTGCAGAACTTACAATCATTTTTTCTTTATGGCATGCAACAACAACTGACTGCTGCCACAACGGCTTCATGGACAGAAAACGCAGATGGTATTTTAATAATGTTTTATGATTCTTGGCAAGATATCAGGTGAGACTGCTTTTGCACGTTATGGTGGACTGGGTGTTTACTCACAAAGAAGACTGTACAGTAGACTAAAGTTACAGACAAATGTTTTAAATAAGAAAACGGTTTCTCTTTTTTGGCCTGCCTCATTCCAGCCACGCACATCAAACACATGAACGCAGTACACTTCCCTGCACTTTCTGTTTTCTTAGAGGCTGTGAGGAAGAAAGCTGACCTTATGTGCCTTCGAGTTATCCTGGGAGCATGCATCGCAGCTGCAGGTGCCTGTTGAGGTCATTAAGTATCTGGAGCGATATACTCATGTTTTATCAAAGCCATACAGATGAATCTTGTTTGATTAATATTCTATCAGGTCCTAGTCTTTCTTGAGGACACCTGCATGCACTGGTTAGAATATGAACTGAGCCTCTCATGAATTACAAATGCACAGAGTTATCTATAATGTATTTAATCATTTCTAAAATTACCCATCGGTTACTGCATTTTTGACAGCTTGTAGCATGCAAACACATGCTGATAGCTGTGTATGGTTAGCGTGTCTCCACTTTAAATCATATCAGTCGTATTCTGAAGTCTATGCAATTTTCTTTGATTCCCCTGCATTTTGTGTTGACTCGGCTAAGAATGACTTTTGTGCACATATTTCCTCTCTCTGTTGAACAGAATGCATCTGTGACGGAGTTTGTCTGATACATTCAGAACTATCATGTTGTGAATTGGTCCTAGACCTCCCATGTAACAGGCATATCAAGAGATTTTTGCACAACGTCTGACTCAGCGCACATAACATGCCATTCCAGGCACGGCATCACTTCAGATGTTTGAGTCTCCGTTTGCCATGACAACAGTGCAGAGGATAGAGCATGACACATCTTTGACTGACTGGGGAGTAAAATAGGCCTGTATGTGTTGTTTTCCTGTCACAGTCTGCTTTATATAACACACATTTAGAAAAGCATAGCTTCCTCTTGCACAATCCAATCTGCTTTGCAGCGCTGATAATGTTATTCTATATCATGTGTTTGCCCACATCCAGACCATTAACGGATGCTACAGCTCTCAGGCCAGATGCAACTCAATGCACCAAGCCTACTGGTTGAGCTGCAAGCTGGAAATGAAACCTCTAACAAACAGTTGAGATGGGGATAAATGCATTCCCCCCGCTTCTGCTCCAAAACAGTTTGTGTGCTGCGTGTCTTGCTGCGCCTAACACACTCTGCTGGCCTAATTATACGAAATAATCCGAAGATGTCTGCTGTAAAAACCAGAAATAATTCATGAAAATCTTGTCTTAAAATCCTCCTCATGACTCATTTCAGATCACAGCCTAAAATAGTCATAAGAGGCAGTTCAGTTGCCTACTGTTCTGCCATCATCATCAAGATATATCAAACATCAGTTATGATAACAGACATTATTTTACCTAATTACCACATTCTTTGTTTTTCACAAGATAAGTGGTATTAGTTTTATCGCTGTATTGTAAAATATCATGTAGTTAGATTTAATGACTATCAGTAGATTTTAGCTAACATGCAAATGTATGCAGAGAGGTCCTCCAAAGTCAAATTGTTTACTTGGTATCTTGTTGTGAAGGTATGAAGCTCTTGAGTGATTTTGTTTCTATGAATGTGTCACTAGAAGGACATACACCATAATAATGACAATATTGACCAAAATTCTATCTTCTGCAGCAGCTGAAAAATTAAAAAATTATGGAGGCATGGGGTTAGAAAGTGGAGATGCTGGTCAAACAACTTGATGCCAGAGCAAGCCTCAGCAGTAATGGCCAATGGTCATGCCTCAGCTTGGCCTGGCTCAATATTTACACAGCTGTGTCAGGTCTGGGGTACATCAATTCAGGTCAGCCACCTCGCTTACCACAGCGGGTCACCACAGCACACTGACACCAACACAAACTAGCACAATCTGATTTGACTTTGGAGCTTGTGGGTGGGCTCTCATGAACAAGGCTATAAGCAAACGAAGCACTTGTTTTTTGAAGAGCTAAATATGGCCTGTCGCTGCTGTGAACCTTTGCTTTGACATGGGTGGTTTTGATCTCCTCTTAAAGCAATCAGCTTTTGATTGTTTGGCTTCTCAATGTGCCTGTCTTCAATGGTAAAATCCAAGTTAGCGCCCACTGGGACATTTTAATTTGATTACTGACACATGAAAGGTTTTGCATCTAACTGAGCAAAGACTCAGCAAAAAAAATCAGAGAGAGGGAACTCAGGTCAGCTCAGAGTTGGTATCTAAGATGAGTGGCAGTGTCAAGCCTTAAACTGGTCCAGTTAAGTCATTAATGACTCTGATAAGCTCCTGTAGCATTTGAGGGTGTAATGTGAAAGTCAATTCAGTTCAATCTGTATAACAGATCCACCGTCCGGAATGAAAACAAGACATTACCAAGCTGAACAGCACACATAAAAGCAAAAAACCTGTATTAGAATATATGTAATTCAGTCCCTTACAAGGAAACAACCACCAATGTCTCCAGAACTGTTATTTATTTAATTCAGTACTAAACCATTCATTAGATAGTCCCAAAGTAATTGCATTTTCTGATACGCCGAGGCGGCAGTCCAAAGATTACATTTCTAAAGACGGCGGGAAAAGTGCTGACTTCACAAATATTTGACTTAAACTGTGTCTGCAAGTGCAAGTGTGACTTGCAACTTGAAGGGTCTGAAGGCAACCTTTTTTTTTTGCAATTTGACCATAATTTGTGAAGTTCAGAGTGTCATACAACATGCCCCAAATGAAGAATTCCTCACTTCCAGTTGTACATGGGCTCAATTTGCTTAGGAAGATGTTTGCTTGTGCATAGATCATATAGCATTTCTTGAAATATTTCTTTAAATGTTTTCATCATTGTCAGTATCTCTCTCTCATATATATATATATATATATATATATATATATATATATATATATATATATATATATATATATATATATGAGAGAGAGAGAGACTTTTTAAAAACTTTTCTTTGCTCCTCGATTGTTTGGTTTGTTTGAGTTTTAATCCTGAAACGAGAGGACCATCTGTAAACTTTAAGAAAACTTAGCAAACAGTAACACAGGTACAAAACACCCAATTGCCACATTGTTACAAATTGACTTGGGGAGGAACTCTGTGAGGTTAAACTTGTCATCAGACAAAGCAGCTCCGTTGTCACTAACTTTCAGGTGCTTTCATACATCTGTGAGCAACTTGGATCCAAAGGTTTGGAAGGTGTTACAGGTTGTGGATGCAGGAAAGTTACTGTTCCAACAAAAGCTGGATTTTATTCACAGTCTCAAATCTGACAAAGGTCACATTATACAAGTGAGACAGAGGTGGTTAACAGCTGTCATACTGCCACTCAAAAGAAAGTTTTTTTTTTTACATAAAATTCTCCTCTGACTTAAATAAGCGGAAATGAACAAGACTCAGGGAAAGAGAGAGGGAGGTTTCTAACCCCCACACTTAATGCTTTGTGAGAAATGTCTTATTTAATGGCAGCAGAAATATTCCACATCCTATCAAGGTGCTCATTTACTGAGGAGTGCCTCGTATTTAAAGAGCCTAAAGCCACCTCTAATTTCATGATGGATCTAGGAACTTATTTGAATAAAGACAGTAAAGTAAGAGGCATTTTCAGGGTGAGAAACAAAGTTTCTGCTGTGATAATTTACTCACTCTCTGTGTGCAATCTGTCATGCCTGAGTGTCTCACACTGGATTCTGCCTTTACTCTGAAAGTTACAAAGGGAGTTAATTGAGCAGCATGTCTGCAAATAATGTGCAATTTTCTTCCACCTGAATGGATGCTGGCTGCGCTGTTGGAATACAAATACAGCAACAAAGAAATTTGGATTAATACCAATCTTAGTGTGAAAAGCTAAGCAAGTAAAATACGTCCCCATTTCCAAAAGCCATAGTTAGAAAATCCACATTCCTTTAATATTCTGAGCAAGATCACTTTTTGACTTCAATATTTACTGTTTCAAAATAATAAAGTAGAAGAGGCTTGAGCAAAGGTTTGAGCGCATTGTATGATCAGTACTAAGTGAGTATTAGAGCTTGTAAAGGCTTTTATTATCTAGTGAAGAGTCTTTTGAGAGATTTAAACCAATTCTTTGCTTCTTGTCCTTTTAGTATGTCTTGCTTGATGCATTACTTTTTTTTTTTTTTTTTCCAAAAGCCGAGAGTTTTTTTTTTTTACTATCCAGTTCCTATGATATTTAGGTTGAGGAATTGTGAGATCTACAGTAACTTAATAGTTTGCATATGTGGTAGTCCATTGTTTTTCAGATCTACAACCTTTTTGTAGAAACAATATTATTTCAACTTTACCTTTTATGCAGTTGTCATGATTTTTACTTACTCTTTTTCCCTCATTTTTCACTCCACTAGTGAAAGGCTCCCTATGTTGCTGCCTGCATCAAAAGCCCGAAGCATGTCTAATCCACCTCCATGCTTAACAATTAGTGTATTTTTTAAAGTGTATCTTTGTCTTTATGAAATCTGCACCTATTTATTACCAAACACACATTCAGACAACGCAGCCAAAGTGTTTTTCTTTTTCTTTCTTAAACTCACTCAATCACTGGAATTCATTTGTTGGTGAATGCTCATTTACAACCTCCCGACACTGAATTTTTTGAGAATGCAGCAAAGGTTTTCTACAGATTACTCTTTGACGGTATGTCAGTGTGCTCTACAGAAGATAATCATGACGGGTTCTGTATTTACACAAACGTGCATTTTTTACACACACCTGTGTTTCCCCCACCTGTAAGTCAATAGATAGACTAAGAGCACTCTGAAAATAAGCACACACACACACATATATATATACATATGGATAGATGTGGAGCACTCAGAAAGAATTTGGAGTTGGGTTATGTACTTTGCCCAAAAATACCGTAGCCATGAACAGTGGAATGGTGCAGTTCTGGTCAGACACTGCTCTGACCCACATTATTATCTGGTCTCAAGGTGCACCTCTAGCCTCTAAACTACAGCTACCTCATCTCATTACAGAACACAACAACAAAACTGGGGTTTTGATATGACTATCTAGCTGTTCAATAAGCTTAAGTTTTCTGGTTCTTTCAAACCTCAACTTGACCTCCACAGATCGTCTTTACTGCTGCTTCTTAATTACATTAGGGAGTGATGAGATGGCTACCTGAAAACACTTTGCTATCTTCTGACAGCCTCCTCCTGTTATGTGAGCATCAATCTTTTTAATTTCAGGTTGCTAGGCAGCAACTTAGAAGAGCCCATTGCTGCTTGCTATTCATGCAAGGTTTGAAGAGTCTGGAGTATTACTAAAAATTACCATCACTTACCTAATGCCGACTTTCAGCAAGCCACAGCTCCTCCTAAAAAACTGACAGGGTTAGAGACCTTGACAAGTTATTTGAAAGCTTTTGGGTGGTGCTCAAAAAAAAAAAAAATTCACTCTAATATTGTTTAAAATAAAGATATTCAATGTGTCATCTTTAACTGTGTGCCTTTTGGAGATTTGTTTATCTTCTTTCGGCTGTGGCTCAGTGGTTAGAGTCGTCCAATAACTGGAAGGTTGGCGGTTTGATTCCCACTCTTGCCACTCAAAGATTGGCGAAACTGACAGCTGGAGGGGTGTCAGTCCACCTCCTTTCCTCGGCCGGGGTACCCTTGAGCAAGGCACCGTACCCCCATGCTCCCCAGGTGCTGTGATTGGCTGCCGAATTGCTCCAGTGTATGGCATCTGTCTCTATGAGTGTGTCACCCTGAGCATGTGTGTGTTCAACAGGTGCCAACCTGGATGGGTTAAAAGTGGAGGGCAAATTTTGTGTATTCCCTACATGACAATAAATCTGATCTTAATCTTCTTTCCTTTCATCCTCTATCTTTTCTACAGCGATTAAAGAAAGTGGGTGCTCAAATGCGGCTGTATTTGACTGTTTCAGACATGGTGAGGTTGTGAGATCTTCCAGTCTTTGGATTTAAGCTCTGCTGTGTAATCATTGTGAAATGTACACTGCCCTGCCCAGAGAGAACCTCTCCTAACTTAACAGTAGAGCCTTTAAATACCAACATCATTATGAGTATTCAAATGTTGCCTGCTGGATGTGCATATTTTAAAAGCCTGGGGGCCATCAAAGTCAAACATAAAATACAAATGAGATCTTTATGAACCCGTATTCATTTGATATCTCATGCTGCATTCTGTTTAATTTTCTCTGTTTCACACTTTATCCAAATCATGCTCCTCCAATCAGTGGGAAGCTTAAGACTAGAGCAGACACAACAAAAATAATGCATTTTATCAGGTCATTAATCCTCATTTGTTGTGTATACATGCAAAAAACAAATATTTTTTTCCCACCAGCAACATGCTTTAATTGCTGTACCTCTGACTCAGTTAAAATTGATCATTTATTTAGAGAAAATTCTGAACTGACAGATCCTCTGACCCTAACTACACCTCCTGGGAGGGGCTGCCAAAGTAGTTGCCCGCGGCAGGATCAGGAGTATTTGGCCAGTCAGTGTCATTATTTCCTGGGCCGTCTGATATAGCTTCACCAGCAGTCATAACTCACACACCTCAATGCACCTGCCAAGAGCAAGGGTCCAAGGTCACATTTAGCCTCAGGTTAACACAGTGGAGTCCACTACCACAATGAGGTACTGCTGTTGGTCTGTGAAGTTTTCAAAGTTAACTTTCACCACACCGACTTTTGAACGGGATACAAATATGTATGTGTAAATAGTTTTAATGATTCAGCTTGACCGGGACTTATTTTTCTCAGTATTTGTTTTAGTGTCTGTGATTTGATTACAGTTGAATGGGTTTACAAAGAAAGAAAGAAAAAAAATCTGCCCTTTCACATACTGAGGCAAGTTCATTTTTTGTGAAATTGGATAACCTTTTACTGTACACAGACATTTGTAAAGCAAAAAGATAAACTTTGTAGTGCTTACTGCACAAAACTGGCCAAATAATTGATGCGCAAAAATATTGCACTTTTGTATTAAAAGTGCTTGCAATGCCTCTAAAGTTGTCAGCATCTTATGTTATTTTTGACCAGGAGAAATGGTTTTCATCAGGAAGCATTTGTCTAATGCTCATAAACACATGAAGAGCATGTTCAAATCTCCTCTTTTCTGAGCACTTAATGCAGTGAACAAAATGTTGATGAAGATCACATACGGTCAAAAACTCAACAGCTGTTAACATCAGAAAACCTCAACAACATAGTATATTTATTCTTTGGATTCCAGAGGAATAATTCATTTAAACTATTCATGTGCACAGCAGTGAAAATAATTTATTAATATTCTGTTTTTATTGTCACATTGCCATGATGGACGCATGGCTTTGCTGATTAAACAAAGCTGGGAGCAAAATGCGTGAAAATAGTCGCAGTTCCCAGAGTTATAATCCCCCCCAAAATAGCGGTGTGTGTTTGTGTTTCTGCATCTAATAATGGCTGTTGCAGGTGGAGAGTGGGGAAAAAAAAAGGGTTAGTGAGGACAGAGAAAATGATGCTTGTGAAATACAAAGCAGAGTCTGCATCATAACAAAGTTCAGGGTAATATAATAAAAATATACAGTAACAAGAAATTTATTATGCCTAGATATATGATAGAGTGCCGTATTTCTACAATAACAGTCTCAAATCAATTTGTAGCGATGCAGTTTTAATATTTTTGCTCCTCCATGACATTATTTAACAGCAATAAATTGCACTGCATAAAGATGGGGACTGACTCGTATCAATTTATCTCCATATAAATATTTCTTGCTCCATCTCACTGTTTGCAGTGTGTGTAGATTCGAATCAGACTTGTCTCAGTGGGTGAGCCACACACCGATAGAGGGCAAATATACCATGCAAGCTGGTTACACCATCATACCTTTCTATCCAAACAAATCTACTGTCAACATCATTTTTATGTCATTTTGCTGTCCATGTCAGCTTTAAAGGATTTGTGTGCTGTCGACACACAAGGGCACGTGTTCTTTGTGATGTTAACAAGACTGTGAGAGTATCGCTGGTGAGAAGAGTTTTGACTCATGTGTCTTGAAGACATACTGGTGCCCACAAATCCCTGACCTTGTTCAGTGTCAGACAATGTGCACGATGCTGTCTATAATCTGCTGTGTTTAGGTGTATAGCAACCCAATATTGCACAAAAATGATCCACAGCGATTTGTGAAATGGGATGAAGGAAAGTGGAAGCATTTCTGCAACAGTGGGGAGATGAAAATAAATGAGCTGAAGGAAGGGTGAGAATTATTAGGCTGAAACTGCCATTATTCTCTGAGGTACTGCTCAGTGCACAGCTTCTTGCCTTGTGAGGATGCAAGAGAGGCCCAATCATAGGAAAAGCCATCTATCTTTGATTTCCTTCAATCAGTAATCAGGCCCGGTTTTGTCAATTATTTGTCCCTGTTTGACAGGCTCGTAAGCCCATAAGATCTAACACAATGCTGAGTCTCGTAAAAAAAAAGGCAAATCCAGACTTTATAGGATTACTCACTCCCTCATAAACTAGAAACTCAACACCCTCCTGAGCGAATATTCCATTTAAAGGATTTATTTCACAGATCCCAAAACAGGGTTCACTGCTTTGCTGAACCTAAGGAGATCAAGTGGTGGAGCCCTGATGTGAAGGGTATGTTAAGCTTTTCAATATGCATCACCTCAGCTGACACTGTGAGAGGTAAATCTGGTGGGTCATCGATACTGTGAGAGAGCAAATTGAACATGATCCAAAGTGCATCAGATGATAGATTTCTGAGAGGGATGGAAAGGAATATTAGTGCATACTGCATGATGTAGAACATGTATGCAAATAATGAAGACAGTGATCATTATTTACATCATCAGAGGTACTGCTGTAGGGTACATGAAAAGATTGTGAAAGATTGTGGTTAACTTGAGTATCCATTACATTGTTTAAATAACCCACCAAGGTCTATACATTTTGAAGATATGCTCAAAATCAAAGATAAGAGCTTTTATCATGGCCTGAAGAGCTATTTACCCTTCTAGTTTGCATAATTGTGAGCTGCCAAGTCTTGGAGATGTTGGCCACAGCGATGTCTGCATTATCTGGAACATAGTAGAAGCGAAAGGCACTTAGATGTGTGTAAATGAAAACCGGATGACATTATTTGCAAGTCTAATAAACTAATATTTTGTTCACAATAGAAAAGAGAAAAACATATCAAAAGTTGAAAAGTGAGACATTTTAATGTTCATGAAGAATATTTGCACATCTGAAATTTGTTTGCGGCAGCAATACATCAAAAAAAAAAAAAGAAGGGACAGGGCCACATTTACCACTCAACCCCTCTTCTTTTAACAACACTCCATTAATATCTCGCATCAGAGGAGATCAGTTGCTGGACCTTCGGGAGAGGAATATTGTGCCATACTTGTCTGATATAGGACTCTAGTTGCTCACACGTCCTGAATCTTCTTTGTCATATTTTGTGTTTCATCCTGCACAGAATTTTTTTGATGCAAGGTCTGTACTACAGGCAGGTCAGTCCAGCACCCAGATTCTTCTACTATAAAGACATGCTGTTGTAATAGATGTGTGCAGTTTAGCATTGTATTGCTGAAATATGCAAGTCCTTCCTTGTGAAAACGCATAATCTGGATGGGAGCAGAAGCTGCTCTTAAAAGTAAATATACCTATCAGCAAAGATGGCTGTCTTTCCAGATGTGCAAATTGCCAGTTCCATGGACACTAGTACACTCTCATAACATCAGAGATGCAGGCTTTGGAACTAAGCATTGATGACATGCAGGTTGATCCCTCTCCTCTTTAGTTCAGAGAACAACACTCATGAGCTTCAAATGTTGATTTATCTGATCACAGAACAGTTTTCCACTTTGCCTTTGTACATTTTAAATGAGCTTTGGCCCAGAGAAGATTTTGATGTTTCTGGGTCATAGTCAAATAGGGCTTCTTGTATTTGCATGATAGAGCTTTAACCTGCGTATGTGAATGGCACGTTGAACTGTGTTCACACATTATGATTTCTGGAAATGTTCCTGAGTCGCCCACGCATAGATTTTCATGACACCTGTTTTAAATTCAGTGCCGATTGAGGGCCCAAAGACCACAGGCATACAATAATGATTTCTTTTTCTCATGCTCTTTATACTTAGGTATAAGGTTAGATGAACACTCATAAACTCAAGCTAGTGTAGTGGGACTCTTGAACACAGTCCTGGCCTTCCCCTGCCCCTAATGAAAGACGGCTAGTACAAAGCTCTGCTTGGACTACTCTCTTTCCTCTACCTCACTTCCTGTCCTGTCTCTGCTGTGGCTTCCTGATTGTGGCCTCCTGGTAGCTGCATCAGGGTTCTCAAGTATTGAGCGTGACAGTCACCCTTTTCGTTCTTTTGTCATGCACTCCCACCACACATTGGGCCTTATTTATCAAGCCGTCGTAGAAAGCATCGTAGATATGAGCGGAGAACTCGTCGTACGCAGAGGCTCAAGTGAGATTCACAGAACATGCGTACCACACCAATCCCATCTTAAGACCGAGCGGCTGTTGATAAATCCGGCGGCCGAAATCCATCGTAATTATCCTAATCACGCCTTCTACAGAAGGGGGCTGAGAGGCCGCACCTCTAGAATTTGCGACATGGATAGACGAAAGGCGGCAAAGAAACGCAACTACAACGAGGCCGAACTTGACACTCTCACAGCCCAGGTGGAGAAACACCGCCTGGTGCTGTTTGGAAGTATGAAAGCTGGCATAAAGAGCACACTTGGAAGGAGATCGCCGCGGCTGTCAACAGCGTTGGCGATGTAAATCACCGGACGAGGTATGTATTTTCCCCTACTGTGATGGTCAATAAAATGTGATAAACTCCAGACTAAGGATCCAGGTTTGGATTTGAGTGCCTTGGAGGAGAGGGTGGCTGGCCTGATCGGAGCTACGTCCTCATCGGGCGTGCCAGGGGGACTTGACACTGATGCGCCATGTCAGAGCTCGATAATGGTAAGAATGACTGCACACCCAAAACGTTTAAATAAAACAGTTGCTTTAATTTTCAACACAAATGAGGTTCCTAATCCAACTAATATTTTTCATTCACAGATGAATCCGAAGTGGCATCCGGGCAACCTGACCCGAGCGACGAATACGCGGCCCCGTCAACATCCGAAGCGTCTGCCTCTGCCTCTGCCCCCCGGTCTGCAGCGTCACACCGGCCAGCCGTGTTAACCACAGAGGTCCTAGAAAGACAAACAGAGATCGTGAAGTGGATGATGGCTTTAACACACACCATGCAATCTATCGACAGTACATTGAAAGACATAAATGAAACACTGAAGTCACAGAATAAATGCTGAAAGAAATCGTTGTTCTTTCTTTTTTCCTTGAATAACAGAATGCTTACCAAAAGTCAGAATCGCTGAATAAGTTCCTCTCTCCTCCTGAGCGCTCTTGGCTGTGCAGGCTGGTGGTAGGGATCTCTGGGTACGGGGTCCTCTGGATGTACATGTGGAAATGGCACTCCATTTTTTTGGGCAATGTTATGGAGAACCCCGCATGCAATAATAATATTGCATTCCTTTTCGGGCGTATATAGAAGGGTTCCCCCCGCAGCCGAGAGACAGATCCACCTGCCCTTTAGGAGCCCTATACACCTCTCCACAGTGGCACGCGTGCGCGTATGCGCAGTGTTAAAGAGCCTCTCCTGTTCGGTGTGAGGGTGCGCCAGAGGGGTAATCAGGTACTCGGTCAATGGATAACCTTTATCGCCTAGGGAAATTAAATGAAAGCTTTAGTTTGCAGAGATGGGCAACGTAAAGGTAGAAATAACAAAACCTCAGTTTCCTTCCAACATAAGTAACTTCACTGAGTAAGTGAGCAACAGTTAGAGCGATGCACCTGATTCTCCTGATGTAGGATTTGGGGGGTGTCCTTTTAGGTTTTATCTTTTCAGTAACGTCTAGCCACCCCATTAGGTAGGCTACAATGGAATAACTGGTGTAACCATATGTGTTGTACTTTCACCATGCATTTACTACAACAACGTTGGCCACCTCTGGCTGGTTGTGCAACGTCTGAAAATAAATTGTAATTGTGCCCAACTCACCGATGAGATGGCTCCGACCGCGCAGTGCGCCTCCCTCCAACCGAGTGCCGACGATGCTGTTTTGAAAGATGAAGGAATCATGTGTGCCCCCAGGCCACCGGGCCATCATTTCGCCATTACCGCGCCGCTAGTCACCTCTTAAATAGGGGGTTGAATAATGAGCCATCACTCTTCCAATTACGAAGTTGTACTTGTTTAATTTATTTAATTTGCGTTTATGTTTATATTTATGTTGAAGTCAAATAAAACATGGGCCTTCTTTGAAGTGATAAGTCTGTAATTTTAACCTAGGGATTTGTTGTGACTCATGAGGCACGCACTAGTGATGCTGCTGTTTATGTATGCTATTGCAGTCACCGCAAGTCAAAATGGAAAAGTGCGTACACGGCCTCAGACCTGTCGTGGCGATTTCATCTTTCCTGCGCTCACGATGGATTTGATAAATGCCAACCTTTGCGCAGAAAAGAACGTACACACGACCTACGCATGTTTTTCGTCTTACGCAAGTTTGATAAATGAGGGCCATTGTATTTCTCACACTGAAAAAAAAAATTATAATATAAATTTCTCTGGCGTGCCGCTATTGCTATGGAAATGGCAGGAAACAAACACGTCTCCCATGATTCTGAGCAGAGCAGTTATTGATAACAACACTAATAATAATGTTGTTAATGAAAGACCTGCGACCTGTCTAACTGGGCCCCCCAAAGGGGAGTATGTCACTTTTACCTGCATGCAAAACCTGAGAGCCCTGTGCATTATTGTGCATGCTAAGACTTTTCCTTTTAAGCAGCTGTTTGCTGAACATCCTCCTTTCCTTTTTGATGGTTTTGACATTGGAAACTCTTGAAACTGAGCTTAGGTCTCCTGGGTGGTGGCGAGTGGTTGTCAGCCTTCATTTATCTGTTCAGTACTGGTGAGCCTGGCTATTTGAAGGTTTCCCCTTTGCAGGTTTCCTGCTACGCCAGGCCAGCTGCTGTTTTGTCCAGGTAATGTTCCGTTTTCTTTCACTACTGTTCAATTTGTTTCTTTGCCCATTTCAGACATTGTTTATGTTCATTTTGTTTGCCAAGTTAAGTGTTGATTTTACCATTTGTTTTTATTTGTGTATTGAACTGTCTTGTTTATTGCTAACTCCTTTTGCTTTGTCATTGTTTTAGTGGCATTTTTGCTTTAGTAATTTGAATCTTTGGTTCATCCAATCAGTTTAATTATATCTTGTTTCATTGGTTTATGTTACTCTTTCTGTTGCCTTATTTTGGTTGTCTTTTGATTGTTTTGTGTTAGCGCTTTTCTTTCAGGAGCAGAGTGTTGGATTGTGGGGAGGCTAAGCACTTGTGGCGAGGTCCCTTCACATCGTTACATGAGCAGAAGCTCTGGGACTCTGATATTGATTACTGTGTAGCACTAGTGGTGAGTAGTGGTAGTACCCTTTGGCACTCCTCAGTGAAGAGCCTCTCCACAGGCGGCCTCTGCTTCCTCTCTCAATAAGTTTGAGGCTATTTTAATATCTTTAAAACATTTTAAAATACATTTAATCTTACAAAGGCCTTATTTTCATTGTAGTATTAGACAGAATTTGAACATTTATTGAATTTCTGGCATCTTCATTTTTGTTCTTTCTCCCTTGCAGCTCCAGCCCAGTTGACCAGATTTTGTTTGGAATAAAAATCAAACAAAAATTATTTCCTTGGGTTCAATTCCACATGTGGTGTTGTTGACCCCGGTGATTCTCCCCTACAGCCCCTCGCCACATTAACAATGTGGAACAGAGAGGAAGGCCAGGAACGTCACCAGACAATTTTTACGGGCCCCGTGTCCACTGTAATTTCTTACGCCAAATACACAACGTTTGCATTTAGGCTTAAACAGTGTCTGGTTCCATGGCATATGAAAAACAGGAGATAATATCCTAATCTGCCTATTATAGCCTGTTTACCACACTATCTTAGGCATTATGAATGGGTAAAAAGTGGGTAGGCTAGTTTAAAACGCTACTCAATCAGGGAAATAACTTATCAGACCATATCAGGTACTCTTAATTTAAGGTTTTTGACTTTTTACTTTGCAATATTCCCTCTTGTAGAAGTATTTATTGACTCTGCTACAGTAAGATTAAAAAATGTTCAGTACCTGGACTGAAATATATGTTTTTAGTAATATTGCCTCTTGTTAAAGGCTTACTTGATTATGTTTGATGAGATACAGAAGGAGGAATTGAAAACCTAAATGGCTGAACTCAAAGGGGTTTTTATTTGCTTGGATAGCCTATAGCTCTGTTAAACCTGTTGAGGTTCATGCAAATTTGAATACATTTTCTTATACATTCAGTGGGCTACAGGCACATTTTCTGTATACAGTAAGGCAGTGTTGGTGGTGGTGTCCTGGCTGGGGGCCTGTGCCCCTGTACAGCTGTATGCCTAGCAACGTCCCTGAGGAAGGCATTGAAACCACCCTGCTTAACCATTATACCCCAGACGACCATGATACCTCAAACCAGAGCACATTCAGACAAAGAACTGCAATAGAAAGATGTACTAAGAGGAGGAATTAAGCTTTGGAGGCTAACTCAGGGTTACCTATAGTGAATGTCCCACCTGCACCCATCACAGTACATTCCATCCATTTTAAACAAACATCAATAGTATGGTACTAAACTACTTTAAACAATTCTCCAGCTCAGCCAAGACGGACAGGATAATGGTTTACATCCAGTCATGCTGCTGAAGCACAAGCCTCTTATATACATGCTTCTGTCTGCACAGAGCCACAATAATGGTGTTTTTTTTTTTTTTTGCTTAAAGGCAAGACAAGTTTATTTGTATAGCATAATTCAACAACAAGGTGATCCAAAGTGCTTTATAGATACATTAAAACAGTAGAAATAAAAAGCACAATTTAAATTTGAAACAAAAAAGAAAGAAATAAGAACAAAAGATAATATCAGAGTTAAAATGTGATTAAGTTTTGAAACTCAAGCTTCAGATTTGGAGCTTTATTCAAATGCAGCTGAAAATAGCCAGGTGTGTCTTCAGCCTGTACTTAAATACACTGAGTGTTTCAGCTGATCTGAGGCTTTCTGGGAGTTTGTTCCAGACATGTGGAGCATAGAAGCTGAATGCAGCTTCTCCATGTCTGGTTCTGACTCTGGGAACTGATAAAAGACCGGATCCAGATGACCTGAGGGGTCTGGAAGGTTCATACTGGGTCAGGAGGTCACTGATGTATTTTGGGCCCTATTTCGGGAAAATATTTCATCCTTAAAATAGGTAACAAGGTTTGAGGATTTTCTTGAGGAACTAGGAAATTATTGCTGAACAAAAACAATGCTGTTGAGTTTTTTTCTAAATCATTTTTGGTGCTTTGAGCAGCACAAGCCGAGGGTCATATAGTTCAATTCAACAAGTCTTTCCATCGAAATAACCATGTAGGTTGGTTGTTTACGCCCTTAAATACAACTCACAGGAATGTCCTTAAAGTGCCAATCCCAAAAGCAGCAGGAGGTAAACATGGCTGATATGAGCATTTCACATCAGAGCATTTATTTACAAAGTACTCCTAAGGAGGAAGTATGGAGCTACGCCCGCTTGAAATCATGTGTGTTTTTGTGATACAAGATCCAGACAAACATAGTTCATTTTTTTTCCCACTTCTGAATTACAGTCACCCAATAGAATAGAATAGAAAAATACTTTATTCAATTCAAAACAACTCAATACTTTACAAAAACACTCCTGTCACTGCTTTGATGGCTTTGAGTAATAACATCACTTGGTTCGGGTAAGAAATCAAAACCGTTTGCGTAGGTTTGGAGAATGATCAAAACATTCTTTTTACAATGCAACTGTCATTGACAGTGGCTGGGGTTGCTGAAATAAATACAAAGTGTAATCAATTCTATCATCCAAAGTTAATTTTTATGCTTGATGGGAAAGACCTTTCAAACCTTTCATATTACAAACAAACTTATTTTTGTCTGCAACAAAATAACAACGAATGTCATTTTTAAAAGAAACTAATCTTTAGCTCTGAAACATCAAAATTATATTAATTTATGTGCCTTTTAAGTCTGTCCTATTTTCTTTTCTGCCTTTCAAAGTTGACGTGAGGGTATGGAACAGCTTCACATGTTTCTTCCCTCGCTACAAATTCTTCATTCAAATCCCATCATGTGAGAGGTCCCCTAACAACATGACAATAGACATATTGGGTTTATGTTCCGCTGCTTTTCATTCGAGTGCCTGCTGATTACATTCTGTTGTGTATTAATTCATAAGTATGAGACATTTTGTGCTACACATGCCATTGTTTATGAATAAGATTGTTGAGTCACACGTAAGAACTTTGTTCCCAGGAGTTGAGGTAATTACCAGAACTGCGAGGGATGTGAGCTTTCTTCTGCACTTCTTCCATATTTAATTTGTCCTCGTGTGATTTTCATCACACCAGAAAATATGTACAATGTGTTGGAATGATACACATTAGGCTTCTGGCTTTGTGACTCAGTCTGACATGTGTGGGCTGTGCTAAAGCAGGATATTTCCAAGTGTATGAATAATCTTAAACTTAGAATGATAACATCTAATTAAATGAGTCAGTGGGAAGGTCTGCTTTCATCGTTTGTCTGATTGCCTTTTTAATTTTTTTTGCCAGAACCTATTATTACAGGGCATTTTCTTTTGAAATATCTAATGATAGGATACAGAACGAAGCTTATACGGTATGTGCCTGCTTTACATTAAACCATAAGTATTTGGACAGTGCCTTTGCACTCACATTGGATAAGAAATGGATGAAAAAAAAAATCCTGGGCTAGATGCATAAAACTGTGTGTAGTTCCATGACTAAAATAGTGTACGGACAAAGGTAGAAATGTGCAAATACATTCTTTTTGCAAGATTTATAAAGCTGTATATGGTTTTCTTTTAAACTTTCAATCATTGTGAAGCTATACAGACATGTAGGAACCCAATTTCCACTCATTTTTTTTTACACCACAATTAGATGATATTGAAAGCATCTACAAAGTTGAAACACAGCTTAACTGAAAAACAAAAGAAACCACTTACCAGTAAATTCAATTCAAATTCAATTCAAAAATACTTTATTTATCCCAGAGGGAAATTAAATGTTGATGTAGCTCAATTAAATCAAAGAGTTATTATAGATGCTGATGGCTGTGGGCAGGAAAGATTTCCTGTAGCGGTCCGTTTTGCATCCAAACTGAAGAAGCCTTTGACTGAAGAGACTCTGTTTTCTGATAACAGTCTCATGGAGAGGATGTTCAGGGTTGTCCATAATTCTCTTGATTTTATGCAAAATCCTTCGTTGCATTATTGTCTCCAGAGGTTCCACAGTCGTCCCCAGAACAGAACCAGCCTTCCTTATCAGGTTGTTGAGTCTTTTTAGGTCCCTGGTTCTGATGCTGCTGCCCCAACAGATGACGCAAGAGGAAATGACGCTCTCAATAACAGACTTGTAGAAGATCTGCATCATCTTGTTGCAAACCTTGAAGGACCTTAGCTTCCTCAAGAAGTACAGTCTGCTCTGTCCTTTCTTGTAGATGGCTTCACTGTTGTGTCTCCAGTCCAGTCTGTTGTCCACATGAACACCAAGGTATTTATATTCCTCAACCACCTCCACTTCTTCTCCCATGATGGAAACAGGGTTTGATCTGACCCTGTTTCTCCTGAAATCTACAATCATCTCCTTTGTTTTGTTAACATTCAAGATGAGATGATTGCTCCCACACCATGCCACAAAGCGGTCCACCAGCTCTCTGTACTCAGCTTCTTGTCCATCTCTGATACACCCGACAACTGCAGAGTCATCTGAATATTTCTGTAGATGACAGGAGTCTGATTTGTACTGGAAGTCTGAAGTGTACAGAGAAACTTAAATCTTACTAGGCTTACTAGGCAGGAATAATGAGGGCTATATCCAGGACACAGGCAGACTGGGGAGTTTCTCCAAGCAGCTGACAGGTGAGTATTTCTAGGCAGGGAACAGGGAACGAGGAATTCAGGAAGCAGGTTGACAGGTGAGTTTCTCCGAGCTGGTATAGCAGAGCCAATGGGCAGACTGGTGATGATGTTGGGCGACTGGTGGACATCTAAGGGAGCAGGACAACAGGCTGAATGACAAACTCTCACTTCCAGCAATTACCCCGATGGTTATCCAGAGTCTGCAACGTATGCAGTGACTGGCATGTGGAGCTTCTCTGTTCAGGCAGTGACACAGACTGGTGGCAGGTGGCATGGTGTGGATGTGATGGACAGGTAAGCAGCAATCTCGTCAGGATTTGATGACGGACAGAGGAAGCAGTGAGCATGGAGAGGCAGCTCCATAGAACAACTCACATAGTGTGTACAATGATATGTTGGTGAGTGGAGACCAACTGGGGGAAGATAAACTGTTGGACTGATGAGATGATGGACCACAGCTGTGTGCAGAGACCCTGCCAGAGAACAGAGACAGCCACACTCACACAGGCTGGCAGGAGAAAGAAGCTCTGCATCAGTCATACCTGAGGATAAGCAGCTCATGACAGCGGCTATGATGGTACAACTCAATCCTGGACCTTTGGTGGGCTGGTACCAAGTACGCTTATGAACCACATCCTCCTAATCAAGCTCCTCCAGGTCATTTAGTAATTGCCCGCATAGCCCCTTGGAGAACAATGGAATCCCATGGTAACACCCCCTCGAGGACACCACCCAGAGACTCCCAAGTGGCGCAAACCACATTCACAAACTTTCTCTCCTGTGACAGCAAGGTGACACTCTTATTCACTGGGCAGAACTCCTACACCGAGGCACTCAGCTGGGGGCTTGTGAGTATCCCAACACTAGTCTAAAGTATGAGTTTCCAGCCCATCTCCAGCTGTTTGTTTCCAGAGTCCATGCTGTGCGAGGAGGTAAGCCCGACTATATCTAGTTGGTACTGCTCCATCTCATACACTGGCTCAGGCTCTTTCACCATCGGCAAGGTGATGTTCCACATCCCTAAACCAATTTGTAAACGCTGGCAGTTGGCATGCCCCCTCCACCTTTTTCCTGCTGCTCAGTTCACACTGCAGGTGTTGCCCTGGCAATATGGGAGATGTCACAACGTTTTAGGCAATTAAACTAATTTTATTTTGTATTCTAACAACAATGTTTTGATAACCTTTAACTTAATACTTTGATTTTATTTTACTTTTATTAACCAACTTAGTTAGGTACTTTCATGGCATAACAAAGGGATTCAATGGTAGAACACACAAAGTTAGAATAAGGACAATTAAATGGTGTCTTCATGTCCTCCTTTACTATTGGCACACCTGGTGCCTCACTTAATACAGCAGAAGGATAACTGGCCATATGGAGCAGTTCCCTAAGTGTTCAGAAGTGAGAGTAAAGAGGTAACCATACATTAAAAAGTGACACAAGCTCTTGACCAAGCATCAGTGATGAGTTAGGTATGAGAATGTGTTCAAATCAAATCAAATCAAATTTATTTATATGGCACATTTCATGTACAAACAGTTCAAAGTGCTTTACATAAAATAAAAGCATTGCAGCAGAGAGTGTAAGAAGCATTAAAAATACATAAAATAATATAAAGAGAAACAAATAAAATCATTTAAATGAATTTAAAAACAAGCAACAGTCTAGATAAGTTAAAAGATATTTCATGCATAGACACATGAGAACAGAAATGTCTTTAACCTGGATTTAAAAATGTCTACATTTGGTGAAAGTTTAATCTCCACTGGCAGTTTGTTCCACTTGTTTGCAGCATAACAGCTAAATGCTGCTTCTCCATGTTTAGTCTGGACTCTGGACTGGACCAGCTGACCTGAGTCCTTGGATCTCAGAGCTCTGCTGGGTTTATATTCTCTGAACATATCACAGATGTATTTTGGGCCTAAACCGTTCTGGGATTTGTAAACCATCAGCAGGCTTTTAAAATCTATTCTGTGACTGACTGGAAGCCAGTGTAAAGATTTCAAAACTGGTGTGATGTGTTCAGATCTCTTAGTCCGGGGTAAAACTCGAGCAGCAGCGTTCTGGATGAGCTGCAGATGTTTAATGCTCTTTTTGGGAAGTCCAGTTAAAAGAGCATTACAATAATCGAGTCTACTGGAGATGAATGCATGGATGAGTTTCTCCTGGTCTTTTTGGGAGAGGAAACCTTTAATTTTGTTGATGTTTCTGAGATGGTAAAAAGCTGCCTTGGTGACAGCTTTGATGTGGCTGCTGAAAGTCAGATCTGAGTCTATCAACACTCCGAGGTTACGAACTTGATCAGTGATTGTAAGGTCCCAAGTCTCAAGATATTTACCAACGCTGACCCTCTTCTCTTTGCTACCAAACAGAATGATCTCAGTTTTGTCTTCATTTAATTGTAGAAAATTCTCTCTCATCCAGGTGTTTACTTCCTCCAGACACTGACACAGTACGTCTGCTGGGCTGCAGTCGTCCGGTGACAGAGACACATAAAGTTGTGTATCGTCTGCATAACTGTGATAATTGATGTTAAAATTCTGCAATATCTGACCCAAAGGGAGCATATACAAGTTAAACAGAAGAGGTCCAAGAATTGACCCTTGGGGGACTCCACAAGTCATGGCCACTCGCTCAGATTCATATCTGCCAATTGTAACAAAATAACTCCAGCCTTCTAAGTAGGACCTGAACCAGTTAAGGACCGCTCCAGAAAGTCCAACCCAGTTTTCCAGGCTGTGCAACAGGATTCTGTGATCTACAGTATCAAACGCAGCGCTGAGGTCCAACAGAACCAGGACTGAAACATTACCAGAATCAGTATTCAACCTGATGTCGTTTAACACTTTGACCAGAGCTGTTTCAGTGCTGTGATGACGTCTGAAGCCTGATTGAAAGTTATCAAGACTTCCACTTTCATTCAGAAAGTCGTTGAGCTGGTTAAATACAACTTTCTCAATAATCTTAGATATAAAAGAGAGATTAGAGACAGGTCTGTAGTTGTTCATCATAGAGGCGTCTAGAGTTCTCTTCTTTAGGAGTGGCTTAATGGCAGCTGTCTTTAGTGACTTGGAAAAAATGCCTGATGCCAGTGAGCTGTTAACTATTCGTAGGAGATCACTTTCTACTGAGGTAAAAACAGTTTTTAAAAAGTCGGATGGTATTATGTCCAGAGAACGAGTTGTTGATTTCAGATGCCGAACTGTTTCCTCTAGGATTTTGAAATCTACAATATTAAATTGTGACATAACGTCAGAGTTAGTTCTAGGTTTTAGACACAGCTTAGTTTTCTTGTTTTGTGTTGCGTGAATGTTTTGTCTAATCGTTTTGATTTTTTGGCTAAAAAAGTTGGCAAATTCGTTGCATTTCTCAGTGGAGAGGAGGTCTGGGTTTGACTGTTTAGGAGGATTTGTGAGTTTTTCAACCATAGCAAACAGAGTTCGAGAATTGTTGACATTCTTATTAATGATTTCAGATAAATGCAGCTGTCTGGCCTTGCACAGCTCATTGTTATAACTATGCAGGCTTTCTTTGTACAGCTCATAGTGGATCTGAAGCTTTGTTTTCCTCCATTTACGTTCAGCCTTCCTGCATTCTCTTTTCAGGTTTTTGACCGTAGTGGTGTTTCTCCATGGAGTTTTCTGTTTGATCAAGGTGCTCTTGATTCTTATCGGTGCAACAGCTTCCATTACATTAAAAATTTTCAAGTTAAAATTATCCAGCATTCCTTCAACCGACTCTGCGCTGATTGTTGGTAACATAGCTATGGCCTCCCTAAACTGATTACTTGTTTTCTCATTGATGTACCTCTTCGTAACTGAGAAGCTGGTTGTTTGAACATTCTGAATAATATGTAAATCAAATAAAATACAAAAATGGTCAGAAAAGGCCAAATCAATAACCACAACAGAAGAAATATCAACACCTTTAGAAATAACCAGGTCCAGAATGTGACCTCGAAGGTGGGTTGGTTCTGTTACATGTTGCCACAAACCAAACATGTCCAGCACAGAAGAAAATTCTTTGGCATTACCATCCGTCATATTATCTATGTGAATGTTAAAATCCCCGGTCAAGATAAAATGGTTAAAATCAGTTGAAATAACAGACAATAATTCAGAAGATTCATCAATAAAACTTGCACAGTATCCTGGAGATCTGTAAATGATTAAGAACAGGATTTTAGGAACACCCTTTAAAATAAAACTAAGATATTCAAAAGAAGTGAATTCACCAAATGAGATCTCTTTACACTGGAATGTATCTTTAAATAAGGTAGCTTCACCCCCACCTTTCCTCCCATTTCGGCATTTATCCATAAAACTAAAGTTTGTGGGGGCTGCTTCATTAAGAACAGTAGCACTTGTGTTCTCTGTTAACCATGTTTCTGTCAGAAAAAGAAAATCTAAATTGTGTGAAATGATGAAGTCATTAACTAACAGTGACTTATTGGACAGAGATCCAATATTAAGTAAGGCTAGCTTTGTGGAGTTTACACTGGTCTCTGATGTATTCTGAGTTGTACGTGGTACCGATAACAGATTAGATAAATTCACCCAGCAGGTTGACTGTTTTTGATTCCTTCTTTTACTAACTAATACAGGAATCCTATTGGGCCCCAGCTTGTTCTCAGAACAGCTGTCAGAAGTCGGACTTCTATAGCAGGGACCCTGAACACATCATGGCATGGTATCTTTGGTTTGAACAGTACTATCTTTGTTTTGAACTTTGGGTGTTGTGCTGCTCCTTGAACACCCTGCACATCCCCTCGTGTCCTGCTCTGCCAGGACAGATGATGTAAGCAGAGGAGGAGGGGGTGCCCTGCGTTTCTTGGTAGATGGTGGTCGCTGGAGTCCTGGCTGGGATAGAGACATCCTTTTGAGACCTTGGGTGATGTGGAGTAAAGGGTCTGGTGAGGGGGGAGTGCTGGGGGTTGTTTGCCTCGCTGCTGTGTCCTTCAGTCTAATCTGTACAGTCATGTTTGGGTTTGCCGTCCCAACAGCATGACGTAAGTGTGCACCAAGTAATCTGCATCCAGTTCGATTGGGATGCACGCCATCAGCTCTGAAACGCTCCTTACAGTTCCAAAAGATATTAAAGTTATCAATGAACTTAATCCCATGGGCGATGCATGCATTTGACAACCATGTGTTTAGGCCAAGAAGTCTGCTGAAAAGTTCAATTCCTTTACCCACAGTTGGAATGGGGCCAGAAATGGAGACACGGTGTGCTCCATAGTGACACAGTCTCTCCAACAGCAGAGAAAAATCCTTCTTCAGGATCTCAGAGCCAGTCTTCCTTCTCAGAATATCAAAAGACCCTGTGTGGACAATGATCCTCGTGCCATCTGGATGAGTAGACAGAATGGTCGGCAAAATATCTATCAGTTCCCTGACTGATGTATCAGAAAAAGTTATATTTTCCGTCTTTGCCATTCTGACATGCTGTGTTATAGAATCCCCGATTAGAATGGTGTCTATTCCTTTTTGTGTGGAGGTGTCGATCGCTTCTGTAGTCCTCACCTAGGTTGTGGGATTTGGGCTTTTCCTGATGATCTGGTTAGCCCTTGGCTGAGGTTTGGGGCCATTTCTCTTGTTTGTCTTCATGTTTGGGTTACATTCATCATCACAGACTCTATTTTGAGTCAACGGATCATATCTATTATGCAATAGAACTTCAGGTGGCGGAGTGAGTGCTGGAGGTTTAGGTTTCGTGCTGGATTTACCTCTGCGACGGACAACATGAGACCAGATCCTGGCTGGGGTTGATGATTTGGGTTTTGCACCAACACTGTTCCAGTGGGAGATGTCAGTCGGACCGTCCGGTTTGGAAGCTTCACCAGATATTCCAGTGTCATTTGGAAAGATCCAGGGAAGTGTGTCGGCCAGATCTGCAGTGTGAGATTCCACATCAGCTGTGATCCCGTGTAGAAATATCTGAGTTAGTCCTTTGGCACATGAAGGCTCCACAGCCTGCACAGGAGCTATAATAGAGTCACTAAATTCCTCGTTGTTACGAATGTCTTGCAGCGTTTCAATCCTCTTCTCGAGCTGTGCTACCTTCGCAAAGAGTGGCTCACACTGTGTGCAGCTCACTGATACTGCAGGGTTAGGAGACATTGTTCTGTCCGATTCTCTTTGTAAACAGGAGGGCTAATACTGTTTACAAATATACAATTAAAAGAAAAAGAATAAAAGAATAAAAGAATAAAATTTAATCCAAGACTTGTGGAAAGAAGTAGAATGATTTAAAAGCGAATAAAGCAATAAGCAGCAGGAGGAAGCAGAGACACATCTGCACTCTTCAGAAGCAGGAAATTATTGGGTAATTATTCATAAGAACTCTCAATATATGATCTAAAGATGTCTGGCAAGATGGAAAACCTCATTAGGCTAACAAATGAATACTGAATGTAGAAACCTTAGGGGTGACAAAAACAAAAGGCAATAAAGACCACAACAGCAACTGAAGTGGATGATCGAAGGCTTCTTTCCTTGGTGAACCCCATCAAAATATCAAGGCATGTTAGGAAATCCACTGACAGGTAAGTAAGCCATTCTCATAATCTCCAATTAAAAAAAGATGTCATGAATGTATACATAGATGGTTTACCTCAAGATGCAAAGTACTGGTAAAACTGAAAGACAGAGGTCAGGCTGGCAAATTAGACTTTACATTACATCCTCCAAAGCCAAATATGGAAACAACATTTTTAGACAAAAATAAAGACAAATTTTAACTGGGAGGAAGGGAAGAGTTTGGAGAGGACTTGAAATGCCTTATGATCCAAAGCATTCCACATCATCTGTCAGACACGGCTGCGGCAGAGTTTAGAAATGAACATATGTAGCTGCCAATGGAACTGGGTCACTGGTGTTTAGTGATGATGTGACTGGCAGCATGAATTCTGAGTGCATAAAGATGTAATCTATTCTCAGCTTCATCACATGCTGGAAAACCTACATGAAAGAGCTCCACAATACAGATTAAGGACACACCAGGGCTAAGAAATTGAATACTGAGTCAGTTACCTGATGTAAGCATGCACCTCACTTAATTAAGATAATGCTAAAAGCAGACAGACTCGCAAACAAGCAGCAACAGAGGAGGGTTGCAGTGAAGACTTTCAAATCTGAAAGGGAGAAATCCAGCAAGTGATGAGGCCCGTGGGTTCCATACTTCAGAGAGGGAAGATATCAAAAGATTCATTAGTACTGAAAATAGTTTGTCTAAGTACTTTTCAAATTATTACAGTTGTCAGTACTTTTTGACCTGGCTGTATTCTTAGGCTTGCATGCTCAAGTAGTTACTTTCAATGTCATATAGCATTATAAAGATATTGAAACCTGTTTCTTTTCAGATAATATTAGTACTAAATAGTATCATTATTTCAAATGTTAGAATACACCAACATCTTTTCCAGGAGTTCTTCTTTCTGGCTTTCTTTCTGAGTGAATAACATACTCGCTGCATTTAAAAATCAATGTTTGTGAGGCACAGTGATATTGTGAATTAGATATACCGATCTCCAGCACAGAAGTCTCCTGATGAGAAAGGATGGAAGCTGTGTGTGGAAATTGCACATCATTGAGCCGTCAAAGGGACAAGGACGAAAAAGAAATGAGTCACGGTGAAATCAAGCTTTTCCAACACTATCATACGTGACAAAGCTGCACCTCCTTTTCCCTTTGCCCGGGTGCTCACACATCAAACACAAAATAGGGAAGAGATGACAAAAAGAAAAAAAATCTGTGCTTTCTCTACAGTCATGTCAATATAAGGGCAAGTGAGTGCTCAATATTCTTCACCAGCCTCGAAAACGATGAGAGTGGGATGATGTAAGAGTTACAACTGCTGCAGTGTATCAGTAGGAGAGAGCTGGGGCAGACAGGAGGTAAGTGGGGAGAAAAAGAGGAAAGAGGGGGCCAAAGACAAATTGACAGACAGATTGAAAGACAACCAAACAGAGAAAATGTTTACTGGAAAATAAAGACAAATATATTTACATCACTGCTGCACCATGATTTGCATCTAGTGCACTCTCATCCACCACTAGATCAGATTAACAAAATGTTTTCCTTTTATACTTAAGTCATGATATTTATCTGAGCGGAAAAAAATCTAACCATTATATGACTATGCTTTATTTCAGGCCTCTAATTCAATGCCGTGTGATGTATTTAGGCTTATGAAACTGCCCACACAGGTTGTATTAAGTATCTGAGAACAATCTGCAGTCAATAGCATTTGGGTGCACGGTGAAGCTATATATCATCAGGGGAAACTCCTCCACACAGATGAACACATTAAGCCTCACATAAGCAAGAAGATGTGTGTTGTGTAGGATGGGCTGAGGTGACCATTTGATAAAGTGTTACTCTCAACCAAGACTCATTAACAATGTAGGATGTTGTTGTGTAGGAGGACATATAGAATGTATTGTAGAAAGTGAGCTTTGTAGAAGGCAGTTAAAGGATGGTGTGAACTATAACGATGCTTCCATTTTGCTCAAATGTGTCAATTAGTTCCTGGTTTATAGTTGCAATTGTTTGAACAGTGAAGGTAGTCAGGAACAAACCATTTTCATATCAAATAGATGATAAAAAACAACACTTCTGAAGCCTGTGGGGATCATCACCCTTTGTATTTCCAGCTTGCCTCCTCATTTGTGGAGTGGCTCAGCAGCTGTTGACGGTATTTCTGCAACAACGTCCCAAGGGCTGCTTTTCCAAGAAAAAAGTAAGATTAAATTACAATGACATTGAACTCCAGACAGAGTAAAGTCTGTGGGGAAAAGGGAAACATATAGAGAATAAATCAAAATGCCACAATAAATGTTGAATGTTTGCTCTCGACTCTGACAAGTGTAGCTCAGTGGATGCCACAGGTCAGGGTGTTACCTCTTCAGGGACCCATAAAGAGATTTGTCTAGTTTCTGTACCTCAGTGTCAAGTAGGCATTTGAACACATCCTTTTTGCTCCCTGACCTGGTGTACTTGTCCTGTCAACTTAACTCAATAAATCTGAAATCATCAGAATGAGTCAAGTTAGTCTGACTGATTTTGTGGTGATGGTTTGTAGTTGTAACTGTTCCACTCACTCAGGAAAAACTGCCAGCTATGATGGGTTATTGATACTCATCTCTGCAGGATCAGTTTGTATGGAGAGTTATCACGATCCTAATCAAGATTAATGCAAAGCAGAAAATGATTAAAGATGATTTGTAGATATTTCTGCTTATCAGGATTTGTAGGGGTTACAAATCCTGATAACCACAGTTTGTATTTGTTATAAAAATCTGAATTTCTCCATTGTATCAAGCACACATTTAATGTAGGACAAAAATTTGTGCCAAGTTAGATGAACGATGAAAGATGATTATATAAAGCCTCCTTTGAGAAAAGGAGTAGGATTTCAAGAAATTATTTCATAACTGAATGTAAAATAATGAAGTATCTTCTTTTTTATATTTGCAGGCAAATAAACTGTCAAATTCTGAGAGCCAGTGAGGGAACAAAGTTTAACACTGGTGTAGACTTTGGGGAGCAGGGCTGCCTTTGGGTAGACCCATAACAGCACGAACCTCCTCAAAAGTACACATTCAGTCTCAGCAGTAAAGTATTTTTCAACCTTCAGCAACTTTAAGTTATTGTTGGAAAAATCATCATAGTTTCTCTCATTCACAAGAATGTTTTCTTAAGTTTAGAATTTCCATCGTCTCACTCTCAATTCTAACCACAAAGCACGGCAAAGTAAAACAGACCACACACAAATCCAACTGTGATACAGATGTGACTTCCCCAAACATGTCAGTTGTTTTGGAGGCTTGCTTTGTTTAAGGCATAAAACAAGGTATAGAGGCATGACAAGGAGAACATGTACAGTGGGATCCAAATATATTCCATATCCAAATCTACAATATTTGGAGTTATTCTGATTTCCAAAAGGCATAAACTTAGAAACAAAGTCTTTTTAATCTAAACAAGATGAAAGTTTTTACATTTTCATCTTTGAATATTGAAAAAATAAAAAGAAGAGAAGATGGAAAGAAACTGGAAACATATCTTTGGTCAGGTCTAACACCCCCTTTGTTGTGTGTTAGGGCGTGTGTGAACTTGTGAACAAGTTGTGTGTTCACAACTTGTTGTGGGTACTAGGTCTTCTATTAACATTCTATCTTATTTATTTATCAATTCTTAGATTAGGAGATTACGAAGGCAACTGCAACATCTTTAGCTTGTTATTTAGAGGCAGCCCATTGCTGATTTAAAGGTGTGTTATGGATCATTATGTTGTTCCAGAGGCCATCCTGTTTTCATTTTCAGCGTCTTTATAGCGGGATGTTTGCTGCCTGAAATTGTAAGTCTTCTACTGAATTCCTTCCTTCCTGGGAAATACTCGCAGTGACACTGAATGTAAGACAAGCTCAAAGCATGATTGATCCACCCCTGTACTTGACAGTTTGAGAGATGATGTTTTCATGAAATACGGCATCCTTTTTAAATAAATGATGCTCACTGCAGCCAAAATTCACAGTTCAGCTGTTGATCATGTGTAGTTGAGAACTTCTGACGTTGGATTTTGTTCAACAGCAACATTTCCTGTATTTTTTGAGGAAGCGCAAAAAGATTTTTCTTCCTGAAAAAAACTTTCTGTCAAAGTTTGTGAAGATGTTGCTGCACAGTAGAAGAATGCACCACGAGTACAGGGTCTGATCAATATCCTGAAGTTTTCATGTCTATCAGATATCTAACCACCATTCACAATGCAGTCCAAAAAAAGCACTGCTCCACACATATTTTTTCCATCAAATGGAAAAACATTGCAGTTACACAATAGGGGAGGCAAAACAGCCCATCTTGGTTTGTCAAAAAATTGAAGCCAACAATGACTTTCTAAAATGTTCTAATAATACAGTTTTTCTGGAATGTCAGAACACATTTCAGGAAACTGCCCTCCGTTTTCTCTAAACTCTAAACACAAAACACTTTTCTCAAGCTAGCTCCACAAAAACTCGCAGTCTCTTTGCAAAACGAAACTCTCACTCCAAAACCCAAACTTTCAACCACAAAACCCAAACTTTCAACCACAAAACCCAAACTTTCACCACAAAACTGTTGCTCCTATGGCCAAAACCAAACTTTGACAACAAAATGGTCCTCACAGCTTGCAAAAATGTAAACACTATTGGATATCTATCACACACTTCAATAAAAGTTGAAAACACAATGTTCAGGGTGTGATGTTCTAAGTACCCCATCATTTGTATAGTAATCACATCTGTATAGTAATCAATAGTAAGTCACAGATTATTTCTAGGGGAATTGAACCCCATTTATTGACAACCTGTACAAACGTACTTTTCCCAAAACAAATTTCAAAAGAGAACAAAAGCATACATGGGGATACATGTCACAAATTCTTACAGTAAAGAGGTACTATGGGGTCTGTGGGGGGGCCTGTGCAGGGGCCTGTGGGGGGGGCTGTGGGGTGGGGCTGTGCGGGGGCCTGTGCACGGGCCTGCGCATCACGTCGTCGGGTGGGGTCAGGCCACAGGACCTCGTCCACATCGCCCTCCTTGGCCTGCTCCTCGCCCTCCTCTGACACGAACTCTGCCTCTGTCCATTCTGTTGCCATTTGGCACCTTCA
Organism: Odontesthes bonariensis; assembly: GCF_027942865.1. Taxonomy (NCBI): domain Eukaryota; kingdom Metazoa; phylum Chordata; class Actinopteri; order Atheriniformes; family Atherinopsidae; genus Odontesthes; species Odontesthes bonariensis. Next base: position 14,552,157 of record NC_134518.1, on the reverse strand, counting down.
GCAAACTGTGCATTCTAAACTGGCCTATATAGGTGTTGTCACATAATTGGCAGGTGTCTTCAATTTTGAGTCACCGTGTTTAAGCAATGACGCCCGTGCTTTCATTGTGTTCAACTTTTGATGTCTGAGTCTACCATTTTGCATTGTGTGAGCAAAAATGTGTTTTAGCAAGTGCGAAAGTGTTTAGCACAAGTGTGAATGTGTTTAGAGTTCTGCAACATGTGTTTTGACAAATGCAAATGTGTTCGGAGTTTTGTGAAATAGGAGATTGAGGTGAAATGTGTTTATAGTTAAGCCAACTAGGGGCCTGATTTATTAAATGTGTTTAGGCAACTGGTCATTGTGCTCAGAGATCTAGAAATTGTGCTTCAGCAATCGAGAAAAACTGTAATGTTCATAACAAATCCATGTTTCTGAGCTTGGATTTCAGTTGTCTTGATTAATTACATCTATTCATTTGGCTTTCTGCTCTTTCATTTTTGTTTATTTGTGAAAAGATAACTCCAACTTCTTTCTGAATCTGCCGGTACAATCAATTGCACAACACCTCAGAATCCCAATCGTGTTTATTGGCCAACTATGTCAACACACGCAAGCAATTTGTCTCTCAGGCAACACAGTGCAAAATACAGAAGGGAGATCTTACATACACACGTGCAATATACAGTTTCACCTTGTTTTAGAAGTGTTCTGTGTTTCTGAGCCAGTCAAACAGGACACAGCGATGGAAAGGGCTGTCTTTGTGCCTCTCAGTGGTGCATAACTGAGTACAGTCAGGTCTGTCACATTGCTATGGTATGAGAAAGCATAAAGTAAACAGCCTCAGAGGTCTGACCGCACACCAAACTGAACTGAAAAAATATTTGACTGACAATTTTTAAACTCTCAAATATTTACAGTTTCCTTGTCTGCAGATTGAATATGGACAGCTGGTAGGCAACAGATTCCTCTTTCAAGCACAGTCTTGTTGCAGGTCGTGTTGAACTGGCCCATGTTGTTTAAACATGCACCACAGAATAAACACTGGCCGGTTAATAACACCATTCCGTAATTCCGCTGCGTTTTACAGCTTTTGTTGTTGTATTGACTGTCACCTGTGCAGTGGTTAAGGTGTATTTATTTTGCAAATGGAGAAGAAGAATGTCAAACTTTAGTGTCACGGTTCAGAGATCCTTAGTTAAAGCAGATTCCCAGAGACAGATAGATTGTAAAAGAGTATTTTTCGGTGGCGAATTTGCAAGAGAAAATCCGAGATGACGACGGGATTTCCAGGTAGAAGGTTGAGTCACTAGAAAAAATGATGGAAGTTATTTTCCATTCGAAATCATCTCCAATGTTTGTATGCAGTATTTTTGAGTTAAAGAATATTTCTCTCCTTACTTGGTCAGGCGCAGGTTGAATCCTTGAGGGGAGACACTGGCTGGGGCGAGCTGGAGACGCAGGAGGGTGAGCAGGCAGATAGTCAGAGGTAAGTGTCCACATGAGGTTATCCAACAGGAATCAGACTCGGGGAAAGATGGAACAAGCAGAACCATGGGAGACGGACAGGACCAGGAGTTCAGTGGAGACTACAAAGAGCAAAACGCTGCAGCTAAATATCTTCACCATATTTTATCAAGGAAATACTCTGAGGCGACATGATTACCACTCAGAGGATGAAGATGATCTGGTAAAGGCTGGCTGCGCCTGCAGGTCCCTAAGAAGGTCTTTTGATAGAATGCAGGTGTGCAACCCAACCTGCGACTCAGCACCATCAAACAAACACCACAACCAGAGCTAAAAAAAAAAAAAAGAACAACCAAATTAAAAGTTAGATTTCCTTGTTGTGATATAAGACATTAAACAAAGTTCTGGTAAAGCATTTTGAGTTCATTGAGAGTTTCAAATTTTCAATTCTCACTTCTAAGGTACAGTGAATGCAGCATCATATGAAGAAGAAGCAATGTGGAGATAAGGCTAAATAATGTTCTGTCAGAACCACTGTCGTCAAAACGAGACGAGAAACAGAGATGAATTTCAGAAGCTTATTCTGAATGCATACAATTTGTGTTTGGCGGTATGGCTCTGTTCGGAGGAAGTTCCCGACTTTTCCATGAGCTCCATGGAAGCCAGACAGGGAACATTAGCATCCTCAGGTGGAGTGCCTTCCATTTGCTGTAAAGGCAACAAACCACCTAGAACAGAGCAAGCAACAATGAACAACAGTATGACTTTGTTGGCAATGAAAAATCGGTGGAGCAGGGGAGGTGGTGGGTGCAAGCAGAAAGCAAAAAAAAAGCAGTGACAGCAAACCAAGTTTAAATGAAGTGCCCCAAATGCCAGCATCCAATTGCGAGCAGGAGCTGATTACCCATTGAGCGCAGCTGGTTGTGGAGCCATAGGGGTTGGGTCGGCGTCAGCCAATAGGCAAAGGGCGCGTTGACTACGTGGTCTGCCAGAACTACCGCGATGCTCCATTTGGATATCCTTGTAGACTTACGCATTTTTACCCTACAAATCTGAACAGCTCACCAAATGTCACATTTTCATACACAAGGGGGCAAAAACAAATGGCCTGGGTTGTATTTTTTCCTGAGCATTTGAGTTGGTAGTGACTCCAGGTAGATATATGCTCTCAGACACATAAAAAAAGTTCCCTTTAATCATTTGCGTTTGGTTGGGTAAATACAAACACATTTGTCTGTCATTAGATAATCTCAGAACATAGATTGATTTTTGCTTTCCTCACTTACTGACTTTAAAACTAACCCCAATCCAATTTTCAAGATATAGTCCTATCATATCTTTCAGTCAATTGTTGGCGGGATACATCAGTACAGTGGCTCAATACATATTGGATTCGTCAAGTGTCTCAGACAGATCAAAATTATTTTTGATTAGCAGTCACATAAAATACTGTCTGTTTTTATTATTTCTGGTGCAACAGCTACCAGAATATCAACATGTACTTCTCAACACTTGATGAAAGACTTTGTGTAGAATATACCGACTCTAATCTCCTCCAGAAGCCTCCTCTTTCCTCACTCCTTGGGCTGTATCAAAGGGATTTTAAGATCATCATGACGGCAGAGAGGGGAATGATTTCCAAGTCATGGGCGAGGCATAACCTGTTATCATAGCTCGTCATATCAGGTGCTTTTTGCATTTCATTTTCTGGTTCTGACTGACACGGGAAATGGATGTGATCAGGGTAAAAGTTCAGCGTATGGTTCCATTCCTCGAGCATATCTAACATGAAATTACATGCAACAAAACCAGAAATGGTGTTTTATGACATACAACATGTCTTGGAATGACATTCATAGACTAGTTTCTGAAACCTAATTGTGGAGGGAGTATGAAATTAAAGCATAAAATAAGATAGCATAATAAAAAGCTTTGTTATGTTGTCAGATTTCCCTGACTATCCTCTTCTCATTAGATATCAGGGACATCTCCTGGACTACATGAGAAGAAATTCTTCATCCACTGGCCAACCTAATCTCAAAGAGATAGATAGATAGATAGATAGATAGATAGATAGATAGATAGATACTTTATTCATCCCAATTTGGGAAATTATTGTGTTGCAACAGTGTACAGTATAAAAGATATGTAAACAATTAAAGGGAAAAACAAGCAAATAGAGTAGAATAAAAACGTGCATGACTTCACCACATTAGACACATGAAGGAGACACCTTAATCTATCACTATTGTATTTTTCCAGTACATTTCTTTGCCTAAACCATTAAAAAAACACATCTGAAAAATGCTGTAACAGTAGCCTAAAGATATCGGAGAATAAGACAACAGGATAAGGCAAGGCAAGGCAAGTTTATTTGTACAGCACAATTCAACTACAGGGCGATTCAAAGTGCTTTACAGAGACATTAAAACAATAGAAATAAAAAGCATGATTTAAATTTTAAACAAAAAAGAAAGAAATAAGAACAATAGATAAAATCAGATAAAATCAGTAGTAAAAATGTGATTAAGTTTTGCAACTCAAACTTCAGATTTGGAGCTTTATTCAAATGCAGCTGAAAATAGGTGTGTCTTCAACCTGGACTTAAATACACTGAGTGTTTCAGCTGATCCGGATAACAATTTAAATCAGGAATCTAAATGGGATCATAACAATGCGTGCCACCACTGTGTAACATATTATATCCCAGTGGTCAAAGATCACAAAAAAATGTCTTTGGCCAGAAAGCCAGAAATTACATTTTCATTATGACAACCCAGCTGTCAAACTGCAGTAAAAAAAAAAACGTGTTCATTTTCAAAAGGTTACAGGTCTACTTCACTGTGACATCATTATGTTCAGCAAAAGCCTTTTCTAGCTCTAATTCATGACCATAACTCATGGACAGAAGGAGAGATTGTGACTGTGTGGTTTCACATTTGGTCAGCCATTGTACTGGTCAAACTACAGTAATCTCTGGTGGTGATTGAGTGGATTGTATCATTTTTTTGTGCTACAAGGCTGAAGATGTGTGAGAATTTGTCGTTTCCTTTCAGCAACATCCGTAGTTGAAAACACAGTGTTTATTGTTATCACCACGGCTTTGTGCTCTATTAAAAATCAGCTTTACTAGCAAAATGTAAATGCAACAAATATCTTACATTAAAGTCTCCACTTAATTTAAACTGCTGCTGCAAACAAACATTAGCTGGTACTTCTAGTTTTGATTGAAAACATGAATAAATCAACCCGTTATATACCCTGAAAAATGTTTTTAATGTTAAATGTTTGAATCCTCATATTCCAAGAGTTAAGTTAATCTCACGGCTAGACACAATAGACCCCTAGGAAAAATAAATCAAGCCATCAAGATCCATCTAACCTAAATAAACATCTGCAAGCAAATAAACAGAGCAGAGTTCTTCTAAAGGTCAAGTGCTTGAATCTGAAACAGAAACCAGTCTGTAATCCAACATCTCAGGCTTCAACAGCAATGTTCTGAACAAAGAGGAATATCAAAGCTGGACAGAAAGCCATTTTCAATGGAGGTTTGTCTCATGACTGCAGCGTGCAAGAGAGTAATAGTTTACATGCCAGCCATCACGAATGAAAGAGCTCTAGATAGCAAACAGAAACAGAGACAGGGGGAGGGCTGACAACGTGTGTGTATAATCCTGCACATATTAAACTCTCGGGTGGCTGCTGGATTTTTATGTTAATATTGAACTCTAGCACATGGCAGGCAAATGGGTTGTGAAAGCTCTACTCATTGAATGAGGTCATTTACTGTTCCAGCAAGAGCTGATACAACCTGAGATGACACCATGCAGCAGTATCTACTGTGTATGATTATCGTGTTTCTCTCTCCCAGCACAATTTTAATTATGTATGTTGTTCTGAGGTACACTAATTTCTTTCTGGACCTTTATCACACAATGACTCCGTAGAGTAAATGTTTTTTACCATCTCTTATAGCATGTAACAACAATGCGAACAGTGGTGTGTTTTGAGTCCATTTCTGAGCACAGATTCTATCAGTAGTAATCACACTGTGCTGCTAAGAAAAACTAGATTTGTTGAGCATATTTCCATCATCATGTTCCTCTAACTGTCCATAAGGATAGATGCCCAAAGCCACAGAGTATGTCCTGGTTCACTGAGCCTTTCACTTCATCATAATCTTTGTCTCATCAAATCACATCATAGTTATTTCCCCTATGATGTAGCAATTTGTCATTGTAGTTTCAGTCGACTGCACCGCAAATCCCCTAAATTAACCTTATGTTTACATTCCTTTTAAAACGTGACTAAGCTACAACAGAAGATTATGTGTTTAACATGACTAATCCAATACTATAATTGGAAATAAATGTATAGTTTCTATTAAATGAGCAAACTTAATAATATTATAGTGAATATCTGTTATCTTTGTACAACTATGTCTTTCTACCTGAATAAACTGGAGAAAAATACTGTTGCTTATAATGTGAGCTTGCAGACGTTCTTAAGCTTCTTACTGTATTCATAAATCAATATGTTGTTTCAGTCTACTTTGATCTTTTGCAATGTCACAGACCCACTCACACACGCACACAAATAATGAAAATTCAAACTGCAAAATACTCCATGAACCCAAACACTTTGAAGTGGGTGCACGAAAACAATGCAGTCCCACATCAGTCAAGTTTTTTGGGGTCTTAGATATAAAAGACAATTAATTTAGTGTATAGTAAAAAGAAAAAAAATAAGAAAACACACACACACATATATATATATATATATATATATATATATATATATATATATATATATATATACATTTTTAGGCTATAAACTATATTATGTTCTCAAAGCTTGACATGATGTAAACCGATATAATTGGTATAGTAATGCTATGATCTCAGTGAAGTTTTTTCAGCAGCATCTCCTTAAAACGCTCACGATGGATTTGAATCTGTTTTCTGTGCATAACAACGTCCAGGACTTTATTTTGTGAACAGTTTTTGAACATGCAGGCGATCACAATAAAGCAGAAGAAATCGAAATTGGTTCAGTCAGAAACAAGCCTGGCAGTGGCAAAAATATATTGCAGCACCAGGTCTTATTGCTACTCCTTTACAACCCCAAGTCAGAAAAAAATGCAATGGTGTGGACAATCTTATGTGTTTATTTAACTGCAGACAGTATAAATGAAATGTTTTGTCTCTTCACTTAATTCATCATTATACATCCAGTTTTTCATGCCTATAAGAAATCCCCCAAAAATACAAGGACACTAAACCATTCGTCTGACAACATTTTAGGTCATTCTTGCATTGGGGAAAGCAAGCTATGCTGTATTTCAAGTGTTTTCAAGTGCAAACACAAATTAAGGTGTACGAGACTACGAGGCTATCACTGTCATATTTTTCGTTTCCAAATTCTGCAATCATTCTCTACTGTGGGCAGTTTGGGACTGCAGAGACCAGTCCACTGCCCGTGGCCTCTTTGTCAGTCATGTCTTGTAATGTGTGCAGAATGTGCATGTGGTTTTGCATTGTTTTGTTGAAAAATGCATTTACGTCCTTAAAAAAGTTGTCCGGATGGCAAAATCTTAAAGGGATAGTTCACCTCTTTTGACAATCGTTCATCCAGAAAAAGTCAGACCTCACAATCGCTTGGTGCTATTTTCTCTCTACCTTCATATCACTTCAGGACATGTAGACCATGCAGACTGAAGTGCAGACCGAGCAGTCCCCTGCTTCCGAGCAGTAAACACCGTAACAGGCGCGGCTATCGGCAGGTGGCAACCACGGAGTGATACAAGGAAGAGAAAATAGCGCCAAGCGATTGTGAGGTCTGACTTTTTCCTGCACAACGATTTTGTGATGCAAATGTATTACTCTTTTGAATGCATATTGTTTTGAGAAGCAAGACGCTTTATTTTTGTGGCCCCAGCCAACTAGCCGGACTACCTTCGTCAACGCCAAAATGAGGCTGGAACTCGGCTCACAGTACGCAGTGAGGGGTAAGAAAATGTTCATAAAAGGCAAACTATCCCTTTAATGTAAAGTGTAAGAGCCGCTTTATACCTTCACAGAGGTGGCCAACTGCATCGCTGAGCTCCTGTAGGAGGCCATTTTTTCAAGGCAGGCAGACAGACCTGCAGTCCTTCAAAAAGATATTGCACAGGCTCCAGAGGTGATACTTTAGAAGATGCCATGGTCATGATAGAAAGGTGGCAACGCACATATACACAGCGGCTTGGTATTATCTGTTAGATTGGGAATTGTGTATTTGTTCATGCACTGAATGCATGTATCACTTATGAGAGAACAGCGATAGATCTTTACCACAAAAAGACCAGACTCCATTCCTTCAGAGATCCTGCCATCTGGAGAGCTCAAGAATGAGCTCTACAACACACTCAGGAGACTTAGAAAATGCAATAGGGACAGAAGGCCGGGGCAGGGCAAGAGAGGCGGCCTGCAGACTAGGCTAAGAGTTAACCTACATTGGTCATTGATTCCGATTGTCTTTCTTGCAAACTGTCAGTCACTCGTCAACAACATTAACAAAATAAGGCTAAGGATTACGTTGAAAGCGATGGGCGACTACATCACCGTATTTACAGAGACCTGGCTGGATAGCACTAGTCCTGATGAGGCTATTGTACTAGCAATCCATACTGTTTATTGAGCCAACAGGACTGCAGACTCCTGTTAGAGCAGAGGAGGGGGAATGTGTATTTATGTGATACAGTGACTAGTGTACAGGTACAAACATCATTTGAAAGCACTGCTTAAACCATCCAGAACTCAAGGCAGTACTACCACAGCACCACAAACACGTAAGCTTCCAGACCAGAGACAACAACGTCCTGAACCAGGTGTACACAAACATCCAAGGCTGCAGAAACCCTGGTTTGACTGTGATGTGAGGTCACTGTTCAGGATGCTGCATTTAGGTCAGGAGACATTCTGGTCTACAGAGCTGCCTTAAAGACCTAAAACCTAAAAAAAAAAAAAAAAGGCATTAGCGAGGCCATGAGCAGGTGCAGACAACACACAGGGGGGCGCTTCGAGACCAAAGACCCAAAGCATGCAGAGAGGTATCAGAACACTAACTGACTTAAAATGCAACACCACACAGGTTAGTCAGGACAGGGACCTTTCAGACACACTGAACTGCTTTTTTGATGAACAGCACTGTTGGGTGACAGCAGAAAAAAACTGGAGAGGAACAGACACTCAGTCTCCAGCACCATCAGGTGAGGTCTGCCCTGAGGACTATTGACATCAACAAAGTGTCTGGCCCGGATGGCCCTTAACAGTCACCAGTTACCCTATAAGGTGAACAGATGCACGGAGGACTCCGTCTCATCGCACTCTGCACAGACCTGTCCCATCTACAGTACCCGAACACATACGCCAGGACTTCAGCTCTGCCTTCAACACAATAATCCCATAAAAACTGGTTCTTAAACTTACAAATCTTGGTCTCCACACCTTGCGCTGTTCCTGGATTTTGGACTTTCTTATCAACATACCACAGAATGTCAAGATAGGGAACCTGACATCAACCCTAATCCTGAACACAGGCACACCCCAAGGATGTGTGCTCAGCCCATTCACTCTTTTTACCCCGGACTGTGTTCCCATTCCACACAAAAATTGTTAACCGCCTGCAGAGGAAAGCCAAATCCATGATAATAAAACTGAGAAACAACTTCTTCCCCAGAGCTGTAGCCTCCATCTGTGAACAGGCTGGTTTACCTCAATAACTGCTCACAAACTTTTACAAGAGCACAATAGAGAGTATTCTCTGCCAGGGCTGTTCTGTGCGGTATGCAGGCTGTACATTAGAAAACAGGAGGGTCTTGGCCCATGTGGTTAAGTCAGCACAAAGGAAGGTGGGAGCTGTGCTCCCAGACTTGGACTGTGTATGTTAACTGCCTGCAGAGGAAAGCAAAATCCAGGATTAAAAAACTGAGAAACAACTTCTTCCCCAGAGCTGTAGCCTCCATCTGTGTGAAAGTTTGTTATCAGAGGCAGGACCCTAAACAAAGACAGACTCCTAAAGACTGTCTTTTGAAGAATTTATTTAGAAAGTGCCAAAGGTAATCAAGTCGAAGTTGAAGTGGTTGATGTAGTCCTTAACGCTTCCTCAGCGTTTAGGACTGCTGGAGAGAGAGGTGATAGGTGAGTTTCCAGGTGAGTGTTTGAGTGACTTTAGAAATAGAGCTGAGTTTAGTGACCGATGAAGGTTTTCCCGAAGAGCATAGATTTACAACCTTCCAGAGGAGACAGCGGTGGCGGTGCAGAGTGGCGAGACGATGGGTGAGGGACTCAGGGCTGACTGATGACTGGAGAATACTTCTCTGGTGTGGGAAGGAGCTCTGCGCTGCTCAAATCCACACAGAGAGTTTCAAATAATAATAAAAAAAGTTTCTGTTTTTATTACTTAGTGTCTTATGTTAATTCAACCCCTTTAAATTGCTGCCTGGAGAGAGTGTGAAACTGAATTTTGTTGTGACTCAATGACAGTACTTCCATGAACCATGAGCTATGCATTGATTGAATGTTGATAGATTGAAAATTAGCTCAAGGTTACGAGGCAGAGAGTATGAAGCATCAAAATACCATAAATGACAAAGAAGCACAAGTGAAAAGCTCAGACAAGAACTGCACTGGATAATCTTCGTTGTCGTAACACTTTGTTTGAACCCATCACAAATCAGATGTTTGTCTAATTTAACCTGTATATTTTCTACAGCTGAGTGTAACCGATGTAACCAGCTAATAGTTTTTTGTTAATTTCACCATAAATCCATTTTTCTCTTGTTCTCATTTTGTTGTTAATTTCAATTGTTTTGTAATATTTTTTTTGTTGGGAGCTTTATTTATCTATTTTTTTTATTGCGTTACTAGAACTTATTGGTGATGTCACATCCTGTCAATTCGCGCTAATCTTCTCAGTTGGTCTCTGGGATCGCTGAGTAGCTGTGTGTGTGTGAGAGGCGGCGAAATGGCCTTAATTTTAATATATTTGTTCACATACAGAATAAACCCCCTTCTTCTGGCTGGCAAGCAGAGGTTGTCCTGTTTACTTTATTCACAACACAACGCAGAGAGGAACACTTTTAGCCAGAGTCGAATCACTCCGGCTACAAGAGCAAAGCTAAAGGACCAACAACGTTGATATCACAACCAAAAACAGCCCACAGCTCAGATTGTTCCACAGATTTATAACACTGCCCCCACGTGGCAGTTAAACACTATAACATTTAATGTGTGTTTGTGAAACACCAATGGAGAGTGTATGTTCAGCTCTTTAATCATCTTGGCCAAGGGCTCTATTACAAACTCCAAACTGTCACAAAGCCTGGCTCTAAGACTCTGGTGGTTCATTTAGTCTTTTGCACAAAACATGAATTTCCTCCAAAAAATATCTTGATTACAGATTAATCAGCTAGACTTAAATTTCCCCTGTTTAAACTGTTTTGGAATCTACTGAACACCACAGATCCAAAAATGGATGAAAATAAACAAATTCAATTGAGCTGATGAGATGAAACATAAAATAAAACTGTTATTCATTCTATCAGCAATAAATAAATGTAATGATAATAAAAGTAAAAAGAAATCACTGCATTTATTTTTTTCTGCAAGTATTCTCCATAACTCTTCAATTTATTTTGATTTGGGGTTGTAGGATCATCAATATGATCATGCGGGCATACAAAACTAGATTAAAAGCGCTTTGGCAATGTATTCGGTATTTTGTTTGATTTAAGTTAGCCATTCGTATGACTTAAGAGAGATTGAGGTATGATTGCATGTCATCAGAGTGTAGGTCTCAGTGCCCAGAATGAATCTGTGTGCAGGTGCAGCCTTTGTTGTGCTCCTTCAAAGTTACTCTCCATACTGATTGCTTACCCTTGCATCATGAGGTTACCTATTATGTCAGTAGGGATTTGGAATGTCACTCATCTGTATAGGCTTTCAGCAGTAACAGCATGAAAATATCAACGAAAAAAATCTGATCACAGAAGCATCACTACAGTAGTTTTTCTGCTGCATGGCTTTCATGAGACCATTTTCATCCATTAAATGGTCGACATTGTTCAGCAATTTTATCCCACTACACTTTCGATGAACCAAACAGCCTGAGATGAGATTTCACATACATACTCACAGCCACACACACTTGAACATATTTTCCTCAGTTGATGTTCTATTTCTTTTTTTATCTAAATTTTATTAGACACAGATATTGATTATTCCTTACTGACTGACTCACTCAGTGACGCACATTTGCAAGGTGACTAACTGAGCCATGGACTGAATGACAGACATGTGCATGGATAGGTTCACAAATTTCATATATATATATATATATATATATATATATGAATATATATATATATATATGAATATATATATATATATATACTGCAACTTACAAATGGAAGAGATTTGGAAAAGTACAGGGGAGATTGACATATGACATACAGTATATTAGTCGGACAGGTATCTCTGACGTAGATTTTTCCAGGCAGCTCTTTAGCTATTACTTAATTTAGAAAATGAAAAAAGAAAAATCCTTTAAAAACATTTACACTGGTGGTGAATTGTTTATAAGCTATTTGATTCAATGTTCAGAAACAGATCAAAGGTACCCACCAATGTTGAAGTCAACCATGCTTTTCACAACAAGACAATCATTGTATTTTTTATGTATATAAAATAAACTTTAATAAAAGATTGTATTGCTGTCATTCCAGAATAATTTCAAGCTTCTCTTACCTCCACCCCAAGGTGGTAGGTAAAGGGAAATACAAGAATACAGATACAGTATATCATGTAACAAATTAGGAAGCTAGAATAATGTAATTCTGCTGATTCAGTTGTGATTTTAATAAACCACTATTTCTGACGACAAAGCTAAAAGTTAAACTATGACTGGCCCAATTGGCGATAGAAAGTAGTTTGATTTAAGTTGGATCCTTTGTTGGGAAATAAAGATGGTCAGGTCTAAGTTTACATACTTATCTACTATAATGGCTACAAAGACCTAAATATGTTTAAGTCGTTCCGCTTTGGAGAAGCGTGTAAAGACAACAGCTATGCAACAATGCTTGAACACCTCGATGGACGGTTTGGAAAATAAGGAGGAAGTGACTGGGTCATTTATCAGAGTGCTCCATGATCAGACTTTAAAATGCAGTTGGGGCTAGAAAAACTTGACATCCGCTCTCTAGGCAAAAAAACAGCTCAAGCCAGACCTCCCTTGAAAACTGAAGTGCAGATGGTTAGGCAAGCTGAGGATGCAACACAGCAGATAAGCCAGCAGGAGCAACAGTCAGCACTGAACATGCAAGGAGGTAACACAGTGGCAACCACTGAGGGAAGATGGGTGACAGCCTGTTAAAAAGAGGAGTGATGGAGGAAACCAAGCCCACATGGGGAATTCTAGGTGCCACAGATTTGGGAAAAAGAAGCACTTAACCCCCCGCCAAATGCTTCGCATTAGAATCAGAGCGTAAACAATGCATCAATGGGAGAGAAAATGTTTCTCCATGTCAGGAATAAAGTGAAGTAAGTCAGGATAGAGCTGAGAATTTGACAGATCAAATACACAGAAGACACAGTGCAGCTCTAGCAGACCGCTGGCCAGTTCAGTGGAAGAATTAGTTATCATTAGATGCATCCCCTGCTAGTAATATTAAAAAAAAAAAAAGGATGTAAACCTTTCACATATTTATGGCAAACAGGTCGGTGTTCAGCAATCTGTAAGGTGGAGATAGAGGTAAAGGATTATGGGGCAGCACTGCCATAGTGTGGAGCCATTAACCAACACAAAGGAAAAGAATGTAGCTTATCTTGATGCTGTTTCCACTGCTTGCACAGTCTAACTATGCTCAAAACCTGTTTGAAAGAGAAGTCTGAGAATCTGTGTTGGATGCCAAAGTCTAAATGAGAACATCAAAATACAGCATTACCAAGTGTTGATGACAGAGGATACGCTTGCCAAGCAGTCAGTTCATAGAGTTCTCAAATCTCTGGATGCAGCCTCAGGCTGAGATACAATTGCATGGAAACATCATCCCTAACCCCTATATCACATCTTTTGGGAGGAATTGTTTCAATAATGATTCAGAGATAGAATTTTTGGGATAAATATTGATTCAGAGATTTTCCAGCAAAACATGGATGAACTATGGCAGCACCACAGGGAGTCGCTGATGTGAGTATGGACAATGCCACTGTTTATGGAAAGAGCATAACTGCATGTGACACATGCCTACAGAGCACATTTGAGGGCACAATGCAGACCAGGCTCAAACTCAGCAAGGAGAAATGTGTGCTCAGACAGCCCGAGCTGCGCTTCACGGTCAAATAGGGGTTGCCAGTAAAGTAAGCGCTGGCCCAGGTAAAGTGAATGGTATTAGTCAGCTAAATCACTGGTCATGACTGATTACACAAGGAAATACTGGGTATGTCAGACTTGGCAACAGCAGTAGACCGCCTGTATGATCTGCTGAGAAGAGAAACTGCCTGAACATGGAATCAACTACCGCAAGAGGCATTTTATTGACTTGAGCTGTGTTTATTCAATCCGTCTTCGTTCATCATGACTAACAAAGACAGATAGCTGTTTAAGCAAACACAAGTGTTTTGCTGGTACACACACATTTAGAAAGAATTTCTAACAGCACTTTAGTATGTGAGAGGTTCCAAAAAGAAGCTTGGACAGCTTCTGGCTCATCACAAATCATAAAAGCTTTTAGTTCCACGAATAAACTGTAAGGATTTCATTGTGACAGGACTGCAATATCAACAACTCCCGATAGAAGTGATGGAGTTAATTGCCAAGGAAGATTATGCACCAGGGAAAACACGGGTCATTTTTGATCCCTTGTTGTTCAGCACTTAAGATAGAAACAACAACACAAATGATAGAAGCTTGTCAAATCTATGCTGTCACTCATATTTGACCTGTATTGCAGCATAGAGTAAGTCTGCCACACAAGGGGGATCTGCAACTGCAAAGTATACTGAGATGATTTGAATGAGTGATTCACAAACTGTGAAAAAATACTTTTAAACAGATTCACTGTCTTCATGTGAAGGCTTTAACCTACACACAGGGTAGTGAGATGTGAAATACTGCAGTGCATGAAGGACATAAAAGGACACAAAAGCCTGTCTAAAGGCAGACTGTGCGCAAAGGAATCTGTGAGTTGGGTCTATGCAAACATGCCACTCATGGCCTGCCATAAAGACAAGCTTGGGCTACACCTGCACAAGCAAAGAGTCACTATTACTGACACCTCTGTCTGAACAGTCTTGTGGGAAAAGAGCAACACATATAGTACCAGTCACAAATTTGGCCACCAATTACTTTTTCAAAACGAATGGGTAGGTATTTTTAAACTTTTGAATGATAATGTATGTCTAAAAGGTAGCACTACCATGTGATGCGTAACCAGCAGCGGCTTCTTCATAGGGGCGATTTGTGCGACGCACTACCAAACACAGAGTTTTTTTTTTTTTTTTTTTTTTTTTTTTAATCTAGTTGCTAAGGCGTGACTGATCTACTGTAGGCAAACTGGTTGTATATGTCATTGTCCAATCAGATTAAGGTCGCGCCTGATGTTGCCACGCCCATTCGGGGCTATTTCTGTCAGGGTCGAAATCTCCCATTGACATGAATGGTACGTCAGTTTTTTTCAAAAATCCTGCTCCCAATACATTTTCTATGAGGATTTATGCACAGATTCTATAATAGTACAGATGCGCCACTCACGGTGCATTTCCGGTTTCCAACGAGGCGATTTTGGTTGCAGTTCCACCCTTTTTCCACGTGGGGCGCTCAATTTTGGAGACCAGAATGAATGGAGTCCTATGGAGCTATAAGCCCTTTCGTGCCCTTATCTCAAGATATAATTTTTTCTCTAGTAATTCGAATGTTGTGTTCGAAAGAGGATGTTTAGAAAATACCCATGGCTGAGTTTTAGATTTTTAGAGCCTCTCATTTGCTTAAAAAAAGTATTTGAAGTGTATATGACGTCATACATAGCTTACGACTGGAGATGCCGCTTTACGGCAACAATCCTGCTTGTTGTTGGTCTCAAAGGCAGCAGCGTTTTCAAGGAAGAGCTGTAGTAAGAGAGAATGTGTGGTAACATCACAGATTCTTAGGCTGTGGTAACATAAGCGGAAAAAGTCCATCTAAATTCTGTTGTCGCTTGGTATGGAGCCAGCCGTCAAGCGGTGCATCTGGTCGTAATTCTGGTCGAATGTATAATGACACATTCATTGTTAATGTTGCAGTATTATATTTAAAAAAAGAGAGAAACCTCACATAAGTAAGCTGCACTTAACCATGTTTGACAACTGGTTATGCTTTTCTAAGTCATATTTTCCAAAACTTCAATAAACACTTGACTTGGATTTATATGCTGTCATTTTAATTACATTCTTTAGAATGAAAATTGAATGAATCTTATCATTAAGAGCTTATGTGTTTACTTATTTCATAGAATCCTGGAACAATATAAGAAAAATAAATAAATAATGGTTAAGGTGTAATATTAACTGATTGGCAAATTATGCAAAAAAATAACTAAACATTATTACAATAAATTATGCTACCTAGACAAATATACCTCAGTCCTATGGACTTTTATGGTACTTATGGACATAACGGGGGGAAATTGCAGAGTCACTTTGGTTATTTGGCAGACCAAATAACCCCTCGACTCTGCGTTGTGTTTATTTAAGGAAGACAAGGAGTTTCTGGAATATTGGACATTTTATTTCCATTTTATTTTAACATAACAGGTTTGCATCATTCGCACAGCACACTCTGATGCAGCTTTCACAGACTGGAAATTGCACTACCTAAAAAAAATGTCAGGAGCCGCCACTGTGTGTAACCTTACCTCACATTACATATAAACCTCATGCTTGCCAACAACCACGACACAACTTCCAAACTGCTAATCTATTCGTGGGATGGAAGATCAGAATTATTCTCCCCGTCACTCAAACTGATCCCAAAATAGCCCTGTAAATTCTTCATCACACACACAGATGCAGGGGCGAGGCAAAAACAACCATTTTGTTTCAACTAGAGACATGGATTTAAGGACCTATAACAGTTACAGGACAACTGGGAGATCCAGATCTGTTAAAAATTTTACAAGGGCTCGACGTGAAAAAAGAAACACAAGCTGTCAGCCAGGAGAGCTGTATTCAGAGCTCGCACCAAGGGAACTCACCAAGAGGAAAAGAGCTGAGAGGAAAGAGGTGACATCTACTACCTGTTCCACCAGGAGCAACAACAGCAGATACAGATATTATAAAAGCCAGCCCAGAGCCAATAAGAACAGAAACATGCCATCAGAGACAGAGTGATAGGGAGGGCCTTAATAAAATCACACACATTGTGACAAGGTTTGTACGGTGGTTAAACTTGTGGTAAGACCAAAAATGTAAGCATAATGTGATATATTTTATACTAATTAAGACATGTGTTCCCAGAAGATAACGTTAGAATAAATGTCATTTACTGTTCTGGTTCATGCATTTATTCATATCGGAACCGAACAAAGACAATAATGCAATTTATGTCAAAGGCAGAACTCAGCAGAGAGCTATTAAAAGTTGAAATAGTTTTTTTTTTTTCATAGGTTCCTGTGAAATCTGAACCAAGGACCATTCACACAGAGAAAAGTCCAGAATATAAGCAGAGGGAAATTAACCTTCAAAACTGATAATTTTAGCACCAAAGAGAATAAGTACTTGATTATGCAAAGTGCAGTAAAATGCTGCTTCTCTCATACAAGAGGTACTTGGATGAATGGATGGCGGTAAACTGGCTGTGAACTGTGGTGTATAACTGCATTAATTTGAGTGGGTATCTGACAAACAAAAAGCTCTCAGACAGGGGGCCCATGGTGGATACTAAAAACAGTATAAAATCTGTCCTGTAATACTTGTCTGAAAAGATAAAGTGTATGGCAAGGCAAACACACAGTATGGGAACAGTTCAGTAGATATGTGTCAGTAGTTATTTATATTTGTGCCTAGAGACAGTTTGTCAAATAGTTTTGCCTCAGCTTTTTAGCATCTCAACATAAATTTCCAAACATCTGTGATGAATTTGCTCTGTGCTTTGTGTCATTGGTTTGCAGCTTTGTTATTTTTTCTTTGTTCTGCCTCGATGATTTATTCTGAAATCTGAGTCTGTTTGTTACCTAAAGCAAGAACAACTCTGAAAACATAAAAGCCCCACTTCAAAGTAAATTCATCAGAATTCAGCCTTGTTCATTTTTGTCTGTGGCACAACCTCTAACTGTACCGCATGCCCTCAGAAATCGTATAGGAATGAAGAAACAATCTTGAGTATCACTTACCAACCCATTCATCCTCCTGTACCCAGGGCGTTAAATATTGCAATTTTGCTTTCTCCGAGACACACAAAAAGTGTCTTTTGAGGTCTGTGCCCTGATGCAGCAGCATTAGGAGTCAAGAGCAAAAGCACTGATATAACTCAGGAGTGTTGATGTTTTTTTTAATGAAGAGATGACAAAGTGACTGAATCATGAGAGATCATTTTAAGTCTTTGTTTGGACCGTCATTCAATATTTTCTCACCATGTTGTCTTCTAATCACTTTTCATGCAGATTGCTTTAGGCTTAAAAACTTACTTGCTAGGTTTAGGCAACATGATTTTAAAGGGGCTGTTTAGGCATTAAAATTAAAAACAAAATATTGGCCGCAGGTCTGGGAAAGAATTGTGGTTGGACAACGATGAGGAAATGCATGTTTTGTTGTGTTAACGGGACGCATTAAAAGCTGACACAAAAAAATTGATTTGTTTATGCCAAGATTCTCCTGACAAAAAAAAACTGATGCCACTAAAGTGAGAATTGATACTTAATGGATTTAAGAATTTATAGATGACATGTGTTCAATATAATAATGCAGGAAATATAACATTTTCTTAGGTAAATATTCGTGTTGGTAGTCAATAAGCAACAATTAGGAAGTTAATATAGATCACTGTAATAAATGATTTACTAAAATCATAATTATATATACCAAAGGTATATCAAGTGCATGAATCTGATTCCTTCAGACTGAAAAGTTGTTTTCAATGTATCAAATGTTAGTATTGAACAGAACATTATTAGCTATTAGGTAAGCATCAATTTGAAGGCTCTTGTCTGAACTTGAGTCTTTGTAATGGTGTTGCTAATTTCACTTGATCCTTTCTTGTGTATTTATATGTATGTGTCTTTATATCTGCAATGTCATTACAACTTAAAACACGTTTTCAGGTAGCTGTTTGAAGTAAAGAGGTGAGGCTAAATTGGGAATCCAACAAGTTAAATTAGTTAAAAGTACAGAATACATTATGAATAATGTTGTATTCATCATTATCATTACCTTCCTATTTCAATGTGTAAGTTGTATTGTGGGTATTTTTGTTTTATCATCAATGTCACTATCATTTTTTATTTTTTTTTCTAAAGGAGCACTGCAAAGGGACAACTGCCCCTCTGGGATTATGAAAATATATCTACATCTGAATCTGACTGAACACTAGGTTCTCCTGGTGTTGGCAAAAGAGCTCATCTGGACAAAGAGCCTATTCAAATATTCTGATATTCCTTAGACTAAAGAATTAGTCAAGAAAATGATCATTAGATCTATTGCAAATTGAAATACCCCAAACATAGATTAAAAACATATTTAACGAAGTGTGGCAGCATAAAGAGTACAGACTACCATTAAAGCTTTTTTGAGCAGTAGATTTAAACAGTATACAATAATTGACCTTGCAGGTGGCAAAAGGAATAATGTAAAAGTTGTTTATCTATAACACCGGAAGACACAAATTGAATGGATCTCACAGGTGGTGTCACATAATAGCTGCAGAAATTAGCCATATGGTGACAAAGTAAAAGCTGCGCAGCCCTTCTATGGAAAGTATTTGCAGAAGTCTAACCAGAATAAAGTATGTGAGGTTTTGAGAGCAAATTGGGTTTGCTCCCCACGTACCAATGGGATCTGGTGACTTCCTTCGCCAAGTGATTCAGCAAATGGATAAAAGAAAGCTCTGCCAAGTGCACTGGAACAGGCAGAGCTAATTCTAAAGTATGTATTATAATCGAGGTCTACAAGCTTGAATTCAAACTCCTAAAATATGATAATTGGATGCATTTCATTTGTACCATAAAGATATTTTATTAATCATGCCTTTTTCCCTTTCAGAAACTGGAAGGTGAACTACCTAGCAGCTTTCCATCTCAAACACCTAACCATCACAGAGATCTTCAATGGGCAGCTGTAAATAATGAATGCTTTCTGCTGTTGTATCTATACCATACACGAGAAAGCTTTTATGTAGTCAGGAAGTTAAGTCTGAAAACAAGCCGACCCAGAGTTTTTTTTTGTTGTACCCTTTAAAGACATGCTATGCAACTTTTTCATGGTCATAAAATTGCTTGGCAATCATCAGTTTGCTTGGCTGACCCGTTCCAATGAAAACGGTGACATTTCCATCTCCATCTGGTGGCCCTAGCCCGAAACAGCGCTTGCAACTTTGCCTGTGGCGCCGCATGCTTTGTTTAGCTCTGGAAGTCTCGCGACACACGAGAGCCGAGAACTACTGCTTCACGGCAGGTCGTAAAGTGCTCTGAGCCGAGCCAGGTATGATATAGTACAAGACAAACATGCACATAGGGTTTACAATTCATTCTTTGCTTTTATACTGCTTTGATAATTACTTTTACTACATACCTTTGAAGACATCGCGAACCTCCGTCGTCTTCTTCAACTCTCTGCCAGTGTCTTGAAAAATAAACCGTAAATTGCCACTGGTGGGTTTACGACAGTCTGGCTAGACTGTCGCCTATTTTCTACAGAGCTCCCCCAACAGCTTTGGGGTGTGTATTGCATGGTAAACAAACCCCGTATTACTGAGCCCTGCTTTAAGCACATTATGTCCAAATGAAATAATAAACAAAAGAACCACAAGCACTGTAAAAATTCCTCTTTGTACTTCAATGCGCTCTTCAACTCTTGCAGCCCCCCCCCCCCCCCAAAGCATAGGTGGGGTCACCTCAATAAATCCAGGTCTCAATATGGGTTGGTTTTAGCTTAAGTCCTCCTTTGGTTCTGAAACAGAGAGAAAGGCACAGCTGGGTGATTAAGTCACAGCACAGCACAAAATAAAGCTATTAAATGGACAATATCTGATCATGAGAGAAAGACCACTTATGTTCAACAATGGTGTCAATAAGAATGAACCTAGCCTTTTTATTTTTAATCTCTTTTCAAGTCATAACTTTCAGTCAAGGTAATTTCTTTTCTTGAAGACTTGGTTGGTTGTTGCTCACTTAAGTCACTTTCACTGTTTCTTCGATTTTCTCCTTCTGGAGTTGCTGTCATGTTTCTCTTCTGTCCTGCCGCTCTGCCTCGACAAAAGCTAATTGTGTGAAATTATGCTGCCTTCCTCAAGTTATTGGTAGTCAATTGTAAGTAGTTTCTTCTTCAATGAAATGACAACCTTTCACACTCTATTCTCTAAGAACTGTGTTTTGTAAGACAATTACATCTTACAGGTCATTGGTCTTCTTTTATTACATGGTTAAACAGGCTTCACTTTTTAATAATCTTGACTTTCTTGGCTTCGTAATGATGCACCAATTACTCACAGCATGCTTTTTTTTGCTGGATTCTATAGTTTGACATGTTACAAAAAAAATACATTTGAATGGAACACATGTATATACTACACCAAGTGCACAAAGTCAGAGTTTTCTAGGCCTCGCATGATTTAAAAGCATATATACAGTTAAAAGAATACATGTTATGTTATCAAATATCAATACTGCTCTCAAAATCTTAAATATGATAAGGCACACTGAGGATGCAATTTAGAAGAGCCTTTCCACAATGTTTAATCAATTCCAAATATTTTGTGTTTTTGTTTGCTTAGAAATGTAATTAGCTACCATTTAATGTTTGGAACAAAAGGAATTTTGCTTCAGTAATTCTTGTAATAAGACGATTCACTTGTCTTTAAGATCTCATTTGTAAAAATCACTTTGGAATAATTCATTTGTAAATTCAATCAGATGCCTCATTAATAAGCATTAAACAAAGAAATGAGTAACATAATAGATCTTTTATTTATGTTCAAATAATATGACTATTTGAAGCACCAGAGACTCTGAAAGAAGATTGGATGTGATTTAGCAGACTGGCAAAAGCCACGTGACTAGGCAACTAAATAACATGCAAATTGAAAGGAAGCAGTGAATTGCACTCTGAGGAGTCCTTTGCCCTGTGGAGAGTGCCAGTGGCAGACAGCGTGCTTGCACGCACAGCCACTGAGTGAATATGAAACCATTTGGCCTTCTGCCTCCAATTCCAAACATCCAGACCCCCAGTTCGACTACTCTTCTGTAAGGGTGCTTCGCGTCCACTTTGAAATGATGAACTGGAATTTTCTTGGTATAATTTGACTCCATGAATGTTCCAATTAGGCAAACATGTTTCCCCACCTGTCCCTCTGAGTGCCATTAAAAAAAAAAAAAAAAAAGAAACCCGCATCTCTCTGGACACAGAAAGTGATGCAAATGCATGCTTCTGGACATCCTTAAAAAAACAAAATTTTATGTTAACGTGAAATTCTTGTCTGCCCACTTACCGCATTGGCTTTCTAAGTGTCCAAGATCTACGCAGTTATTTTCCTATCGAGATAACTGTTTTTACATCCTTTACTTCAACATTAGCTGCTGTTAGATTCGGTTCTTTAATTGGAAGCTCAAGAATGGACCGGAGTAATTCAAGTGAAAATGAAGTGTTTATTTGTAGTCACACGTCAAAGCATATCAGCGCTGGGCTCAGTGGGACAGAGTTCCCCCAGGAAGTCCGTCAGACTGAACCTCGACTTCCGGTTATCATTTGTATTTATAGCCTCATAGGTTGGACTCACACTCGACCGAGTATGATTGGACATGAGTAAGTTCAACATGCTTCGTCATATACTCTGGATCAGCCCAAAACAATGTGTGTGTGAATCTGCCCTTGCTTTCCCAGGCTTTCCCAATTGTTTTGTCTTCCTATTCCTGGATCACTTTAGGTCATCATGGAAAAGTACTGAGACTATTTCATTCCTAATGTCTAAGCCAATTTTTACACTGCGCTTCTTTCAAGGAAACAAGAATTTGATTTATATAGCACAAGCATGTAGCAGCCTGAGTAACTCACTTTCTACCTCGGAGAGCTGCATTTTAAGTTTGAAGCGCTCTACATAAAGGCGTCGTCCTTGTGCCTGTCGCAGATGACTCATCCTTGTTAACTCTTTTCAAAAGTCCAAAGGTGAGTAGAGGTTAATAGAGACCACACGCTCTAAGACAAGAGCGTGAGAAGCAATTATTGGAATATTGAACTCCATTCATCTTTGTGTCTTTTATTTAACTCAACATCCAGTCATCATCTCTGTTTTAAGTTTCCACCACTATCAATTAATGTATTGGCATGTCATTGCAATACTGAGTCACAGATATGAAAATCAATACTGTTCACCAACCAAGCCATTAGGAGATATTTAGATTCATGGAGAGAAATGGTTCACATTTCTCTAACTCAGATGAATATACTCGTAAATGAGTGTGCTGTGCTTCTTAAAACTGAGAAGAGAGCGTGATTCATCTGGACTTTTTCCAGCATGTGGTAATAAGAAGAAAAAAAAAAATCACCTTGGTTTTCTCGACATTAACGGTTGAGAAACTCTAAAGCGTGTCCCTGTAAACTATGACCAAGGTGTGAGTGGCTTGTTTGTACTCATTTGTTCAACAAAATGGAAGCTAATAATAAATCACAGGGAACACACATTTCTTTTCAATAGAATGAACAAATCACTGAGCATGAAATCATTATAAATCTGTGGCATATGGGAGAGATGACAGGCGGCAGCAAAAGACTGCACCCACTCAGTCTCCATCTGAATGAAACATTCTAAAGCCAAATCACAGCAATCACAGTGGAATCAATAGATAACTAGAATCTTTTGCTGTTGGGTTTTGTGAGCTGTGGCCAGATACCTCTGTTCCCTCTTTCCCCTCACTGTGAAAAAGATTGAAATCTCATTTTGAGATCAGGTCAATCAATCAGCTCCCCTACTGAGTGCCTGGTTTTGTTAACAGCTTGTAAGAAGTTTTGCAGAGACAGATACGTCCTTCTGAGCTACAGAGGTCAAAAGCTCCACCAGACATTCTACCTACATGTGATTCTGGTGTGCCACGCACAGAAATCGTTTGAGATGTGGCATGACTGGCAACAGTTAGTGTTATCCAGTCAGTGTTAAGCTTTTCATTCTCAGAATTGTATATTAGCCTTTTCACACATGACATTCAAGCCGTGACTGATACGCCTTCATTGTGAATCAGTGTCATGCGTGAAAGTACAGAGAAAGCAATTGGGGGTTTGAAGTTAATGAGCTGGTGAAATGCCTCTGAACTTGCATGGGCCAGAGGTGAAAAGGGCTACAGCCTGAATTACACATAAATATTTCAAGGGTTAATGGCCTCTTTTCTCATTCACTTTGAACAGATTGACATCTTGCATTGCCAAATTTAATTCTGGGTCCGTCGCTTCGTTTAGCTAGTGTAGCTTGTATTGGAAAGTTGAGAACAGTTCAACTTTATCAAGCCACAGCCAAGGCCGGATTAACTATATGGGCCTGCGGCACAGTGCCCAGGGGCACCAACCATTCACAGCCAGTGGGGGGGCACCACACGACAAACTTTAAAAATAGTTTTTTCATGAATGTTTGTACACTTAAAATGATGACACTTGACATAAATATTCATATAAAATTCATTATTAAAACTAATGTGATAAGAACAGCAACGATATATCATAATTCTGAGCAATAGTGGCCTAATGTGAACATTAACCCCCCCTCCCTCAACCTGTCAGTTGAGCCAGTCCACCTATGGTGAAATGCATCATGTTTTTTAAAAAACGCGGTAAAAATAAAAATAAATGGATAGACATCAATTGAGTGGTTGTGCGAAGAGAAAAATAAAAAGACTCCAGGCGTTTAGCGGCAATTAAAAATGTTCCAGTGTTAGATTGTTTCTTTATAAAAACATTGACAACTGCTGACAACCAGCTGGCTATTGCTAACGGTCCCACCATCTCCCACAACCGGGCGGCTAAATATGCAGCATCAGCACGACACGACGGTAAGAAAACCAGGTTTCTTACAAATGATCTCTTCCAATGCCAGCTGCCGAACAAACAGTCAGTGTCTAGAGATTGGCTAATCTATTCCCCTTCAACCGGCATGGTGTATTGTTTTGCGTGTAAATGCCTGGCCGGGCAGCAAAATGCTTTCACCGAGGGGTACAGTGACTGGAAACACCCGGACAGAGTCACAGCCCACGAGAACAGCGCAAGCCACCTCGAGTGTCTGCTCGCACTTCTCAGGAGGTCACGGGATGCGTGTACGGTTGATGTTGTTCTCAGACAACAAAAAGAGGATGCGGCAAAGTATTGGAGAGAGGTGTTGCGACGCATTGTGGCCGTGATTAACAGGGTGCTTGCGCAAGTCTTGAAAGTCTTAATGAGTATGGAATTTTGAAGCACTGTTTTCCAGACCTTGAAAAGTCTTGGATTTTGTGTGAAAGCCTTAATAAAGTATGGAAAATAAATGTATCGTAGAATTTTACAGTATGCTCAAAGGCATTGTGAAATGAGAAATAGGAAGGTGGGCTATAAAACTATAATTTTACTAACTGGTCACTTACTGTATTAGCCTAATGGGATGAGATGTGAGTGAAGAGACTGAATTCTACATACATTCATCCATCCATTCATTTTTATAGATAGTTTTTGTGACACTTGTTTGATGTGAAATTCATGTACTTGTGATTTTCACGTTTTGAAACGTTTTCATCAGTAAAAGCATAATTTACTGTGAATAATGCATTTGTTCATTGAATACTAGCCTATGAAAATGAACATTTCTAATAAACACAGTTGGTACAATCTGAAGTAGGCAGTAGGCACACAAGTTACAAGTACATAAAGTTAAGGTCTTGGGGAAAAAAAGTCTCAGTTTTAAAAAAAAGTCTGGAATTTTGATTTGGAAAAAGAGCAAGCACCCTGATTAAGTTTCTAAGTGTGCGTGGTTTGGCATTCCGGGGAGACAACTTGCTCTGGGATGGCTGTGACAAAGACGTCCCCCTGGATAATAGGAGTGTTGTTAGTGCTGCATAGGTGGATGCTCTTTGAATTAATAATATATTTCAATATAGACAAATGCTCTTCGAATTGATACACATTTTGAATCTGTACATTTTAATATATGGATGCTGTTTGGATTGATAGTGAATTGAATTGATTGGTTTTAAATGGAGATATTTGAATAATCCTACATACTGTATGTAGATGGATGCTGCTTTAATTGT
The DNA here is from genome assembly GCF_027942865.1 of Odontesthes bonariensis. Classification (NCBI taxonomy): domain Eukaryota; kingdom Metazoa; phylum Chordata; class Actinopteri; order Atheriniformes; family Atherinopsidae; genus Odontesthes; species Odontesthes bonariensis. The sequence continues at coordinate 14,526,227 of NC_134518.1, read as the reverse complement.
TACTGATTTTGAATGAATACGTTTGAAAATGTAGCCTAGGGGCACTTGAGGTTTTGTGCCCAGGGGCACCACATTGACTTAATACGGCCCTGGCCACAGCCAAGACGCTAAGCAATCAAATTGTCTCACGAATCGTGTCTGATCTTGGTATAATTCTAAGGATCAATTCAGCCCGATCAATTCAAAGCATTGCGTAGCAACTCCAGCTTAATGTGTAAGCACACTCTTGGGGGGCTAAGCAGCAGTCGGTTAACAAGGACATCTTCACCAATAAGCTGCAATCAATAAGTGAGAAGGGCTTATGATTCCTATATTCTGAGTCACTGTCTCTAGAAACTAAAGACCAAGTCCGGAACCTCGGCGTGCTGATAGACTCAGACCTGACCTTCAACAATCATATCAAATCAGTCACCAAATCAGCCTTTTATCAACTTAAGAACATATCCAGAATTAAGGGTTTCATGTCCCAAACAGATCAGGAGAAGCTGATTCATGCTTTCATCTCCAGCAGACTTGACTACTGTAACGGTCTTCTGACTGGACTCCCCCAAAAGAGTCTCAAACAGCTGCAGCTCATTCAGAACGCTGCAGCCCGAGTTTTAACCAGAACAAAGAGATCACATCACATCTCCCCAGTTCTCAAGTCTTTACATTGGCTCCCGGTCAGATACAGAATAAATTTTAAAGTTCTGCTACTCGTCTACAAATCACGGAATGGTTTAGGTCCAGAATACATGAATGACATGCTAGCTGAGTATAAACCCAGTTGAGCTCTGAGATCTGCTGACTCAGGTCAGATAGTGGAGCCCAGAGTTCAAACTAGACACGGTGAAGCAGCTTTTAGCTGTTATGCTGCACACAACTGGAACAAACTACCAGCAGAACTGAAATCAGCCCCAACTGTAAGCACTTTTAAATCCAGGTTAAAAACATTTCTCTTTCGGTGTGCTTATGGTTGAGTTTATATTTTTCTTTTTCCCCTCTTCTTTGATTGCTTTAATTTTTATTCTATTTTTTTTTTCCTCTTTAAATTGCTTGTTTTTATGCTGCTTTATGCTGTTCTTTTAAATGCCTTGTCTTTATGTAAAGCACATTGAGTTGCCTGTGGTATGAAATGCGCTATATAAATAAAGATACCTTACCTTACCTTATTCTGTACACTGTTTTAGTTTCCTGTTGTTCTAGCCCTGATTCAGAACCAGAGATCAACTCAAAATATATTTTCCTCAAATTCTGTTGCACATCTTTGCTCTCATCTGTCCAAAAGATTGTTCCATGTCCTGTCGTTTGTCCAGAAGAAACTTTGTATCTGAACAAACCACAGCTGTTGTTTTTAGTGAATGTGCTTTCTCCTAGCAACCTTTCCAAACAAGCCTTTCTTGTTCAGTCTTTTTCTAAGTGTACTCTCATGACTTTTAACATATAAAAGTTTAAAATAGCAAACTGAGGGCTGTAGAGTTTGACATGTTGCTTTCAAGTTTTGCAGTTTCACTAACCATTGCGTGGTCTGAACTTCTTGAAAACGTCCACTCCTGGGAGGCATGGCAACTGAAAATCAAGCACATTACAGAGTTTAGCATGGGAATATGTTAGACAATAGTTGGCTAAATGTGTTAAAAGGCTAAGAGCTATGTTTTACGGCTTTGTTGAGTTGGACTATCAAATGGTTTTTCATCGATTTTCTGTTAAGGATTTTTAGGGCAGGATTAATGTTATGTCACAGTGGGTTTGTACGGTGGCCGACACGTGCAAATGGCGAAACAAATCCAACAGTAAAACGCTGCAAGAGAAAAATGCAGCAATCACAAAAACGACCGGAGCACACGCGCTGCAAACCCCAAAACACATGCAAGAGAGAATCACTGCAAACTTCAAAACACATGCAAGAGAGAATCACTGCAAACTTCAAAACACATGCAAGAGAGAAGCGTGCTGCAAAATTCAAAACATAGACGAGAAGCAGAGTTATGTCGCTATAATAAAGTAAAAGATTACGGCCAAGTGTTTAAAAAAGACAACGTACCTTTTGACTTTCTTCTCTTTCATTAATAGTCAATCCCCTATCCCACAGGTCGAGAAGCCCTAGTGGCCTGGCGAACTTCCGTTGTGTTTTGAAGTTTGCAGCGCGTTTTTCTCTTGCATGTGTTTTGAAATTTGCAGCGCGTGTGTTCTGGTCGTTTTGTTATTGCAGCATTTTTTTCGCCGTTTGCACGTGTCGGCCACCGTAGGTTTGACTATGTAAGGCGAGTAAAAGTCGACCCCACCCTAACACTTCAGCATTTTCAATCAAATCAAATGCATTGGCCTAGCAAATCAACCACTAACTGCTTTGGCTTTACTTGAAATAAGTCTTCACTAAATGCCAGAATTGGGGTTTGTCGACTTTAAAAAAAATAAATAATGAAGCACTCGTTAGATTGGCTAAACAGAAAGATGTTCCCTCCACATAAATGCATTGAGGGCTGCACTGCTCTTTTAAGAACTGAAGTTATGAGAAAATATGGTCAGTGGATGCTCAGTGGACTGACTTTTTGCAGGGCCACGCTGATAGAGTTGAAAATTATAACTAGCATATTTTTCACCTGATAGATTTACAAATTTCTACTTGAGTGCTGTGCTGACACGCCCCCCCCTCCCAGCATCTCAGGGCAAAGAGAGCAGCTCATTATCATTTACTTGGCAATTGTTTTAATCATTCATTTTTAGCGGCGTGGTTAACACAACAAACTAGGAATATATATTTATGACTGCTGTAAGTAATAACAAGGCGCCATCTCAGGTTTTGTCTCATTTTGCTGCAGAAACATGGAATCGGATGTAGGTTAATCAAAAATATCAAAATCTACCAACCAAGCCTGACAACTCACATTTAGTATGTGGCAAAAAAGGCCAAATGTCATGGTATTGGCTATAGGTGTAGCAGCCAACATGCAGAACACACCCAGGAGACAAAAAGTGAATGAGGAATGTTTATTCAACCAAACTTTCAGGAAGTCAGGAAACGGCGGCTCGGGAACAAGATGGTCTCTGTGTAGGAGAGGAGTGTTACTGAAGGGTTGAAGACTTGATTGGGGGAAAAAAAAATATATATATAGCGTAGCAGGAAGTAGCTTACGGGTTAATGGGAAATGATCCGCCAGGGAGAGGTAAGCAAGGTCCGGATGGAGTCCTGGTGGCTGGGAGGGTGAGCAGGGTTCGGTCAAGGGAAGCAGTCCGGATTGGTACCAGCGTGGGATTCTCAAGAAGCGAGGCAGCTTAAGACAGATCCTGACAGAATCTGTGGCTTGAGCTCTGGTGGCAAGGAGTATCTCAGAAATACCTGAAACAAGGCAAGAAGACTTGAAAAGTGTTCAACGCATACAAGCGCTTGAGCCAGGGCGGTAACACACGTACCATACGGGTTAACACTCTGACGGTGAGGTGCTGGCAGCCAACTCCCTATAAGCCTCCCCTGATGAGTGTGGATTGGGAACACCTGTCACTTATCAGTAGGTGCAAAGTGGAAGCACCTACACCAACCAGGAGCTTCAGACTCTGACACCAAAAAGTACTGTCATTTTATTTATCTAATTATTTATCTAATCGTTTGATTCCATACTGTTAACAAACAATGCAGCAGTGATTCCCTGCTAAAAGGAAGTTGTAGAAGAAAAAAGGTAAGGTCACTGAAATGGCAGTTAACTGGAGAGAAGCCACTTTTCACTCAAGGACAAAGCCAAAGCAGCCAACCATACATCATTCTGGGTGAGTCAGGGCATTATTAAACACACAGCCTCTCCAAGATTCCAACATAAACAAAGCATCATTTCAAGAAGGTAAAAGAGGCCTACACTGAACCTGAACCCAGATTGTTTGTTCATTTGGTGTCAGAATTTAAATTGATCTGAAGTTCATTATTGCATTTCCTCCCTCTCTTCAAAAACAATGTATGAATTTGCTACATTTTTACGAAAGCACAGCCAGCTTTGACTGTGTCATAAGCACAGATATGCATTGGAATAGATTACCTTAGGAATATGGAGGCGTAAAAGTGCCAAAATTAAATGAATAAATGCATCATTAGATAATTATTTAAATGTGTCATTAATTAATTAAAATAGCAATTCATTTTATGTATTAAAAAAAAGTAGTGCATCACAGTGCATCATTAATTTATTTTATCTGTCAAACTCGCCAATCAAAGTCAGTGGGAGGGGCTAACGCTAATCTAGTCTGATCCATTGCTTTGGTCTGGGTCTGAAGTAGCATGTAGAGACGATGGAGAACATTGATGAACTTTTTCGGGAGTTAGTGAGAGGCATTTTAGAACCAACGTCAACGTCAGTATCTAAACCAACGTCAAGGTGAATAGCACCACCCAGTGTATAGGAATGTGCTCACTCGCTCTGCATCAATCCATTATCTGGAATTGATTTGGCTTGACTTGATATGCAGGGTAACCAATCAGGTGTTAGGAATCCGCCCACTGACTTTGATGGGCGAGTTTGACAGATAAAATAAATCAATGATGCACTGCAATGGTGATGGGATACTCGATTCCTTTTTCTGACTCGAGTTTGTATGAGTCACTTACTAAAGTGAATCGGGTTTTCGAGTCACTTGAGTCATCAATCACCCAGAGTGTGCGCCACGGAATGTACAAACAAGTTCCAAACCACGCCCCAAATCATTGTGAAAAAGGCTAGAAATCAAGACATCTCAAAGGCGAAACATTTATTTTTCTTTCTTTCTCTCTAAATAAATGCAAATAACCCAAACACCCAATAAATTAACATTCAGTGCAAAACAGTGCACAATTATAATAAATGTATGAAACTGTGCACAAATAGAACATTTAAATAACCTAAACAATAGTGCAAAAATAATAATATTCTAACATTCAACAGTGCACCATTAGAATAAAATAATTATGTACAGAATGAATGAACTCCCGCTTCCTTCAAAATAAAGCCGGGAGGGAGAGGGAGCGAGTGAGCTGTGAGCTGCCTGTGAACTGTGAGTCAGGTATGAATCATGAGTCCTGAACCATGCGGAGCAGCAAGTTTCTATGAGCTGGGAGAGAGAGCGAGTTAGCTGTGAACCGCGAGTCCTGAATCATGAGTCCTGAATCATGAGTCCTGAATCGTGCAGAGCAGAGAGCTGGCGAGTTTTGTCGGGTATGGGAGGGGCTCTATGAGCTGGGAGGGAGAGCCGTTGCTTCAGCCACGGAGCAAATACAGCAATTAGCTTTATACGTTTACCCAATTGCAGTTAGAATAATAGTTGTGTGGCATATCTCCTCTTTGCAGTAAGCTGGCAGTAGCAGCGGTGAGTCAGTGAACGAGTTAATGGAGACAATTGGCGCTTTTCCACTAGCTCGGCGCGGCTCGGTTTGGTTGTGTTTCCATTACAAACGACTATACTTCGTGCCTCCTTGACGTGGGCGGGGTCGTCGTAACACGGCTGCGCGTGTTGCTGCTCACCCTGTGGCTTTTTGTCGCACAGAAGGCAAGAGAAGCGAGCCAGAGAAGACTCCTGGCCGCCAGACAAGACTCCTGGCCGCCAGACAAAACAGTATTGAAAAGTACCGAAGAGTTTTTTAACAAGCTTCAAAAAGACGACGTTTGGAGGTAAGCTAACGGTTGCTAACGCTAGCTTTTATTATCCGCGTTGTGACGCTTCCAGTGACGACACTCATCGCCCAATCAGTGGAAGGCAGTCGGCTGACGTCATGTTTTAGTAACGCTTCGGCCCGCTTGGAACCAGGGCTGAGGTGATACGGTAAAAAGAATCTCAAGTTTTGAACGATTGACTCACGAATCGCTACATCACTACACTGCAACACAAGGACCATGAAATAATTAATTAAATAGTGAAATAATTATATATATTTTTTTACATAAAATGAATTGAATTATTTTAATGAATTAATGACACATTGAAGTAATTATTTAATGATGTATTTATTCATTTAATTTTGGCACTTTTACTCCTCCATATACGAAAGGCCACACTTATTGGACATTTTATTTCAGACTTTTCGGTCATTTGAATATTGCCATAATTCATCAAATCCTTCATTCCACAGACTTTCAGATCGCTATGTTTTCATATATATTGCTTCAAGTAACTACCATTAATCAATCTGAGGAACTGGAAATTTTCTGTCTTATCTATAGGGTATCTATTTCTTTACAAGACAGTAAAAGTCTTGCAAAGCTAGTCAACATCTCTTAAATAATTAATAAAGAAATATTCTGATAGGACTTAGAAGCAGCTCTCATAAGAAAATACTTGTGCAATAAAAATCTTTAGCACAGGAAATGCTGACCGTGGTCACATCTAAACAAGATAGACCATTTGCTGTACAGATTCGGATATATTTTCAGACCTGTTCCTCATCCGGCCATTGCAAAGGGTGTTTCTAACACTACAGATTTGCTGTAGATGACTCACTGTGAATGACAAACAAAACTTTCTTGGCTCATTTAAGTATTTTAGATCCAACCCCCAGGCGACATCCTGAAACACAGGTTGAAAAAGCTCCAGTTAATGTTAGTAGTGGTGACCTGGGGTTTGGTTCGTGCAATCAATTTGTTGTCTATCAGTTTTGCTAAGGGAGAAGAATAATTGTGTCATCAAAGGGAGATAATCAGTAGAATGAAGCCCATTAGAGAGGAAGTGCTATTGAGCTATGTGTTATCCATTCCTGTTGCTTCCTGGGAAAACAATTACTGTGTTTGAGTAACCAATGATTGAGACAACATGTGCTCACAGTGTGTGCAATTGATGAGAACTGCTCTATGCAAAATAACAAGAATTTGCTTTTAACAGCACGCAGGGTTTTATTTTTGTTTGCTTTATTAAGTTAGAGTAAATATAAAAAAAAAAAAAATAATCATGTTTACCTGCTCCACTGTTTGCGTTGCCTGCTGAGATACCTGAGCTATGAAACACATTTTGGAAAAAGAAAGATGAGCAATCTCACTATCAGTGGTGCTGAGCGAATCAATCCAAGTACACCCCCCTTGCAGCTCACTGTGAGTCACCCTCCTCCAGACACTCATACAGACACTTAACAGTCAGCAGAGCAATGTGCATTCAACTCATACATGCTCTGATATTGACTGTTATATTCTATATAGTTCTCAATACCTCATCAATACCTCCTGCAGCCTGTGTTTTGTCGTCATAAACATGACAAAATGTAGTTCAAAATGTACTCTTTGAATTCTGTAGCTCAGGAAAACATTCAACACAAATCCCTTCATCATGCAACAGAAAATGTCTGCAACTCTATTGTCTTTTGGGAAACGTTTATGAAAGATCCCTTTAACAGATGAGGCAGAAGATGCATTTATACCTTTTATTTAAGTACTGACATAGGATTTTAAAAGTTCTGCACTAAATAATCCTGCTCAAGTATAGCTGAAAAATGTAAAGCTCCCATGAAATGGGCAGCAGAGGCCTACTTGACACAGATTCTTTTTTACATTGTCTGTAAAAACAGAAGTTTGTACATTGCTTCCAATTTCTTCCAAAAGTTCCAAATAAAGATTTTGTTCTGTTTCTTTCTTTTTATGTTAGTTTTTTAAAAGTGTTTTTGAGCAAACAATGGGCATTTATTTGAAAGTGGCTAGAGTCCCAAAGGCTGTGTAATCTGCTTGAGCCAGCCTCTATACATAAGACACCTGCTCAGTCAGTTGAGCTACCCGACAGCCCCAAGTTTAAAGTCAAGTCACAAGTCAAAAATTGACTTGAATCACATGTCACAGACATTTGGCATTATGTTACACATAAAAATAAGATGATGCAATTACCACCACTATTATGTCAACATAGATTAACTTTTTGGTCTTTGGCTCCCCCTACAGTTGTGGGGTGAAACCCCACTGTGGTAAAAACACATGAGTCCTGCACATGCACAGCTATACTTGTTAGTTTGTTGTTTCGCTTTAGAGACTGAAAAGAAGCACAGAAAATGTCAAGAGACAAGATTGGGTGATATTACATGACCTAACAGCAATATGCACGCATAATTTTATATGCATGATATATGTGATGAGCAAACGTGCTCATTAAAAAAAAAAAAAAGAATTCCAGTATATCTGTAATGCAGATTGCTTTAATAATTTACATTTTTGAAGAATGTGTTTTATGTGTGAAATCAGTATATGAAAAATATAAAACACACTGCATATATTACTGTGCAAGAAATTGCTAAATAGAAGGAAACATCTTGAAATGCTCCAAACTTCCAGGATTTTGGTGTGAAATTTGTTAAAACTGTGAGCCTGAGCCTGAAACACAATTGAAGTGGCTAACTCAGGCTTCATTTGTGAGGCAGCGATGATAACAATAAGGTCATAACTCTGGTTTCTGTCTCTCTCAGTCTCTTCAGTCTAAACTGATTTACAGCCTACACAGAGCAGAGGGAGAAATGATCATGATCGTATTCTTTTCCTGAATTTAAGCCTGCATGTTGGCCACTTCAATGACAAAACTGAAGCAAGGCAAACGCAACAGAACTAGAGAGTTAATCAGTTGTTTCTTACCGATAGCTACAGTGAAACTAACTCTGCATCTGTCTGTCATCGTGTTTTTTCTCTGAGCTCTGTCCAGCAGAAAAATCCAACCAGATATTTACTCTTGTTCCGTGTCTTGCTCATGCATTTTATCTCTTCTTCCTCGCTTCCTCCGGTAGTCATATCTAAATATAGGTGCTGTTTTGGCACACTTCCTAACCTCGACGGAAACCAACTTCCAAAAAATAAATCTGTTTCCAGTTTTTTATTGTTTAAAGATGTGGAATTTGAAACATTACAAACCACGGCGCAGTCTTTCAGAGTCTTTCGCCTGACACATAGTGAATTGGAAATAGTACTTATAATGGTATCTTTATGCAAATACTGACCATATCATGAGACATTAAAATTTCCGACATGGATTAATAATTAATTCCTTCTCCATTACTCCTTCAGTCATAATCTCAACATAAACTGCTGCCAAATGTTGAATATTGAACCATGACATGCTTGCAAGTTATTTATGTCATTAAGTCCTGCTTGTACATGCATGCTCCTGTTTCAAATTCAAATTTTAAGCTCAACTTTCCTCTTTCAGTGTAAAGGCATCCATCTAATGTTAGCAGATACATCATCCTGCAAAATGAAGGTGAAAGTAAAGTAAATCCACACAAAACACATTTTCTTGTGTACTATATGGGGGACTTGCCCCATTTTGTCCAGCTATACTCCTTGAGGGGTGAAAATTTTTTAGGAAATTTTCTGATCAAATGGGCCCATAAACATGGGGAATAAAACACAACCTTTGGAATGTGTTTGTGGTATTATGCACTTAAAGGTGGGGTAGGGGATCTTTTTCTGGAACATTTTTTTACATATTGCTTGAAATACTCTTCACACCCCCATTGCAACCAATTAATTAAAAGTTTTGACACAAATATGAAAAGTTTTAGTGGCCTCTAGAACGTACAATCTAGGAAAAACAGTATCCAATCATTGTGAACGGTCCGTTCACAATGATTGGATTCTGATGCCGTCTATCAAACTGCAATCTGCTCCTCCCTCCCCCTCCTTCCCCTGTGCGCGTACCCTGCTCCGTGAACGAATTACGTGTCCAGAAGCTTGGCAGGAAGCTAAACTAGAGCCAGCTTGGCTAGCACCTAGCATTATTAAACGTATAGTTATCATAAACTAAATACTAAATACTAAATACGGCAACGATCGATGCTTGCTGTCAGAACAGCGCTCGTGCACCTTTGTGCTCGTGCGCGTTCATGTACTCTAGAGGCGTGCCTTCGGGGGGAAAGTGAAGAAAAGGGTTGGGACTTTTTACCGGTGTATTTTCAAAATGCAGCTTCGCTGGACTCAAAATCCAGGATCTCCTACCCTACCTTTAAAATCTGAACAAGATGACATAGCCCTGAATAAGGTCATAAGGTTTTATGGAGCATAGTTAACAACAGCTTCATTATTCTCAACAAGTGGTCATTATCTGTCATGAATTGATCTTCAGGGTCGCCACCAAAGTGAAATACTTTAATGTCAAATATTGAATCAACTGACCAAGCTGGCCAGAGGCTGCTATGGTCTGATCCAGGTTGCACTGACAGCCAGGTTATTTGAGTGAATGTGATCAATGTTTCATGGAAACAATGATTCGGAGGGTTAGGCAAATTTAAGGTTAATTTTAGCTTTTTTCCCCACACATCCCAAACAATAAGTTCCATTATACTGGAATTGTCTCTTACCCTTTTTATGTTATTTAGTGGCATTTTCAACTTTGCTGGATGGTATAAATTCAAATGTAGACATTTGCTATAAGCAGGTGTGTCTTTTTTCTTCGTCGTGTATTTGTCACTCAGTTTTAACAACAACAAAAAAGAAGAATGAATGAATAAATAAGTAATATTAATAAGAAAACCAACATTTAAAATGTTTGCCAGGTTAAAAAAGCAATTTAACTTAAGACTTGACAATAAATTGTACATGGTAATGGCTTTTGAGTCAGTGAAGCAGATTGTGACTAAAGGTGCGAGGTCTTGAATTCCCTGAGGAGAGATTGAACAGCTTCAAGCAGAAACCTTTTTTCACACCACTAAGCTGGAACTAAACTGGTCAAATTGAAGCTTAACCAGCAGCGGAAGACATTTATTTTAGCTGGTAACAAAGTGTTGGGCATCTGGGTATTTTCTCCAATAAATCCTGATTAATGACAGTTGCACTAAAGGGAGGAACTCTCTCTCAGAAAGCTCAACATATTAGGAAATTTACAGTGGTTTTCACCCCCCTTTAAATAATCAGAACAATCTTTTAGCACATTTTCAGCTTCCTCCATTTCTTTTTTAAGTAGATATAATGGAATACAAAAATGATCTGTGTCAAAGGTTTAAAAATGAGCTTATTCATCGCTGATTTGTTGAGCCCATTAAGTGTTCTAACATTTTTGTAGAACAGGAATGTATTTCTACATGATATCATGAGCACGCAGACAAACAAGTGGGTTAAAACTGACTGAAAAATGCATAGTATAACAAGAAAAGAGTTCAGCTGTTTTTATAGGTCATTAATAAAGATGATGATGAACTTTTATGTCATAGTTAATGCTGAATTAAGGTTCTTTTAAGAGCTTAAGAGAAAAAAAAAGCCCCTAAAACGAAAATGGATTGCATAAGAGCAGCCAAAGGGCCCAGATGCCCCACTTTTTTTTCTTTTTGACATTATCAATCAAACATAAAGTAAATGTGTGTTCAGGGCTCTTGTTCTCCCACAGCGTGTTTTATTAAATAAAACAGGGATAATCTTCTTTTGCAGCCAAGAATATACACACTTAGATACTGCAAGGAGCACAGATAAACTGTTTATGTGCTGTTGACTGTTGCTTCTAAGGAAACGCTGGATATCTGTACCTGGGAATCCATAACCACAATCATTTAAAGTCTAATGTGTTGATGATTTTATTTAGTGGGTAATGAACTTGCTGACTTTTAGCCGTATCTGACTAAAGCCATGAACTCTCCTAGCCTGACTACGTCATACTCACGATTCTAGTCAGAATGTGAGTCTGATACCGCTCAATAGAGATTTGGGTATGGGGCGTGTTTCAACCGAACCAGGAGAAAAAATGCCTCTTCGCTCAATTGGATAGACCTACAACCAATCAGAGCAACGTAGTATGTGACGTAGATTAAGCGACACACACTTGTTGTAGGAAGGACGGCAAAAACATCTTTTCTATCGATAAAAGCCTTTATCGCGTTCCTCTGTTCGTCTTTCAAAATGAATGCAATGTGGAGATCCTGTAGAACAGACTCGATGCCAGAATCTACACACCCTAGCTCTCCAGCGGCAGCCGTGTTCAGCTCTTTAGTGACGTAGTCGATAATGTCCCTGTTGATCATCTGTCCATCATCGTATAAAGCCCGCCCTGGCAATCTGATTGGTCCGACCAATTCTTGGTCGGGCATAATGATTTCCCAACTGAGCAGAGCCAGACCGAACTTCCAGACCAAAACTTTTATGGGCGGGGCTAAGTTCGGCTGGCACCCAGGCTAGAACTCTCCAGGTTGTTTAGTCAATTCAAATAAAGGTAGAAAAGAACTGGATAGCGTAGTATAATCGCAAGCATAAGAATGGATTTCTGGAGAGTGCACAAAGCAAGTGTAATCAAAGTAAAAATCATGGGTAAATCAGAGAATACAAAGAGATATTTGATCAACAACGTATTTTGCCCCGACTCAATATAAATTCATTAATATAAAACAGGGTCCAGGTAGTGGATGGCAGTTTTCATTAGATGGTTGCTGTGTTGTGAGCTTGTCAGAAATTACACAAAATTATTGACTATAGAGCCAATAAGAATGTGAACACAAACATGTTTTAATCTGTTTTTCCAAAATACTCTTTGAGATCACATCCTACTTTGTCTGCATCTCCTATTTATGTTCATGATGACAGAATAAGATCTGGAGAGCCATTTAAATTCATGAAGCAGGAGAATATAGTTATGGTAAAAATTGATCTTAGCCACAGACATTCTGTTTCATGTTGCAAAGCAACACTGTAATGTTTACCAATATATCTTCTGCTTGTCCATTTGAATGGTGTTTGAAATGACATTTAGAATACCGGTATGCCCTTTACTTTGGTCTCCTCATTATAGGCCAGCTCTGAGAGATGACTTTGGATTATGCAAAACAGGTATGTGGCAGGAGTTGAGCTGGAAAGTTCAAACATTTGGACAAATGCAAAGGGTGACTGAAAAGACAACTTCCATTTATAGTACTGTAGTGCCTCGCAGGTTAGATGCACTGCATTTTGTTATGTCTAGAATAAATGGAATCTTCACACAAACACCATACTGAACTGAAAATCTAAATCGACCTGCATTTTCTGTTATTTTTCAGTCACGGTGGGATCAAACAGTGTCCTTGAATGTTCATGCACACTTAACAGTTGTGGCAGGTCATACAGTTTATGTATGACCTGTATAGCACCCAGGTGTAACCAGATTCTGTCGACCAACGTAAGACAATGAAGAGTCAAGTGTCCAAAGGTTTACAATTTATTTAGAACCAAGCTCATGAGAGGGAGGAGTCAGAGGTTGCCACCCACCACTGGGACCTTAAATAGATAAAACACCAAGTCAGTAACAGGGAATAAATAAACTCCAAACAAAGAGTGCAAACCACATACATATCTCAGGTTCACAAATGACACCACTGCAAGCATTACACCTAAATTCAAACATGGCACTCAATAACTACTAATGGCTACCCACAAGTCAATTGTCACACAAAAAGGCCCAGTAGTAGGTGCACACAGTGGCTACAGCCTGCAGTCCCCAGTAACTGGCAAAGTTCATAAATATTACCATTAAAACAGTTAAGAAAGCATTACTTTATTAAGTTTAATCCTAGTACTATGTTAAAAAAAGGCAAAGGCCACCACAAATCACCATGAAGCAGAAACTACGACTACTGGACCTCAGGCTGAGCCACTCGGGGAAGGCAGAAGGTGTGCAGCATTCCAGCACAGGTCGGCCGCCCTGGCCTGGACAAACAAACAAAACTAACACAAAACAAACCAAATAAACACAGCAAAACTCATATGGAAGGAGACCAGAGCTTAAGGCTGTTCTGGCTCCATGATGGCACTCAACTAACCACAACACTTAGCTCTTGTTAAAGCAAAAGCACATAAATTACTCAAAGCAAACCAGAAAACTCAGCTGCACACCATCCACCTTACCCACTGCTGACACAAAGGAGACCAAGGGCCCGGGCTCTCAACAGGCCCAGCTTTTAAAGGTTCCTCTTCTTCTCCCCATGAACCCAGTATTTCACAGCAGCAAATCCCATAGCTCCCCCATTGTCCTGGCCCCATTATTGCACCCTTGCTCCCATCCAGTCCATCCGGTTACATCCCCCACCACATTTTCACAGCACATCCTTGTGCTGCTGGTCAATTGTCCCCTTGTCCATAACGCTGGGGTGGGATCCCCCTTGAATTGCGCTGAGACCTCCGCAGCACCTCAGGTCCCTCAGCCCCAGAATCTTCCGCTGGGGGCGCCGTGGACGGACCTGCAATGTGCCATGGGGGCAGCCATCGGGTTGGTGGGGGCATCCACGTGAACGACGGTCTCGCTGGCTCAGGTTCGCCACGTTCTTCCTGCACTGGGGCCTGCAATGACAAAGGACAAGAACGAAGCAACCGCCTGTGCAACACTTTCTCCTTCCCCTCCCCCCTTTCAGGCTTGACCACATACACAGGAACATCAGGGTTAGGGTGTTTTACCACTACATAGGGTACATTATGCCAATAGTTTGCAAGTTTACTCAGCCCCTTAGGACCCACATTACGCAACAGCACCCTTTCCCCCATCATTAATGGGCCCAACCCCCCTTGGCCGTCATGTTGCCTCTTTTGCTTCTGTGCTGCCCCTGCATTCAACTCCCCCGCCCTTTTGTAGGCAAAATACAGGCGCTCATGGTGCTTCTGGACCCACTCTCCAACTGTGCTTGGTTCTTCCAACGGACCCCCCAGGAGAACGTCTACCGGTGCACGTGCATGTCTTCCGAACATGAGGTACGAGGGGGTATATCCTGGCCCCATTATTGCACCCTTGCTCCCATCCAGTCCATCCGGTTACATCGGCCTTCAGCGCTAATCACTCAAAATTAAAATGACCTTTGAATAACCTAACTATAACGTTAGAGTTTTATGTTATTGTCTTTTTTATGTAACAATCTCATCTTCACGCTGACGGTAATCTTTTATTGAGTAGAATTGTGAGATGTGGCCAAAGGTTCAACATCTGCAACAGTTACAGTTCACTAATTGGAGACATGAACCCATAATTGAAAGTGTAACAATGGATTAATGGATTCAATTTTATTTAGTCATACAACCATCAATCAAACCTGCTATAAAATACAGCCAACACAATTTGGAATCAACAGGCTTCCAAGCAGATTCCAGCCGGCCTGTGTTTTAAGATGTTTATGGTGTGCACATTGCTCCGGCTTGACAAATTAAAAAAAAAAGCTGCTCATCACTTCAACACATAGTCAGTAGAGATCCTTTCTCTGGCTGAGATCGAACTGCTAACCACAGGGTTAGAAAAATGCTTTGCCTGTAGATCCATTACAATTCTGACTTCCTCTCCTCCTGCAGCCATTGTCTGTTCAAAAACAACAAGTCATATTAAGATAGAAGCCAAAATTTATGGAGCTACAGCTAAAACCTGATATCCCATGTGGCATTGCAACCTCCTTTGTTTAGGTATCTGGGAGACCCACAACACAATACCAATGCAAAGTCCAGTTAGCTGGCTCAGACATGACAAGAACATGTCCATTCCAAAGCTGATGGTTAAAGCAAACAACACTCAGTAATGTTTGTCTTAATTTGTTTCGACAGGTATTCACTTGAACTTAAAAAGGACTTTATTTTTTCTGTGCTGATAGACGTGAAGCTAGCAGGAGAGCAGCAAGGAAATTACTTTAAAGGGATAGTTCGCCTCTTTTGACATGAAGCTGTATGACATCCCATACTAGCAATATCGTTTATGAGCATTGACTTACCCCCCGCTGCATCCTGTGAGCCGAGTTCTAGCCTCGTTTTGGCGTAGACGAAGGTAGTCCGGCTAGCTGGCTGGGGTTTAAAAACTAAATAGTTTTGCTTCTCAAAACAATATGCGTTCAAAAGAGTAATACATTTGCATCACAAAATCGTTCTCCAGGAAAAAGTCAGACCTCACAATCGCTTGGCGCTATTTTCTCTCTCCCTTCATATCACTGCGTGCTGTGTAGACAGTGCAACCCGAAGAGCAGACCGAGCACTCCCCCGCTTCCGAGCAGTAAACACCGTAACAGGCGCGGCTGTCGGCAGGTGGCAGTACACCGTAGGGGGTAAGTCAATGTTCATAAACGATATTGCTAGTATGGGATGTCATACAGCTTCATGTCAAAAGAGGCAAATTATCCCTTTAACGCGCAGAAAACTTTGAGAAATACATAAATACTTTATCTATAATATATCAGAATTATTTTTGTCCATTATTGTGACCATATCTAGGCCCGCATAGATGGACTTGCTGACCCTGGTGGCCCACCTCTAACTAACAGTTATTTCTCTCCAGCTAACGCTGCCACCTGTGCTTCGGTTGGCTGATTGGTGGGCACGAGTAATTCTTGCACATGAATATTGTTTTGGTCCCAGAAGCTACTGCTAAAAATACAAACACAGCCCCGGGGTGTTAGGGTTAATTAAAGCCAATAACCCATATAATCGGATCACAAACATCAGTTCAAGCTGTGAGTCTGTGGTTTATTTTCCTTTGTTTGTTACCTGTAGATGGATCGGGCAGTCTGGATGTTTTTCCCTTTTTACTCCCAGTTGAACCTATGTGTGCACATGCGTGTGTCCTTTAAATTAATTATATTCATGTACATACATGCCACACCTGATTCTTATATTGTAATGAATAATTCAACATAAAACAACTGAATGGTGCCATGTTTGAATAATTTACTGACTTGCCATTCCAAACCTGCCCATGTTTCCCTATGACGTTTTGCTTTAGGCCTTTTTCACTGCAGGCATTTTGATAATCCAGTATCGATAAAACAAGTGCTACTAAAAAATTGATGTGGGTCTGTTGTGTTCTAGTGAGCGGTCGGGAAAACAAGCCAGCATGGACATTAATCAGGATCCTAAAGCCGCTTACAATAAAGTTGTCATTGATTGTGTGGACCTGTTTTCCACAAATGTTGGCGCACAGGATTGGCAATCCATTTGAACCCAAAACAAACTAGCAACATGTTTTGATGTGTCCTGTGTAGGTGTATAAGAATTTCACAGAGAAAGTTAGGATGATAATAAAAAGAAATTGAGTCATTTTACTTTTCTTGTGTTTTATTGCACAGTATGGACCCAGATCATCTTTTGTTGTTTGTTTTGTTTGATATACATATATTTTTGCATTTTATGCTTGAAACATTTCTTTAAAAAATATGAAATAGGGCCAATTTAGGGCTAGTAACACACAAATAAAAAGTCTTTGAGGAACAAAGATAAGTACAAGTTCTCCAGTTTGTCAAAAAAAATTGTGATAATCATAAGAAAAATGATGTTGAATACTCACAAAAGCCGCTTAAAACCTTACCTTGCAAAGCCTTATGTTAACCTTATTGGACTTGAAGGTAGCTGGGATGAAATGTCACACTCTGTGGACAGACTTTTTTGGAAAGAACAGGTGCCAGCTACTCGTCCAAAAACTGTTAACAGCAGCATGTCCAAAGCCCAGGCTCTGTGATGGTATGGGGTTGAGTCATTGGCAACGGCAGTTTACACTTCAGTGATTGCAGCATTAATGCAGAAAGGTACACTGAGATCTTTTCCAGGGACATCCTTGCATTTTTCAACAAGATGATGCAGAACCACATTCTGCACACATTGCCAAGGCTTAGCCACAGAAAAAAAAAAGTGTAATGTAGGAAAGGTGTGAAGAAACCAAAATCCAATAACTACATGTTGTTGCACTCCATAAAAGGTGTTTGCTGGAAGAATAGGACACCTCAACAACTGAAACACAGCATCGCTTGGTATCCAGAATAACAAAATGTCTTTATAGTGTTGTGAGAAGGAAGTGAAACATTACAAATTAGTATAATTTTTACTGTCTAAACTTTTTTAGAACTGAGATGCAAAAGTCGTAGTCTTAGCAAATTAAAAGAAGTATTGTTATGGGTCCATACTGTGTGCAATGAGAAAAACTGTATTTAAAGCTGCAACGGTAAGATCTGTACTTTTCATACTGTTTCATGCAAAACTGATTTTGGAAAAAAGGTCTACTGGAGTATTTTTTTTAACGATTGATAGAATAATTTCACTGCATGTCTTCTCATCAGATGTAAGTTGTTTACATAAGGAGATGACGTGGATTATATTGTCTTTTTTGCTGATCCTGTGGTACCTCATCAGAGGACAACAGATGTTTCAACTCGCCAGCCAATCATTTACACAGCTTGAGTCGTGTACTAACAAGTAGAAATCGTCATAAGCACAGGCGCCTTGTTGATGTGGGAGTGATTCATTACAGTTCATTAACTTTGCGATGCTCTTTCAACATTCACGTGCCCACTTAAACAAGCCAAGAACACCATATGATAATGCAATACCTTATCTCAGGACACAACAACTTATGGTTGTTCCACGTCCCGTTGTACATGGCATCATAGTTTTCTAGAGGTATTTGCTATCAAAGTTATTAAACTATAAAAAAATCACAAACAAGTCCCTCAATTGTCTTTACTATGCGAGGAGTAGTTCACAATTAGTGGTTCCCACAGTTGATTTCCAAGACTCCCCCGGGTTGCAATAGGGACCAATAAAAAATAATTCTTTAATTTCAATATTATTTCATCTACTTGAAATTGGAAAATGCCCTCATTATTTTGTAAAGTTAAATGTTTTGGCAGTCTTCCCATGTAAAATAAATTACACTGATCTATTCTAATGGCTTTGAATTCATTTGATTAATGAGAATTTTTAAATAGATAGATATAATCAAATTCATGTTTATTTTTATTTTTATTAATTTACTTCATTTGATTTAATTAAGGCTTAAAATTAAAACTGAAAGTACAAGACTGGAATCCATGAACAAAATTAAAAAAAAAAAATTGTCAGAAAAAGTTTTTATGAACATCTGTTTCCTAAATACAACAATGATAGATAAAACTTTACATGTATATTTCTTTTTTTTTTTTTACTTTATTGCCTTTGTCAAACTTGCAGGCAATACAAACACAGACACACATTCAATTAAAAAATACACAAGAAGACAAATAAGAAAACAAAAAAAAAAAACAATTACAAAAACTGAGATAACAAAACAGACAAACAAAAAGGTCACCTTGTCATTAAATGTTTTACATCACTTGATTGTACAGGGTCAAAGTACATAAATGATATAAAATTGCAACATTACATTTAAGGTTTTAGCCTAATTTCAGTCCCAGAATGACTGGGGCCCATCTTCTTATGAATAGTGGTATTTTAAACTGTAAAATAGCAGTCATGTATCTGCTCAATGTTTTGTATCCATTGAGCTTTTGTGGGTGTATATGGCTGCATCCAATTAACTGTAATCATTTTCTTCGCAATCATTAACAGAATACCGTATGTAACATGTAGCATTGGTCCTTAGAGAGCAAGTTCTCTGGTATCTTCTCCAGTAAAAAAATTAAAGGGTCCAGAGGTATATCAACTCTGAAGACATTGTCCAATTCTTCTTTAATTTGTTTCCAAAAAGTTTGTATCACTGGACAGTCCCAGAATATGTGGGCATGGTCCCCAACCATGCCACAGTTCCTCCAGCAAGTGTTGGGGGTATTACTTGAAAACTTTGACACCTTGAGAGGTGTTCTGAAGAATCTCAATTTCACTTTCCAGTCAAGTTCTTTCCACATTTGGCTCCCAATCCCTTTATGACTTGCTAAACATATATTTTCCCAAGCTTCATCTTCTATAATTGTGTTGAGTTCTAATTCCCACTCACTTTTAATATGCAAGGTATTGTCTGAGATGTCTTTCAAAAGATTCTTATAGATATTTGACACTTGATGTTTTGATGAAACTTTATGTTGAGAAATCTCTATAAAATACCTTTCAACCTTCATTGGATCTCTTTTTATACTATCCCAGTCAGTGTGTCTAGTGAGGTAACTTCGTATCTGCATGAATCTAAAGAAGTCAGATCAAATTTTTCCCGGAGTTGTGAAAACGATCTTAGTGTGTTGTTTTCAAACAATTGGTCAATGCTGACCAGACCATGTTCTGCCCATCTCCTAAATGCCAAATCTGTCAATGATGGGAGAAAATCAAAGTTTCCCAAGGTAGATTTCTATGATTATGGAATATACTTTGGTAACAATAAACAGTTTAATATAAATACAATATATCAATGATATAAAGTTTAAAAAGAACTTCAAAAGTAAAAATATATGAATGATAAACATAATAGTATAATTTTAAATGCAATCCAATCTTGTGTCTGTGTTAATGAAATGAGAAAATGTATCACTTGCTTGTTGCTAAAGTCTGCCCAGGGTCCTTAAAAATAGATCAGTCATGCTCAAATTAATTAGGATTTTATGTTTTAAAGGATTTCAAGCTCAATTCAGATTTGCCCCCTCAGGTCAACACAATAACTCTGGGGAGGCCATTATGTATCTTTTTTACTTCATAAACATTTTGGAAAGAAACATTCAATTAATTTTTATTTGATGTAGCCTTGTCTTTTTTTTGTACAAAATGTTCAGCTCACCTGCAGAACAGCCAGTCAACACTTTGTCTTGTGTTTGTATGCCTTTGGTCATGGCTTGTGAGATGAAAACATGAGATTTCCAGAGATTCAGAATGAGAAAAAAAAAAAAAAAAAAAAGAGTGTGTGCATGCTGGTTATGGTTCAGTTTTAAAATCCTATCACGCCATAAAGCATCTGTCCTGCAGGGTATGTTGACAGTGCTGTCAGCTTAAACGTCACTCACTCCGAAGAGGAGAAGAGGTTATTCTGGCAAAGGTGGAGCTGGAGAAGTGAACAAAGTGAGTGATGCAGCTCTGCACTTGTTTCCATTACAATTAGTTGTGTGGTTATCTAGATGTAATCCAATGGACACAACTTCTTAACTTATTAAGATATTATGATTATAATTTTCAAAATGGGCATCATAATTTGACTAATAATTTTGACTTGCTGATACTGAACTTTAGCTGATTCAGCTAATGTTAGCTTTACAGTTCTGAATCACATGATGATTGGTTGGAATCTTAAAATGATGTTTTTGATGATTTTCCAACTAATTTCCTTGTCAGTGAAATGGAAATTTAAAGTTGTCAAGATGCAAAAAGTGTATGTAATTCCATTTCTGTTTTGTCCCCTGGATCGTCAGCATTACTTGAACATGAACCTTGCAAACAATGGATTTTTAAGGTTTGCCAGTCAGTCTCCTGGACTTAACAAAAAAAAAAGCTGTGGGTGTCTTAAATGCAGGGAGCTGAACCAATTTTTATGCGCTTAACCCAGATAAAAAGCTGAGGTCACACACAGGAGCAGCATGTGTTTCTAATCAGGCAGATTTAGCTTACATGGCGCGTTCTTTATGGTGTTTCAGGTATTTTCTGGCTGTGCCATCCACAAGGAAGAACTTAACATAAGTACTGTGTGATTTCAAGTTTTCTTGATCTCTCTTTTTCTCCCTGTCTCATCTCCCCTCGCCTTTGCACTGCATGAAGCTCTTTCTCTTTTCGTATTAACCCAGTGAGTGGTAGGGACCCTTATTTCTCTAAAAATCTATCCCAGCTGTGTAACAGGTCAAATTTCCAAACTGTTTTTTTTTCTTTGTCCAAATGCTCTGTCGCGAAATTCAGTTGCATTCATTATATTATGTTTTGTCCCCGTGTCGTGAGGGGCAATGAATGAACAAAGAATTGCTTTTAATAAGACAAAACAAATCAGCTTTGGCATGCATTAAATTTCAATTATGCAAGTATTAGATTTTATATACCTGCAATTTATCCCCAGAACAAACATGAGTGTTTTTTAAAATGTTCTCCGCCCTGTTTTCTTCCTCATGTCGCCACACAAAAATGCGAATAATTAAGTTTGTAGAGTATTTGACCTTGACCATGATCTTTTTCTATCCCTGACCAACCAATATCATTACCTCAACCAAACCAGCAGGTGATCTAAAGTGTTTTAGAAAAGTGTTGCTGTGTTATTGACTCAAGGGGGAAAAAAAAAACATATTTATCAAGCATGTCATATTTTGTTCTTGAAGTGCTCTGAATTAGCATTGATCCCCCGTGGCATGATTTAGGGCATACAAATTACCTTTAGTATGTATAGAATATAGAGTTATAGAGCTGTAGAATTACAGTTGACCTGTGCTTATCATTGAATATTTTAATTGAAATTATTCTTTAAAAAAGAAATAAAGAAAAAACATCTGCAATTGTTTTTCACAGATGGTCAGAGATTAATCTGTCATTGATCAAACCCCTAAAACTCATCTCTGAAATACTTTTTTTGTTTAAATTAATCTCCTCATACTTACAGTAGCTTAGATGTAACTGCACTTTTGCACCCATAAGCATGCACAGATCTATCCATCCATCCATCCATCATCTTCCGATTATCCGGGGATCGGGTCGCAGGGGCAGAGGCTTGAGCAGCTCTACAAATAAAAAAAATGCACAGATCTACAAATATGCAAATCAGACATGCTATTACTTCCACTACTAGCCTGCAGCTTGAGTGTAACACTGTAAGACGCACTGCTGCTGTACACAATGACAGGATGTAATACCTGAGAATTAAGACATACAACACATGTTCAAACCAGAGACTGACTCTGAAATGACAAGTAAATACATCATGATTTGGATGTGTTATATATCTATATAGCTCTCAACTTTGAAGTTGAAAAACATCATAGTAATAAATGACACAAGCATTTGGTCTATCAAAAAGCTAATTATATGTTGCCAATCTTAGAAAATCTTGTTTTAAATCAACAGAGCCTTTGATTTGTCTGAAAATGACCGTCTGAATCTGTGATCTTCATTGCTTCACCGCACTTCCAGAGTGGAAATGCTCGGCCACGGTATCGACTGCTTATTTCAGTAATGATACATCATCAGGCAAATAGAACAAACAAAATTTGCATATGGTAACAAGGTTGATAACTGGGTTTTGATTGGCATGGATGCTTAACTACATCTTGCAGACCAACTAAATAACTTTCATATTGTGCTAAATCATATTTACTTATTAACTTAATTTATCATATCCTTGGCAGTCATGTGGAAATGTCAGTATTAGCATACTACCAGGAGTACATTACAGACAGTAAAAGACAGATATCACTGATAGAATCACCTTCCAACAGGAAATTATGTTTCTTTCTGCTGTTTTAAATTGACAAAAAAACAAAAACACACACACATCAGGAAAGGGTTAACTTGAAGCTATAGTTGTGTCTGTTTATTATTGTGACTGACTGGGTCATGTTCTGGTTTGCAGTGTTTTCTTTAAAATGCAATGACCCTTTTGTGGACAAAAGATTCATTTAAGCTTCAATCCAGAGGGTGTAAAAAAATATATACTGGTTAATGGTTAGAGGCATTTTCAAGAGGTCATACTAAATTGTGGCTTGTCTCGTACTTTACACTGGAATAAATGTAGAATCATTTGTGAGCCAACTCCTTCCTTTAGAATTTCCAGGGTAAATGCAAGGCTACCACAAGACCCAAGGCAATGTGGGTGCAGCTGAGCCGATTTAATATTTTGCTTTACTTCTGAGTGAACTTGTTTTACACGCATGCAGGGCAGGGCAGGGCAGAGCATGTGACAGAGACTGTGTGTGAGTGTGTGCTCACTGTTGCCCATGCTTATCCGTAGCAGTATGAAGTGCATTATCCTGTACAGTGATGGGGCTACTCTCCTCCCTATGAGTTACACAATCATGTTAAAACTGGTACTCCTTCAGTCAACACTGGGACAAAAAATGTATAAAATAGGTTTAGCAGCTTTATATTATTTAAATATGCAAATGCCAGAGCAAATATTGACTTGGGTTAATTCATATTAATATTTTTTGTTAATGTTGATAAACACAGAAGAAAACATCATGTTAAAGCTGCAGTCTGCAGGATTTGTTGTTGTCATACGTAAAGTCCTAATTTTTGGCATTTTAAGAGTTTACTAGCCTGGCTGACGCGTCCACAATCTCGATGAGATGGTGGTCTGGGAACTAGGTGTGCATTTTCTCGTATTTGAGGCGTGGTTTACGAATGCCTAGAGCCGTTTATTGGGCACTACGAATGTCTATCAAATGACGTCAGGTATTTCCCATGCTGCTTTGCGCGCGATTCATAGCCAATTGTATCACTTATACCAGATGACGACAGAAATTCGACGAGGAAGAAGAAAAAAATGGAAAATAAAAGTAAACTTGCGCTCTAAGCTACTTAAATTGACAACAAAGTAGGCCTATATGCTATATTCTACATGAATTTTTATGTTGTAGAGTTGTGAATTTATTTTAATAATGGAGAAATTGAGCAGCCTTGCTTTGTTGTCTACAGTAGTAGCTCAACCCTCATCTTACTTTGAAGCTCCCAGCTCCCAGAAGTGACGTCAACGAAGCTTTAGCAGCAGAAAAGCTATCAGGCTTGTGTTGATGATAATAATAAACTCCTGGACTATGTACAAACTTCCAAATGCATCGTTTTGTGAGTACAGACCATATTTGTACTACTGTAGAAGTTTGGTTTCATGACATGTGATTTTAGTGTGGTAATTTTGGAGATACTGCCAGGGTCCGTTAGCGCTTGTACTAAGCTATTCGGGATAACTCAGTAACTCAGCTGATGTTCAGCCAAGATCGGAAAAACTTCGGGTGGGCTACTTGGCTGGATGTCACGGTTCAAATGACCCCAGGGTGAATCTACTCCGAAACACTTTCTAAGGCTGCATTGAACGGTAACGTTGTGTCCGCTGTCATGTTGAATTAACACTCTACAAGCTTCGGTGTAGCGCATAGACGTCGCCATCGTCTTGCTGCCGCCGCCCCCCCCCCGTTCTGTGATTGGTTCCCAAACTCTGGCAAAAATAAGGGCGGTGGTTTCCAGGCTGACTTTGCAGTGAGAATGAAATCGAGCGCAAAGCAGCATGGGAATTCCCAGGCTAAGAGTTTACATGATCTATCAGAACGCTTGAAGTTGAAAACGGTGACCTCCGTAGTCGCAAAATGCAAGAAATGCTTATTTTTTAACCGAAAAATAAAAAGTTATTCAACTTCCTGTCCCGCCCCATCAAACCACATGAGAACTCATGCACGTCTACGTGCACGCCAGATGCGCGTACACGACTCCTCATTTATCAACTCACCTGTCATTTGCGATCATGGAAGACACAGTAAGTAGACTAGCCCGTAATGAAGTTCAATAGTCTAGATAAAAAAGCGTGGGGACGAGCCTACCTTGTATCGCGCGTGCACAATCGGTGATTGACAGGCAGCAGAGCCCAGCTCTTAACCTGATTGGTTACCTTTTACCGGTCCGGTCTGCAATTTTGTAAACAAACCTGCTGGCTTTGGAGGGACCTAGCGGGACATATAGGGGACCTAGAGAACTCATTTTTTTTTTGTATTGGGGTATTTAATGTACTACTTTCAGAATCCCCAGACAGTTCCAGGCATTATGCTTGAAAAAGAGTTGCAGACTGCAGCTTTAACTGAGGAAAAAGCAACTCTGGAGTCCCACAATGTGGTGTTATTAACCACAGAGAATCTTTCAGCAACACAACAATAACTCGAGGAGGAGAGATGTTTTATGGGTCAGAGCAAAGAAAGATGGACATTATGCTGCAGACTGTTAGCGGTTCATGGCTGTTCATGGCTGTTGGGCATGTCCACTTTGAAGGGATGTTTTCTAGGCTCAGTGTTTGATTGTTGCCAGGTTACCACATTGTTAAATCCCCGGGAACCATGCAACGGTGAAAAAAGAGCATGAACAGATTCTAAACTTCGTCAAGAGATGAGCTGTGCCACAATACTGTGGTGAGAAGAAAGGTCAGCACTGGCAGTGAGATAATTAGGAGCATTATCTATTCTTCTGTGCAGATTTATCACACATCAATTCTGGCTAAATCTCTGCCAAATAGTTTTTAGCTTATTGTTGCTCTTTTGTCAGCACATGATTCACTTTACAATGATAAAAGCAGATGATTTTGCGCATAAAAATATAGTAATATTGTTAGAGGGGGTTGTTGAATTAGAATGTGAACAAAAATATCAAAATGTCCTCAATGGATAAAAAAGTAAAACAAAATTAAAAAAATTTTTTTTTAATTAATTAGTTGTTCTTTTAGTTTTTTCTTTTTACATAAATTAATATTCAACTTTTGTTGGTGGGATACAATGATGAGTCATTTATTTGTTTATGGGAATGAGCTGTACGCTCCCTTTTCAAGCTTAAACCCACATCAGATCGAAGGTCTCACATCACATACTGACCACAGGTAACACGTTACCTTGAATTTAGGTGATTCACTGTTGCTGTGTGGGCATAGATGTGGGTTTGTGTGAATGTAACATGCACAAGGCAGGAATGTAACATGCACAAGGCAGTGTGTGTTTGTGTGTCTGTCTGTGTGTGTGTGTGTGTGTGTGTGTGTGTGTGTGTGTGTGCGTGTGTGTGTGTGTGTGTGTGTGAGGTAGCTGGTAGGGAAAGCAGACAAAGAGAGAAGATGAAACGGAAGCAGTGCAAATGACGATGAAAAGTGTGTCTCAACATATAAACAAACTATATTGACTATATTGTCTGTATCGCTTCTTTGATTGCCTAAAATGGTCCACAACACAAAGGGGAACTGCGGTATTTTCAACATTAAAGGGACACTATGTAATTTCTTCCCCCATCTAGTGGTGCAATTTTATTTTGCAAAGTTGAATGAATTTGCTCTCTAGCGCCTCACGTTTTCAAATGTGCGCTGCAACTTCTTGAACTACGGCAAGCAGAATGTGTCAAGATTCAAGAAGCTATAGCTTCAGACTCAAGGTCCATACAAACAAAAAGAAATCAAGACACACAGTACAAAGGATTACATAACACACATACAACAACACTATAAATACAGATGACAGATAACATGTCAGATAACATAACATCTCCTTTGGTGTGCAAGCAATGCAATTAGTCCTATTCCGGGAGTTACCGGAAGTGACGTCGACGCAGCCTTAGCATTAGCCTGCGTTAGCAATAGGAGCATTAGCAGCGGTAAATAAACTCCCGGTAAACTTACAAACTTTCTAATGCCTCGTTTTGTGAGTTAAGAGCCTATGTGTACTACGGCAGAAGTTTGGTAACAATCAGTGCATTATTACTGGGATAATTTACGAGATAAAATCTATTTAGCATTTTTTATTTTTTTTTAAACTTTATTAGTAAATCAACAAAATAACAGTTTACAAATGTGAGCATAACGCCAAAAAGAAGATATCCAGGGGGAGCATAGGAATAATAATAAAAAGAAGAAGATGATGCACTTACAAAAAGAAAGCTAATGACCACAAAGACATATGTGCCAAGGAATAAAATCTATTTAGCATTAGCAGCTGTAATAAGCCATTTGGCGGAAATGACGTCACAATGACGTCATTTCTGCTTGTAGGCCTGGTGGGGAAATCGCGATTCGAAGTGCTTTATGTCCCTCTCGGCACTTCGTCATTTTTCATAGACCGGAAGGACATGGCAGCCTCCATAGAGCTTACCTGCTCTATGTAGATACAGACAAGTTATTCTTCACTCAGGAGGATAAGTGAGATTTTTGACAGAGATCATTTTACACCAATGAGGACTAACTTATGAATGATTATGTTGATTTGAGCTAATAAATGACTTAAATTATTACATAGTGTCCCTTTAAGCCTCTTTTCTGAGACGTCTGCAATGTTTTAGAACCCCCCTCACCGCTTTTTTGATGTTTACTGCTGTCTCCGGTATTTGCCTAATTTTGATTCTTCTCAACCTGCTTCAGAATGGCAAGTCATGCGCATGTCTAGAAAGGTCCGTAAAAGCACCATAAACGTCCGTTTTCAAAATAATCAACTCACCGGAGTGGTTACTGGTGTGCACTGGTAATCCATATCCAGTGTTGTGCCAGTTCACAGCTTTTCTGAACTAGTTCAAGTTAAGTTCATACATGCTCAAAGTGAACAGTTCACGTTCAAAGTTCACAATTTTAATTCTGAACTAGTTCAAAGTTCAGTTCATTTTACTTTTTTCGTGAGATATTCAAATAAATACTTTTTTTCACACTACGAGCTAGAAATCACTATATGTTCTTTGAAACTGCTCATTGTAGACATTTGCTCATGACACTGCAATTGTGGGTTTCTTACCAGGTGATGAAACTTGCAGCAGTACAGACAAGGTAGACCAGTTCTATACTTAGTGCAATGAAATCTACCAGCATTTAATTTAAAAAAATATATATAATATGAAATGCCGTCGGGGTCTTGGTTTGCAAGAGTGTAAAATTGTTTTAAATGTTCATAAGGAGAATCGGTGTCTGTCTCCGTGCCATCACTTCCACCAACTTTTTTTTTTTTTAATTGCTCTCTCTCTCTCTCTCGCTCCTCCAGCCCTCCGCGCTCTCGTCGTTGCCTGCTACGCGGCGTTGCTATGCCTACCCCGCTCTGCTGCAATTCATCACGGGTAACGTCGTGTGGAAGCCAGTATGTTATTCAACTATTCTCAGCCGGACACTACGTTGCCCGCAATGCATTACACAATGTCAAAACCATTTCTGTCTGGTGATACATGATTTAAGCGGCACCAGCGAGAATACAGGAGGGAGGAACTTTCTCTCGTTGTGTTTCAAAAGAGAAAATATGGAGGTAGATTTGTTTCTTTATTATTCAATCAAAAAAAAGGTTGCTTCAATCAAAAAATATATTTTCAATCAAAAAAACCCGTTTCAATCAAAGAAAAAAAGTGTTTGAATGCAAAAATATATTTGAGACTCAAAAAAATGCATTTGAACACTATTTTTTTTTGCTTGAAAATGTTTTTTTTGATAGAAGTGAAGGTTTTTTTGTTTGAAGCAACTTTTTTGATTGAAGTATTGTTGTTTTGTGTTTGGGCCATATTATGGGTAGGACATTTGTGTCTTTATAATTCAATCAAAAAAGAAGTTGCTTCAAACAAACAAAAAATATTTTCAATAAAAAAATCACTTCAATCAAAAAATAAACCTTTTCAATCATAGAAAAAATGTTTTTGAATGCAAAAAAATATTTGAGACTCGAAAAATTGCACTTGAACACTTTTTTTTTGATTGAAAATGCTTTCTTTGATTGAAGTAATCTTTTTTGTGTTTGGACCATGTTATGGGTAGGACATTTGTGTCTTAATTATTCAATCCCAAAAAAGTTGCTTCAATCAAAAAAAAAACATTTTCAATCAAAAAAAAATATTTTCAATCAAAGAAAAAACTGTTTAAATGCAAAAAAAAAAAAAATCATTTGAAGTGTTTTTTTTTTTGACTGAACTTTCTTTTTTTTTGAATGAAGTGAAAAAAGTTTTGAAGTCGTTTTTTTTTTTAAATCATTTTGACACAAACGTACCGCAGTGGGCGGGTGCTTCCCCATTGGTCAGACATGTTTGAGTGACAAGTGTCTACACCAACGACGTCTTTCTGACAAGCAAGTCATGGTCGCCACTCGCCAGCGAGCCAGGAAGCAGTGGTCAGGCAGTGGTGGAGTTGTTGGTAAGTAGATAAAACCGTATTAAAATGATTGGTGTCACGTTATTAGCCTACCTAATAACGTGACACCAATCATTTTAATACGGTTTTATCTACTTACCAACAACTCCACCACTGCCTGACCACTGCTTCCTGGCTCGCTGGCGAGTGGCGACCATGACTTGCTTGTCAGAAAGACGTCGTTGGTGTAGACACTTGTCACTCAAACATGTCTGACCAATGGGGAAGCACCCGCCCACTGCGGTACGTTTGTGTCAAAATGATTTAAAAAAAAAACGACTTCAAAACTTTTTTCACTTCATTCAAAAAAAAAGAAAGTTCAATCAAAAAAAAAAACACTTCAAATGATTTTTTTTTTTTTTTGCATTTAAACAGTTTTTTCTTTGATTGAAAATATTTTTTTTTGATTGAAAATGTTTTTTTTTTGATTGAAGCAACTTTTTTGGGATTGAATAATTAAGACACAAATGTCCTACCCATAACATGGTCCAAACACAAAAAAGATTACTTCAATCAAAGAAAACATTTTCAATCAAAAAAAAAGTGTTCAAGTGCAATTTTTCGAGTCTCAAATATTTTTTTGCATTCAAAAACATTTTTTCTATGATTGAAAAGGTTTATTTTTTGATTGAAGTGATTTTTTTTTTTGAAAATATTTTTTGTTTGTTTGAAGCAACTTCTTTTTTGATTGAATTATAAAGACACAAATGTCCTACCCATAATATGGCCCAAACACAAAACAACAATACTTCAATCAAAAAAGTTGCTTCAAACAAAAAAACCTTCACTTCTATCAAAAAAAACATTTTCAAGCAAAAAAAAATAGTGTTCAAATGCATTTTTTTGAGTCTCAAATATATTTTTGCATTCAAACACTTTTTTTCTTTGATTGAAACGGGTTTTTTTGATTGAAAATATATTTTTTGATTGAAGCAACCTTTTTTTTGATTGAATAATAAAGAAACAAATCTACCTCCATAAGAAAACAGATGTCACTCAGTTTAATGGAAAACAAATTCCAACGTTCATTTACAGTGATGTCTGCCGTTCATGACACATAATGTGAACTCATTCACATTCAAGTTCTTTATTAAAAAATGTGTTGCGTTCAATTCAACGTTCACGAAAAAATGAGCGTGTTCAATGAACTCGTTCACGCACAACACAGTCCATATCAAATTTCGTGGCGAAAAGTTGCTTCTGTCGTGTTTTATTTGGCCGCTCGTTCATGCTCGCACTATTTTCTTAGCAGTGGCGGAGTAATATCAACGAACATCCAGTACAAAATGTCAAATAAAACACGACAGAGGCAACTTTTCGCCACGAAATTTGATATGGATTACCAGTGCGCACCTAGCCTGGGAATTCCCATGCTGCTTTGCGCTCGATTTCATTCTCACTGCAAAGTCAGCCTGGAAACCACCGCCCTTATTTTTGCTAGAGTTTGGGAACCAATCACAGAACGGGGGGGGGGCAGCAAGACGATGACGACGTCTATGCGCTACACCGAAGCTTGTAGAGCGTTAATCCAATATGACAGCGGACACAACGTTACCGTTCAATGCAGCCTTAGAAAGTGTTTCGGAGTAGATTCACCCTAGGGTCATTTGAACCGTGACATCCAGCCAAGTAGCCCACCCGAAGTTTTTCCGATATTGGCTGAACATCAGCTGAGTTACCGAGTTATCCCGAATAGCTTAGTACAAGCGCTAACGGACCCTGGCAGTATCTCCAAAATTACCACACTAAAATCACACGCCATGACACCAAACTTCTACAGTTGTACAAATATGGTCTGTACTCACAAAACGATGCATTTGGAAGTTTGTACATAGTCCAGGAGTTTATTATTATCATCAACACAAGCCTGATAGCTTTTCTGCTGCTAAAGCTTCGTTGACGTCACTTCTGGGAGCTGGGAGCTTCAAAGTAAGATGAGGGTTGATCTACTACTGTAGACAACAAAGCAAGGCTGCTCAATTTCTCCATTATTAAAATAAATTCACAACTCTACAACATAAAAATTCATGTAGAATATAGCATATAGGCCTACTTTGTTGTCAATTTAAGTAGCTTAGAGCGCAAGTTTACTTTTATTTTCCATTTTTTTCTTCTTCCTCGTCGAATTTCTGTCGTCATCTGGTATAAGTGATACAATTGGCTATGAATCGCGCGCAAAGCAGCATGGGAAGAACCTGACGTCATTTGATAGACATTCGTAGCGCCCAATAAACGGCTCTAGGCATTCGTAAACCACGCCTCAAATACGAGAAAATGCACACCTAGTTCCCAGACCACCATCTCATCGAGATTGTGGACGCATCAGCCAGGCTAAGTGCGCACCAGTAACCACTCCGGTGAGTTGAAAACGGACGTTTATGGTGCTTTTACGGACCTTTGTAGACATACGCATGACTTGCTGTTCTGAAGCAGGTTGAGAAGAATCAAAATTAGGCAAATACCAGAGACAGCAGTAAACATCAAAAGGGGGGGGGGGGGTTCTAAAACATTGCAGACGTCTCAGAAAAGAGGCTTAATGTTGAAAATACCAGAGTTCCCCTTTAAACCAAAAAAAGGAATTTTGATGACTCTACAAAAGATCAGCTTCCTTATGTTCCCACTAGATAAGAAGTTGTTGTTGGTGCTTGTTCACCTTATTCACTCCTCCTTAGCATGCAGTGAAGGAAATGCTGAAGTTGAAAAGAAAAGTGCTGTTCACTTCATTTGTGGACAGCTCATCAAATCAGTGGTTTCCAACATTTTCTTTTTCCATTAACCCCCCCTCCCTTGTATCTCCTTTGTCAATATTGCTTTAAAGGAGAACTCCGGTATT
The DNA here is from genome assembly GCF_027942865.1 of Odontesthes bonariensis. Taxonomy (NCBI): domain Eukaryota; kingdom Metazoa; phylum Chordata; class Actinopteri; order Atheriniformes; family Atherinopsidae; genus Odontesthes; species Odontesthes bonariensis. Next base: position 14,494,054 of record NC_134518.1, on the reverse strand, counting down.
TTCAACATTAAGCCTCTTTTCTGAGTCGTCTGCAATGTTTTAGAACCCCCCTCAACGCTTTTTTTATGTTTACTGCTGTCTCCGGTATTTGCCTAATTTTGATTCTTCTCAACCTGCTTCAGAACGGCAAGTCATGCGCATGTCTACAAAGGTCCGTAAAAGCACAATAAATGTCCGTTTTCAAAATAATCAACTTACCGGAGTGGTTATTGGTGTGCACTGGTAATCCATATCAAATTTCGTGGCGAAAAGTTGCTTCTGTCGTGTTTTATTTGGCAGCTCGTTCATGCTCGCACTATTTTCTTAGCGGTGGCGGAGTAATATCAACGAACATCCAGTACAAAATGTCAAATAAAACACGACAGAAGCAACTTTTCGCCACGAAATTTGATATGGATTACCAGTGCACACCAGTAACCACTCTGGTGAGTTGATTATTTTGAAAACGGACGTTTATGGTGCTTTTACGGACCTTTTTGTACATGCACAATACTTGCCATTCTGAAGCAGGTTGAGAAGAATCAAAATTAGGCAAATACCGGAGACAGTAGTAAACATCAAAAAAGCGGTGAGGGGGGTTCTAAAACATTGCAGACGACTCAGAAAAGAGGCTTAATGTTGAAAATACCGGAGTTCTCCTTTAATAATAGCCAGCTGTAATGTGACCGAGCTCATCATTCCATCCGAGGTATAAAACATGCGCTACACTGGACATGCAGTGGTCCATCAACCTGATTCTTTGTAGAATAACCCACCAACATTTAAATAAGGTAATCAATATTTTCTGATGTTAATATCAGAAGCATCTCCATGTGCTGAGAAAATCACTGGTAAACCGATAAGGGTTCCACACAGTGCTGCTGCACTGTTTCATCTGCAGTGGTAATTGTTGATGCTCCCTTTTTGGCAATTTTGTAATCCCATTGGTCTCATTGTAGAGTGAATGTGCTACATTTGCTACATAATGTGTGTCAGTCTGTGAGCACAGTTGTAGATGAGCTCCTTCCAGATTTCTATTGTTTCTTTAAAAGTGCCTCTATATGTAACAGCAGTGGTTTATACACCAAATCCTCACACAGACCTTTGATAATCCAATAAAGGTGCAATTGCGATTTCATTTACCATTCGAAAATCTAATTTTGACAACCTCAGTGCAATCAAAATCTTTCACCTTCCCCCTGTGTGATCATTGGCATCGCCTTGGGAGTCCCAGGCTGGGAGCCACGGATTTAGAATATGAATTTGAGCTTAAACTCGGTTCTAATGTTGTTACCTCAACAACTGCTCAATGCTGCTCAGTGAGTAATGTTCTGCTGCTGTTTCAAAATTTCAGGCTCAATCATTGTTATAACAGGTTAGTGATGGCTGTAAGTTGATTTATAAATTATATTTTTTTTGGGGGGGGGGGTTGTGTGTGTGTATAGGGTGGTAGTTACGTGGACAATGCTGCAATTTAACTTTTGTTTTGCTGACCTAAAACAATGAAGAAATGTATGTAATTCTTCTTTTTTCAGCATGTAAGAGTTCTTGTATCTTTGAATATTTCTCAAACTTTCTAACAGAGATTTTCATCTGTCTGAGACTTTTGGACCTAGTTGCGCAAGAAAACCTTTTTCTTTTTCTTTCAAAAATACTCCTCAGCGAAGCGGACTAAATTAGCCAAGTCAGACCGGGGCAGATCTTGGACCATTTGGGAAATTTTCTTTAAAGGAGTAAAATGTGAAGCTGGATGATTTGTACAGCATACACAGGTAATATTAAAGCCTGCAGTAAAGATGACAATCACAGCCTGTTAAATCACTGGAACATCCTAAGAGGCATTCACAGGTCGAGTCATAGTTCAGTTTTCATACTGGAACTATTTGTGCTGCAAGTAATAATACCCACTAAAACCTGGACGCCTTGAAAAACTGTTCTAACACAAAAGATATGGTGGTTTCAACAGATCATAAAGACTTGTGCTTAACGGTCAAGTGACTTAAAGAATCTTATATCATAAGAAATTTAGAAAAGTGAAACAATCCACAATTTTTAGCACAGATTTTTAGCAGCAGCTGTAGTTGTTAAAGTACATATTATACAATTTAAAGCCTTTTTCTGAACACCTTTTGGTCACTGTCAGGCTGTCATGGCCGTCAGAAATGTTTATACTGGTGATGTTGCTCCCATCATTTTGTGGGCCTCCGTTGCTTCATATTTGCATGTACATCCAGATAGTCTTCATTGCTTTTGATAGTATCGAACCCAAAGTTCTGCCACACATGATCCACATTCATTATCGAGATTTTCTTATCAGAAGGTATTTCTTCACTTCCTTACAGTGTCATTTCAATAGCACAACTTATTGATTGCTCAGTTTGGGTTTGAATAGGTTAGATGAACATCAGAAATGCTTTCAGCTGGACAGAGAAACCCATTTCAACTATTATGTTTCACACAAACTTTAAATTCAGAATTTGAACAGGACATTATAATTACATAATTACAAACTTTAGGTTTATCCACAATGAAAGAAGTGCTGTACTACAAGTGACAAAGTTTCTGAGTCTTGAGCGTCTTCCATTAGATGTGCTGCACCTATTATAAAAAAAAGTATGCTTTACTAGTTTCCCATATTAGATTCAATCAAATACAGCGCCTGTTTGACATCCACTGTTTGCCATTAGTCTGGCTTCTTGGAATGTTTCAGATTCACACTTTCAGTAAAAGTTGTGACAGCGATCTTATTATTTTTACCTTTTACATTTGACATGGAACAAGTCTGAAATGAATGCATTAATAAACAAACGCGAAAGGAAAAGCTGGTTCCTTTTTAGCATATGATCCGCTTTACAGAAGAGTCAGTAAGGAAATGCCTCTGAATGAACAACTCTGTCATGTTTGACAATACATATCATGAACAAATAAGCCAGAGGTGCTATGGCTGAGGAGTCATAGGTCATAAGAATCAGTTCAATTTTTATATTTCGAAACTGTATCGCGCTGAACGTAAAAATGTTCATTCCATTGCCAGGTGATGTGGCTGTTTGAATTCGCTGTCATGTATAAATGTGAGAGAGGAATATCACACCTGCAGCTGAAAGGCAGAATGCCTTTTACTAAAACAGATATAAAAAGTCAGCAATGTTAAACACCTCTGAAAAAGGGTTCAAGGGTCAGACATTGCTGCTGTAGAAAATAACAGGCTAACAACTTCCAAAAAGTCAAGGTAAGAAGTTTAGAATCCTGTTTCCTGCTGTTACACAACAAGTCATCCTAAGGTTTTCTCCAGCGAATCCTAAAACTCCAATTAGCTTTTTCGTTCAACAGCAATTTACAAGAAACATTACACACAGCGCACAGATTATTAAATTGAGTAGCTCTTTTTTTTTTTTTTTGGTAACTTATAAGCTTGATATGACATATATTTACTGTTTCAAGTGCACTCATTCTTTCTGGATGAAAAAGCATCAGCTAACAGATGGCTGCAGCAAATGTTGAAACAACTTTTTTTTCACGATTTTGTTAACCTCATGGTATATCGTGCAAGGCATGAAAAAAAACATAATAAACTAATTGAAATACAAAGCAGTTTCTCATAATAAAAGCTGAATCTTTGACATGGAAAGCAGAAAAAAAAAGAAAGAAAAAAAAAATCTCAGATGATTTATTGTGACTGTTTCGATTTGGCCACCACTGATTAACTGTGTCCTTATCTGGCACCACCTCATGCACTAAGTCTAAATGATGATTAAAAAGAGAGCAGTGAGGGGTGTAAAAGAATGTGAAATAAATATGTTCCAGTTAATTCTAATTAATGTGAATAACGTCAAAGTCTTCCTTTTTGTTCTTTTTCCACTTCATTTACTTTGTTGAAGTCTACTGATGAATATTAAGTATGTTTACTCAGGTTCCCTTTGTCATTGGAGAAGGCCTACCATAATGACACTGATGAGATGCTGTCATTGTATTAGTCTGGCAAACAAAAGCTTTTTGCTTGTGGTTTTCTGCATCTATTTATGTTTAACACCCAGGTGAGAATTAGACCCCAACAAAAGGTAATCTGATTTTCCCAGTTAGCAAGACATTTTGGCAGGTTTTTCATTAATCAGATGTCATCATATTGTACACTACAACAAGCCAGACAGCTCATCACATAGCCTCTATTTCCAGCTGTCTGTCAGAAGAGACAAGCAGCAAACATGTACAACTGTTTATAGTTTTGAAAATTAGTTTTCCAATAGTTCCTCACACCTTTCATGTTTTTACTACACAAATTAAAAAGAGAAAGAGAGAAAAAAGAAAAAAAACCTTAAAGAGACAGTTTAATTCCTAAATATCATCCTATGTTAGGGGAAGTATTCACTATTACCATGGGAAAACTTTTCCTGTAAGATACAAACAAAAATAAATCTTAATACAAACTGGTATTTTATCTTTTGGCAAAACTGTTATATGTTGAGTTATGCTAACAACTCTACTCAAGAGTATTCGTTCGTTCCCCACAGTCCCACTCAGATATATGCTTATCCTTCTTATCCTCAACAAATCAATACCTACCTCAGCTACTTAGGGAATCAGCCATCCACACACATCAACGAAGAAGTGATGCCTCAGAAGCACAAAGCTGAAATCCTTGGTGGGAATCTTTGCTTGTGTAAGCATCTTGAGTTACATCTCTGTGGTATTTGAGCTATTAGAGCATTCTGAAGACACAGCAACAAAGCAACTCATCCTCATCATTGCACACATTGTTTGGAAGCACAGGTCCTTGTGCATGCTTCTTTAATGGCTGTGAGGGAATGTGTTTCTTCATGGAGGAAAACTCAAAAGGAAAACTTTCCAACTTGTATCAATGATATGAAAAATTTAGACCATTGGTGATCATCGTCTCCCTTATTAGAAATTAATTTCTATTTGTTTCCTTTGTTTCGTGTATAATTATTGAAATTGCCTTCAATAGAGGTCAGTGAGGTTGGTTCCTGCAGTGAATTTAATTGTATGTAATTTATAAGTCATAAATAATACTGTACATGTTTACTTTTGACATAGCTTTGTACTCACTAGTGGAGCAATATCTTTGCCTGCTTCATGTAATCTTCAATGTATGAATATTGATGTGGTATCTCTCCAGGCACTTCATCTAAAATGAATGAAGACGGGCCTCCAGCTCAGACAGATCTGCACAAACCCGGCATCCTCATTAAAGACCGGTTGTATAACAATGTGCACCTGTCAAGAGAAATGAAAAAGGTGGCCTTTCCCTCTCTGCTCAGATGTCTGAAATTAGCCATTATTAGAAAAAAATACCATATTTATTGATACTTACTTTTTATATATTTGAATATATGTATTAAAATTTTTATTTTTTTATTTTAACAATAGAATAAGATTTTCTCTTCAATCATTTGCAAGACATTTTTGCTCTGTTGATTAAATGAGAAGTAAACCCAGATGGCTAAGCCCACAAGACTTGCTGGAGAATATTGTTAGCTAATTTTCTGATATGCTGGGAGCTGTAGGATCAGACCTCAGACCTGCACAACCTGAGGGTCCCCATCTGCATTTTCAGACTGAACGGATTCTGAAAAGAAAAATCATCTTCATCTTAAACAATCAAATAAAATGAAAAATATTTCTTTTTAAGTTGTTCTAAAGCAAAACGGATTTTCACAACTTTAATGATGGAAGTCACAAAGGGAAGTCCAATCTGCCTCGCATCACTATTAGGGCATATTTGCTGTTTAAGGACACACCAAATGACTGTGGCAGAAACTACTTACACATAAGGCGGCACACTCAAATATACTTTTTTTGTAACTATGTAATATAGTTTTTGACACTAATTTAGGCTTTTAGTAGTCCAGCAGTAAACCTTGAACTCACCATTCCAAAGGGAGAAGTGAACTTGAGCACAGATTTATACCACTTCTTTGATTCTAGAGTCTCCAAAGGAAATTTTGGACATGCATTTGCAAACCACAGATCTTCAAAGTATTATGGCATTACTTTTTAAAAAAAACTAGGAAATGTAATTTATTTGAGAACTGTCTGTGTCCCAGCACCACACCCTTATGAGATCTGGCAACACAGAAACTTAACAATTGAAAATATTTTCATCCATGCACACATGACACATGACACAAGACTGAATTTGATTCAGTCTATGTTAGTTGTGATCTTGCCTGCTAACTAAACATCCTCCCTTTGTTTGACCTGAAACCTTAAACATAAGTCACACACAAACATTTGAAGCCTTTGTTAACCAGAGCTGGACACACACAGCGGGATGTTGTGTTCTACTGTCCTGCATGATCTCTATTATGTAGTAGCTTATCGGCCATTTGCTTTTATATGGAGGAAAACATGCTTACAAAAATAAAGAGCCCAGAAACTCTAGTTAACATGTGGGCAACATGTTGTAGCGTGAGTTACTGAGCACATGGTCACGGGCACCATTTAGTCTCCAGGAGAAGTTGTTTATGATCATTGTGTATGTTCAATGTGATAACTGTTGGTTGCATAGGTCAGTATTTGGATTTTTAGCCTCCAGATCTGTTCTGTACGTGTAATTTCTGTCCCAAATCAACACGTTTTGACCAACATATTTGAGACTGATGCTGAATTTTAGTTATTAGCTTCTATTTTTCATCAGTGGTGCATCGTAAATAATAACTTTCACTTATAATTTGTTTGAATATCAATAACTGTCTTTGAACACTTATTAATACTTGCTAATAAGTATAAATCAATCTTTTTGTTTTTACATAGCTGTGGGCAACAGCAGAACTTATGTTTTTCTTTAATGTAAAAATGTAGACTAGTTATATAACCGTGATAAGTATCAAGTAAAAATATCAATATGTGTATTTTTACGGAAAAATGAGAATGTAGAAGTTGCACAGCTGGTTCTTCTCAAAAACTGACTAAGGTTGCACTATGTTCGCTGCCCAGTGTTAGATATCTGTTGTGAATTGATACTTCAATGGCTGAATCCGAATAATTCAAGAAATAATCAAGAGAATCATCAAAGCTAGAGACTTTTATATCATTCATGACTCTTATCTCATCTGAGCAGATTATCTCTAACAGTCTTGTGCTTGTCTGTTCCACCAAGGCTGGTGATACTGCTCCTTCAAACAACAGAAATCCTCTGATTTATTCAACACAACACACTAATGCTGATTCAACTGCAGCAGAGCATCAATTCCTGTTTGCTGGAGGTTTATCTTAAATGGAAGAAGTGTCTCCTCATAGATGTTAACAGTGGCAAATGCAAAATCTTTTGTGAACTGCACAATGCACGACCAGCCTTTTGGGTGTAGTAGTGTAGTGTAATACGCTCCTTTTGCTGTGCACCAAATTACTAGGGACATCTGTAATTTGATGTATCAGTCAGATAAAATATTGTAGACTTTGGTGTTGTGCTATACTACATGTGCCATAATGTAAGCAAATTTAAACCGGGTGATTTAATTCCGTGTGCACTGAAAAAGGTGACAGGGACATTTATTGTTCCCTACAACTTTCAAGAAGCACTCAACACTCTGAAGCAAGAAATTTTATGAGCCCTGACATTTTCTGACAAGGCCACAGCCTGTGTTCACGTAGCTCTTAGTGACAGATAGATATCCAAATTTCTGCAATGGTAACTAATGAAAGTCACGTCTGTTGCTGCATCTGTTCTATTTACATCCTGCTCTTTGAAGCTTACTGAGTACAGGCTGCACCAAAAGGGTGTTCTTCATTTATTGTCCTGCCTATCGCTTTCTGTCTTTCTTTCTTGGCTTGGAGACTTTTCTTTTTTTTCTCCTGGATAGCTGGAAGCAGTCAAGCCAGTCCTGTGGAGCACTCTCTGCTATGCTGCACTGCACCTACAACAAACCGAATGGGGTCATGACTAAAGGGTATCTGCATGCTGTTGAACTGACACTCCTCTGCAGAGTTGGTGTGTCTGGGTGAGCTGTCTGTATCAATAAAGGTCATTACACCGAATGTTATAACAAACACCACAAATAAAGTACAGTAACTGTAATTAGTTGTTTTTTTGCATTGTAAATACTGTTTATTGTATTATTGTATATACTGAGATTTTCCTTATCTTATTCTTATTCATCCTGACTTAATCTTTTTTTTCTTTTTTTCTGTAAACGAGTGCACTGCAGGAAAGGAATTTCCTGCAAGGGATTGATAAAGTAATTCTGATTCTGATTCTGATTCTGATTTAAAGCAATTTTGTCATTAATTACATAAGATTCTTCCCATCTGTGGGACAGGAGCATTGCTTTGTCCCCAATTGCTCTAGAGATGATATAAAGGCAGTTTATATATCTCACATTACTTTAACAAATTAGCAAAGTAATATAAATGTTAGAGCTGACTGTTGCTACTTTAAGCAGCTTGTGGGCACCAGTCCTGCTTTTGACATCACCAGTGGCAGATCAGAAAACATGTCTTGGCAGGGAGGGCATGAGTATTAATGATAACTGCTAAGGCCGTTCAAGTTAAGTGAAATGAAGGCATAACAAAGAAAATCCTCAATGTACCGTGGTATTTGACGGTTTGCTTATCTTCTTCCACAAATAGTGATTGTCCAAGTTTTGCTTAGCGAGCATAAAATAGCACAGCAGGCCTGTGAAGATCAGAATTGCTCTCCATGTTAAGTAGGGGTGTGTGTGGCTGTTGAGGGAGAAAAAAAGAAAAGGATTTTTTTTTTTTGCCTGGACAGTAAAACTGCATGGATTAAACAAAGTACTTATCTGCCCTATAAGCAACAAAGACGAGCTTTTTCAACAAACAGGCTTACCAACAACAGTAGTAACCACCTCTTGACAATTGCCATGATACGATAAGCTTTTAGAGTTCCGGGTGAAATTGATATCGGAATGCCTTGTTGTTTTAAAGGGGATATAGTATACCCTTTTGTAACTAGTTGGCACATTTTCTTTAGGTCTTATCTAAATGTACTAGACAGGCTTTGGTCAAAATATCTCTTTCTTTAAGCACAGTAGCCCCTCACATGGACTACTCACCCTGCCCACCCCCTCCTTTCCCTTCCTGGGATTGTTGTTAACAGAAGCATAACTTCACCTTATTGTGACAACAGCAGAGCTAACCGCAGGGGAAGACAAAAGTTTGTGTACTGTCTCTGACAGAACCGAGCAACTATATCAGTTTGATCCTGAGTAAGATACTTAATAAGAAGGAGCTCCTGGTGAGATTCAACCATCAAAGCATAAAAAATATGTTAGTGAAGGGTTAGTTTATGAATGCTTGTACAGTGTTAAGGACAAACTGTCATCCTTTCTGTGGCTGACATGAGATTTTTTTCATATGGTGTGCAACTGCTGTATTTGCAAACATAAGGACGCTGTTTCTTCAGTCATACTTTGAACACACTAGTTCGAAAATGTAGATTTAGATAGTTACTTTTATTTATAAGAGAAATTGTTTAGCAGTGTGGCGCTGTAAGTTAGCAACAGATGATATTGTTAAACAATAATTGTTACACAGTTTGTAAAAAAATGTTTCATCAGTGTCAAATCCTAGCTAAACTGAATGTTTCTTAGGGGGCAGTGTATGATATGTAAATCAGTGGAATCCAAAGCACGATCAGGCAGACCAAAAATCAGCCTACCATCACAAGATGAATGCATTAAGTTTTGATCACTGAAACTTACAAAAACAACTTGACAGATGCATGATTTGCTCAATAAGGCCAGACTCCAATCAGCAAAAAAGAGACTATCTAGTAGTGGCCTCAAACGATGACTGATGGGCTCTAAACCACTTCTCTGGAGGAAAAACAAAGCCAAATACTGAGTTATATTTGCATTTCATAATGGATAATAGGGGGAAAAAAAGTCGTATTTACTGATGAAACAATCCAAGTTTGAGACCACTTTGCAGCAGTTTGTAAAACATTTACATGTTCATACAGACTCTTTTTTTTCTGTTCACAAAGAAACTACTTGTCCATAGACGTCCAGTTTTCACACAGCGATGGATATGGGAATAAGGACTACAGTGTGCTGTGATGTTGCAGCAGAAATGCGACAATGTGCAAACACTAGTGGTCCTCTTTTAGTACAGCATACCCACTTCTCCTGGCATCACCATACCACTCACTGGCATTGACAGAAGGGTGTTTGGAATAACGCAAACAAGCAAGAATGAAACTAACAGTGACTTGTGGTACTGATAATAAATGGCAATGATCCACATTGATATAGCACATTTTTTAATGTCTTGGCAAGGCTCTACAGTGTGCTTTATAAAGTGTCTCTCATTTACCCATTCACAAGCACATTCATCCAGCACTTCTTATTTTGTATAAGCAGCACATTTTCTCTATCACACACTCAGAGACCAATATGTACACTGGGAGCAATATGGGGTTCAGAGTCTGCCCAAGAACACTTTGTCATCTTGAAGAGCTCAAAGAGCCGACCTTTGATTGCTGGACAAAAAGCTCTCCCACTTGAGGCTTGACTGCCCCAATGTTCAATTTATAGAAGGTTTTGCCTCTGCAGAGTTGGACATCAGTATGAAAACGACTGTGCTGTGACTGAGGAGAAGCAGAATCCCATTCTTTAGAGCAACAAATCCTCCAATCAAAATTAGCATAAAATGTTGTATGTTTGTTCCCTTAAATACAACCTATAACAGCATCCTCTAAAGTCCCACCCCTACATGCAGCTGGAGGGATCAACTCACATGAGCATATCCACATCATAGCGAATCTCATTCTTAAGCATCTCCTTTAACAAGGCACAGATAATGAGATAATGAGCCCAAAAACAATTCAAAATTTTGCAAGAACTACTTGAGGACCAAAGAGTGCTGCATGACATAGACATCCCTCCAGAGTTGGCTTATCTCAACCGTACTAAACATTAATGAGAACTTCAACATCAAGATAGCCTTCAAGTGCTTCTCATGACAGGTGCTTGAAAAATTCCCAACTTCATAAGAAGTTATATGGAGCATTTTCAGATCATGCTGGGACAACACATGTTATAAGATTTTGCACAAACTCAAAATGAACTCCACTCCAAAGCTATAAGTTGATGGCACGACTGGAGCTTTTTTTTTTTTTTTTCAACTTGATGAAAGTTGGCACAACTTGAGCTGGAACGATGCAAGAACTGCTGGTTTAAAAAACGCTGGCGCTTTCTTTTTCTTTCTTTTTTCAAAATCTTTTTTACCCCCAGATGAAAGTGTTGCTTGGATAATATCAGCCTCCATTCACAGAGGAAACACACTGCAAAACCAGAAATAAATAATGGCATTTCATTTTCACAGCTACATGCTTCAGCAGAATTTTAGATTCCCTTTTTCTTTGTCTTTTATGACTGTATTCAGGCAGCAGGGCACTGTTTTGCATTCTTATACCATTTGGTTTTGCAAGCTGCTCAAAAAACTCTGCTCCAAGCTGCTCTGTGTGCATAACACTTGTTGGGCTGTGATGCATTAATGTGCGGTTAGGAAAATCCACCTATCTCACAATAAACCACTTTATTTTTATTGTAAACACTGCAAATTTACACTGTCTTTGGTAAGAGCCATATTCTATAACTGTCACGTTTTTGGGCGTTTCTTTGTAGTATCTGATTATTTTGCTTATGAATCCATCCACCTTTTCTTTTTCTTTTTTTTTTGCAGGTTCCAAATGTCTACAGCTTCACAATAGGATGTGAATGCACCACCCACAGACGTAGAGCAGCCTACATTCAGTTTTGCTCGATCCCACGCAATAAAGACCCATACCATTACACCACTCTCTCAAGATTGTGTTATATCTGTAATCTTGGCCACAGAATACTAAATCATACATATAAAGACTTCAGACTGAAGTTCAGATGACTTCTCCCAGAGTTCTGTGCACACAGTATTTTTGAATTAGCAAAGACCTGAGTCAATTTCACGTGCATTCAAAACCATCCTCCATGGCAACAAGAGGCAGGTCAAAAACAGAAGTATTTATCTATGAAAGTCTACACTCAGACTCATGTTGTTGGAGCCCCATTCTTAAAGTTACTCATTTGAAAAGACTGACACACTAATTTTCTCCAAGACTGCAACTCTTAAGTACATTTGAGTGTTAATCGGCTTCATGTCTTTGACCTGCAGTACTACATTTGGACACACACATGCTGTAGTGCAGCCCTCTCCTCTGTATGGTGATCAAGTGTAGCAGTTGTTGTAGAAAGAACTGAGCTTTAGAGAACTGGAGACAAGCCCAGCTCTACTGATGCATGCTGCTCCATGGGCATGAATGCAGGTCTGAAGGTTAATTGCTGCCAGATGTTCATCTTCACTAGTTTGTTAATCAAGTGAAACTATCAGCTTCCTGTAAAACCCCATACAAAATGAGACCCAAAGTAAATGAATAATGAGGCTTAGCATTATTCTTGTATGTTCTTCAGTTTAATTTTGGATTCATGTCATGTGTTTGGGGAGTCTATTAAACTGCCCCCATAGAGAAAGATTATTGTTTTAATCTCACATATTGTTATCTTTTCAGGTTTTGGTCTTATTTGATCATTTTATTTGCCCTGATCATGCTCACAATGATGTAGGATTGAAATTTTCCCTGAAGAACTAAAACTAAAGCTCTTTTTTATAGCCACAATGAAAGCATGGGAGTGTCCGGAAAACTTATAGAATGAGAGCGATAGGACTGTGAAAACTGTATCCCAATCCTGAAATAAAAAGTGCCAGCAGAGAGCTAAGAATAAAACAGAATTTGCTTTGAGGGGAGGAGGAATCCGGGCAGACAAAATGGTTTGCACCAGCCAGCCGTCTTCCTCTGTTTTTGGAAAGTGTGTCACCACTGGCAGAAATCCTGATGGCAGCCCTGATTGATGAGGTCAAAGGTTCATTCTAATTTCTGTCTGCATGAAATAACAAAGCTGTAAAATTTTAAATCAAAACTGGGGGAATCTTCCAAATGTATCGCATGCTTAACCACATTAAGCACACTGCTAAATATTTTCAAACGTTATCTTTTGGGTCACTCCATGTCTCATGTCACAACTCAGCTAGGCAATATCCCCTCACTTTCTTTTCTTGCGGAAGATAAAGGAATTTTTTATCTCTTTTGTTACGCTATAGAGGAATGTAGAGCAGAGGACAAAAAACAGCAGCATATAGTGTAAGTATGGCATAGAACATGAGTATCACAGTGTCTATACATCCAAAGCTTAAGATGAACACTCCCTGCAAGATGAAGAAAAAGCTGTAAAACTGCAGAAACAAGAAAATATTGAAATATTGTGTCTAACAGAGAGAATTCACAAAGATATATATATATTTTTGGTTTGTATTAGGCTACAATACAAAAAAAACACAAACAATAATCTACATAAAAGGACAAGTTGTGGTTAAATAAAGTACCACAAACTGTATTTTATGTTCTCTTTGGTGATCAATCTCCACTCCTCCACAAGAAGAAATGTGATGAACAATGTATGAAAAAATGCTGTTTACAGTAATTCACTCCATGTTGGATTTATTGTCAAAATTGCATTAAAGCAACTCCACGTTCTCTGTCAAAAAAGTGCTGAAATGTAAGATCTGGTTACTTAAATACTATATTGAATTAACATGTCCTTATAACCTGAAACATGAAAAATGTAAAAAAAAGAAATCAAATGGAATTCAATCAATATATTGATGTCTCAGTTATTGTTTACTTGCACAGTCAAGCGAGACACTGCAGGCAAAACATTGCTTTTTTAATGCGCTGGTCAATTTTAAGATATTGGATTTGCTGCTTCTGACAAAAGACCTATGATGGATCTGCCAAAAAAAAAATGAAACGACATTGTGCCACATAGTGACAATCCCTCACAAATCAATTCAATAAATGTCCCCATAAGTAAAGATAATGTGACAATGTATCTAAGAATTCTTTTTAAACCCCTGCATTTTACCCATCCTCTGAAAAAGCAGCTGCACATTGCTGCGATTTAAAAAAAAAAAAGACAGAATGAAAAAAAGGTTGTATTTACACAGAAAGGCCCTTTGGAAGTGAATACCTTCTTTCAACAATGGATGAAAAAGATTAGCACACACTCTGTAATTCTTGTATTTTTTTGTTAAAAATGCTTTAGTACTGTAGCAGTATTTGTGCATTGAGGGTGTACTTTCATGGGATTCACATTCCATGCATGTTTTACAAATGCTTTTACCATTACACTTTAACTGTTAAAAGTGATTTATTATTTTTCCTTTCATTGTAGAAGCCACTGTCTGGCCAACACAGACTGGTTTATTTTCTTTCTCATTATCCATTTGCATCTTTGGTCAGACTGTCAAGGACTGGACCAACCTGAATCAACATATATTAAAAAAATAAGTTATTAAACATGCATCTTTTATAAGATTTAATGTACAGTTACTACAATGACTACGCTAACTTGAATCAGGGCATCCCGCCCAAACAGGACACTTTGAAGTGGGTTCCATAGTTTTTAGCTTTGAAGGTGTTCCTTTTTCATCAGAGAAAATACACATTGTGCTTTTTTATATTTTTTATATTTCTGGGAACTACAGCACATTTCTGCAGCCTCACTTAATCCTGGAGGGACAGCATGGCTTCCCAAGGTTAAGAACGTTGATAAACTGCTTTTACTTCACTTCCTAAAGGAGAGACTAAAAGTTCACCACTCTGGGAATTTTGGGGCTGTAAGGATTAATTTCTTTCAATCGGATACACCACAAATACAGACCTTGAGTTTACATTATGCTGTACGAACGCAAGTAGTTGAAGTATTGCGTCATTATCTTAAAACCAGATTACTGTATCTGAAGGATTAACTGGACTTCTATGGAGCTCAATTGTTTAAAGGCATTCTGAATAAACTGAGGATGTGAAAAGGACAGCACTCTCCACAATCTTATTCCAGTCCATTAAAAATCCTTACACTTGTATGCTTAAAACAAAAGTGATACCTTTATGGATCGTGCCAAACCTTGCAGACTTGCAATCAGCACCTGACAGAGGTAGCCAATGGCACTTTGTCAAGTCTGCAGGAAAAATGACAGCGTGCTCAAAACAGGGATTTTGGGATTAACTCTCCTTTATGTGGGAAGAAAAAAGACAGGCTGGATTAGAGGAGAAATGATTTATGTTGAGTTGTGCATGGACAAAAACCAATAAATATTCAATTATAATCCTCCAGTCTATAATCAAGATAACAAATGCCAAAACATAACTTTGGGTTGGCGAAAGGAGGGGGGGGGGGACGACCGATAGATATAAATCAAGCTGAAACATTTTACCGCCGCTTTATGTTTGTGTTTGCTCTGGTGTGATTTATACTGTTCTGTGCATTTGGAGTATAGACATTGAAAGTGATGGTAGTTGAAAAAAGACAACATAAACAGTCCTGTTTTCTTAAGCCATGCGAGCATCCTGTATATTAATATATCAAACAACATACATGTTTGTTGCCTATAATAAACAATAGCCACACACATTACTTAGTGTAAATACTGTAACCCTGTATTTACCACATTCATTTGTAAATATCAGATTTTGCTCCTGTTTTTTTTAGATATCTAAAGATTAAGATTAAGATTAAGATTAAAACCTCTGTTATTTCTCCAAATGCACAGCAGCTCAAGTAAAAGTAATTCACCTACATGGAGGTTACTAGCAATCAAACATGTACTTAAGCCCATATCATTGATACCAAGGCAAATTTTTTTACCTCTGGTGATTTATTTGATTGGGCAAGTAAGTTTACTGTTTCTGGAAATGACATAAACAAGTAACAAATAATGGTGAAACATTGTGTTAGAGTTGTTAATGATGTTAGTAATAATGTATTTGGATTATTTCTGTGTTGCTGTTGTTTTCATGTATATGTCCAAAATTATTCCTACACTTCCTTCGTAATTAATTATTTGCAACACTTTTATTTACCTTCACTGCATTTAGTTACTCATGACTGGTTGTGCCATTTACAGCCAGAGGGAAACTATTGGTGTATTGACTGTGTGTGAAACTTTTGTGTGTAAGCATGCAAAGTAGAATATTTTACTGAGCTGAAAAGAATCTGAGCAGAGGGCAGTAGCAACGAGGAGAGCAATGAAAGCTTAAAAGAAAAACAGAGCAGAGGGACATTAAAGGGGAACAATTTTACACTCTCACGACATGTATTTATTTGAAGTTTAGACATATCACATGTAGTCAGTCTGACTAATGAGAAGGGAGAGAAGGAAAATCTTCTGCATACAAAAGTGGCTAAGTTGATATGTTGGTAAATTAATCAGTAAACTCTTGTGATATAGTCATTAGGGCGACATTGGTCACATTGTTCAAGGCAGCAAATTGAAACCAGCTCTAATGAATAAACAACACAGTCAGTTCAGAAATGACAGCAGAGATGATCCAAGAAGTTAATAATGAAGGTGCAGGGACCAAAGGCGGATATTATTTCTTTTTTAGATAATCCCCTACTCCTTCCAGGGGTGAAGTGCTTTAATCCTATCAAGAAATTGTGGCAGAGATGAATAGATATTTTGCTCTTACCATCAGAGATGGAAAGTTATTTGGCGTAGACAAATTAAGAGAGGCTCATCCTTGGAATACCAAAGAAAAGGGTAAAATGAGGATAGATAACCAATTAGTGAGATGGAGAGAGAGGAAGAAAAAAGTCTCTAAAGACAGTTTACGGCCACCCGGGGTTCCTCCTGCCTTCAATCCGGATTTTACAAGTAATGTGGAAGAGATAGTCTGAGACATGCTTATAGATGTTGCTTCTCTGGACCCCTGTTGGCACAAAACAGTCCCTTGCTGAGGAAGATTAGGTCACACTAGAGAATTGAATCTTAGCCCTGCTTCCTGTTTGCTTTTTCGGTAATTGTCCTCCCTCCCCTTCCACAAGTTGGCTCAAATGACTAAATGATATTGTCTGGGGGAAAAATATTTGTTTTGGTAGATTTGGAATTGTAAGAACATCTGCAACATTAAGCTTGAATCTTCCTGGAGCATAGCTCCTGGAATGCGGGTGAGTCATGCAGAAGTATATTCCTTTATTGTATGCACCGAAATCAATCTTAAGGAAAATAAAGGCAGAATTGTATGCAGGGGTGTTCTTGCTTGCATGCTTGCTCACCTGCATGTTTACTGTAAAAGAAACAGCTGTGGGCTATGATCATCCTCAGTTAAAATGGGGGGAAAAACGAGATAAAGCACACGAAAGAAGAAAAAAAGTGAAAACAAAAGAGCCTTCAGTAATGCTTTGACTGTTCTGCCACAAAGCCAATGACCCCAATCCCAGTCGCCCAAAGATAGGAAAACACATCAGTCATACTGACTCTCAATTGTAAGTTCTCGTTATCTCTTATTCGCTTGAAATTTTCTCTCACTCACAACACCAATACCAGTTCTATCTTTGGTTGCATTGATATTGCCAGTCAGTAGCAGTGATATCAAAACAACCTAAACTGCTCTTTAGTGACCTTTCATGATGTCAGAGAGTTTGACATTTTGTTGAACAAAACTGAATTTTGCTGTCAAATGGCAGCATTGACATTGCAAATACAAATGGCATGTGATGGCAATGATGTACTGTGAATGGCACGTATAGATATGATCTCTCCTTCTGTAAAGGACAAGAGGCACCCCAAAGAGGAATATTAAAAAAAGATAAAGTTAGAACAGGGACGAACATGCAGGAGGATGCCATAAAATCATGTCTGTCATTGATATTGGAAGCACGGGGTATTAGAGTAAAGGTATTAAGAACCGCTCGGGCGTCAGGCCATTCACCTCTAATGCCAGAGGTGATTACGCACTAATTGAAGTAATCTAGTACTGCTGCTCATCATGGTTAAAGATTTCACCCTTTTATCACTCTGGATTGGATGTCATACGGACTTGATGACCCTGGCACCTTTAAATC
Organism: Odontesthes bonariensis; assembly: GCF_027942865.1. Classification (NCBI taxonomy): domain Eukaryota; kingdom Metazoa; phylum Chordata; class Actinopteri; order Atheriniformes; family Atherinopsidae; genus Odontesthes; species Odontesthes bonariensis. The sequence continues at coordinate 14,476,157 of NC_134518.1, read as the reverse complement.
AAGCTGCCCCAGCTAAAAGAAAATGGGAGACAGCATGTTACAATGGAGCAATCTACCACTCTCAAAGACATTTTGCTTTCGGACACTTTTAGCCTTTCACACAAAGTATAGTGGGTTTTTCAGCTGAAGTATATAGTGTTAAAATACCATTGCAATTTAGGCGGTTTAGTGAAGGTGAAGGGATTTAGGGGGTAGTGCCGTGTAAAAGCAGATGTGCTAAAATGGGTTTGGTGGATAAATTAATTGAGATATAAAAATAGCCTTATAGGTTAACAAAATTCGAAAGATCACACCAATATAGATGCAAATGTCCCATAGAGGACTAGAAGCAAGCATCCTCTTGTAATCTATTTGTAGTTGAAATTGAGTTTGGCTTTAACGCTTTTTCCCCCTTAGGCTCAGTGAAATAATGTGCTAAATATAATTCTTTTTTTGGAAATGAAAGAATGTAATGTTGAATTATTCCAGCACATTTAGACTAAGGCCAAAATGAAAACAAAACAGTATTGGTAAAAACTTGAAAAAATGTTTATTCTTCTTTAAAAAAGAATGTGTCCATTTCCCCAACACATACCCACAATTTGAATGTTCATGCAGGCAAATAAGACCTGGAATGACATATAAAGAACATGGGAGGCTGTGAAAGCAAGTGCATGTGAAGTGTAAAAATGGCATCTTTAAGTCGTGATGTAAAAAGATCATATCTTAGACCCGATCATGGATACTTTTCCTTCCAAAGTAGTTTTGGTTTCTAACTCTTAACTTCTAACTTGGTTTTTAAACTGATGTTTCTACTTAAAGCCAAGCAGGAAGTGATAAAGTTTAATTGAAACATGAAACAAAGGCAACGAGCTAAATGGCACCCATGAAGGTGACAATTGTGTTGTAAAAAGACTATTTTAGGCCTAACTATGATCATTTTCAAACTCTATCTAAGAAATGTTATTGTCTAATCCTAACAAGGAAGTGACAGAGAAACTTCATTCAGTCACTGAATTAAACTCAGAGGTCGAAAAAGCCCTTGTCATATGTTGGTCTCAATCTTACAAGGCACACGGCAGGTTAATGTATCAGGACCTGGCAAAAATAAGACTATGTATATCTGTATTTACTACAATATAAATGATGAACAAACATGCTCACAGAAAGACTAAACCAAAAAATAAAATGTTCTAGTTTTTCCTGTTATAAAGTTTGTTTTTTGCGATTTATGTGGCGTATGTGTGAAATCAATACATATGTCAACGGCAACATAATGTGCACTGTACATATAACAATTCAATGTAATTCCAATTAGCAGAAACCATTTTTAAGGCTGCAAAATTCCAATTATTAATTTTTAAGTTATCATGAATAATTATGTATTTCCACGTAAGACCTCAAGTGACAAACTGAAGCTGCTGTTGTAAGGTTATGTATTTCCCATTAGCCCAGATGCAGAGCACTGAAGTCAATGTCTTGAATGTATAAACTTGCTTGTCAACAAATTTGTCTACTTAAAAATGAGTAGGAAGCACATACTTTTTAAGGTTCACAAACTTCTCGAGTGTTGCTGTAATGGTATGAATAATTGTTTATTTGCTTGTTTCGATGAGAGGACTTGCCGTATATAATAATAAAAAAAAAGGTTTTCTGTCAAGGTTCCAAAACAAACTAGTACACAAAGAAAATGAATCAGGTGAAAAAAATATGACATTTTTTTAGTTTACTTTTTTCTTACCTCCTGCCTTTAATAAAATAAGCCATGCTTATGTCAGAGCCATCATCTTTAAGAGTCCATACTATGTTCATTTACAGGTTAAGGAATTTATTTAGTGGGTATAACAGAATAGGTTTTAATGTTTTATAGTTTCACATTTTTGCCACCTTCTGTTTGAAACACTAATTTGAACTTCTGTCTCTGTAAGGCCCCCCTCATAAATTAATGACACTCTGGCACTTTAACAAATAGCATCCCACTCCTACATCTGAGATAAATCAAAGGCTGTAGAGTACTACTAAGTATCAATCAGGATTGCGGATTTAGGTGTGTGTAGGTGATAGGCAAGACAGATGAGGTGACTGACTGTAAATTAGGGCCGGTGGGAGTGGCAGGCTGTGATAGGGTAAGACGAGTGAATGAATGGAAAAAGCCATGCAGAGCAGAACAAATTAACCGAACAAACTTACACAGCGCTAACTGTCGTGGAAAAAAAGAGAACACAAGTTTAATTGTAATGCCTTCGTTCAGACCGAAGCAAGCAGTGTAAGTGGACCACGGAAAAGTGTGGATTGAGAAATCATGTGTCTTCTCTACTGTGATGAGGTGTGTGAGCAGGAAATAGGGGTTTGCCGGTCAGCCTGACTCCTTCACTTGCAGTAACCCCAATTCACAATATTATCACAGTGAAGGTCAGACTGAGAACAAACACAGAATGAAGGAGGAATGGGGCACATGACCACACACAGAGTATCTGAAAGAGCCAGAGAAAGAAATAAAGAGAAGAAAAAGTAAGAAGACAAAGCATAGATCAGTGTGTGTGGCAAGCAATCCCATTACTTGAAAAAAAAAAATGCTTTAAAAAACTGAGAAGGTGTAGTAGTGCAGGCACTTTTTGTAACTGGATCTGTGTTGTTTTCTGGACCAGAAACCTTTAAAAACAAGAGGCTGTCTCTTCTTGTTATGGTGAATACATACCACCTACTTCCTCCCTGCTCCTCATGCTTGCTGCTCTTTACTCCATGTCCTCAGTTTCTGCAGTTTCCAATAGCAACCAGCTGAACTAAAACAGATTTTTGAGTTGACACATTATTATAAAAGACATATTTTCTCCCGTCTACTGTATCCACCTCTGTAGATCACTGTGGAAAAGGCTGCACGTTTGTTCTCTCATGCTCACAGAGTTTCTCAGAGAGAAAAGAGCTCTGCGGGTGGAAGGGATGAGAGGGGAGGGGAGGGCAGACTGTTGCACATGTCTGTTGCCATGGGGATTCTGGCGCAGTGACTATGCAGTAATGCGGCTACGGGAATTGAGGATTTGTTTTCGCAAGGGAGGTTGGGGAAATAAAAAAAATAATAAATGAAGCGAGCATGAGCCGGAGCTTCAGTCACCAATTATGTGGAGGGGGGGCATTTATTTTAGAAAGAGAGTCGGCAAGGATTTACTTAGAGCAAGGTGCTGCCTAAGAGACCTTTGATGTTTTCATACTACCTCACTGTCCAGATTAAATTAAGGCCACCACACGAGTGGTTAGCAGAAAAATCCATTTCAATAAGGGTGAGACAATGGAGAGCTAATGGAGGCTTCATAATTGCATGTTCCCAAGATAAACGTGTTAATCAAATACAAAGCCTGCATAGAAAACAGTAATTTACTGTTCGGGAAGAGGAAGCCGCTCGGAATATTGCCGATATAATCACTGGCACAGATGAATTAATTCTAATTAAAGGTAAATAAACTCTGTCTTTAATTTGCATGTTATGAAACTCAACATCCAGGCCTTTGTAAGTTAGGAAATTGACTTTTTGCTGTCAGGCAGGAGTTTTCAAACATGATGAATTTTTTTAAAAAATGGTGACAATTATCCCCATTATGAAATTCTATGCCCTCCTGTGAGACTCTGCAATCTTTGAAACTGAGCATCATGTTCAAAACTGTGTTCCAGCTTTCCCCAAAATCCATTTAGAGTCCCCTTGGTGTCTCTTTGGATTGTTAGCCTGAGGCAGAATTGCTACAAGTTTTAGAGGCAAACAATGTTCGAAGTCTGTCGGCGTAAGTTAAATATGAGCAAAATCAGATATGAGATGTTGAACACATACTTGTCAATGGCACGTTTAAGCCCAGATGAAGCAACCTGAGTACTTATGACTAGAAGAGCAAATATAACACATCAGTTCCCACCTCACTATCAAATCTGTTTGCACTGAACGGATGAATGAAGATATAACCTTGTCTCAACTTTTTTCTCTTTCTAAATTCTATTCACCTACATGCTTTAAGTGTTTTACTGCCTTATGGTATTGCATTATTTTAGTAGTATTACAAAATGTAGCAATAATGTATCTGCCTTTTTTTAACAGCATAGCAAGGTAGGCATCTGTCTAAGGACCTTCAATTTCACAAAAGTCTCTCCAATAAATAAAAAGCTAGATCAAGAGCTGAGATAGTTTGATTTTTGTGTTGGCAAGAGCTGTTAGTATGCAACGTTTTGCCCAAAAGCACCATTTTTCTGCTGCAGGTACCTTCCCTCCAAAAGATCCTAAAGTTCCCTCCATATCAGGTCTCTGTTGGGTCAGCAGTTCCCAAAAAAAGAATAGAATAAAAAAGAAACATTTAAAATTCAGGATTCAGGATGACCAAAGCCTCTCTCCAGCTGCAGGAACACCTCTTTAAGTTTCAATTTTATTGAGTCAGTTTCACACACACATTTGAAGGAGGCTCTGGACTGTGAGAGAAAAGATTCAAAACATTCTGTCGCTTCTATCTTTCTCTCTGGAAGCTCATCGTACGTGTAACTAAAGCTGAAATCACAGCTGAAATCATATAAACGTGTTACTTTAATGGTGACCATTGATTGATAAGTAGGCCAAAGCAACACTCGAGGAGTTTGTGAACCTAACATTATGTGATTCTGACTCATTCTGAAGTACACTGACCATTTTTTATGCACATTTCCAGGCCTGAAACTGCCTGGAGCAACTTTGGGTTGAGATACTGCAGTTCAAAATTCATGTGTATGACTGTACATGTGCAGGGCTCACATGGAGATTTGTTTTTTTGTGACAGTGATGTTACATGATGTTACATCCCACAACTATATTCTAGTGGTACTAGCTAATCAAACAGAATCCTGTAATCAAATGTATGATTCGTGTACTTGGTCTCGACACTCATATTGATTCAATACCGAAGCTGTGGTACAGCAAGTTTTAATAGTTCATATTTAAGTAAAATAGCAATGCAAAAACAAGTGGGAATCCCAGGTTTTATCATAGAAAATGCAGTTCAAGTATTAAAGGTGGTATTTGTGACTTTAAGAAAAAAAAGCATCAGACCAACACCACGATAAACAGCCAAAGGCAAAAGTAAAACCACACAAACAAATTGATTTTAGATCCCTTTATCCACACTTTTTAAAAAAAATGTAATTTTACAGGAAATATTCTGTAATTTTTCACAGATTTTTCCTGTTTTCAATAAAACAATGGAATTCCAGTAGATTTACAGATATCTTTTAGTAATTTTAGGTTTTATGTTTAAAATTACAGTTAATTATCCGTAATGTAAGATTACATTAATATTATGTTTTTTAATGACAATTTATTGTATTTGTACATCTTTAACTTTAATTTTACATACAATTTTCTTTATGTTTTTACGGGTTTATCACCATTTTCCTTAAAACAATGTAATAACTGTAAATTAACGGATACTAGTAGTAATTTCAATATTTACCTTTAGAATTACATGTAATGACCAATAATATAATTTACATTATTTCTATGTTTTTTACAGGTAATTTAACATGTTTCTTTCATATTCAAATGTAATTTTACAGATCTTTCCTAATAATTTTAATCAAGAAATGTATAGAAAATTACAGAAACCTATAGTTATTTCCACAAAATTTCAGGTTATTTAGCATTTATTTGAAGTGATTTCATGTTTTTTAACTGTACATTACTGAAGAAATACAATTGAAAATATTATTTTACGGAACGTGTACTTTAAATAATGCAGTTTTACAGAAAGTATTCCGTATTATTACAGGTTTTAACCTGTAATAATAGTGCTGACCAATGTGCTGACCAACATATCATTGGGGTCATCAGGTGGGAACCTCCTTTCATTAGTGTTTCGTCTAGTTGCCTTCATTTTTCTTCAATACCTGTAGCTAAGCTTCTTAATACTTAGTTATGTCGCCATGTATATAGGCCTTGTGACAGACTAACCTTACAACCTGACAAAATATGGCCTAGAGTTGCAGTTCCTGAACATAACGGGTCTCCATTTACCCAGAGTTTTAGGTTCTGGGGAGATGGCAATACATCATATTTTGCCCCTATCAAAAATCGAATACTCCTATCCTCCATACTCCACAGCTCTTTCCAACTAAGCTTTTTCTTCTCTACACCTTCCCAATTCAACCACTGTCCCTGCTTAGCCTGAACCACTGCCTTTGTGCCCCATAACATTTCCTCCTGTCTACGAACCTGCTCAACAACTAGCTTTCTCTTCTCCTTGGGACCTGCTCTACTCCCTGGGCCAAGCCCCAAGCCTCCCCGGCCTATTTGCACATTACCCACAATCTCTGCATGTCTAAGAGTTGCTTCTGCCTCCTGAGCTGCAATTCTTGGATTCCATTTACTCTCCTTGGTTGGGTTTGGAACCACCTTACTAACTACCACATCTTTACACCCAGCTAACAGGAGCTCTAATCTTTCCATTTTTTCTGCAACAGATAATGGATTCTCATACACAGACCAAATCAACCTAGGAAGCAATCCAAACTGCAATGTAGCAGTCACAGTGCCGTGTGGATTAAGAGTTCTTCAACCTCTGACGATACCAACATTCCTATCGGGGGATGTTTATGTATCTGGATAAATATCAGATCCTCAATTATTTTCCACAAAGGAGAGAGAGACAGAAAACTGCCTAAGTTACAACGACCTTCGGCCCTTTGAAAGCTTTTTGGGAGTGGAACTAGCAACAGACACTTGCCATAAATTGGAATAAGCTCAAATGAACAAAGAAGCTTTCTTTTGGAAAAGTGGGAGACCTGCCTATCTTATCTGGACCATAAATCGAAGTTGACACTTTAACCCCCTTTTCACCAGAGAAGGGACCAGATGGCTACACACAAACTGAAAAGACCTTACTAAAGACTCACTCTTGGTCGAATCCTAAAACTGTATTAAATGTGTTTGATAACCCTATTCAAGTTCTTTCAGGTTTCCAGCTAGATCACAAGATGCCTATAGAGACAATTTGGACGATTCTGGCTTAAATATTGACGGAGAACTGATCTTGGTGGGAAATGCCCAACTCGCCTATGGAACCACATTGCCCCCTTGTGGTCTGTATTGTTGAATAGTTGAACACACAGACTCAGTAAAATGGACAAGATATATGCAACAATAAAACTTCTAACGATGTCCCGTCGGTATCTATTTGTTATTGTTTGGTATCTCCATTGTTAACACAGAAAAATAACATTGTGTGGTTCGCTATTCATATGTCACGACTTTACAGATATTCATCTGAATTTTGAGACTCATAATCATCTGTGTCATGTTGTGTTATTTGATGTCTTTATATCACAAGTCTATGTTATATCTTTAATCTGCATATCTTAACAAGTTGTGGTGTTTTCAGAATCACCGAGACAAATGTTCTATGAGACGGAATTAATGGAGAAATAAGAGTTTCTTTGTTATATTTAGAAGTCTCTTTAAAGACAGAACAGATCATCTTAAACAGAGACACACAGGCAGACGTCACCACAGTTCAGGCATATCATTGGCTGAAAGAGTAGTGTAAGCCGGCGTCAGGCCCCGCCTCCGCGAGTCAAACCACGGACCCCGCGAATCCAAACTCAGATCAGAGTTGAGAGCAGATTGGATTTGATTTTCAGTTGTTCAGTTTTTCAGATCTGGAGAGATTTGAAGAGAGCGGAAAGATGAGAGGATGAGCTGTGCAGAAGACGACAGGAGGGAGGAAGGAGATGGCAGAAGGACCCAAGGAAAGACGAGAAAGAAAGACCCGAACAAAGATAAACAGAATGAAGGAGTCTGAAGATATACGCTTTCTGTGTTTTGTTCGTTCATCGTCATCCATGTCCTTTTTACGTCGCACGTTCTAACCTCCGCTGTTGCACGCCATCACAGTTTTCCTACCAAGAAAGCCAACTCAAGCAAACTTTTATTAATCTTCTGTGAACTTAAGTTCACTTCATCAGAGAAGCAACGGACCAACTCTGACACTCGGACGAGTTTAATCATCCTGCACAGTGAAGTCAACACCAGCGTTCCCGTCCAGGCAGCTGCTGAGAAGTCCGCTGAAGTCAGCCACAAGGAAGCCCAGAGAGCGGAACCGAGAGAAATCCCCTCGGACCCCGCGTGGTCACCACCTGCCGTGTTCCGAGCTGACTAAACAGAACTTAAGTAAAGTAAGGCCAACCCGTTTTTCACCTTAAAGTGGGTTTGATGGATGTTTCGAGACTCTCACTATTAGAATGATAAATTAGTCCAAGATGTCAGTTTTTAGCTTCAAACAGTGAGCCAGCTATTTGAATAAATCCAGTATCTCTCCATTCCCCATATTTTATTTTCCATTCACTAAGTGTTTATATAATCACCCATAGTCAATGCATCTCCTGTTTGTTTAAGGTTCATGTCTTTGATCATATCGTTTTAATAAATAGTTCATATATCTATATATATGTTATAATCACAGATTGTGTCGTATGCTTTCTTTACGTAGTGTCTATCCAACCAAACGAGAACTTTCACGAAAGTAGCGAGATATGAGACTGATTATTAATTGAAACATTAATTTAACATACCAGGATCGTAAGATTTTGTGTGTTCCTTCATTCGAAGGTGGTGCCCTACATTCAAGGTTTAAGGTTTATTGAGACTGTGAGAACATCTTATAAATCCTTATATTTAATGCATATATAAATGCCCAATATCGCTACAGCAGACACCACAGTTTCAACTTTCCTGGAAGCCCTGATTTATCTATTCTATCCAGTCCCTCAGCAACATTTTTCCAAAACTGCACTGCCAGCTCTCCATCATTCATGTCTGCCTGGTACCTCTTAACTGCCTTATCGCTAATTATTGGAATTTTTTCTTCATCTACAAACTTTCTATCACTTAATTTCCCTCTACTTATTGAGATACTTCTAGACTTAATTGGTTTGATTTTCATACTAGCCCACTTTAGATTTTTATTAAGTCTCTCAAGTATTCTCTTCATACATGGCACAGTTGTAGTCACCAACGTCATATCCATGTAGGTCCTAATTGGTGTAAGGCGCATGCCATCCTGACGTCTCTCTCCAGCTACAACCCACATGGAAGCTCTCTAGGCATTGTAAATGCTAATGGAGAAATCGTACATGTTGCCATAGTGCCTATTTCTAGCCTCTACCAACCTGTTGTGAAACCTGCTGTACTTAGGCAAAGTCTAATATCCTGAAAATATGCTCCTACTAAGTTAACAACCACTACAGGCACTGTAGTAGACATATGCTAGATCCAGAAATGTAACATGCAAGTCTTTCTTCTCAATCTTGGCTGTCTGAATCTGATGCCAAATCATGCTAGTGTGCTCTAAACACCCTGCGAAACCTGGTATGCCTGCCTTCTGCACAGTAATATCTATTAAGCTGAAAACCCTAGTTCACAGCTACAGAAGTTGTTTTTTTTCCCTTTTATTTTATTTTACTATATTCGCTACACTGTAACTTGGTAAAACTCTGTCAGTTTAACTGGTCAAAATGCATGGTAGAATGTAAATATGTCCTGGACATAATTTTATTTGTGTATATAAATAGGTATGGCAACCAGGTCATTTTATTTGACAGCTGAAGTATTAATTGTTAACATGTGCTTTCGTCAAAGCCTTTTCTAACATGGCCAGATGTTAGTCGTAATTGTGTTGCTCTTTGCTGATATATGTTCGTAAAAGTTGTTATCCGTGATATGAATGCGGTCAAACTGCTGTATGCTGCTCTGTGTAATGTCCCACTCATCCTGCATGAGATCTAAGTTTTTTTTTTTGTTTAATTAGTTTTGTTCGAGCATTAGCATGCTAAGTTAGCCTGTTCACTGCTGTCTTCCCTCGCAAGAGTCTGCTCTGTTTTTTCACAATAAAAGTTTATTTCTTTCTATCGCCCCAGGTGTGGAGATGTTTGTTCGTTTGTGTTTAAATAATGTTGTTAATCTCTGGGTCTGCCCTGTACAAGTTTGTTGATGCTAAATTATACAGACGCCTGCTGAATGTGATATTAGTCTATTTGGATTTAAACGTTAAACTGAGATAGTGAAATGTGGGTTTTTAGGTTACCATATTAAGTTTGGTTGCCTAATTGTTGAATCTATTTTTTTTTTTAAAAAGCAGAACTTTAAATACTGAAGCATTGAAAGCAGAAACTTAACCTGTTTAAAGGACCAGTGTATGTTATTTCTTGTAATTTAATTTTACTGTGAGCTGTCACCTTACCGTGGTGGGGGGGTTTGCGTGCCCCAATGAGTCTGGGAGCTATGTTGTCTGGGGCTTTAAGCCCCTGGTAGGGTCACCCATGGCAAACAGATCCTAGATGAGGGACCAGACAAAGAACAGCTCACAAAACCCCTATGATGAACACTATGTTTGGACACCGTGTTCCCTTGCCCGGACGCGGGTCACCGGGGCCTCCCCCTGGAGCCAGGCCCAGGGGTGGGGCCTGCCGGCGAGCGCCTGGTGGCCGGGTCTGTGCCCGTGGGGCTCGGTCGGGCACAGCCCGAAGAAATGACACGGATCCCCCTTCCGACAGGCTCACCACCCGTGGGAGGGGCCATGGGGGTCGGGTGCAGTGTGAGCTGGGCGGCAGCCGAAGGCGGTCTGATCCTCGGCTACTGAAGCTGGCTCTTGGGACGTGGAACGTCACCTCTCTGCTGGGGAAGGAGCCTGAGCTGGTGCGTGAGGCTGAGCGGTTCCGGCTAGATATAGTCGAACTCACCTCGACGCATGGCTTGGGCTCCGGAACCAGCCTCCTCGAGAGGGGTTGGACTCTCTTCCACTCTGGAGTTGCCCGCGGTGAGAGGCGTAGAGCAGGTGTGGGCATACTTATTGCCCCCTGGCTGTGCGCCTGTACATTGGGGTTCACCCCGGTAGACGAGAGGGTAGCCTCCCTCCGCCTTAGGGTGGGGGGACGGGTCCTGACTGTTGTTTGTGCCTATGCACCGAACGGCAGTTCAGAGTACCCACCCTTTTTGGAGTCCCTGGAGGAGGCACTGGAGAGTGCTCCTCCGGGAGACTCCCTCGTCCTGCTGGGGGACTTCAATGCCCACGTGGGCAATGACAGTGAGACCTGGAGGGGCGTGTTTGGGAGGAACGCCCCCCCCGATCTGAATCAGAGTGGTGTTTTGTTGTTGGACTTCTGTGCTCGTCACGGACTGTCCATAACGAACACCATGTTCAGGCATAAGGGTGTCCATATGTGCACTTGGCACCAGGACACCCTAGGCCGCAGCTCGATGATCGACTTTGTGGTTGTATAGTCGGACTTGCGGCCGTATGTCCTGGACACTCGGGTGAAGAGAGGGGCGGAGCTGTCAACTGATCACCACCTGGTGGTGAGTTGGCTCCGCTGGTGGGGGAGGAAGCCGGTCAGACCTGGCAGGCCCAAACGTATTGTGAGGGTCTGTTGGGAACGGCTGGCGGAATCCCCTGTAAGGAGGAGTTTCAACTCCCACCTCCGGCAGAGCTTCAACCATGTCCCGGGGTAGGTGGGGGACATTGAGCCCGAATGGGCCATGTTCCGTGCCTCCATTGTTGAGGCGGCCGACCGGAGCTGTGGCCGTAAGGTGGTCGGTGCCTGTCGTGGCGGCAATCCCCGAACCCGCTGGTGGACACCAGTGGTGAGGGAAGCCGTCAAGCTGAAGAAGGAGTCCTATTGGGCCTTTTTGGGCCTTTTTGGCCAGTGGGACTCTGGAAGCAGCTGATGGGTACCGACAGGCCAAGCGGAACGCGGCCTCGGCGGTTGCTGAGGCAAAAACTCGGGCTTGGGAGGAGTTCGGGGAGGCCATGGAGAACGACTTCCGGACGGCCTCGAGGAGATTCTGGTCCACCATCCGGCGGCTCAGGGGGGGAAAGCGGTGCACCGTCAACACCGTGTATGGTGGGGGCGGGGCTCTGCTGACCTCAACTAGGGACGTCGTGAGTCGGTGGGGGGAGTACTTCGAGGGCCTCCTCAATCCTACCGACACGCCTTCCGATGAGGAAGCAGAGTTGGGGAGCTCGGACGTGGGACCTCCCATCTCTGGGGCTGAGGTCGCCGAGGTGGTCAAAAAACTCCTCGGTGGCAAGGCCCCGAGGGTGGATGAGGTCCGTCCTGAGTTCCTCAAGGCTCTGGATGTTGTGGGGCTGTCTTGGTTGACACGCCTCTGCAGCATCGCGTGGACATCGGGGGCAGTGCCTCTGGACTGGCAGATCGGGGTGGTGGTCCCCCTCTTTAAAAAGGGGGACCGGAGGGTGTGTTCCAACTATAGGGGGATCACACTCCTCAGCCTCCCTGGTAAGGTCTTTTCGGGGGTACTGGAGAGGAGGATCCGACGGATAGTCGAATCTCGGATTCAGGAGGTGCAGTGTGGTTTTCGTCCTGGCCGTGGAACAGTGGACTAGCTCTATACCCTCCGCAGGATCCTGGAGGGAGCATGGGAGTTCGCCCAACCGGTCTACATGTGTTTTGTGGACTTGGAGAAGGCGTTCGACCGTGTCCCTCGGAGACTCTTGTGGGGGGTGCTCCGGGATTATGGAGTGCCGGACTCCTTGATATGGGCTGTTCGGTCTCTGTATGACCGGTGTCAGAGTTTGGTCCGCATTGCCGGCAGTAAGTTGGACATGTTTCCTGTGAGGGTTGGACTCCGTCAGGGCTGCCCTCTGTCACCGATTCTGTTCATAATTTTTATGGACAGAATTTCTAGGCGCAGCCAGGGCGTTGAGGGGGTCCGGTTTGGCGACCTCAGAATCGGGTCTCTGCTTTTTGCGGACGATTTGGTTCTGTTGGCGTCCTCAGGCCGTGACCTTCAGCTCTCACTGGAGCGGTTTGCAGCCGAGTGTGAAGCGGCTGGGATGAGAATCAGCACCTCCAAATCCGAGACCATGGTCTTCGGCCGGAAAAGGGTGGAATGCTCTCTCCGGGTCGGGAATGAGATCCTTCCCCAAGTGGAGGAGTTCAAGTATCTCGGGGTCTTGTTCACGAGTGAGGGACGAAAGGAGCAGGAGATTGACAGATGGATCGGTGCGGCGTCTGCAGTGATGCGGGCTCTGCACCGGCCCGTCGTGGTGAAGAAGGAGCTGAGCCAGAAGGCGAAGCTCTCGATTTACCGGTCAATCTATGTTCCTATCCTCACCTATGGTCACGAGCTGTGGGTAGTGACCGAAAGAACGAGATCGCGAATACAAGCGGCCGAAATGAGTTTCCTCCGCAGGGTGTCTGGGCTCTCCCTTAGAGATAGGGTGAGAAGCTCGGTCATCCGGGAGGGGCTCGGAGTAGAACCGCTGCTCCTCCGCATCGAGAGGAGTCAGATGAGGTGGCTCAGGCATCTAGTGAGAATGTCTCCTGGACGCCTCCCCGGTGAGGTGTTCCGGGCCCGTCCCACTGGGAGGAGGCCCCGGGGAAGACCCAGGACACGTTGGAGAGACTATGTTTCTCGGCTGGCCTGGGAACGCCTCGGGGTCCCCCCAGAAGAGCTGGAGGAAGTGGCCGGGGACAGGGACGTCTGGGTCTCTTTGCTCAAGCTGCTGCCCCCGCGACCCGATCCCCGGACCAGCGGAAGATGATGGATGGATGGATGGATCATTTTACTGTACTAAATTGATTATTTTATTGTAAGATTTAAGTTAAAAAGCCTTTTCTAGCTCACACACAGCTCGCGATTTCTGTGTTTCTGTTTGTCTCCGCAGTTGCCAAGTAAAGATTTAGAGATCCAGTCCTGACTCCTACGTCTCCTTTCCAACTCGGGACACAACAGAGACATACAATGGAGATGGGTTACATATATTTAATTTATGATAGAGGATGACTCCCAGTGATAATAACTACTCAACCCAATGAGACACAACAAAGACTGTGCTTCTCTTGAGTGGAATTACTGTCCTATTTCCTTGGAGATGGTAAGGACAAATAACATTTTTCCAATCCATAAAACTAGATTCGAGCTTGCAATTAAAGCCTGTGCAGATGGACATACTTCCTACCTGTCTCAGTGGAGATGCACTGGCTGTCATTACCACCAGAGGTGCAGCAAGACTACAATGACTATAGATAAATTACATTTTTGGTACATGTTAATTTGTGAGCTTTTATTAGCTTTGGACAGAGCCAGGCTGACCTTTTTTCTCCTGTTTCTCCATATGTGTGTGGGAGCTGCTTGTATTGATGTCATGCCTGTAAAAAAGCAGACTTCGACCTGGAGAAGGTAAGACCATATTTATTTCTCTGTAAAACTCAGTATATAACAGCATGAATCTATTTCAGAAAGATAAGTGTTATCAGGATCTGTGATTGACATGTTTAATGTTTTAATTTGAGCAAATCTTACTTTTAAGAATATAATGTTGATAGGAGTAATGTGCTGAGTGTAATCTCTAAAGAGAATATTTATCACTCTTTATTTCTGCTCTTCTGTGTCTCTCTTAGTTTGGAAATAAAGTGGCACATTGTTGGCTTTGTTAGAAATGCTCAGCGGCTTGTTGATCTCAAGGCAGACCCCAGCAGCCGAGCAAGTGAACAGACAGTTTGAAATGATCTGACAAGTTTCTCACACACAGTATGTATTGCCCAAATTGAATGTATTCTAAAATTATTTTTACATTTGTTTGATTTGCAAGAAATGGTTACAAAGTTTAATGGCCATGACCTAAGTCCAAATATTGCTGATCGTCTTCATAAGCTCCTCCTGTGCTTCACAATTGTGGAACAGAGTCAAGCTCCCAATCCACATTCATTGCATTGAGAAAAAGGCCCCAAAATTACTAGGGATGCACCAATGCATCGGCTCCTCTGTAACTCAGTGGGGTTAAGCACTTTGGATCGCCTTGTTGCTGAAAAGTGCTATATAAATAAATTTCACTTCAGTTCACTTCACTACATGGCACTGAAAGGATCAGATATTTGGCTAAATTACAAAAGACTGAGTTATTAAGTGCATATAGACACCTTAATCTGACAAGAAATTGGATTGATACTGTTAAGCTGGGCATACACTGTGCGATTTTTTTCAATCGCGGTATTCAGCTGCTGCTCATACTGTACGAGTGAATCGCAAGGGTTAAAACGTCACAGCTCACGATTCCTGTTCTCACACTGTACGACCCGATGGTCTGATGCGATCTGGCTGCTCACACTGCACGACACGTCGGACTCGGTCGCCGGTCGCTGCCATGCTGTTCTGTTGTCTTCTTCTTCTTCTGTTGACAATTTTCTCTTCCGTACCTATGTTCGCGCATGCGTAGTGTGACAGGATGAGGTAAATCGGCTCGTGCAACTGCTTCAACTGTGCGAGAGCCTCACGAGGGGCGACCAGGATTTCAAACAAGTTTGATTTTCATCCGATCAATCGGGAGGTGGTCGGGAGGGCTTAATCGTTTGTCGTTACCCCCAGTATACTACACGATGCGAGACGCACGATTGAGCCAAAACTCGGCCCGATCTCCAAAATAGTCGCATGAGTGAAAATCTTGTCGACATCGGGCCAAAAATCGCACAGTGTATGCCCAGCTTTACTCGGATCGGATTAAGACCCCGAGATAACTCGGTTGAAAGTCAAATTAAACCTATTTGTAGACGCTGAAGCACGTGGTGAATTAGACTTTGCGTTCTGCGCATGCTCGAGGTTTTTTTCCCGGGGTCGGGAACCAGAAGTCGCCATCGGTTCCCTGTTGTAGTCGCCATCGGAAAGAAAAACACAGCGATTGAGAATGCGCCGTTGTGCATCGCATTTGTGCAATAAGCATCTCATCACAAATTAAATATACAAAATATAGAGGGACGTAGCTTCATCTTGCTCTTCATTCACCATTTTCTCGAATGCCTGAGTTAGGTGTTGAAGGGGTCAACCGGAAGTGGCTCTATCGATTTTGGAAGTAAAACACTATATTGAACAATTATATAAAGTAACTGCTGAATACCTTACATTTACAGAGATTGCCTTGTGTTTTTCTTTCAAATTAAATTGTTAAACAGTTTTTGTTCAGTTTACTAAAATGATTGTTTAATACCATAAATTTACAGATATTATCTTTAAATACACATAATGTATTTTGATGGACAGTGTTTAAGTTTCCATTGTCCAATTCACTGAAATAACTAATACTGTAAATGTGCAGAAATTCCTATTTGATTAAAGATGCATATTTTGTTTATACATGTGTCATTGTTGTTTTACATTTATGCAGCAAATCAGTGTAGATGGACAAGACGGTTTCATGAAATGACTACTAAATACCCTTAATTTACAGGGATTGGCCTTAAATACAGCTATTTTTGATGTATTTTTAATGTACTCTGCTTTTTTACCCACTGTCCAATGAACATTTTTAAATCTTGTAATTCTTTAAAATTACAGAATAATACTGTAAATGGGCAAACGTTTATCGTTGGTTTAATGCATTTATAGCATTTTTATACATTATTTCTCAGTCATTGTACATGAAAGAACAATATTTAAACAGGAAATTACTCTAGATAGATGAGGCCATTCCATGAAAAAAATACTTCCTTAATTTACAGGGACTGACCTTAAATGTGGCTATTTTTTATGTATTTGTAATGTATTTAGCTTGTTTTTCCACTGCCTAATGGTTGTTGTTTAATATACTAATTCTCTAAAATGTCAGATTAATACTGTAAATGGGCAGACATTTACCTTTACTTTTATGAACCTAGTTCGTTTTTATATGTTAAAACTTTGTTATTGTACATGGAAAACATAGTATTTTAACATGAAATTACTGTAGATGGACTGGGCTGTTTCCTAAAATAAATAATGTCTACCGCAAAATTACAGAGATTAATCTGAAAGTTATCTTATTTTAATGTTTTTTGACATAAAATGTATGTTATTTTACAGTATGATGGCATTCATCAACTATAATACAGTATACTGTATTTTAAGTCATTTTGACTGTACAATTTATTCTGTATTTTTACAGTTATTGTATGTAATTCTGTGATCCAGTTATTTACTGTAAATTTACGGTATCCGTTTGCAATCTTTGCTGCCAGTGCTTTTACCGTTTTTTTTTTTTTTTACAGTGCATGCAAAAGTTTATCTGTAATAACTCTGTGTTATTCAGTGGAGGAAAAGCTAGAATTTTGGATGCTTCCAAAAGCGAGGACAAAGACATATACATGTCTGTTCCAGACAATAAAAACAAAGAGATTTAGTGCTGCAAATATATGTCATGCAAAGGGACAGAGGCTGTGCACTGCAGTGTAAACATTAATACAGTGCTATGTCCTCACATCGTGAGTTGTCTGCTGCTGTATTAAGTTTAAAAATAGCATATATTGAAATATATTTACAATCAAAAAATGAACAAATAAAAAAGTTGTACTGATACAGTCACGTATGGCATTCGATTTTGTACTTGGTGAAGAGCCAAGTTTCTATTCTATATGCTGCGGGTTTGCTCAGTCTGTAACACTCAATCACAAGATTTGTACTTAAGCACAGCACTTACATACATCCACTTAGTTACATTTTCACCACTGAATTTCAAACATGCATTTAATGCTCACTCCTCAGAGAAGTAATTGACAGTGGTGCCAGGGAGAATTTATTTCTGTGCAGCTTACAGATGGCATCCACTTTAAAACCAGCTTTTCTGCTCTGTTTAACAGCTACATTTGTGCATGTGGTTAGCCTAGTTATTATGACACATACTGTATAACCACAGTGTCCTTTTTTGATTCATGAGCTTTGCTGCATGTCATTCTACCTCTTCTTCTAATGTTTACTGTCTGCTTAAGAAGGTGAGACAAAAGTATTATAAATGCATTAAAGTTGGGAATAGTGGGTAGAACAGTAATGGTGTATTTGTGCACTTTGCTTTTTATTAAATTTCATCATGTATCTTAGCCATTTAAAAGCTTTCGGTTAGCCTTATAACATCATCTCTCAATGGGCATGGTGAGAATCACTTAAGAACTTCAAAGCTGCAGTGAATTCACCACCATACAATAAGTCACATACATGCTTTTCGAACAAGGACACGAACATCTTTGCTTTATTATTGGTCTTTTTAAAAAGAAAAACTTATTTGACGAGTGTCTCTTAAATACTGTATATGAAAGTAGAAAAAAAAATCTATGAAGAGCTTATACTAAAAAACACCATCCAACTCTAAAGCCACATGGCTGAAAGTAAAACACTAGAACTCACATATTCCTCCTGTCCAATAGCTAACTAATGCTCTGACTTCAGCAGAAAATACATTGTTCATTAAAGGCATTTTACTAATTTTAACAGCAGTTGCCTTTAATTTCTGTCAGTTTATTGATGGCTTGCAAATCAGACAGGAACAAAAGATCATTTAACTTAGACCTCTCCCTTTTTTTTTTTTGCTTCAATCATCTCTTCTTTAAAGCCAGATGTGTTATAGTCAATGCCTGCTGTAAGTACGGTCTGGTAAATATGACTAATAATAAATAAAACACTATCTTATGACTTTGTTGTCATATAAGACTGCAGTTCAGAAATTTCATTCCCAAAGCCAGCTAAAAACTGGTAATCGTTTGACTGCAATAAATTGACTTTTCAGCACAAGTCGCAAATGCCTGATGTAATCCAAATAAATCACTCTGCTGTCATGAAGGGGATGTGTTAGTGAGTTTATGTGTGTGTGTGTGTGTGTGTGTGTGTGTGTGTGTGTGTGTGTGTGTGTGTGTGTGTGTGTGTGTGTGTGTAGGACCCAAACACAGAAAAAAGTGGCAGGAGGCAGTAGATGACGGCAAACAAGACTTTAATGAATTACTTAAAGCTGAACAAAAAACACTGCTGAGAGAGGAAGACCAAGAAAGTCCATGTGCGAATAGAAAACTGGGAAAAAAAACAAACAAAGAAAAAATACTAGATGACTGGGGACTAGAACTGAATAGAATAACTAATACAATGATCTGGCAAATAAGTAAGGAACCCATGTGGAATAAATGCAGACTTATTACAAATGAAGGACAAGTTGCGGGGGGTGGGTCGGAAACTGAGTTGTGTTTGTCCATTCGTTCACTATATAGAGTCAGCCATTTTGTAGTGCTGTTAGAAATATCTACACCTAATTAAGATAAAAACAAAAGCAATGATAACAATGAAACCCAAACAGCCCGTAGAGAACGAGAAAGCATAGATAGAACATGATATAAGAAACCAAAAAAACAAGATAATAAGTAAAACCCTAAACATACATAACCATTGACCGTCATATCTGTATCCAAATGTTACCAGTAAACACTAGTATGTGGCTGCTATGGCTGCATTCAGTTCTTAATCTCAAGACTCCCAACAGACAAGGGAAAATCCATATCCCAAACAAAACCCTGCGAGACCTCATAACAACATGAGAAAAAAGTAACATTTTCTTGACATATTCATATGTCACACACTTACATATGAATCATTCCAGCACAAGAAAAACTAAAGAAAAAAAACATGTTGTGTTGTATCTACACATGATACGTGACAAACTTATCAAAGAGCCACATTTTCTTGGCAATACATGAAGAAACAAAGTCTGCACTAAGAAAAAAAAAAAGCAATGGCAAAATCCGGAAGGAATCAATGTATCTTTTCTTGTTTCATCATAGTTAAGATCTCACTTTATGGTATAGAATCAAAATCTGAAAAAGACGTGGAATAAAATATTCTCACTTCGAGCATTACATACTAGAACCAAAAGGTGGAGATGGCTGAGGCAGGATTTCTTCCACAAATTTTAATATGATACAGTAAAGTCACTGAAAAATGTGCTCTCCCAAACAGAAGGGATTGACTTTAAAGGGTTGTGACTTTTGCACAGCACTGAAGGTTTAGATAAACTGTTGACCCACAGCAACACATCTTGTGCATGGAATATTAGAAAAAAGGAAATACTTTGCTTCAGTAAACACATTAGTGTCAATTTGTGTGTCAGTCCCTGAATGGCGCAAGCTATTTGGTTCACCATTTTAGATCTGACATAGGTCTGACAGGAGGGATTTAGTCAGAGCCTAACCTTTAAGTTACCCTGCAGATCATGAGGAAAAACAATAAAGTTTCCTTGGCACTAAGACAGGCACATGCTGGTAACAACAATGTACTGTATTATCATAATTGTAAACTACTAAACAGACAGCGAGTCGGACTTAAACAGTTAAAAAAAAACAAGTTGCTGAAGTGTTGTCAAAGAAATTAGAGAGGAAGATAACTGTGAATCTGTGGGTCTTTATCTATTTTGCAATTTCAGCTTTTTTTGATTCAAGAATAAAAACTCAGCAAATACCAAATGTCAGTAATGAAGCCAATTAAAACTTTTCATCGAAGTCTTAGAAGAGGCCTCTATACAGGCAGACAGTTGAGTTAACCTGTGTTTTTTTATTTTGAGAGAGTGCATTACTCCGCTTGCGTTTCGGGCCTGAACAAAGCCTGGGTTATTTTCACCTTGAGTTGAACACTGAGAAGGTAACAAACAGTAAACATATGTGTAGCAGTCACAGTGCCGTGTGGATTAAGAGTTTTTCAAACTTTGACAAAACCAACATTCCTGTGGGGGATGTTTACGTATGTGGATATAAACCAGATCTTCATTTTCTTTCCACAAAGGAAAAAGAGACAGAAACTGCCTAATTTACAACACCCTTAAGAGCTTTTGGGGAGTCGAACTCACTCTTGGAAAAGTGGGACACTTACTATCTTATCTAGACCATAACTCGAAAGTTGACACTTTAACACCCCTTTTCACCAGCAAACCGACCAGATGGCTACACACGAACTGAGAAGACTCACTTTTAGTCGAATCTTAAAACTATATTAAATGTGTTTGATAACCGTGTACAATTTCTTTCAGGTTTCCAGCTTGATCACAAGACGCATATAGAGACAATTTGTACGATTCTGGCTTAAATATTGACAAAGAACTGATTTTGGTGGAAAACGCCCAACCTGCCTGATGGAACCACATTGCCCCCTAGTGGTCTCCAGTGTTGATTAGTTGAACATTTAAATCCCAGAGGACTCAGTAAAATGGACAATATATGCAACTAGTAACTTCTAACGATGTCCCTTCGGTATCTATTTGGTATTTGTTTAGTATCCCCATTGTTAACACAGAAAATGAACATTGTATGGCTCACTATTCATATGTCACGATTTCATAGATATTCATCTGAATTTTGAAAGTCATAATTGTCTTTATCATGTGTGTTATTTTGATGTCTTTATATTACAAGTCTATGTTATATCTTTAATCTGCATATCTTAACAAGATGTGGTGTTTTCAGAATCACCGAGACAAATGTTCTATGAGATGGGAGTAATGGAGAAATAAGAGTTTTCTTTGTCTAAATCCAGAAATCCCCATATAGCACAGATCACCTTACACAGACATGCACACAGTTCAAGCATGTCATTGGCTGAAAAAGTAGTGTAAGCCCCGCCTCCGAGAGTCAAAACCCGGAACCCGCGGAAAACACACTCTCTTGTGCGCTCTCTGGCTCTCTAGTTCTCTCGTTTGCTGGCTCGCTTCAGGCGTCTTGTCTCTTCTTCGTTGTTTTCCAGAAGCACGCTCTTGTTTTCAGAGGGAGAACAATGGAGAATTGATCAGATGAGTTGCTCAGAGAGATTTGAAGAGCACGGAAAGATGAGAGTATGAGCCGTGGAGAAGACGACGGAGGGGAGGAAGGAGAAGGACGGAGCAGGACCCAAAGAAAGACGAGGAAGACCCGAACAAAGAAACAGATTGAAATACTCTGAAGATGCTCGTTTTACGTGTTTTTGTTCGTCCCTCGCCATCCACGTCCTTATACGTCGCACGTCCTAACCTCGGCTGTTTCACGCCATCATCACCTTTTCCGACCAAGAAGCCAACTCCAAGCAACCTTTGATTAATCTTCTGTGAACTTAAGTTCACTTCATCAGAGAAGCAACGGACCCACTGACATCAGAAGATTCGATCATCTAACAGCAAAGCCCTCAACACCATCGTCCCCGTTTCCCGGTGAAAGAAGCAACTGAGAAGTCCGCTAAAGTCAGCCACCACAGCCAGGAAGGCCCAGAGAGCGGAAGAGAAATCCCCTCGGACCCCGCGTGGCCGATGCCGTGGTCCGAACCGACTGAACAGAACTTCAGCACAGTAAGACCGACCCGTTTTCACCTTAAAGTGGGTATGATGGATGTCTCGAGGCTTTCACAGAATGATAAATTAATCCGAAATGTCAGTATTTAGATTCAAATAGTCAGCCAACCCAAACTATTTGAATAAATCCAGTAACTCTCCATTCCCATATTTTATTTTATATTCACTAAGTGTTTTATATAATCACCCATATTCCATGCATCTCCTGTTTGTTTAAAGGTTCATGTCTAAGATCATATCATTGTAATAAACAGCTCATATATATATATATATATATATGTTATAATCACAGATTGTGTCGTATGCTTTCTTTACGTAATGTCTGTCCAACCAAACGAGAACTTCACGAAAGTAGCGAGATATGAGACTGAATATTAATTGAATATTAATCGAAAGATTAATTTAACACCAGGATCGTAAGATTTTCGAACAGTTTTCCTACCGGACTGTGACTTAAATTAAGTTAAAACCTAGGTAGGTGGTGCCCTGAATTCGAGGTAAGGTTTATCCTTATATTTGATATATATAATTGCCCCGGTAACGCTACATATGCCATCTCTATGGAGGTGATCCTTTGGGAGGCTGAAGCTAATCAACTTAACAGTTTTACCTTGCTGGGACAGATGTAATAGACTTGGGAATTTGAGCTTTGCCCCTGTTTCATTGGGAATCTTTCTGTGGAGCACTGAGTGTGGAGCCAGTTATAGAAATGTAGCCTATATCGTCTACAGGGGATGTTCCACCACATGAGCCTATTGAAAATTCATAAAAGGTTCTGTTATCAGGATGTGCGTCTCGGTTTTGATCTTTAACCAACTCCCTACACCCTTTATGACTTATATTAACACTGACTAAAGTCTCCCAGTAAGTCAAAAACCATCCAGCCTGCTGTAACTTCAAGAAATAAAAATTCAAATGCTGATATTTAAAACTCTTTCTGGAGGAAATATAGACTTAGTATGCTCTCAGAGACACTGCATATGTGGTTTAAATATCAAATGGGATTCTGGGTTAAAGTCGTAGAGATAATTCTCTTGACTCCTTTTCAATTTCAATTTGCAGGACCCATCCCAAATATAAAATGTATCAAAGGGCTTATAATCTGGGCTACACGGTGGTGTGGTGCTTAGCACCTTTCTGTGTGGAGTTTGCATGTTCGTGTATGCCTGGGTTTGTGTCCGGGTAATCCGGCTTCATCCCACCGCCTAAAAACATGCAGGTTAATTGGTGACTCTAAATTGACCCAATGAGTGAGTGTGAGTGTGGCTGGTTGTTTCTTTCTATGTGGCCCTGTGATGGACTGGCGACCTGTCGAGGGTATACAGTGCCTCTAGCCCATTGACACAACCACACACAACCTTCAGTTTTATTAAGTGGTCATATTGAAAGGATGGATGGATAGGTTTATAATCTGTTTTCTGATATAATCAAAGGTGCCAGGAAACACTGGACAGCGTCTGAATATTTGAATGAAAAAGGCTGGGTAAATGCAATAGTTGAGATTGCTTTGTATTTGAATTGTTGAGTGCATGCTTGATACACAAAAAAGCAACATGGAAGATGAGAGACCCCACAGGATTTTTTTTAGATTCACATTAAGACTTTTGGAGCTCTTCTCTGGCCTCCACAATGGCTAGGACACCTGCACACATCGTTAAAAAAAAGTTACTAAAGACATAGGTAATAAATATGGACACACTTGGTGAATGTTTGGGTTATAATTTCAGGTGCACTCACATGAAAACATGCATCATAAGCTGTGGGTCTGTCATGCCTCATTTACAGAGAAGGAGCCACATTTAAAAAATTTATTCTCAGAAATACCATATTTGGTAGAGAAGCTATGAATTAATATTTATGTGTGGAAGGGAAGAGTAAAACCTCCCTTAGACCTTTCATGGTTTCCTTAAATGAATGCCCATAGACTAGCACTCTTGCCTTTTTTCCCTCAATTTCTCTGGTTCACTGTCATTTTCAAATTTGTGTCTGCACTGGGAGCGGAGACAGTGCAATTTAACTTGACTCCAAGCCAGTTTGTGAAGACAGATGATGGACTGAACACAGTGTAAACGTTGTTCATAACAGTGGTTGAAAATGAAAGGGAAAGTAAACCCAGTGGTTTTCTTAATATAGTTTTTGCTTGTTTAGCTGAATGTTTATCAACACTGACAGCATCATAAATGGATGAAATATGTTTTAGATTATATTACACTATACCTTCTATAAAGGTATATCAGTACTTTGTACTTATGACTTATAGTCATGATCTGGGGTGTTTTCTTACTTCCCAAAGCCTGTTCAGGCCAATATCATGAAGAAAGACGAGAGGACTTGAGTAAATCCTCAATGAAATCACATTTTATTATAATATATAATTAGTACGAGTCTCCGAATTATGTACAGCTTTTACTGCTTGTTGCCTTGACAACATTGAATTAACAATATTACAAGGACTGAACTAGTTACAACCAACCTGCTGACATACTCACTAATGAAAAAAGGAATGATTCAGTTACTAAACAGATTCACATACAGTTAAAAACAAAACATATTTGTTACAAACAGAAAACAGCAAGTAAAGGTCAATTATTTTCTTTTGTCTAAGGATGCCAGGTGTGTTCATGTGGGTGGCCACCCTGTTCAGCTCACGTCCTCTACCAGAGACTTTGGAGCATGAGTGTTCAATGCTGTTGGAGCCATTCTTCCAGTTTGTGGGTCACATCCCTATCCCAGAGAGTCTGATTACCACTCGTGCTACTGTTGCCTTCACTTCCCACAACTTTTCAACTTTCCCTTTCAGTCCTTTGTATTTCTCAAATGTCTCATGTTTCTTCTTCCCTGTTTTGTGTAATTTGGAATTGCTACATATGTCACTATCGCCTTCTTCTGTAGTTTGTTGAATACTACGATATCTGGTTGCTTAGCCATCACCAGTTTCTCAGTCTGATTCTGAAGGTCCTACAGGATCTTAGTTCTGTCATTCTCCACCACCTTTCGAGGTATCTCCCACTCTGATTTGGTACTTCAAATCATACTCACTACAGATCTTCCTGTACACTATTGCTGCCACTTGGTTATCGCGTTCCATGTATGCCATACCTGTATGCATCTTATGCCCTGTTGCTGTGGGTTAGACCGTCGTGGAGGTTTCTTTGGGCAGCCTGCATTTTAGTTCCTGCCTGGTGTGGCAGACCCCGGCCTCAGTTGCTCTTGTGCTCAGCACCTACCCTCAGGATGCCATGATTATTGTGTCCGTGCTGTCTTTCTGATCAACCGTTTCTTCACAATGATGGGTCTACTGAATATCAGCCACATCTTCATTGTGTCAGTTGTACATGACCTGCAGGGGCTTACTCTTCCACGATGGTTCCTTCTCTTATTCTACTCCCATACTTGGATTCAGCTGCCTGAGGCATTCATTTTTTCTCTTGGGATCATCTTCCAGATGTATCCCTGGATCTTTGTTGTCTCATACTGGATCGTGGCTCTGATGCTCACAAACCGTCGGCCTCCCTCTTTTGCTTAGTATACAGTCTCTGGGTGCTGTGCATGGGTGAAACGCTCCATACGTCATGAGGTACTTTTCTCTTGAAATCAGTGGCTTCCATCCCCCTTTTGCCAGGAGATAGAAGTTTCCATTCAGCTGTCTCTTCAGGACCTGCCCTATTCTTTGTAGGTACTTGGTTGTGATTAACTTCTTTGCATTCTCTTCATGGCTGCCATTTGCCTGGGGGACCCAGGTGTCACGCCCATGGACTCTTGTTTTTAGTTTTAGGTTGCGTTTTTGTGTCCATGTCTTGGTTTTTAGTTTTGCCATTGCTTTTCCCCTCACGTCACTTACCAGTTCATTAGTTTCACTCACTTCACCTGTGTTTTTTCCCTCAGCTGCACTCACTCTCCAATCACTCTCACTCCCTATTTAGTTTCCAGTCTCCCCTCTCAGTTTGCCGGATCTTTGTTGCCACTCATGTCTTGTTACCCTACCTTACCTGCCGTGCTTCCCATGTTCCACGTCATCTTTAAGTTAAGTATTTATTGCCATGCCAAGTTCTTTGTTTATTTGTTCCACAGTAGTTTTTTGAATCACGCTCAGCCGCGCTTTCTGTTGTTACTTTGTTTTTTGTTAATAAACCCAGTTTTCTTTTGAAAAAGTCCGCATCCATGTCCTTCCCTACACACCAACCTGACACCAGGCATTTGTAGCTCCCCCAAACATCTACTATGTTGCCTTCTGGTAGTTGATTCCCTTTTGTTGTGATCGTCTTGCCTTTCTTTTGTACTATTTGGTCAAATTTATCTAGCCTGATTGACATTTGCATGTCTTTGTTGTTTTTTTTCTGGTGAGGTGAATAAGTGATTCAATGTCTTGCTCAATCCTGGCATATGGTTTGATGTCATCCTTGTAGAGGAGGTGGCTGATGAATGCTCCACTTTGGAACTGCTATCCATAACAACTCTTTGTGATGATCTGACTGAGGAAATTCAGGCTTATACAGAACAGCAGCTTTTTGTTGATTTATGCCACATCTGTCTGTAATTTATACAATTGGCTTTGAATTGGCCTTAAGCATTGTTTTCCCACAGTCCTATTCAGCTCTTGTTGAAGGCTCTTAATGTCTCATCTGTGTTGTGCAGTTCCAGTATCCATGTGTGCAGCACTGAGTTGCGGGCTTTCTTGTAGAAAATCCAAGTGGTCTACAGATTCATATATCTGACCTTACAGCCATGGGTGACAGGTCTATCAATTACTAGTTGCAGTTTAAATTTTGCGTGGCATTACTTCTAATTCCCCTCTGAGCCCTGCTCATGTAAGGAGGCATGTGCCTACTCATCTTAAAGGGATAGTTCGGGATATTTGACATGAATCTGTATGGCATCACCATAACCAGTGTCGTGCATTCAAACTGACTTACCCCCGACAGTGTCCTGTGAGCCGAGTTCTTGTCCAGTGTTGGTCAAGGCGAAAGTAGTCCGGCTTGTTTGCTGGGGTCAAGAAATTAGCGCGTTTTTCTTCCCAAAACAGTACATGTGCTAAAGAGTGATTTATTTCATCACAAAAACCGAAGCCGGCAAAAGTCACTCCTCGTTATCACTTGGGCCCTATACTGTCTCTCATTGTGTATCAGTGCGCACGTCATTCTGACCGCGAGCTGTGCGCACGAGTCTTTCTGTTCTTTGGCAGTGCTCAACACTTACTCTGCAGACAACTGGCCATCGGGTCCAGCTGGTCTGGGACGCCTCTTCCAGTTGATCTTGGGAACATGGAAAAAAGTTCTCAAGACGCCTGCATTCAGGAGTGCAGGGAAGTCACCGTTATTTGTGATGCAGGCAGCAGCCGTCCCGCGGCCGCCGACATCCTCATCAAAGGGCCATTTCAGACCAGGGCGGCAAAGTGTGGCGGAACGGAAGCGATTTTCACCGGCGGAGGTGAAAATACATGGAAACAGATCTGTCCTTGCACACCGACGCGGCGGTAGTCGGGCGGTAGCGGTGCGGAGACGCCTCCGTCCCGCGCTGCTTTTGGAAAATAGAACTCGAGCGGAATTTGGACGGCAGCGGCCGGCGGCGGCCGGCGGTGTCCCGTTGAAATGAATGGGGAATGCAGACAGGGCTGGAGCAGAACTACCGCGGCCGCGGACTGTCCGGTGTGAAAAGCCAAGTTGAACACACCGCCTGATAACCGGCGTAACACTGCCGTTGTTTCGCTGCCGCCACGCCACGCTCTGGTCTGAAATTGGCCTAAGGTTTTGTATCTGGGGCATAACTAAATCCCACTCGTGGCAGCAGTAACATTCCACCTCTGTCTGCATTACTTCGCACTTCAAACAAGTGCACCAGGATTTGTCGGCCACCCTGGGTATCGCAGCTCCAGCAGTGGCTCCAGCTTCTGTTTCCATCACTTCTCTGTCCACCCTCTCTCTTTCTGCCCGATCTAAGTCCATTTGGCGAACTTCCTCCTCAGTATAAACGGGTTCATAAAGATACCCCCTTGGCTCTGAACGGAAGTCAATATGTTCCTCGTCGCTCTCGTTGTCAGACATCTTCCCGAGCAGTAAACAAAGTGAACTCGTGCG
The DNA here is from genome assembly GCF_027942865.1 of Odontesthes bonariensis. Lineage (NCBI taxonomy): Eukaryota > Metazoa > Chordata > Actinopteri > Atheriniformes > Atherinopsidae > Odontesthes > Odontesthes bonariensis. The sequence continues at coordinate 14,447,998 of NC_134518.1, read as the reverse complement.
CACAGATCGCGGTCAGAATGACGTGCGCACTGATACACAACGAGAGACAGTATAGGGCCCAAGTGATAACGAGGAGTGACTTTTGCCGGCTTCGGTTTTTGTGATGAAATAAATCACTCTTTAGCACACGTACTGTTTTGGGAAGAAAAACGCGCTAATTTCTTGACCCCAGCAAACAAGCCGGACTACTTTCGCCTTGACCAACACTGGACAAGAACTCGGCTCACAGGACACTGTCGGGGGTAAGTCAGTTTGAATGCACGACACTGGTTATGGTGATGCCATACAGATTCATGTCAAATATCCCGAACTATCCCTTTAATGGCTATGATGCCTTGCTGTTTTTTACAGCCAGCTTATTTTTACCTTCTTTTCTAAACTTTACTGTGGTCAAATATAGGCACCAAAGCTTCAAGTTTACATTAAGAGAAGTGAGAAACATAATTATCTTGTTGAGGTTAAGGACATAACACAGGTTTTGATGATAAATACACCATTTATATGGTCTACATTTTCCTCACAGACCGTCACTATGTGCCATATACATCAGACTCCTTCGGCTGAGGATGGTATATATATGATACATACGGTAATTACGGTTTCCAAAAACATAGAATTACCACATAACATGGAGACTGAGCTGTTTTGTTAAATACTGTGTTTTGCACCACAGGGCCACCCTAAGATACTGTGATGATTACACCATGTTATCCCTGCTGACAGAGAAGTCTGACCCCAGTCTGTACCAGGAAACAAGTGACAGCTAATTGAACAGTGTGACAAAAATGCTCTTACAACTAATGAAACAAAGACGGTGTGAATTATTTTCACCTAATCCTCTAAACATTTGTTATCTTACGTGACATTTAATTATGGAGAAATTCAACACGTCTCTTCTCAGTTCTTATCTAGAATCTCCTCTGATGTCTCAAGACATTAATAGAAAGCACCAACTTCTCCAAAACAGTTTCTCGTAATAAATGTATCAGGCTGAAGAACTTCATCCATCTGTCTATTCTGCTGGTTAACCATTGAGTATTGGCAAGTTTAATGTGTATAATGCGGATATATGTATATTTCATAAAAATGTATCATGTGGTATGAACCCCTTTTCACACTTTCACTATGACGATTTTTAGGGATGTACCGATACTGATACTGGTATCGGGCCGATACTATTCTAACGTACTCGTACTTGTTAAAGTTAACCGATACAATGAAGACCGCGATCAGAGGGTGTCCAAGTCCTGGTGTGCAATATACAACTACACAAAAATATATAATTTTTATTTACTATATCAGTACTCGTTTCATAATACAGAGGAAAACTCTATTCATAAAAAGAATTAAAAAAAAAATAAAAATTCCTCAGAAAACCCATATTTCGCTCTTAACGCAGTTGCGCAGGTGGGAATTATGAGACCGTGACACATCAAAGGCTGAAGGACAACATGAAAACAGAGAAAGAGGGAAAATGGAGCGCTTTCTGGTGCGAAGCAAACCACCAGTGCAGAGACTGCTGACAACCCACCACTGATAGAATAGAGGAAAAAAAAACTGTCGACAGTATCATGAAAGTTACTCGTCTTATGGCTTCAAAGTGAGCACACGTCAGACACAAGTGCTCATGGATAATGCAAGCCACACACGCGCGGGCGCACACACACACACACACACACACACGGGCACACACACACACACACACACACACGCACCTACACACGCATTCAGTGCAAGTCTGGTAGCCTACTGGGCTCGCCTCGGCCTAAACCCAATACGTCCATAGATATAGGTATTTAAATAGGGCATGGTTTAAAAAAATAATTCCCAGTTAAATGACACATCTCAGCCAACTGCACAGACGCTGTGTGCACAGTTACACAGACGCAAAGTTTCAGATACAAGCACCCCATAGGTAATGCAATCAGCAACGCAACACTTACGTTAAGTCATGTAAAGTCCTTTAAAATAAAGAATCAAAACATGTCCGCAGCATGAGAACAGGTTGGCTCAGCGGCCAAAACACATCCTCAACATGAAAACAGGTTGGCTCGGCGGCCAAAACACATCCTCAACATGAAAACAGGTTGGCTCGGCAGCCAAAACACATCCTCAACATGAAAACAGGTTGGCTCGGCGGCCAAATTATGAAATTGACCAAAAATGGAAACCATGGCTTAGAAGAAGGCCTAATAGAAAAAAAGTAATTAGCACTTACATTTGATGAATCCTTTTGATGCATGCTACAGTAAGAGACGACGGGGTTTTTTGTTGAACTCTCTTATCACGTCAGCGTAGTCCAATGATTCCATCAGTTCTCTTTCAAGGGAAAGCACTGAGAGTGCATTCAGTCTTTGAGTCAACATGGATGTTCTGGTGGAGGTTTTTATCCGATTGACAGTAGAAAAAAGGCGTTGTTGTTATTGGCATTGTGATGAGGGCCCGCAGGAGACTATTTATTTGAGGGAAAATGTCATTCGGGCAAGAGTCAAGGACTTCCAAAAGTGATATAAATGCGCTGCCCTGTGCCAGCTTCCTATTCAAAAGCTGAACAAACACTGCATGTTCAGGGCCTTCGATTGCAATGTTTAAGTGTCCTGCGACACGTTGGAGTGCTGTTTTTTCACCAAAGGTGCTTGAATGAGGCATGCAAACAGCAGCTGCCTTCATGAAGCTGTATGTGTCGTCCTTGAAGTGGGTCTTCAGTTCCATAAGCTGCCGGTCCAGTACATCTATCCAAATTCGCTTAAGGTCTGCCCTGTCCCTCACAGGTGCGCCTTTGCCCACACTGCATTCGACCAAGAACTCCACCGAACATCACAAGCCCTGACGAGTTCCAAAGTTGGTTTCCCTGGCCGGAGTTGTTTTTGCACCTCCATGAATTTTGCATGCCTGTTTGACCCCGTCATGAACGAATGCATATTATTAATCACGTCATAAAATGTGGATAAACTGGGGGAAACCCGTGACGCTATGGAGAGCACCAGGTTTAAACGATGAGAAGCACAGTGCACATATGTTGCATTTGGAAAATGTTTTTTCAGAAGCACCTGAACCCCCCTTTATGGCCTGACATTACCGACGCCCCGTCAAACCCAAACCCAACGCACAGCGCAGGATCAAGCTGAAGTGGCTCCAAAACATCCAGGATCTTGGCTGATATGGCATTTGCACACATGTCGCTAGTCACAGGCAGAGGAGGAGGAGTCACAGGCAGAGGAGGAGGAGTCACAGGCAGAGGAGGAGGAGTGGCAGCTATCTTCAGATCAGGGTTACTAATCAGTCCAAGACCCAAGATTAGTTTGAGCTCTTTTGAATCTGTGATTCTCAGTTTTTCCCACGCAAAGTGGAAATCACAGAAACCTCTTGTGTTTGTTGTTGTGTATCGTCCACCTGGCCCTTATTCTGAGTTTCTGTCTGAATTCTCAGAGTTTTTATCCCAGTTAGTGCTGAGTACAGATAAAGTCATTGTTGTGGGTGACTTTAATATTCATGTAGATGTTGAAAATGACAGCCTGAATATGAACTTTAATTCTATATTGGACTCTATTGGATTTTCTCAGAGTGTACACCGACTCACTGCCTTAATCACACCCTTGATCTTGTGCTGACTTATGGCATTGAGAGTGAACAGTTAACAGTGTTCCCTCATAACCCTGTCTTATCTGACCATTTTCTGATAACCTTTGAGTTTACATTACTTGACTATACAGTTTCTGAGAAGAAATTTACATATAGAAGGTGTCTATCAGAGGATGCTGTAAACAGATTCAAAGAATTAATTCCATCATCCTTTTCTTCACTGCCATGTGCAGATATGACAGAGGACGACTACATAAACTTTACTCCAGCAGCACTTGACTCTCTTGTTGACAGCACTATAGTTTCAATGCGTACAGCACTGGACAATGTTGCCCCTCTGAAAAGGAAGGTAATCAGTCAGAAGAGGCTGGCTCCTTGGTATAATTCACAGCTGCGTGCTTTAAAGCAGACTGCAAGAAAGCTGGAGAGACAGTGGCATTCCTCTAATTTAGAAGAGTCTCAGTTAGTCTGGAAAGATAGTTTAATAACGTATAAGAAAGCCCTTCGTAAAGCTAGAACTGCTTATTATTCATCATTGATAGAAGAGAATAAGAATAATCCCAGGTTTCTTTTCAGCACTGTAGCCAGTCTGACTAAGAGTCCGAGCTCTGCTGAGCCAGTTATTCCTTTAACTCTCAGCAGTGATGATTTCATGAGCTTCTTTATTAATAAAATTGTTTCTATCAGAGAGAAGATTGATGGAGTCCTTCCCACTATTATCACTGATGTATCATCAAGTACAGCAGCTTTTGAAGTATCTTTAGAACCTGATTTATATTTAGACGGCTTCTGCCCAGTTGATCTCTCTGAGCTAACAACAGCAATAGTCTCTTCTAAACCATCAACTTGTGTTTTAGACCCAATCCCAACCAGACTGTTCAAGGAGGTTTTCCCCTTAATTGACACTTCCATATTGGATTTGATCAATTTTTCTTTGTTGACAGGATATGTACCTGAGACTTTTAAGGTTGCTGTAATTAAACCTTTACTTAAAAAACCTACTCTTGATTCAGAAGTGTTGGCTCATTATAGACCTATATCCAATCTCCCTTTTATGTCTAAAGTTCTTGAAAAAATAGTTGCAGCTCAGCTTTGTGATCATTTACACAGAAATAATCTGTTTGAAGAGTTTCAGTCAGGATTCAGAGTGCATCATAGCACAGAAACTGCACTGCTGAAAGTTACCAATGATCTCCTCTTAGCCTCTGATAGCGGACTTGTGTCTGTGCTTGTCCTGTTGGATCTCAGTGCTGCATTTGATACGGTCGATCGCAGTATCTTATTACACAGACTTGAACATGTTATTGGGATTAAAGGAACTGCATTAGGCTGGTTTAAGTCATATTTATCTGATAGATTTCAGTTTGTTCTTGTAAATGAAGAATCTTCCTCACACACCAGAGTAAGTCATGGAGTTCCTCAGGGTTCTGTGCTTGGACCGATTCTTTTCACTTTATACATGCTTCCATTAGGTAACATTATTAGACAGCATGGCATAAATTTCCATTGCTATGCTGATGATACTCAGCTGTACTTATCTATAAAACCAGATGAACCCAATAGGTTGGTCAGACTACAAGCATGTCTTAAAGACATAAAGACCTGGATGACTCAGAACTGTCTGCTTCTAAATTCATACAAAACTGAAGTCGTTATCTTTGGACCTGAGCGTTTCAGGGAGAAATTGTCTAGCTATATAGTTACTCTAGATGGTATTTCCTTGGCTTCTAGTTCTACAGTGAGGAACCTTGGAGTTATTTTTGACCAGAACTTATCATTTGACTCGCATATAAAACAGGTTTCTAGGACTGCCTTCTTTCATCTTCGTAATATTGTTAAAATCAGGAACATCTTGTCTCAGAGTGATGCAGAAAAACTAGTCCACGCATTTGTTACTTCAAGATTGGACTACTGTAATTCTTTATTATTGGGCTGTCCCACATATTCTCTGAAAAGCCTTCAGCTGATCCAAAATGCTGCAGCCAGAGTTCTGATGAGAACTAACAGGAGAGATCATATTTCTCCAGTTTTAGCTTCTCTTCATTGGCTCCCTGTTAAATTCAGAATAGAATTTAAGATTCTTCTCCTTACATATAAAGCTCTTAATGACCGAGCTCCATCATATCTTAAAGATCTCATTGTAAGATATTTTCCTAACAGAGCACTTTGTTCCCAAACTGCAGGTTTACTTGAGGTTCCCAGAGTTTCTAAAAGTAGAATGGGAGGCAGAGCCTTCAGTTATCAGGCCCCTCTATTGTGGAATAAGCTGCCAGTAAATGTCCGGGAAGCAGACACCCTTTCCACTTTTAAGACCAGGCTTAAAACTTTCCTTTTTTATAAAGCTTATAGTTAGGTCTGTTGAATCTGATAGTGTGTCTGCTAGTGTGTCTTGTCCTGCCTCCACCTCTGGCACCCTCTATACTTTCATTACCCCCTACCCGAACCAGGGTTTGAATCCCATTCCCGCCTATCTTACCTCTTTTATTTCTACCCCTACCCGAACCAGGGTTTGCATCCCCACCCCGCTGTGACTGGTGTGCAGTTGGTGAGAGGCTGAGGTAGCTTGTGGCTGTAAAAGATGGTTCTATATATGGATCTATATAGGGAGTATAGGGAATTACTCACTGAGTCTGGTCCTTTATTTATTTATTTATTTTCGTTAGCACAAGTTTCTTGTGTTTACCTTGAATAGGGATGGCTCAGGTGATCCTGAAACATCCCATAGTTAAGCTGCTATAGGCCTAGACTGCTGGGGGGCCTCATCTGTCACACCTTTCCTCACTTTACTCTCTTTATGTATATGTGATATTATTGTGGTCATTAACTCGTGTTTCCCTGTTCCAACAGATATCCTTTGAATGGTGTTACAGTGCCGCCGCCGCGGCGGCCCCCCACCCCCCCCCTTTCTGTCTTCTCAAACCCCAGCTGGTCGAGGCGGATGGCCACCCTTCCTGAGTCTGGTTCTGCCAGAGGTTTCTTCCTGTTAAAAGGGAGTCGTTTCTCTCCACAGTCGCCTCAGGCACGCCGCTCAGGCCGGGAGATTGGACAGAAAAACAAAAAGTTTTCAGTGCAATCTGTTGATTTTCTTAGCTAGGAAATTGTTTTTGAATTGGCTCTATATGAACGAATTGGATTATTTTATGAATTATGATTATTATTAATTAATTGAATTCCAATTGGCTTGAATTGGACTTACTATCTAAGTGCCTTGAGATGACATTTGTTGTATTTGGCGCTATATAAATAAAAATGAATTGAATTGAAATTGAATAGTCTCGACAAAGCCCACGGCCCTTTCCTTTACCTGGCCTTTGTGAAGGTATCTAATGCACACTGCCACAAGTTCCCTTTTGGACAGGTCTTTGCATTCGTCAGCCAGAATTGTGTAGTATGTGCCTGCCTCCTCCTGCAGTTCTGCCTTTTTTTTCCTGATGACGAGTGATGCGACTATTTCCAGTATTTCATTCTGGATGTCAGGACTCATTGATGTTGCATTCCCAGGCAATTCATCCAGACGTTTTGCCATATCTGGACGAAAGTCCGTAATTAGCCGAAACAAATCCAAAAAGTTGCCCTTGTTTAAAGCGTCTTTGTTTTCACGATGCCCACGCAAGGGAATGTCTTGTTTTGCACAAAATAAAACAAGTCTGATTACAGAGTCCATATGCTCCCTGTTCCTCTGGACAATCGACCTGTTCCCTACATCCTGGTTAAGCTGGTTGACAATGTTTCCTAGCCCTTAGTGGCTTTGCTTGATCAGCCCGAGCTAGCGCTGCAGCATGAGCCCTACTAGCCTGATGCTTGGTGCATGAATGGGAAATGTGTTTCCAGTCCTTAAAGCCAATCTTACTGAATCTGTGTTCGATGGCAGCCTCTGGAAAATGGCGACATGATTTGCAGAACACTGCATCCCTCGAAATGCTGTATTCTAGCCACGGGAATTTATCATACCACAGAACATTGAAGCTTCTTGCTTTGCCTACTATGGTGGTGGTGGCGGGGAATGAAGCAAGCCTTGGTCGGGTGGCGGGCTCCTTTATACCAGACAGGTCTGAGGGGACATCGATAGCCTCACTGCTGCTCCTGGCCACAGCTGACTCTGAAATTGTGAACGAAAATAAGGCTATGATAAATAACGATTCGATCATGGCCAGTTTTGTTCTATCAAACTTTTAGCTTTTAACCAAACGTCAGTGCATTTAACACATGCATACCTTGGCATGGAAGAGAAGGCGCTAATCCTGTAGACTGGAGCGCTGCTGAGGTCGTTGGGGAGGACGATTCCGAAACTTTGTCATTGTCAGTATCACAGTGTGCCACCTCCGATGGAGAAGAACAAGATGGGTCCTTATCCAATTCATGCTGACGCCACCACGAACAACAAAATTCAACAAGCTTTGTTGCTTACACTGCTTAGACATATCTCTTGACTTTCCACTAGGACTAAGCTATGGTGTGGACCACAAAATGTCCGACGCTTTGAGAGACGTTTTAGAAGGAGAGGGTCACGTTGTCACGCAATTACAATCTGATTGGCGTTTCATGATGTAGCGTAAGCATTATGCCACCCAAAATTGATACTCTGAAAATGAATTAATAAAAGTCACAGAAGATGAAGAAGATTTTTATTTCTATTTTTTTTACGAAATGTATTAATTGTCGCTCAGTGCTAATGCAATACGGAATACAATGAGGCAACAGGTGCCTCGGCATTCTCATTGGATGGGGCGGGCCTGGCTGTCAAGTGGGCGGGCCCAGGCCCATCCAGGCCCACCCGTGGCTACACGTATGGTGTCAGCAATCCTCAGCCCGAGTGCTTCCTGTCGGGAGAAGTTAGCTAATGCTAACTGAACTGCTAGTTAGCTAATTCTTCTGCATCGGACTACCTAAGCATCTCCCACCACGCGATTGAGCAACGTCTTCCTTTCCCCGCTACCTGCCTGTGTGAGTTGGCGTTCTTAACTCTGGTTCACATGAAGAACAACAGGAGGTCACGGCTCTCTGTTGAACAGGACTTGCGAGTGGCCCTCTGCTCAGTCTCACCGAGGATTAAAGAAACCTGCCCGCCCCGACAGGCACATGTATCTCACTAATTTGTAAGTAGGCAAAATATTTACAATAGCACATGTTTCACTAATTGCTGAAATGTTGGAATGATAAATTGTAGTTTAGGACCATGGACAATGCAGCTTCCTTGCATTGACAGTTCTCTGTGCTAAATTTCTGCGTGTTTAGTTTCCTTTGCCTCATTTTTAGGCCCGAGCAGCTAAGCGCTGCGAAGGCCTATTGTATCTGCAGGATTTCACTATTATACTTCCGCCTTTTTCCGTTTCTTTTCCGCGCGAATACGCGAATGGGGAGGCCTAAACGTATTCGAAAACTCACCAAACTTTACCCAAAATTGTCCCCCGCGTGAAATCACATGATTTTAATTAATTTTGTGACCCGTCTGGTTTAAATGACTGTTGCTGCTTTGATGAAGCCTAATTTGATAAAGTTTCAAATTAATTTTTTAGATATTTTGTTAATAAATATTTCATGAGTAATAGTTGTCTTGTCACATTGTATTTGGCATTAGTAAATAGTTATGCACATTTACAAATATTTTACATGATATGAATGATAACATGTGTTATAAGGACTATTTTGCACAATAGGTGTACCTTCAGATTTTTACTTGTCCTTTGGTGTGCCTTTGGCACAAAAGGTTTGGGAACCACTGGGCTAGTGAGACCGAAACCTGTCTTCCAATTCATTACATTTTTTTGTGGTAGAAGTATCGGCATCGGTAGTCGGTATCTGCAAGTACTCAGATCCAAGTATCGGTATCGTATCGGTTTGAAAAAAAGTGGTATCGGTGCATCCCTAACAATTTTATCTAAACCAAAGAGATCACAAGCATGCTAGATATATAAAATGGAAGCTTCATTATTGATAAACGTAAACATTTTTTTATGTAGCATCCAGAACCAGAGTTCGCTCAAGCCGACTGTTTTAAGCATCTTTCTGTGTAAATGTACTATAACAGAACAGTGTGGAATAAATGTTGGGAAAGGATGCACTAATAGTGCTTGTGTTCATTTTTCCTTTAGACTTTAGATTTTCTATGTAAATTCTTAATCAAGGAAACTGATATGGTTTTTACCCCCAAAGTCTAATTGAAATTTGTGTCATGTCTGTGTCAATACTCTTATATGAAATAGAGCATCTCCTGTTCAGTTCATAACAGAAAAATTATAATCTATAAAAAATTTCAGCTTCATAATTATTTCTCATGCGCAAGAAAATAGAATTGGCTCCACGACTCACTTCCCACTGCAAATAAGCCAATTAGAATGTAGAAATGAGACACTTCTTTTTCCCCCACAAGATAATCATTGGAAACAGTGTTGCTCCTTAGTTCAATGTGCAGGGGTGTGTAAATGTAATGCATTTTTTGCAAAGGCATCTGACTCCCATAACCAGATATCTTATTGATCAAAAATAATAATGAGTCGATCTGATGAAAGCTAATGATATCAGTAGCCTACTGTAATGCGACTGGTACCCTGGCAACCACTGCAGCTCATTATTTTTAATTAGCCCTTGCTTTTTTAGTCTGTTACCTCCACATTTAGCTCTTAAACAGCCCATCTGTACCAATGAGCTTAACACTGCATCCTGAAACTATAGAGGCTTAATTATTTTTCATCACATCAGGTCACACAGGACAAAAGTCTTCTCAGATTCTTCTCAGGCAATAATGTCCAAGTTGTGTTGGTGAGCTTTACACAGGGCTCACAGCACACTGAAGACTACTCAGCTGTGACAAGGCACAGTTATCTAATACTTAACAATAATCAACTTCCAAAAACCTACACAGACAAAGGCATTGTTTCTGAGACACAGTCGGATAATTACATCCAGTGATTTGCAAATACAGCCTTACATGAGTGAAACTTGCTGGGTGCTTCTTTTATGTCTGCCACTTGTTTTCTGTGTGGTATACCATTGCAACATCTCAAATAAACAACACGATTGTTCTTTCAGATTTTTACCAAAAAAATTCGACTATCAGAAAATGCCAACGTATAGCCGTTTACTCTTATAGCTTGAGACAAATTAGCACAGAAAAAAAAAAAAAATCTTACCTTTACAATCAGTTTTTGGCAAAAAGAAAAGCTACAAAAACTTTGCAGATTATACAAATTTAGAGGGATGGAGGTGCTGGTAAATAAAAGATTAACATATATGTAGTAAAAAAAAATATATATTACTGGTTGTATGAAGTGCACAATCAGACCATAAACAAGTTTATGATTAAGGGTCTTTGATTAACACTGACATGAGCAGTGTTCGCCCCAGCATGCGAAATTCATGTAAAACATTGTCATGGTTTTTCCAGATTTGTGCGACCCACACGCAGAGAACTTCCAGGAGACCAGAGAATGTTTTTAGGATGTTTATTGTACAAATAGAGGTGATCTTAGTTGCGTCAATCTGTCAAGGTTTGCTTGGTCTGGAATCCGGACGGGAACTGGAACTCTGAAGGAAACACAGGTAATATGAGTTTTGAGGTTGGATGTAGATCAGCCGTTTAACGTTCAGCTTACAGGAATCTCGGTGATTTTCGGCTGGGGAGATCCAGGAGGTGCAAGGGTTTCAGGTAACCTTTGGCGTCTTTTCCCTAAGGAGCATGGTGGAGAGCGGACAGGGTTCGGCCTAAGCCACGGAACAAAGATAGGGGACAGAGGCTGCCAGTCAGAGATTTGAACAGGGTTTCAACGGGACCTCTGGTAAGTAATCTTCGCCACACTAGTGGCGAGGCAGGATCAGGCTTGGTACGGGTGTTTCCTTGAAGGCAAAAACACACTGGTAAGTAGACACAAGAATATACAAAAGAATATTCACAGGAATTACAAGGATTCAAACTTGGAGGCTAGAAGTTTACCACAAATGGCTAACACTCAGGCACTGAAGGACTGGCAGCGTGCTCCTTATATGCTCCTACCCAGATGAGGGATAATGGATGACAGGTGCGTGTAATTTGATGGATGACTCAGCCCACCGTACTCCCTGGTGCCATCTGCTGAAAAAAAAGGTTGAACCACACCACCTCCCGAAAACCCCAACAAACATACAAGAAAGGCTCATGGAAAATAGCTGATTGAAAAAATTCCTTGTTGAATGAAAAACGATACTGATAGCAGCAACATTGTCACCATGCCACAACTTTAACTCTCGAGATGGTCTCTTGTGCCTTTGGAATAATTTCAAAATGCTGTAATTACAAAATGATACATATAGGTCCTTTAAGTAACTGAACTGGCAGGTCACACACTAATCAGTGCTTGTAGGCTCATGTGTATGAATAGGCATAATTATACCCGACAGAGTGTCAGTATATAAGAATGAGAGACCGTCCCATAGCATTTATCTCCTTGTTTATGTAATTTGTTCTTGTTTAACTCTGGTAGTTCTGACATCACCCTGAAGGCAGCATAACGCTCATTTATTGATGCAGATTTATACAAAGCACAATCGGTCTGTAACAATTCCCACACAGCGCACAAAAAAACTCACTCACAAAGGACTGAGTCAGAACAAATGATAGACTCAGAGATGTGAAGAAGTTGCAGCTCCCAGTCAATCAGGAATACTCCCACTACTCCAGATGGCCAGATCCTACGCTGTCTCCCTCTGCTAATTCTTCATCTGTCTTTGACTTTGGCTGAGGTGATGCAACAATTGGCCTCTCCATAAAGCTTCAGCTGCTTGAAATACATTCATAGGCTGGATGAAAAAAAAAAACAGGGGTAAACTAATAAGCTTTAAACTACTTCATTTATAGGTCAGCCAAAAGACAGTTCCAGGTAGGAATACAACAATCTGTCATAAACATTAAAGCACACATTCAAAAGAAACATTTATATATTTAGCTACTTCCAGACAACACCCATAAATAATATCATCATCAGAACACTGTCAAGCAAAATATTCACTTAGCAACCATTCACTTTGTTCCTTCTAGAAAATATGTTTTGGGTTTTTTCTGTTTTGTATCCAGTGTTATTGCTCAGAATCTGTTATGTGTAGCCTTACAAAAATTCTAAAAGCAATTGAGACTGCATTTTATCCTCTTTATTTACTGTCTGCACAATTGCAAGCAGTTTTTCTTTTGTCTTTGCTTGTGCATTGCTGTAGATTACTAGAATGCTATAAAACCACTGAAGTACATGTATGCTCTCGCAGCATGCTTATGAATGCGAATGCCTCTTGAGAAGAACCAGGACTCTGCCCTGTAAGCATGCACTGTTTCTTATAGTTGTTCCATGCATGGCTAGTTAACTAGCTACCACTTCTGCAGACAATGTTGGCACATTTAAGAAACATGAGATAGCAACACACATATATGTATAAAACAACATTTTAATATCACAAAGCCAACACTAACCCAGATACAGAAAGACATGTTGCCACAATCAATTTACACTTAGATTTTATGTGTACAGTAGGTTTTTAGAAAGTGCTGCTCATTAGTGTGTGACCTTTGGCCTGTCTCTGCTCACAGCTTGATATGATGATTTAAATAACGTCAATGCCCTTTCTGCAGGAAGTGTTAACATCATTTTGTCCAGCTTCTAGCATTGACAGACAATTTACAAGATTTCTGTAGCTCATTTACTGTGCAGAATATCAAGGGCATGGTAGAGGACTTCCTCTTGGCGATGGTATTGATCTACGTACAAGCAGAGGCAACATTAAATGAATCTAGTGAGGCAGTAATCTATGTGGCAATGGCTATGTCCTGAGTAGCTGAGGTAATTTGTATTCCAATATTACAAATTTTATGCCCATATAGGGTTTACTGGTCTTAAAATGTCTCGGCGGCTGGTTCAATACTGGCACGAGAAAAAACTATCTTTCAGACTTGGCAGCTGGTAGCCTAATGATACTGAAGATTCACTGCTATAGGTGAGTCTGGAGGGAAAAAAATGTATTTCATTAATTCATCTGTTGTTACCCATCTTTTATGATGCAACCTTTCAGTTAATCATATTTTATATTCAGCCGGAGCCAAGCAATGTAGTTATCAGAGCGAAAAATCCCTTCAGTTGAGGTGTCTGAATTCTATTTCAAAATAAGATTCAATATAAGATTATTATCAAGTCGCAAAAACCTAATAGGAGCTACATCTCCAGTTATATGACAATTTACTGAAATCCAAATTGACACTGAAAGTTTGTTGTTGCAGTAAAAGAAGTATTTATTTGTCCTGATGTACAATCAAGTTATGATAGCTTTGAATTCCTACTGACTGTGTTTGTTGAAGTTTAAAATATATGGTTTGTTTTATATATAGCACAATATTCAATCGAGCAGAATTTTTCAAGTAAGACAAGTAAGACCAGTGACAAAGAATTTTCATTATTTCCAAGTTGCTAACTGTTAGTTGCTAGAATGCTAACTGTTAGCTAACCAATATAGCCTAGCATTAAAGCACAAGCAGATAGCAATCAAATCAGACATAAAAGGAAAGTTATAATAGGACTCGTTATGTGTCACACAAAACTGTATTTGTTGTCATCTTTATAAGGTGCTAAAACATCACTGTTGCATTTATAGTTTGTAGCACTGCCAAAATGTTGCCCAAAAATGGATTTAAGCTCAACTCCAGCAGTTATTAATACCTATGAAGATTAATCTGTTTCTCCCCCCCAAAAAAAACAGATTTTGACATTTCTTGCATAAATTTGTATTTAAAAAAAAAACAAACAAAAAAAAACCTTATGTAAATTTAAGCATGTAGGCTACCTTATCCCTCATTGACTGAATGGAGATCTATCTTAATCCGGCCACATCTCCACCCCCCAGCAGATCACACTGCCTACCCTGTCTCCCCTGGTGTTCCACGTTCCCTTTCTATCACTTTAATCTATGTAGCACACAACAGTTAGGGATAAGACGAGGCTTTGGTTCGACAGTGTTGTCAGCAGGTAATGTAATGCTAATGTTAGCTAAACCTTGTTCTTAGCTCTGAGACATTTGGTAGGTCATATTGTAAAGTCAGAACAGTTTATAATGATCAGGGCTGCTGACCCTCACACAGTGAGTGCAAGACTAAAAGGCTTGTCACATGAGAACCAGCACCCGATTGTGAGGGCAGTAACTGTAAGTGCAGGACAGAAAACACATTAAAAAGAATACACCCACTGATTGACCGACTTCCCTACCTGTATTCGCATGGACAAATGTTTGGAACTGCACCAGACTTTGTAATTGGTTTCGTGGAAAAAGACAGATGTCTTTGGGTCAAACTTGTGATACAGCTGTCCATAGAATAAAGACTACAGTGTAATGGTCTGCAGCTTTCTTGCCCTTGAGTGTGTGCTATGCGTGCGTCTCCTCCTTTCCCTGTTGAGTACTCTCCACACCTGTGATCTATCAAGCTGGTCTTCACTCAATTCATTGCCTGATTGTTGTTTGTCACCAGTCGGTAACTCAGACTTTTGGCCTGTCTCCTCAGTTCTCTTCTGCCGTTCACAGGAATCCAGCCACTCTGCCCGCACATCAGACAGATTCATCATCCTTTACTTACCAGTGTTTTTCTATAAATCCTCACCAAAACTCCCACTCTGTTTCTCTGTCTGAGCTGGGATCCACCTCAATTAGCTGTAACGCGCTGACACGGGTCCTCTCTGGCATTTTTGATGGGTCACCCTGATACCTTCAAATAAACTGAATCCACTTTTGTTGATTTTCAATGAATGACTAGGATGGGAAGGTTTTGTCCTAACAGCCATGAACAGAAAATGTCAGGTCAACTTCACAATTACAACTAAACACAGCCAGTACTTTTCCTCCTTGCCTCCTCTCTGTCTTCTCTACATAGCTCTAGATAACTTTTCAACCTTTCCATTTCTGGTCCTCACATGGCATGCGAATAAGCTGTGTTGTTCCACCTGGCAAGCAGTCAGGATTGGTTCCTTCAGTCTCCAGCGTGAAACATCCGGGTTGTCTGACCTAATCTTTCTCAGGCTGTAGGTCGTGTTGTGCAGGTTCAAACAAGAAATATAGCAAAGTCATTGACGGCAGATTTTGCTCATGATGTCACTTGTAACACATAAACACAAGCCACTTTTTTTTTCTTTAATTCTTTTTTTTTTCTATTGAAGGGCATCTTTGATACAAATCTATTTGTTATTAGTTAAACAGATAAAAGCAAAGATGAAAGATTTCCAGTTGTTATTTTGGGATTGATATGGTCTCTTATGATCTATGTATCTATTTCTGATTGAGCAGCCCTTAGTTAATCCATGGTCACATGATTTTTCTTATGACAGTAAGGGAAAACATTTTTGTCCTTGAACATTGCTGTGGATAGTATTGAAACTGTCAACATTGTTGCCTCTCGTTGAAGGATCATTCCTTGATCCTTTATGCAAACTGACTTATTCCTGTCAAGCTGACAGTGATGCTGTCCTAGCATGCACCAAGCAGAAGGCAAAGAAACAGTCTGGAGCTTCTGGCGGCGACACAGCAGTGCTTACCAATGAGCCATCCCGCTGCTCAAAGAAAATCCTTTCCTTTTCTTCTCAACAATACTATCTGTTCCTTGATTGCATGCTTGAACACAGCTTCCTTCCTGATTTAACATAAGTCTTACCTCAATGAAACAATGGAGCTTTCAAATTAATGACAATTTCTAAATTGATAACAAAGTGTGAGAACATTATCTACTGCAATAAAAAGTCGATGATATACATCATTTTATTCAAGCTAAGGTTATTTGTAACATTACTTTGCTCTAAGTACAAAAGAGAAAGTTTTGAAGAGACATTATTCTATCTATATCAGCTTTCAAATTTTGGCTTTGAAATGTCTGATATGTTTCCTGGGCCTTTTGTTAGGCCATCATTGCCACAAAATCCATTATACTTATTCAGTGGCATTGCTGTTATTTGAAACATTAGCTAACTGAGGCCCGACATGAAAGAAATATTCATCATAGCCTCCATTCATCAAAGGCTATGGAACACTTTGGGGGGGGGGGGGGGGGGGGTGTCAAGGTGAGAGGGGACGACGATATGCAGCAAAGGGCTTGACCCAGGACATGAACTTAGGCTGGTTACATCGAGAAGCTTTACTCCATGAACATGGGGTGTCTGCTCAACCAGTTGAGTTACCTGAAGCCCCCAGTGTAGTAATTCTTAAAGTCTGAGTAGAGCAGAGAATAATCTGCGTTTGAAACATCACAGAAAAATAGGCCATTAACCACCCAGCCAAACAATGATTACAATTATTTCAATAGGAAAAAGAGCAGTGTCCTTCGCTCTGAGACTCTAGGAGACTGTCCATTAAGGAAACTGATGGACAGATCTCAGATCAACTCAGTTAACCACACTACAGGGCAAACAGAGCTGAGTTCATTTTAACTAAAGCAAACTGTTTAGATATGAAATCCCAAATGCACAGAAATATTTCCGTCACCTTTCAACTTTGGACAAAGTTATCAAGATTGTGCAACTTACATTCTCATGATGACTTTGTCCTGCTGAGCGTGCAGCCTGAGTCCACCAATGCGGAAGAGGAAGAAGCAACTTGGCGGAAGCAGTGGCGTATAGATGTATTCAGTAATCGCAACTGTCTTTGGTAACAGTTTAACAAACTATCAAATGAAAAATGAGGTGGGTGTCTGCACAAAATCAGTCCACATCCAAGAAAGACACATTTCTGAGGGATGGGTTCGGCTTTTGCGTGGCTTACCTCTACTTGGGCACAGTTGTGTCATGAAACTCAGATTTTCGACGAGCCCTAATAATCCTGAACAGAAAATTTATGAAAACGTTTAAAAGATCCAATTCCACAAATCAGTACAACATAGTTCTCTTAGCACGTTTTAAGCAACTATTATAAAACACATAACATGTTCCCAGGCAAACTAATGCAAAAACTATTATTTCTATGTTCCGTTGATCTCGGTAGGTTGAAATAAGCTGAATGAATATTTGTACTACAAACAGCTATATCTTATTCACTCATGCAGTATAAAAAAATATTGGTACAAAATACCCTCCGTTTCCCTTTCTAGACAGAACATCATCAATATCTGCACATTTCCCTTTCTCCATTTAGCGCTCTTCTTTTTATCTTAGCATTATACAAAACGTATTACATGTATTTACATGATGCAAATCTAAACGCCACAGCAGCACCCATTTCAACACACTATAAACAAGATGGATGGAAGTGCCCCTATATCTTAGTCTCAACACACTAATGAGGACAAGATTAGTATGCTGTTTGCTGAATCTTTTTTTACGTTGCTTATATATACTTGAAGAGGCAACAAGGAGAAGGAAGCATTTGGCCCACTCTTTTCAGAGAGAGGCTCGGTGATGAGTGATGTCGTTTCCTCGACTACAGAGTACAAGGACATGCCACGCTTTGTTTATGTCGTGAGCTGTGTGCCGGACAGGCTGTACAGAGGTACATGGCCGCCTCAGGGGACTCTACTGTTACCGATAGCACTAGACAAAAATGTGTAGACTGTCACACTACCTCTTTCATACATGAGAATGATACAGCAAAAAAAGGCTGAACTTATGCTGTGCCCGACCCCCTTTGGCTAACATGCGACACAATCGGACCTACATGTTTGACGTTTTGACTGAAAATTTAGATTTTATGTTTTTGCAGCTTAACTGAATGTGGTATTCCATCTTCCATACATTTTAAGGCAACAATGACATTTAAATAAATTTTGAGTTTGTCTGTACTAACATCACACAGAGACACTTTGATACTATAAAGGTGTTGAAGCTACACAAGCTTTTGCAGAGTCTCTAAGGATCTGCAGGGTCTTAAAATTTCGAATAGAATATGAGAGTCTAATTCCCTGGAGCTACTCTCTACCAGTCAACTTTTCAGCAGGTAATTGTACCGTTTCCTTGCCTTTCTCAGGCTTCATATTTAACTTGGGTAAGAAGATCAATCGATGCATTAGATATTCTAAACAGGGGGAATATCTGGCGGGAGGGCTTTTCTGGAGGGGCAATGGGAGCCGGTTGCATTTTTCTGACAGTAATGTCAAGCAAACGGTTGGTGACGCCTGTCAATCATTTAAAGGTGAAGACTGTACTGGTCAACAGATAGCCAACATTAGCATGACCTGGACAAGTCTAACAAAGCTGAGGGCAACTGGGGAAAAGTCGATTTTACAGACAAAGCTGAGGTCACTCTGTGAAAGAAAAGGATTCTTCTATAAGGTCTATCATTATGTTGTTAACAGTGAAAACTGTGCTTATGTCACACAAAACTAACATCTATTAAACAAACCGTAAAGATAAGATCAAAGAGGAGCATGTGTTTAAACATGCATACCTTCCATCTCAAAATCTAGAGACAAATTATACAGACTCAACAACATCTGCCTTTGTTTAATACAAGTATGAATTGCTTTATTGGCACTTATTTGTACCACCAGCTATTAGACATCACCAGGCTTGGTGCCTGCTCTATCTTGGGCTTCTTTATAGTCTTGGGCTTTGATCTTTTCAGAACCTGCAAGCGGAGTGTATGTCTCAACTGGTATACAGCAGCATAAATGAATAACACAAAATAAGTTTACCCATAGGAATTATGCACTGATCACAGCAGTTAGAGTGTCACTGTTCTTAAGAAGCTGTTTGACCAGCATTATGAGATATTTTCAGATTTCCCCCTGAGCAAAACAACAAGATTAGTTCATTTCAGCAAATGTCCAAAAATGACATATGTTCTTCTTTAAATGATAAAGCCCTTCAGCAGTTGCACTGTAGGAATTATGACTCTTACTAAGAGTCAGTCAGCCTGGGGTTTATGACCACAGTCTTTTTCTAATTGTATGCAAGTCATTATTATTGGCTCAAAGATTATCACTCTGTTAGCATAAACAACTGTTTAATGCCGCCTCTCATCAGAACCATAACACAATAAGAGTTATCAAGTCAAGAGAGGCATCAGAAAAGGAAACATTATGTCCCCATGAGGCGATATGTATGAATTTGACGAAACACAGGTGTGATTTAGCACGGATGAAGTTTTGAGGAATACAAATCAACACAGAGATGTAGAAAACTGTTCTCTACCATCCAGAGCTCTCCCACTTTTGTTGCGACATCAGGGGCTCTTTTCCAGGTGTGCATAAAGGTCATGCCAGCTGATGTCCAAAAACACATCCTCGCTTCTTTTCACTTCACATACAGTTGCATGCGTATGTTTGGGCATCCATGATCAACATTTCTGTGAATGATGAAATGGGCAGAAGATAAGAAGATAAACTAATCTCCTCATGGAATGAAATCAAAATAGATGAAACATTAATTGAAAAATTTTAGGCAAGATTAGTTGTTTTGTTGAGAACAACTGTAGAGTGGGAAAAAAGGAAAGGAGCACCATAAGACCTTTTGGACACATCAAGGGATATAAACCCTCAGAGGAATTTAATTAAGGTCTTAAACCTAAACTAGCATATTATTGTTTATTAAGAATAATCACTAGAACAATCCATTTAATCTGAAATCTGAAGCTTTATGAATAATTTGCTTTCTTAATCCTTGTCTTTACAACCATGAGCACCACTAAGCAGCAGTCTGGCACTGAAATTCACACTTAACTGATAACTGCTACCCACCAAGCAGGGAAAGGCTATAAGAAGATATTAGAGTGTGTTGCATAATTAAGAATTGACACAATAAGGACCTAAATTGCTTAAGGTTTGCTATAAAGGCAGATCACAAACTGTTTTTGGCTGTGCTGGGCGAGGATTATATTGGTGGAACATCTTTCCTCAGCATAAGGTTGGACAAATCTGTCTTGGTTAACACAGAGAACAGCAGTATGATGATCTTAAACACAACTTGAAATCCACATGTGAGTTTTGCCGTGACCCTCACAGTCCTCACGACCGAGCATCACTGACTATCTGTTAAAACGAACCCTTTGCAAGAAAAAATTGCCCAAAACAAATTAAATAGTCTTTTATAGCAATAGCAAAATTATTTGCAAATGTAAAAATGAACGACGAAATGTAAAAAGAAATATATCATCCTCTTTATGCCTTTTTGAACTAAGGTATCATTTCGCAAGAAATTAATTGTACACAGTGTAAACAGTGACTTATTACAATTTATCTCCTATGACTGCAATATAATTTTCATTATCTAGACAACATAAACTTATGCTATCATATTTGTCAGAAAAGTGTTATGAGAGACTAACAAAATTGGTTGGTGTCGGGTGAAATTTGTCATTTGAACTGACATTTCTCCACTGGTGGATATGGGGGCTTGGTGAGTCAAGACACAGTTTAGGTGTGAGGAAGGAAATTCACAGTCAAAGCCTGCTGCAGGTGCGTAGGCTTGA
Organism: Odontesthes bonariensis; assembly: GCF_027942865.1. Lineage (NCBI taxonomy): Eukaryota > Metazoa > Chordata > Actinopteri > Atheriniformes > Atherinopsidae > Odontesthes > Odontesthes bonariensis. Next base: position 14,427,031 of record NC_134518.1, on the reverse strand, counting down.
CGCTGACTGAGTTTGCTGAGGTGCTGTTGACACAGCAGAAGCTTGGAAGTGGCTGCAGGAACACTTTGATTTCCTTTTGTCTGTTGCTCTTATCACCTGTTTTGTCTTCTGAAAATAGCTGCTTGGTGAGACACTAGAAGGGGCAATTATTCCTCACAACGCCTTTTCTTATATCTTCATATCACGTCAAATATGGTATATTAATGGTATTTGTAGGAATCATTGAGGTTATACCATTTTGCAAATATATTGAAAACTGATTTATTGTTCCGTTATTTTTCATGGATAGAAGTGATTACACTCAGGATATGGTAAGGTTTTGGATTGTTGGCTGGAGACTTCTCAAGATATTTTGAAGAAACTGATATTGTGATGGACTGTAACCCTTGGTAACTGCCCAGTAGGATGAGCTGATGAGTTACCTTTCCATTGAAATGATAATGATGAAATACCTTTCTATTCAAAACCTACAGGTAAAAAACTGGAAAACACTTTCAACTTTTCACGTATTAAGAATGCAGCTGTAAACATATTAAATGCAGCCTCAAAGTCTTACAATCTTGAATTCAAAGCTAAGCTGCAAATATAAAAAGGATGTGAATGGTTTTAATAGATCTCCTCAATAAAAGGGTGGCACTCACTTAGCCTTCAGAAATAGGCAGAGAAAGTACTGCACATATGAGTTATCAGGCTTTTTGTTACCCTTTCTGCTCCTTCCTTTATAACACCCACGTCCTGTCCCTAGTCCTTTTTTTATTGCATAGAGATGGGATTGAAGGATGGTGAGAGGTTTAAAGGTCAGGTTTTGCTAGCAGACGCATAGGACTCAAAGCATTATGCACTACAGAGGTTAGAATTGCCATGATGGTAGACAGCAGCACGTGTACCCACCTTTGATTATAAGAGCACTTCTGAAAAACACCCTGAATGAAAAATCTGGGAATTTTCTATTTGTTCTCACTGTATAATCACACTGATAGAAAGAGGTTTCTCATGCAGTATTTGTTTCAGCACCACATGACTAGGTCTTGAAGACGTTTATGTATTTCATCAAGGCTCTCTTAAATTTCCTTTAAATTTGCTAGAATTAATTTGAGCTGTTTTATTTATGTATTTACTTAATAATGGAGGAGCTTCAATGATTTAAGTCTTAACAAGTTGTGACAAAGTGTTTGGCTAAAGTTATCTCCTGGGCAGTGTGCTCATGTAAAGCTACAGTTTACACAGAGCAGTGTCAAAGCTGTAGAGTTTACGGCCTTAATGATCTGTCTTAACATTACCTTAGAGGTGTCACAACCCTTAACCCAAAGACAAGACCTCAACCCAGTTCAGAGGCGATAGGTTAAGGACTGGCTGATGATCAGGCTTTCACTATCACTATCACAGCTTTCACCGAGTAATTAAACACCCAAACTGACACACACTGAGGAACAATCTGCTACTCATTTAATAAATCTTGCATTAGAGTGACTGATGGACAGAGCAGATCATCTGGGTAATGCAGAATGGTGCTAAAACAGTAAACAGCAGCTGTTTAGGACATGCTCCATCACTAACAGACATTCATTCAAGTGCACATTTAGAATAATTCTAAAGTAAAAGTATACTTTCAGTCTTATTTATTACAGATACTGTATACCTTACAAGTTTATACAGTAAAGGTTATTTAAAAATGATACAGTATAAATTCAGACTTTTATAGGCTGTAGCGTACTTAAACAGTAAATGTGTTTACGGCACAGATGATGGTAATTATGAAATAAGGAACCTAGTAGTACTCTATGAGTTAAAAAATAATAAATAGTAAAGAATAAAAAGTTCACTTGTCGAAAAACATAGTATATATACTTAAAATTCTACATAAACTATAACATTTCCCAGAAATATACTTCTTACACATACATCAATAAGCTTATATGACGATCTCACAGTAGTTTCCTTACCAAACAAAAGTTAAATGCCACTTAGTGTGTACTCACAGTATAAAACTTACACCTAAAATGTACTTAAAGGTATATCTTTGTAAACTAAAATGTGGTTCTGTGTCTATTAATATCAATATAGGCACTAGATAAAATGTAGTTTGAGAATATACCTAAACTTAACTTAAGATGACTTAATTAAAATGAATATGAAGTCTGCTTCTTTTTGTAAGGAGACCAAAAGTTATAAAAGAGCCTCATTGAATCCTTCAGTGACTTACATATTCCAAATGTACTTGTTTTAACAGTACTATTTGTGGTTAGCAGAGCAGGAGATACTGTGCATTTTGTTTTCAAATCACTGCCTTTCTTTTAATGACGCACTTGATATCTTGACTAATTAAAAGTGCTCCATTTATTATTTGCATTGTTATTTGATCATTATCATTTTCATAGAATTTTGAAAGATGGATTCTTTCCCACTTTTTCTATGGTAACCCCTTGGCAATAAGTTTAAAATCCCTCATGACCCAAGGAGCAGGTTTACACACAGACAAGAAGAACACTTGTCTAACACTGTGCCAGTTCACAGCAGAGATGCAAAGGTAATTTTTCTGGAGGCAAGAATGACCCCACTGGATTTATGCCACTGTCCACATCCTAACGATAATTAATTATTCTCTAGTGCTTTAAAGTACTACTAACCACATTTTAAAACAGAACTGTAAATCAAACCAGCAACTGTGTTCTGCTCATTTCACAATTGCAGCTTCCAGTATAACTAAGACCCGTCTAATGCATCTCCCAAGTCACCGTTAATTTTACCGTTTACTGTGTTGTTCTTAGTAGATGACCCAGGTCTCTGACAGAATAGTTTCATGTAATTATATTCTATAAGGACATTGAACTGTTAGCTGTGAGTTTCCATCCATATCATCTACTGTGAGAGTCCACCTGTATTATTCTGGTAGCAGTGCATATCTTACCTGGTACAGTGCAACTGACTGTCTGTGACGGCGTTGGGGTAGTTTTTGGCAGGTTACAAACTCTACGCTCCAAAGCATTTATGGTGAGCTCTCCATATCTCAACCATTACTTCCATCACTTCTCCCTCCTTCACCGCCAATACAGCAATAGCTCAACAGTAACCTTTAATCAAAAAGAGTTTGAGGAAATGGTGTCAAGAAGACAACAGCATGGAGCTGGAAGGAGCTGCTCACACCGCGTGACAGAAAACTACTGACCAGGAGGGAGATACCATTGCATTATGTGAACCAGAAAAGAAGTGACTTTGAAAGAAGGTGCACTCTGACTTTATCCCTCCTTCCACTGTATTAAGTGGACTTGAATGCTCAATGCTTGAGTGTTATTATTTGAGGAAAAAATGGTAGGAGCCTAAGGTTACAACACACGGCTTTTAACACTCTTACTGCCCAAATGTATGACTACCATTTTTTAGCTATAAAGATAGCCCCATGATTGTTTCATGTTTGTCATCTGGAGTCTGTGTGAGATTCGTGCAGTGTCTATGAGGCTTTACCTGCAGTAGACAAGGGTTGAGCACTCTCAGTTTGGAGAATAAGTGAAGGATTCTGATGGGGGAGCTAAACTAATGACTATTCAAATTGTTCAAATGAAACAAATACCGAATGCAAGAGTGACATAGTGTAAAAATCCCTACACAAGCACAACCACTATGAAAAACCACTTTTTTTTGGATTAGCATTTTTTAGATGGTGAAAAATAGCTTTGTTGGAGCCCCATTTCGAGACACTTGGCTCCCGTGTTGTTATTTTTTACCCGATTCTTCAAATTTAGATATCTTTAACCACTGCAGGTAGGACACACTCTACTTACAAGTACTTCACACAAACTCCACTTAAAAGGGAAAAAATAAATCCCTTTATGTAGATGAGGCAGAGCTTCATAAAAATACATCACTACAAATGCATTTGTAAATTCAAGTAGTCGTGTAAAACCAGTTAGTTATATTCCAGAGTCTGAGGCACAGCCACGGATCTCATTAGCTTTCCCAGGTTCACACTTTTATACTTCACAGCCTGTGTCAATTACCGACTCCTGCTGATTGTAATTCATGTGACTCATGCAGACTGGCTATCTTGTTTTATTGTGAACTGGAGAAGTGCGGACTTTTAACAGCCAATTTCAAACCAACAAAGGTTGAGCATTTGGCACATAATGATGGCTTTTAGAGTGAGTTTCACTTTGAATTCTAGTTTGTCCGTCTCAGAATGCATCAGTTCCAACTGATGTGTTCCCAATGGTCAAAAACAGTGGGGAGACTGCCCAATCATGGTTGGGGAAAAGGCAGGAGTGAATCTTTCAGATACTGTTCCCCAAAAAATTCAAGATCACTTTATTTTACCTCGAAGGAATTAAATAGACATTTTCTATGCGTGTACAGTGTTAAAAACAAGGCATGGCGACACCAGAAGTTTAGACTCAAATGGCTTTTGAAGAAAGCTGCAAAAATCAATAGGTTTCTCCCTGATGGAAGAAAGGATGTGACCATTACGTTTTGATTTATTTTTTTATATATATTATCTGCTCAAACAAGCAATTTTCATATGAAGGGAATGGAATGCTGCAAATGTAAATATAGTATCAGTGCATCTGTAAGAAGGCGCTTTGTGTATCAGAACAATTCAGTAGAGTATCACGCTGTTTGGGGGCTTCGTGATTCTCTTTCTTTCCACTGCAGCTTTTCTTTTATGAATATGTCATCTTTGCAGTTAAGCTCAATTCAGCACTCAAGCTGAAGGTTAGGCTTTTAGCTGTCTTTTGTAGGGATGGAGGAATCGACCCCTGGTTTAGATTCCTGGTCACTTGAGTAAGGATAAAAGTGGCTTACAGTCGGTGATCAGTGGAGGGCAGGTTGACTTTGGAGTCTTTATCTCAAGAAGGCCAGAGCGGAGCTGAAAAGTGAGTGATTTCAGTCCGCCTGCAGTCAAGGCATCTATCAAGGTAAATTATGAGATTTTACTTTTCTCACAAACTATGAGTGGAGTGTCAGTCTCACTCAGAAACCAGGCTTCTGATACATGGCTATATCAGCATCTTGGGAAGAATAGGCACGCAGAAGGTGAAATCTATTTGTCAATCATGCGCTAAGAGAGAAGAGATAAAAAGATGTGTGGATAGAAGCAAGATAAATGCTTGCTCAAGGTTTACTCTTCTTCACACTTCCAAACTCACCATCAAAGAAAATCTTAGGAAGCCAAGCCATTCTGTGATGTTTTTGATCCATGTTAATGCTCTTTTTTTTGCATAATTGGCTAACTAACAATTCCCAGAGCAGAGGTTGATTGGGATGCTTGTCCATTTAAGGGAAGCTTTTCTTTTATCACCCCACAAGATTTCCATTGGGACATTTAAGCTGAAAGCAGAATCAGAGGCTTGTGCCCCGGGGTCATCACTGAATCTGTGATCAGCAGAAGAAGGCATCGATAGCCGTCTTTTTGCACATTATCAAAGCATCTCACATTTATAGTCACAGAATGTCTCAGGCTTCAAGTGGATTTGGTATCCTGTCTGAATCGATTGTGAGTGACTGATTTGTTGTTCAAGGTGTCCATTTACATCCTCCAGGTTGACAAGAACACCATATTCAATAGATACTTTGTGTAAAAATTAAACAATTTGCATCTAATCATATTATGTAGTCCAGTTCTGATTGGATTTGTATCATCATGGAAGGAAGAAAATGTTTGACTAACTCTCAAAGAGGGTTTATTGTTAGGACAGGAATGAAAGGAGCTTCAGCCAAACTGATGTCTCAACTGGAGAGCATTTCTATAGATACTAAAATGACAACTGCTTGCTGTTTGAACCTCTGACCCCTACAATGACTGCTCTATTATGCTGTCTGGGACATTTTTCTGGCATGGTTTGGGTTCACTTGTCCCCTTAGAGGGAAAGCGTCACTGCAAATCAATGCACAGCTGTTCTTAGGGATTGTCTTCATTTTATGATGAAATAAAACATTTCTATAATGATAGGAGTAGTCTCTTACAGACAATGCTCCCACCCATTTTGTAAGAAGGGCTACTTAATGGTTTCTTGAGTAGGGTTGCAAAATTCTCAAAACTGAAGATTGAGAATTTAAATATAGTTGTTAAAAATACATATGGTAGCATGATCTTAGCTAAAACAGATCTGATGCAAATACAGTTGAGTATTTATGCAATGCTATTCCTCAATCACAGGTATATAGCACAGTACTTACTGCAGGGCTATTTAGGCCACACCCCCTACGTGCATTGTACATTGCTCCATCACATGCGCAGATGATTTCTAGAATTTTGAACTACCAAAGTTTCTTACAGCTTATGACAAAGCAAAATGTTTGTTTATGTTTCTGACACAATTTATCTTAGTTATCCAAAATCTCCAGTAAATCTCCATTATTCCCACAAATTCCCATATTTCACATGGAGTTCCAAAGGTTCCTGAACTAATGTTCCCTTGGAAAGTTTCTGGAAATTTTTCCACCTCTTTGCGACCCTATTCATGAGTATAAAAATGACATGGATCACACAGTGAAGACTTTTTAGTCATCAGTTCTCAGCTCAGACAAACAGCATATGAGAGATTTTGGGTGGTTAGACAGCGCTTTACACTACCATCACAAAGCACCAAATCAGGCAATTGTTTTGGAGGGATGGTCTCCCAACACGCCGGTAGAACCAAGTTGCTTTCCTGTTCTGCAGGTAATGGCCTAAACATTACAAAGATACTGGACATGTATGACACTTGAAAATAAAGAGTGTGATCGTAAGACTAAAGCAAGAAATTTAAACTTCATGTTAGCTCGGATGGACTGGTGACCCGTCCAGGGTGTACCCCGTCTCTCGCCCAGTGACAGCTGGGAAAGGCTCCAGCCCCTCGCGACCCTGAGTTGGATTAAGCGGGTATAGAAAATGGATGGACGTTAGCTCGAATGAAAACGTATGGAACTGAAGCTCTCAAAACTGGACTGACAAACCAAGATAATGCATACTGTTTGAATCACTCCTGCATGTATGAGCTCAACTAAAGTTAAATGGGCCTTTGTCACCTGACTGTATGTTACTACACAAATGAAAGCTGTTTTAGAAAAGCAAAAGAATGAGCTAAAAGGTGGCAAATCTATGCAGAGGTACAGAAAACTGCGTAATTCTGAAAGACAACCCCCCTCATTTGCAAGAAGAGATGCATACAAATATAAAAACAGAGTGAGAGAAATGTCAAAAGGAATAATATAATTGGGTCATAGGGAAGAAATTTAAAGTGGAACTGAGAGAGAAATATACCTAACTGTGTGTGAAAAATATACAGTGATTGGAATTGAAAATAAATTGTATTTACATAGATCCGTTTTGGAAAATGAATAGAGAAAATGCAGAGAAAAATATGTTACGGGATGAAAAAAAAGAAAATCCAATGATCCAATGAAAGCTTTTTAAAATGACATGACCAAATAAATGACCAAACGGCGACCGTGGCTCAGTAGTTAGAGTGGGTCGTCCAGTAACCGGAAGTGGCGATTCCCATTCTCGCCACTCAAAAGATTGGTGAAACTGAGAGCTGGAGGGATGTCGTTCCACCTACTTTCCACGGCCGAGGTGCCCTTGAGCAAGGCAACGTACCCCCATGCTCCCCGGGGGCAGTGATTGGCTGCCCACCGCTCCAGTGTATGGCACCTGTCTCTATGAGTGTCCCTATGAGTGTGTGATCTTGTGCATGTACATGTGTGTGTTCAACAGGTGCCAACCTGGATGGGTTAATAGCGGAGGACAAATTTCTTGTATGTATATATGTGCATGACAATAAATCTAATCTTAATCTTAAAATACATAGAGGTATGAACTAGGGCTGGGCAACGATTAAAATTTTAAATATAATTAATCACATAATTTCCCTGATTAATCACGATTAATCGCATTTGTACGCAAAATCCAAAAATTAATTCAAAAGTAGTGTATAGCTTTTAGCATTTAGTTTTATTTTAAATGTACTGCCATATGAATGAAAGTGCCATAACATTTATTGTGCAAACACACTTTTAACCTCAGCATTTTTATGTAGTTTTTATGTAGAAGCCTCGCTCCACTGTCTTTTTTCTTAGAATGACTTGCTGCTATCAATTGTGTGTTTTGCCTTTAAATTATATTTTAGACTGGAACTACTACGGTGATAAGACAATTCAACTTGGCAGTGTTTACAGATGACTTTGGTTCTGTCGACTCCGCCGTCTGGAAGAACTTTAAAATCAAAATGGCCGAGTAAAAGTTCCGTACCCTTCTCCATGTTCGGTGGATCCGCCAATTACTTTCTTTTCCAGTTCCGCAGCAGACAGCAACAGACTTGTACAAAATAAAAGCCTGTGAGCAACAGACTTTTACAATAATAAAATAAATAATAAAACAAGGGTGGTCCATGGCGTAGTGGGTTGGGCAGGCGCCCCATGTACAAGAGGCTATAGTCCTCGCTGCAGCTGGCCCCGGTTAGAGTTCCGCATGTTCCGACGGCCCTGTGCTGCATGTCGTTCCCCTTCTCTCTGCCCCCTGCTTCCTGTCTCTGAACTTTCCTATCCATTAAAGGCACAAAAGCCCAATTTAAAAAATATTAAAATAAAAACTGCGCTAATGCGTGATAAAATAATTATCGGCGTTAAATAACGATGATAACGAGTTAACTCGCCCAGCCCTAGTATGAACACAAAGTTGGATAAATATAGGTGGAAATTAAAGTAGAGATCAGAGAGTGATTTCACATTCTATACATTAATTATTGCATAAATTAATGTTTAATTTATTTTAGTGGCATTCAGTGGCATATTCAGTGTTTCTCTTTCCCTGCAGGTATCCCCGGGCTGTTGTTGTGGTGCTTGTTGACCCCTATTTGCTGCTCTCTCAACCCCAAAAGGATCGAGGCAGAAGGCTGCCGTTCCTGAGTATGGTTCTGCTGGAGGTATATTCCTGTGAAAAAGGATTTTTTTTCCTCTACACTCGTATATGTTCGGGATGAGGGACTGAATCAAAAATAAGTTCCGATGGAACTGCTGGTTTCCTTAGCAAAGCAACTTTCTTTTTTATTTTCCCATCATATCAAGTAGACTGATCTGGAATTTTTTTAATTGAATTGTTTTGGATTATGATCGGATCACAATGGGTTGGATAATTGGCTTGAGTTGAACTGTTACTGGGCTGCACGGCGGTGTGGTGGTTAGCACCATCGCCTCACAGCGAGAAGGTTCCAGGTTCAACTCCCGGCAGGGGCCTTTCTGTGTGGAGTTTGCATGTTTTCCCCGTGTATGCGTGGGTTCTCTCCAAAAACATGCATGTCAGGTTGATTGGTGTCTCTAAAATTGTCCTTAGGAGGTGAATGTGAGCGTGTGTGTGGTTGTTTGTCTAGTTTGTCTCTGTGTGGCCCTGTGATGGACTGGCGACCTGTCCAGGGTGTAGCCCGCCTCTCGCCCGATGACCGCTGGGATATGCTCCAGCCCCCCCGCGACCCGACTGACAAATTCAGCTGGTATAGAAAATGGATGGATGGACTGTTACTTTGAAGTGCTCTCAGATGAAATTCATTGTGATTAGGCACTATATAAATAAGACTAAACAGAACTGAATTAATTATTGTCATACTTATTTCAGATCATGGCAGTTTTAGTCCTGCATAGTAGGAAAAAAAAGAGGGGCTCCTTGGGAGATGAAAGCGGCTACTGGAATCAAAGATTTTTTATGCCCCATGTAACTAATGTATGACTGCCTATGCCCACCATAATTTGATCTGACAATGCAACACAGTGTTTTTGCACTGGGGATAAAGATAAGTTGTTCACCAAAGTATATGCACAACTGACGAACGACTCTGACGGCATGCGGCTTGATGTAACTTGACAACATGGTTTGTGCATATATAGAGGAAAAAATATTAGATGAGGAGAGTAGTGCCCGGCAGGTACGTGCCTTGAGCTGTAAACTCCTCACGTGACAACGTGGAGCAGCAGGGGATGATAGGGTGGGTGGTGCCAGAGGGCTTCATAGACCTTATCATAAAAACCGCTAATGTAGTAATCATGTATTGGTAAGTGCAGAATGTCCTGCTCTGAATCCGCTTGTGCCCTTCGACTTCAAATGGCAACAGAATCACAAGTGGTTCTCTGTAATTATTTTCACCCAAGCAAATTAACAGCACAACATCAACAGCTGTAACATTAATCACTGACACAAGGACACACGCAAACGTTTGCTTTCTGTCTGTGTGTTTTGGGGTGGGGGGTAATAGTATATCAAAAGGCACTTTGTCTCAAGGTCAAGAGGCAAATATGTTCAGCAAAAACATTAAAGACCTATGTAATATCACGCTGGCTGGGTGGGAAAGGACGCTGTCATAAAGGGTGTGTGTAAAACCAAGTGCAATCTGTCTGACAGCTCATGTTAAATGGAGTGCAGCACTGATGGGACGTGCAATCTGGTGCATTCTTTTGCTAGAGACAAGCAGTCACATACAAGTCATGGCACTTAATATAGAATTCATGAGCTGTATACATTTTTGGGGAAGATATTTGTCCTGTCCTTATTTGATGACATCATCATGTTGACCAGCAAATTGTGATATCCTTCAAGAAGAATACATATCAAACAATGCTTCATCCCTTTTATGCTGATACATCAACGTCTGATACAGTGTTACCTTAATGGAGAGCTAAATCTGGAAATATTCCTCAATACAAACACCATCTATTGAATGTAAAAAAAAAAAAAAAAAAAAAGGATTCAATCGCAGTAAATCATGCAAATCATCAGAAGCATGTTCACAGGGAAAAATTCAGTGTTCCAATTTAACTTTGACGTCAGCTGTTGAGGAGGCATTAACTGTCAACGTTGTAGCAGCCCAACTTCATGCTTTTTACATTACATATACATGAACATTTTATGAATATACTTTCACATTTTCGCTATTATGAAGACTCCCTCATTGTTATACCATTGAAGAAGGTAGAGAGGTCAAACATGAATCAGAGCAGCACTCTAAAGTAAAAAGACCTGCCTCAAATACAGCCAGCAGAAGAGGCAGTTAAAGATATGGGCAGACGCCAGGAGCAGTTTTTGCAGTGTGGCAGCTGGATGTTGAGGCTGCAATGCTTTTTGCGGTAAACTATCAATAATATAATATCAGTAAACAATGTCCTTGTCTTCTCCATTGAAAACTTAAAATCTGGTTGTGTAATTAGAGCCACAGGTGTTTAGCCTCGGGTAACGAAAATCTATTATTGCTCCCAGCTACACAGCTGTGTGCGTTACTCCCGTCCTCACGGCGACTGATCCCCTGCATTCTCACTATGAATGAGAATATGTTCTTAGTGAACTCAGCCAGTAAATTAAGGTTTAAAGAAAGGTTAGTGTTCATTTTTGTTCAAGTTTGTTGTTCCACACAATAGATGTATATGCTGCTATTAGCATCTCAGCAATCACCGCCGCTTTTCAGCGTCACCGTCCACAGCAAGAAAATCGGGTGAAAAAAGAATTGAAGAGCGAGGGACAGAGTTTCGAAGAAGGTTCTGAGTGTTATGGCATCAAATGTTTTTTGTGCGAACATGCACTCTTCCCATGTGCTTTGTCATGTACGGCTATGACTCAAAACAGGCGGTGCATACTAATCCTACCTACATACAACCTCTGCAGTACATAAAGCAGTCAGAAGTGGCAGCTGGCCTCCTTGTGTCGCTGAATGGCACCAGTACCACTTCCCCCTGCTGCTGTCTGAGTTGCTACAGCCCCCAGCGGCCTATACATGAGGGTGAGAGGTCTTACTGTGCATTTACTTTATGGCTGTGGGTTTATGTCTGCTTCTCAAAGGACTGGCAGGAGGCGCATGAGAGGAATGCGTAATTCATTACCAGCAGGGCCTTGCGAGCACAGTACATCTTTGTGACACATATAGGAAGTGTTTAAAAGGGGGTTGCTGTTTTATGTAGTATTTCGAGGCATCCACAGAGTGGTCTGACATCAAAGCTGTGGCATTATTATGCTTTCAGGGTACAAAAGTTCTCATCCATCGGGGTGAAATGTGCTTCTCTCTAAAGCATCCTTGATGGCTGGTATTCTGTGTCTTTTAAGACTTTGCTGATAAATATTTACACCGTGTAAATATTTGAGAGCTAGCCGAACAACATGCACAGTTATTTATTTTAATCATAGTGCACCTTTCATTATATTTCAAGACTTTATAGTACAAAATCAATCTCTGCACAGTGTGCAAAGATGCATTTAATTTTCCCTTGCTATTAATCTCCAGCCCAATGAGATGATTAATTACACTATAATAAAGGCTTGTCACAGTAAGAAGTATGTCTTTATTTGTGAAAGGCCATTACATGGAGCTATTTCATTGAAATGTGTTCATGGGTGGGATTGTCTTATCTGCCTGGCCATGGTGGGAGGCCAAGATCGGTTCAGGAGCAGAGACAACAAATGCTAGTCTGCATTGGGTGAATGCAGCGTGAATGGCCAGTGGGTTGTTTGCGAACCCCAGCACACATCTCATGCAATCAGAGGTTTTCAGTGTTTGATGAGAGGAAAGACAAATTTGACCCATGGCAGCCTTGATAAATGGGCTCATTGAAATAAGCATTGAAAGGGCTAGTAAAAGCATCTTGTCACCTCTTTTATAGTAAATGTGCTGCGTGATTATAACAGGAGTTGTGGGTTTTTGCAATTGCCTGCTAATTGAATTGTGTTTTTTTTTATATATATATATGTTTGGAGCACAGAAGACACGTCTGGGTGAGTGCAGCTCCTGTTTTGAAAGGTCTAAATACAGCTCGCATGTCGCAGGATGTTTTGCCCCAGAGAAAATAAATTAAGAAATGTTCTTACTTGTTATCCATGCATCCCTCATTGCTGCAATTATGCTGTCATTTCAAATAAGCAGATCTATCCTGGGGAGATGAAGGAAAATTTCAAGATGAACCTGGGGGGAGTATAGCAAGTCAGTGACATTGGCTTTTACTGGAATCTTTTAACTATGTGAATGGACATGGCTTGTGTTAATACAGATATGCAAGTTTAATACAGTGAGGACTCAAAATATGTCTGACTTATGGATTTCCTACTGTTGATGAAGCCCTGTCCATCAGCACTCCAGCAGCGGATAATCGGATGCTGTATGTTCATACGTCCAGCTCTCCTCAAATCCTACTTTTCTTTTCTCTCCCTTTTTTCCATCTTCCCTGCAGTGTCCCCCATTCTCTCCTTTTTTGAGCACATTTTCCTGCTTCTTCCTGCGCTGTCATGCAAAAACCTTTTCATATACTCTTCGGGGAATAAAAAAAAGTGATGGGTTGGTGGTGGTGGTGGGGAAAGGTTAGAAAAAATGAAATGCATAAGTAAAGTTTTAATAAGGGAGAGAGGTAATTTGAAAAGTCTTTGGAGGTGTTTGGGAATTTATCAATAACAACCAGCTGGGATTTCATGCATGGGAGCATTTGGTGTAATTGCCTGCACATCCCTGATAGGGGCTCCTCTTCAATAACAAAAATATGCTACTTAATACAGAAAGGACCGATGCCACTTGCCCACTCTTCCTTTTTAGCTTTTACTTTAGCAGTTCAGTGTTAGATGGCTGTTGTCGTCTTTGACTATTATCATAACAGCTTTCTAATTCATTTCATTGATCTTGTCTTTGTGTCAACTTTTGCTGCTTGCAGGGTTATATATGCAAAGAATTACTGTGATGCTTAATTTTCTAAGATCGCTGTACTTCAAAGACACTCATTTGCATTCAGCTGTACAAATTAAAAGGATTGTTTTTAAGCATTAACATTCCCTCATGTAACTTATTCCCTCCTAAAGTCTGTGCCAACCACTGAGGAACACCATTTTTTTTGTGAAACAGTCACAGGTTATTGTTAAAACTATTAATCAACAGAGGACAATGTGCTTACTGTAAATTGTCATCCATTCTATGCAAGGATTAATTCTCCTATCGACAAAGTATCCCAGAAGAAGTTCCACTTGTTGTGAATGTGTCTTATAGAAACTTCTGAAGCTTAAATAAAACACAATCTAGATTTGTCATAAACATGACGCCCAAACAAATAAAGTACAAACCACATAAAGTATAACAACATTAACCCTAGCTTTAAAGCATAGATGATTTGGCAATTTTCTGCTCTTTGGCTCCCCCTACAGTTGAGGAATGTAACGCTGCTGTCATAAAAACCCGCCTCCTTCTGAGTCTTGCACATGCAAAGACATGCAGGTGAATGTGTAATTATGCTTTAAAAGTCAACAAAATCGTATATGACCCAACAAGAAGAAGAGTGCTATTTTTTTTATTTAGTATTATATTAATGTGATGTGATGCCCGAACCACCTCATCTGACTCCTCTCGATGCGGAGAGGAGTCAGATGCAAAAACATGCATGTTAAGTTAATTGGTGTCTCTAAAAAAAAAAAAAAATTGTCCTTAGGAGTGAGTGTGAGCATGTGTGAGGTTGTTTGTCTGGTTTGTCTCTGTGTGGCCTAGTGATGGACTGGACTCTGCCTCTCGCCCGATGACCGCTGGGATAGGCTCCAGCCCCCTGCAACCCGACCGACGGATTCAGCGGGTATAGAAAATGGATGCATGGATGGATAAATGTGATGGACATAAATGCTCACAAAAAGACAAAACATAAATTAAAATGTTCCAGCATATCTGAAATTTAGCTCGCTTTCTATGATTTACACTTTTGAATGTGGCTTATATGTAAAATCAATACATGTACAATGTAATGCACATTGTAAATACCACAACACCAACATGTACTGGAAGATAGAACAATTTCAAAGGCTAACACCAAGACTTCTGTAACAAGAAGTTACTAAAACCAACCACAGCCCACACAAAGCAGAAGGAGAAATTATTATGGTTGTATTTTTTTTTTTTATTGAAACTTGCACACCAGCCACTTCACCAACAAAACCAAGCAAATCAAACACAGCAGAACAAAGAGAGCTAATCAGTTATTTGTTCTTGTCCCGTGTCTTGCTCGTACACTTTATGTCTTCTCCCTCACTTTCTTACATAGCATTTTCCTGAGTCTCTTCGCTGCATCGGTCACAGTTTTTTAAAATTTTTTATTTGTAATGACAACAGTGTCTTTTTTCCCCTTTTTAGGCTAAATAAAACTCAGCCTATTTTACAGAGGAAGTAGTGTGTTTTCTTATCTTTCACTTAGCTTCCTTTCGAGTCCCATGTGAAGAAATTATCACCACCACCATCAGAAAATGTATCTCCCATCCTGGACTGAAAAGGAAGGTGTGTCTAAATTCTCACTATATGACGGTGTCTGAATTCTTTCACTCAAGCTGCACACGGATGATGAGGTCATGGTCAATAGCAGAGTAATCATCCAAAGTGGAGATTGGATGTCCGTTTGTCTGACTGTCAAGAGAGAGTCATGCAGAGGAAAGCAAGTGCTCTCTACTGTGCAGAGAACAAGCTTATAGCCTCATTGAGTATTACAGAGAGAGTAACCCACACTGCTCCCCTTACTATCAAAATTGCTTGCGAGGGGATTGCTGTGGGAAGTTGTGTCTTTCTCTTCGTACCCACTCTATATTTCGTTCTCTGCCTAAGGTGCCGTGCTGATCTCAAAGCCGTGTGAAAAATTCTGCCAACTCATAGAGGATGATAGTTAGGGAGAGGAAATTCAACAATCCACCACTGCACTGGTGAAAATGAAAGTAAAGAATGGGGAGAGGCCAGCGGGGGGAAATGAAAAATGAACTGGAAAATGAGGACAGAACTCCGGTCCCTTATCTCCTCTTGCTGTGATGTTCTCTGGGATAAGTGCCGGGTAAGTATGTTGTCAGGTCCACTGAAACACTTTACTAACTGCACCACAAGTTCTGGGGAGTTCTTTCAGTGCTTTGCTAACTTTTGATCCTGAACACTTGGTTCCTAGTTCACTGAGCTAAACATTTCTCAACCAAGGTATGTGGATGTTATTGTGTCAGAGAGAGCTTCTGGCTAAAGACACTTTTGGTCTTGAAACTAAACGGTAATGCTGTGCAGTCAGTCCATGCATCAGTAGGCCTGTGCTCTGCCTGTGCCTGAATGCCTGTCTCCTCACTCAAGTAAAAGGTAGCCCAAATTTATAATATCAGCTGGTAAACAACTACTATGTTTGTTGACCAATTAGATTATAGACTGTAGTATTTCCAAATATCATCAGTCAAAATTAGTGCTAAATGACTGATGTGATTTACAGCCATTTCTTGTGGTTTCAAATCTTTTTTCTTTGGATTTTGCTGTGGCTTTATTTTTCTGTGAGGTGAGGTATTTCAAGACTGATGGATTTCCAAGGAAACTTGTGCATTATGGGTCTGAAATGTATATATAATATATAATAATATATATATAACATAAAATCAAATTATTCGAAGGTAAATGTTATCTCTGACAACCTAAGATGCAAGCACAATATTTCATTTTCTGCTTTGTGGAATATTTCAAATACCTATTTTGTCAATAGTCAGGAGAGACTGAAAACCATTTATTTCAATGTGATGCCCTGCTCAGGAAGCTTGTCTCTGCTTTATGTCAACATGGCAAAGCTCCCATCTGTCTAGAAGACATGGTTGCTTTTTTGTTACTCTTACTTGTTTCCTAAAGTGGAACCAAGCTTACCTAAGCTAAAATCAATACGGATTATAATTTCAGCTGTTCTACACAGATGTCACTGTGACATATCTAACAGTGTTCTCTCTGAAAGTTTTTTTTAACAGAAAAAGG
Organism: Odontesthes bonariensis; assembly: GCF_027942865.1. Classification (NCBI taxonomy): domain Eukaryota; kingdom Metazoa; phylum Chordata; class Actinopteri; order Atheriniformes; family Atherinopsidae; genus Odontesthes; species Odontesthes bonariensis. The sequence goes on along the minus strand of NC_134518.1, from coordinate 14,410,319 downwards.
GGAAGGTGATGGGTGAAAAAAAAAATGCTGTAGCCATTGTGTGGACCTTTTCCATATTATGTTCTGGTAAAAAAAAAGAGAACATAAAAAATACAGTCGACACAGACATATGCCCTGAAACTGCAGTAAAAAAGGAAGTGAAAACTTTTTTCTAACCTTTCATCCATTTAGGTTGGTGCGGCGACCACGAGAGGTCAAGTACATATTGTGTTTAGTCCCCCTCCCAAGTTTGAAGCCTGAGTCAGTTATATCACAAAAAGTAATGAAGAAGTGGGGGCCCGCAGTATCTATCTTGAAGCACTCGGGCGTGTTTTTTTTCTTTTTTTCCAATATATTGTTAGAAACAAAATAATAAAACAGAGGTAAAAAAGGACAAACTGAAAAGCAATGTGAATAGCTTTAGTGCACAACCTACTAACATATTGTTTGCCTCAAAACTTTGCAGCAAAAACTGCAATCGAAAAAAGCTGAGTTTCAATATAACAGCGCTCAAGTTGGGGGGTTGTACTATTTGACATGAGCCACTGAGTGCAGGTTATTCACAGCTTTGAATTGACTTAACCCAAGGAACCCACTATTGCTAGGCAACTGACAACAGAAATGTATGTGTATGAATGTGTTGTTTTGTCACAGTAATAAAAGAAAAGTTTTTCATCTCCACAAAAGAGACCTGGAACATCTTTAAATTATGTAGTCCAAGCTTTCATTGTGTGACTCACAATCCGCCCCGGACCCTTTCCAGATCCACACATTAAAACTGCTTTTCCACTAGCTCGGCACGGCTCGGTTTGGTTGTGTTTCCATTACAAACGAGTATACTTCGTGCCTCCTCAAAGTGGGCGGGGTCGTCGTAACACGGCTGCGCGTGTTGCTGCTCACCCTGTGGCTTTTTGTCGCACAGAAAGCAAGAGAAGATAGCCAGAGAAGACTCCTGGCCGCCAGACAAAACAGTATTGAAAAGTACCGGAGAGTTTTGTTACGAGCTTCAAAAAGACGACGTTTGGAGGTAAGCTAACGGTTGCTAACGCTAGCTTTTATTATCCGCGTTATGACAATTACAGTGATGACACTCATCGGCCAATCAGTGGAAGGCAGTCGGCTGACGTAACGTTTTAGTAACGCTTCGGCCCACTTGGAACCAGGGCTGAGGTGATACGGAAAATTGTCCCGGTTGCAGGTACGGCGTGCTAGTGGAAACAGGCAATAGCGCGCCGAGCCGAAGCTAGCTAGTGGAAAAGCACCATAAGTGCCACATCCGGCCCGGATCTGTTCATAGAACACATCATCCAGCCCGGAGCCGTTTTGGATCCGTGTATGATACTTATAATCGAGGTGGACTCATTTGGTCCAGAACCTTTATTTATTATGAATTTATTAACAAAAGTAGACACAGATAAAAACTTGCTTACCAACTAGAAATGACTCCATAAAAATCCCACCAGTTTAGCCTTATACACCTGAAAATGATTTATTGTGAAGCTGCAAAAGACCTAAAATGGGGTTATTATTACGAGTAAATTTACAGTTTTGAGGCTGCACAGTGGTGCAGTTGGTAGCACTGTTGCAGGTGTTACAATCCAGCCAGGGGTCTTTCTGTATGTGGTTTGCATGTTCTCCCTGTACATGCATGGGTTCTCTCTGGGTACTTCATCTCATCTGCTATCCATTGGGCTGTACTGCTCTCCCTGCCTCCCTGATCCTCCATACCAGGACAGTAACCTCCACCAACCCCGCTGGAGATATATGGGACAGAGTATGATCCTTGTGATCATATGATTGGTTGGATACAACCAATTAAGTGGAATTGAGTTCACTTAAAAGAGCTGGCACAAACACCAGATTGACCAACACATCACTACAAGTGGCTAATAAAGATAATGGACACCAAAAAACATGAAAAAATGTGATGGAAATTCTTAAATGTATTTATTAATACTCACACACTAATTTAATTGACCAATACAAAAATAATCAAGAACTGGCATAACACGTGATGTGCTGTGCTTAGACATCGTCAGCAGGGTGAACCTCGTGTGTACTGCGTCTCCCTGAGGTTCCCCTATCTGCTGCCAAGTTGAACCACCGGATGGCATGCTTGCAGACATTGTGTTCAGTGGAAGCACGAGCGACAGGATTTTTTCTGACAGAATCTGTAATCACAAAATGAGATTTTCAATTAAGTTATCATCATCCACCATCATAATCACAATTTGTAACGTGATTATGATACACATAGTGATGCACTCCAAAATAGACAATCTGTCACATACTTCAGACATTGAATTTCTAAATATAGGAATGCAGTTTAAGAGTAACATAAATAACCTGTGTATAGTCAACTTAGATGAATGAGTGATGAGTGAATGATATAGTGACCAAAACTACCAGGGTTAACTCAAATCTACTAGCTTAGCAAGCCAGACCCGTACAGCAAAAAGCTGTACAGGGCCGCCCCGGAGCAAATTCCATTTGCGGCCGCTAGGGGCGTCTAGATTTCTAGGCTACAAATCTACATTACCTACCGACAATATGCTATGTGAGCTAGCTAACCACGCTCACTATGATATATGCTATATATGCTATATCGCTATGGTATGCTATATCGCTATGGTATGCTATATCGCTATGGTATGTTATATCGCTATGCTTTATTACAAAGTTAAAAGTTAAATCATAGAGACAGATTCACCTGCTTTCCATCTGCATAAACAAGCACATATTAACAGTTTTAAAAGTTTACTTACAGTGTAGGAAGTTTACCTACAGTGTACGATCTGCCGAAGGAGACGTTTCACTGTTGCTTTCCAACTTCCAACTTCGAATGAAGCTCTGTAACAAAGAATGGTGCAGATCTGCCTAGAGCAGTGTTTCTCAGGGCAGTGGGTCCTGAGGACCGGAATTGAGAAACACTGGCCTAGAGTGTGCAGCGCTTCCGCTGTTTCACAGTACATTGGCTGTGTTCGAAACCGCCTACTTGTACTACTCCCACTACTCCTACTAACTTTAACTTTTTTTAAGTTCCCGGATGCATACCAGATTCGCCGAAATGTTGGGTATGCAACATGAGGTTACTACTTATACTCAAACTACCCAAGATGCAACATAACGTGACGTCGCCGATCGTCATTTCCTGTCAAAACGGCAGTTACAAGCTAGCTACAACGAGGGTAGGTTCCTTTCCTGTTTTCAAAACAAAAGCATCAATTGTACCGTAATGGCTTTCCCTATGATAAAAGGCAACGGGTATTTTTTTTTGTGAAAATAACCGGAAGTGCGTTACTCACTGCGGCTAGCTTTAGTAGCGCCGAATTCGTGGGAACAAAGTTGTAAATAGCCGGTATTTTGTCAGATTTTCAACATGTTGGAGATCTAAACGACTACTTTCTTGCCTGAAAATGTTTCAAATGTTGCTAAAGTTATATATTTACAGAGTTTATAGCTTTAAGCGAAATCAGCTTCAGGCCGGCTGATTTCGGCTCGGGCAGGAGCGAAGTGCACTGTGTGTAAACGCTCTGCATACTGTCTGATCGAATGAGTGCCTTTTGCAAGTATGTAGTATGTAGTAGGCAGTTTCGAACACAGCTATAGTTTGGAGGCGGGGCGTGTCGCTGCCCATCTCCGAATGCAGCTGAAGGCGAGGTTTGAAAAGAGCGTGTACAATGTGCGGATCCGGCTAGAGTCCGCATCGGGTCCTATAACACTGTGTGGAGGCGGGGCGAGCGGTTGATCAGGACGGCGGACCTGCCCGGCTAGAGGGCGGATCTGCCCCGGAGTCCACTGCTATCTGGAATAATGAATTTGCTCTGTGTGGTACCATAGCTTTTATACAGAGACCACGTTGGTTGGGAAGCTCAGAACATGCTGATAAGTTTGTGCAAAGAAGAATGCTGAACATATTGGGCAATACTGCACACCCGCTTCACAACACTGATGAAACACAGAGGCTTCTTCAGCTCTACGATAAAAGACAGTGAAGGAGGTCATTCCTGCCACACACAGCTGATTACAATTGATTATGACAAATAACTTTAAATGATTTATTAATGACTCTTACTGAATGTTGATTTCTAAAACTATACGTATTGCAACATTACAATTTCGTTTTAGGATAAAAAAAAAGGTCTATTTAAATATAATTTGTAAGGGTACTCTGATTGACTGGGCACTGATATTCTTCATAAATAATCTGATCACTTAAAAGGCTGTCCACGAGGACTAATTGTTATCATTTTTAAATTAGAGAAAAGAACTGCGCCATCTGGCCAAAGCCAGACCTCAGAGCTTGAGAACTGTCAAGTGATCATAATTCATTTTGAATTATTAGGATCTCATAACCTTGCCAGATTCCTCTCTCACACAAACACACGCATTAACAACAAACAATAAAAGCATGCACTCACCTGAAAATGTTATAGTGGCGAGGGACCACACAAAGCGATATGATACCGTCTGTACAAAGTGGTAACGGACTGATGAGGCCCTGCTCATAGCCTACAGGTTGCTGACAACGCCACCTTGGAACTTTCACCCAATAAATTAGTTTCACATTAGTCAAGGTCACGCAAGTAAGTTCTACTCAGGAGGCATGAGACGTGGTTCAAAGTTTAAAACACTGTGTACACTTTATTAAACATTCTTAAAAACAATCGACCGTTCAAGCACAAAGGTAAAAGAGAAACTTAGGCTGGGCTGAGGCTCGATGGTGGGATATACACTAGTGAGGGGATAGGGGTCCGCACCAAATAACATAAGCCACCCAGGTATGAGACAGGCACACACACATACAAACACATACGTGCATACCCTAGGCCCAGGGGAACACACCGCCACGGCAACTAAAAGGATAAACGACAAGACTCACACACACTGACGTAAAATGAAAACTGGGCAAGTTATATCTAAACCAAACAAAACAGAGTATCGACTGCCGGGAGTCAACAACTCCAAAGAAAAGAACCAAACTAATAACACATACTATACCAAAAGACTAAATGCTACCTGCACTAACTAAAGTTTATAAGACAAAAAACCTGAATCGTGAGAGAGAGATCCAATGTGAAGTAAATGGTAAATGGACTGTACTTGAATAGCGCTTTTCTAGTCTAGCTGACCGCTATGACCACTCAAAGCACTAAGCTCTTAACACTACATGCCACATTCACCCACTCGTACAGCACCTCTTAGTCTATACAGCTACACAGTGCTTCTTACTAAATTCACACACATTCATACACTGATGGATGCATCCGTAGGCAGCATGGGGTTCAGTGTCTTGCCCAAGGACATGTGACCCAGAGAAGCCAGAGTCAAACCACCGACCTGCTCTTCCTCCAGAGCTAAAGCCTTACAGCTATTTCTCGTAGCCATATTTACATGTCACTAATAATATACACTCAGCTCTTATTTTCCTCGCATGAGTGAAAAAGCTGAAGCTCTCACCAATATCACAAAATCAGCGGGACAGGTTCTGCTAAGAGACGAGGAGAAATGACACAGCAGCTTGTTATAGTGAAACGGGTGATAAAACAATGCTGCATTTAATGTCATTCGGGAACAATTACCGTTTAGAATTAATTGCTTATTTCAAGGGGTTGTTTTGTTGTTTTTGTTGTTGTTGTTATTATTTGTTTGTCTTAAAACCTTACGGCTCAGTGGTTGGGGACTCCTGGCCTTCACAACAACATAATTAGATGAAACAAAATAGAAAAAAATTAGAAGGCCACAGATAAATGCCTCAACCTTATTGCTGCAGAATAATTCATGTTCTTGATGTGCTGTTTTCATTTCACTTTTATTCTAACTTATATTTGATAAAGTATTACTTATTCTACGCCACAATAAAAACAATATATTTTTTAAGCTCCAAGCTGTTCTCACTAACCAATAACAGGCTGCTGTGGTTTAAAAGAGTGGTATGAGCCACGTGTCGCCTTATGATAAGTAGGCTGCTGTCAAATTATTTTACCATTATATCCCTTAATGCAATACTTACAGAATAGTATCGCATCAGTTGTAGTAGTAAATAATATAAAATCAAAGGCTTCAAATGCAGCAATCAGTGATCAAGTTTGGCCCAAAAATTCTGATTGGGTCACCCGTTACTGGCACATTCTCTAAAAATGTGAAAATTGTGATAAATTTAAAAACATTTCTTTAAAATAATAAGAAACCAAGCAGGAATTTTTTTTTTATTTGTTTTGCCCAGAACTGTTCAATCTTGCTGCAAGAGTAGGTGTCTAATGCACCATTTTGAATTTATGGATCATTGAGCTGCTTGCAGCATTTTCAAATGCTTCATAGGTTTCTCTCCAATGAAAGGGAAATTCAAATGTTTATACTTTGCTGACCTTGATCAACATGGCCTTCAGAGAGGAAGTGGCTTCAACGATGTATTGATCAACAGAAAGCAGAAGCTTTCGTGGGCCCTGACCCTGTCTTCAAAAAGCAACTTTTAAGATTTATCTTCTTTTTCATTAAGAAGTATAGAAAAGAGGCCTAATTCATTTGGAGGGGTAACACAAGAGTGGCCAAGCCAGCGGAGCCATTAGATTGCATCAATGCTAGAATTTGGATGTTAGCACAAGAAGGATTGAGACAGAGGATGGATCTGAGGTCTATTTTAAAAGGCTTTTACTGAAGCTGTTTTGTGTTTTGATCCAAATTGGCACAGTAAAAGTCTTATTTAAACCCATGTAAAAATGAAAATCAATTATAACTAAACAAAGCTCATTAAAAGCATCAAATAGGATGCACAATAAGAAATATTTCTAAACTCTGTTCAAAATGTTCTCTCCATGTAAGGCTTGTTATTGTTCACAGAAAACTATCTGAACTGTTGCTCATTACAGGCTGCGTGGCACTGTTTCCTTTGGGCTCAAAAAATAATTGGCCATTCTGTAGCTGGTCCTGGTGTAAATCAACAAGCTTATCTTTGCAGAAAATTGCAAGGGATCATGTTGAATGTCATTAATGATGACCACCTACATTATACCCTGCAGTCTGTACCGTTCGTTTTCACAAAGACTGGGAGACTAAGCAAAGAATTTAAACATTGATAGATGCTCCATTAGATTCTCAACACAAAGCCCATAGATCAGCGAGCCATTACACCTCAGTGAGTGCATATGTTTTGTCCAGCCATATCCTGCATGATTACTGCATTCTAAGTCTGGACAAATTTATCACCAATGCTTCATGCATCAACTTGGGGAATCTCATCTCAATTTGAAACCTGGCCAGAACAAGCATTTCCCACCAGTAAGATGCATATTTGCATTTGCACAATAACCTTTTATTGAGAAGAGTATGTACATGAGTTTCCACCAGACAGGCATGCATCAACATGTTTCTGTGAATAAAGAAGCCCTTTAGTAAGATACCCAAAGGAGCATTTCACACCTTCATGTTCTACCCCCAAAAGAAGTGGTGGTTTCATTTGAATTACCGGAAAGACAGGGTAATATATCAGGCCTCGATCAAAGAATTCGTTTGGAGTCAGCACTATTGGGCAGTATTTCTCTGTGATGATGGAGAAGGAGAGAGAAACCTTTTGAAAACAAATTTGTCACGGGGGATTATTTTTATCTTTATGATGACCTTGCAGTAAAAGAAACAAGCAGCAAAACATCATATTAGGGAAGCTTTTAACTTCTTCCCGCTGCTTGCATTTTTGCTACATACATTTTGATTCACTGGACTCTCCTGGCTTATAAACTTTGACAGATGTGAAAAATATATGAAAAAGATTTAAATTTGGCAAAGGACTACATTTTTATGTAGTCCTTTTCATGTAACAAAAAATCTAATATCCAGCACATATCTACTTGCAGAAATCTTGACCTATTTTTTCCCAGCCACCAATGAACCAGTGATGTGTTCTATCATAAAAAAAAACAAAGTGTCCGTGGATGTTATGTTTGTTTCATATTCTGTTGTATACCCAGACAGTTTGGGAGACTAACCATTTTGTAAAATGGGATTTATTCACACTTCTCCAGCCCGGTGCTCCCTGTTGCACTGCAGCCTGATGGATTTGACTTTAGCAAACAGTCTGAGTGTGATTTATGATCAAACAGTACCTGTATTTGGGATTTATTATCCATTACTGCTGTCCGTCAGGCAACATTACATTACACTCGCTGTTCATCTCAGTTTGCCAAGCACCAATGCACCACCCTAAGGAAATATGCTGGTAAATCTAGTTTAAAACATGCAAAACATCGTTACAATGTATGCATAGATTTGTTTCATCTCTTGTTCAACCTTTTCTTACTCCTCAAGGGTCGTAGGTAAGTTTATTTCAAATAAAGTACAATTTATAGTTTAATTTCTCAATATTTACTGTGCAATTCCTCTCAAGTTATGGTACAATCTCTTTGTATTAATTAGTACCTATGAAATAGCTCCAAGTTTTTATTAGCATTAGCATTAGTATTTTGTTAGTATTGGTTACCTAGAAGGTGCAGTAGTGGTAAATGGAGATGAATGGCCCTTAACATCTTGCAATGCCTCTTATAAAGTTATGTTTTGGGGATTTCTAAACTTGACCAGTTGCAATAAAAGCAAACACTTTTTCCCTTTTGTGAAATTAGTTACAAACAGACATGTTTTACCTTTCGTGAATTAATGCAAGGATTCATTTAGAAGGCAATAGCTTGTGTTGATATATTGGCTTCATACAGTAATGTGTTTTCCCAACCCCACAAGGGCATTTTTGATTAACATCAGAAAGCCACAATAAGATATATAATACAAATGTTACGGATACGATTAAAATAAGAAGAACTTTCTTTTGCCTGGAGCAGACTAACTGCTGCTTTACAGTACATAGTTACAGCTTACAGTCAGCGTTTCTGTGTATCAAATTGAATACAACCAGCACTGTACTGGGGTCAGTCTGGTCACCGTGGCAGTGGTGACAGTGCACTTTGTGGACAGCTGCAGTATGTTTATCAGTGTGATGTTAAACCAATCAAAATCAATGACTCAACATATTTACATATGCAGTGCTATTTAACTAAAAGCCTGTACGACAATACGGGGATATTTGTCAAATATTTTCTCTGTGTAGACATTTCATATCTAATCCAGTGTTTAAAAGTCTGTAATCATTTACACTGCCTCTTAGCTAATTACGCTCATATTTTTCTAATTGAACTTTTTTGGTCAATTAATCAGTCTTTGGCTTCCTTCGTTTCTCTATTTACATGCTACCTCTTGGGCAGCATGTTTAATTCATTACCATTTCATTTTTACTCTGATACTCAGCTGTACGTGCCGATACAACAAACATATCCTAGCAGCCATGCTAATCTCGCTGCTTGTCTGACGATACATTTCCAAAATCCCCTGAAATTCCATGATAAGTTTGGGGTAGTTTTTGTCTCTAAGTGATGCTTAAGTTAAACATATTGATCAGTTTAGCTTTTTCGAGCTTCAAACCATCAAAAGAGTCAGGTAAATTATTTCAACTGCTGATTTATATAAAATAAAATGAATGCTTGCTTTTCTCACCCTGACCACTGGAATTCATTATTCTCAGGTATTAATCATAGCTCCTTCCATCACATCCAGTTCAAAATGCCGCAGCCAGACTCATTACTAGGACAAAAAGGCAGAGCATATCACCCTATTCTTACCTCCCTGCACTGGCTTCCTGTTAGATTTTGTATTGATTTTAAAATCTTACTGCTAACCATCAAAGCCAAATGACCTTCCTCAAAATTATTTCTCAAACTTAACGACCTGGCATGTTCCCTCCCAATCATTCAGTTCTGCAGATAGTGCCCGCTAACTGTTCCTGGATCACAGCTTGTGACAAAGGGAGATCAAGCCTGTTTCATTAGAGCCCCCATCTTATGGAACTCAATGCCCGCTGAAGTCAGGGACACCAAGTCTGTGGCTATCATCAAACGCCTCTTTAAAACTTTCCTCTTTGAAAGGTTTCTGGCAGTGTCTGATTCATTTTCACACATTTCAGTATTGTATTTTTTCTAACATTCATCCAACTCAAACTTACCTTATCCCTTCTTGTAAAAGCACTGTGTAATATTGTTTAGAAAAGTGCTTTACAAATAATACTGTATAATTTTATTATTAGGGCCACATACTGTTAACTGTGAATTCTGCATGGGCGAGTTAGAAAGTTACAGGGGTTTATGTGTAATGATGTGTTAAAATGCAGCCTGATTATGTCTTTGCTGTTTGATGCATTTTGTATTCTTACAAGTAAATCATGAGGGAAAGTCAATCTCCTTGTTATCAGCTGGGGGGCAGGAAAACAACAACAGCAGGTGGTGCAAGAGTATGAGAGCACAGAGCTGTTCACTGTGCTGCTTTGTCATATTTTGTTTTAAGGTTAATGAGAAGCTCCAGAAATGGTTTGCTGTCAATGATCTTTGGGAAGAGTAACACTGAAGTTTCAAGAGATTAAGCTGCAGTTGCCGCCATTTAAGATACACTTAGGCACTACAAGGATGAGTCACTATCTATGCTTACAACCATGCGACCAACAAGGCAGCACATGCAGACGCTGGACTTCATTAGCTTTGGTGCTAATCTTTAGCTAACACCCCACTGAAGACAGCAAACCCCAATGACTGTAAACGGGAGACTAGATAGCACACAAGACTCCTGCAATCTGTAGAAAGCCCCAGAGACTGATCACATCTCTGGCAGAGAGAGAAGAAAGCTTTTCTTTATCCATCTCTCAGTCTGCTCATTGGGCAGCTGCTTTTTTAAGGCAACAAAGGACTTATGGCTTGTTGAAATTAGAAAGTACCTAATTGTTTTCATGTTTTGGAAAAAATATATTCCATCGAGATAAATTCTAATTTGTAAAACAACTAGCTTCTAGAATGTTTAACTTTACACTTTAAAAGATTAAAAAAAATGATGTTGTTTGGCAGAAGATATATCAAAGCAAACGCCTAGTCTTGGGTCAGTTGATCTAAAATCAGATCCTGTAATGTTTAAATGTGCTTACTCTGGCTGTTTGTTTGTACTGTATAATTATAAAGTAATTGCAGAGTTAAAACAGAATAATTGAGGAGCTAAAACTCCAGTCTCTACCATTAAAGTATTGCATAATTACAGGGAGACAATGGAACACTTTGGTTACTATATATTCTGACCCGAATCCTTTAAAGTATTTTGTAATTATTGAGAATAAAAGTGTATTTGTTAACTCATTTATATAACTGTACATCAAATTCTTACAAGAATAGAAATAAATAATTATGATTATTTCTTGGCACATTATAAAAGACATAAACACAAAAGCGAGGTTCTGGTTGGTAGAAGACATGAAAATAGAGGTAATAAATCACTATAGAGTCAGTGTGGCTTGTCTGCCAAAGGTATTTCTTATTGTCACAATTTTTTTTTAAATCGTAAAAAAAACTTTTGTTTTATTTGGAAAAAACAGTTGAGAAACATTTTTATTGACAGAATTACAAAACGGGATCTCCTTTGATTTTGGTTTTATTAATACTTTTTTCATTATTGGAGTTGTGTGAAGTAGTTATGAGTGTCTGACCTGCAGTAAACAGCAGACAGAGCACTCTCTGTTTGGAGATTTCTGAAGCGTTCATGTCTACTGCAGGTAAAACACTAAAATGAAAATGAATGATTGTTCTAGTTCATCCAAAACCAGACCTTTAAAATGCATGTAAACACATTGGTTTGGCTAAAACTTCAAGCTTCTCCAAACCAGATGAACACAACTGCATAACACAGTCGTTGCTTGATTTACCTATGCGCGTGCTTGACTAGACTGGAAAAAAAGCCAAGGCGCTTCACACGTGCACCAAAATTCCATCTTATTGTAAAACCAAAAGTCCTTTCTTACATTTTCATTTAATTCTTCTTTTCTATGGAATATCCTATAATTACCCTGTACACATACTGTATAATGTTATGTTAGTGTCCTCTTGATGTATATAACCTTACATGTATTAATTTATCCATGTTGCTAGGCTATTATTCTCTCTTTTCCTTCAAGGATTTACTTGATTCCACGTCAGAAAAAGAAAACCCGTGTGAGCATGAAACTGTGTACTGTTTATTTATTAATTTTCTTTGCATCCAAATAGCCAAATGTTTGAATTCTTTTTTTTTTTTTTTGTAACTTTATTTATAGGTTTTCACAATTATACAAATAGCAACCCAAATCCCACCCACCCAGGTGTACACATAATACATACAGTACTCAGTTTAAAGTACAATAATAATAATACCAAAATGATAATGAATAGATAAACAAAAAACAAACAAATAAACAAAACGAAATGACAAATGTATAGCATGATGAAAAAAGAAATGGCAGTAATAACAATAATAATAATAATAATAATAGAAAATAAATAAATAAAAACAATAACATTAATAACAAAAAAGGAGGTCTGCTACCTTGAGGAGTATCTCAACATTTTAACACATTATGTGGATTTATTTCTGAGTGTCATCTTGTAAACAGTGCAACTGTGCCGCACCCAGTGCCCTGAAGTATGCACCATTGATGCTTAAGAAAAAGAAAGACTGTCAGCAAAATCTAGGAAAGGACTCCATGTTTTGTGAAACCTGCTAGAAGACCTACCCCTTGAGCATCTAAGCTTTTCTAAGGGCAAAAAAGCCAAGACCTCCTTGACCCAACAGAGGAAAGACGGGTGGTTAGCAGATTTCCATTGCCGCAAGATAAGTCTCCTAGCAAGAAGTGAAGCAAATGCAATGGCATGTGTTTGGGACGTAGAAACCTGAACATTATCGCCTATAACACCAAAAACAGCAGTGACTGGATCTAATGGGATGGGCCTGCCACACATATGTGTAAAACCATCAAATATTTGAGTCCAGAAATTAGTCAGAGATGGACACGACCAGAACATATGTCCAAGAGTGGCCACACCTTGACGACATCTCAAACAATGTGGGTCAGTGTTGGGATAAATGCTGGCCAATCGTTCCCTGGAGAAATGAAGTCTGTGTAGAATTTTGAACTGAATCAGATTGTGTCTAAGGCATAAAGATGAAGTATGAATCCAATCCAGGCAACCTTCCCATGTCAATGCTGGGATTGGAACACCAAGGTCCTGTTCCCAGGTGCATCTAATCTTCTCAGTTGAAGGCATAGCAAAATTCAAAATAATGTTGTACATAAAAGAAATGTTGCCCTTACGAGTAGGATCCCGCCCAAGTATTTGGTCAAGCAAATCATTATCAGGTAAGTGAGGAAATGGGTAATGTTCTCTGGCAAAACTACGTGCCTGTAAATATCTGAAGAAATGGACCTGAGGTAGTGAAAACTTCTCGCGTAAGGTCTCAAAGGAAATGAAAGTGTTACTCAAAAATAAATCATTGAAAAGCACTATGCCACTATCATACCATAAAAGAAAAGCTGAATCCGTTTTTGCAGCAGGAAAAATATCATTATTAATTATGGGCATAAAGCCATTTGAGTGGGTCAAATTAAAATGCTTTCTAAATTGGCGCCATATTTTAAGGGTGTGTTTAGTCACAAGATTGGAAGGAGAGTAGTTCGATTTTTTTAGAAAAGGAAGTGCAAAGGCTAGCAAGTGGTTTAGAAGAGGGACAGGATTCAATTTCCATGCCCACCCAGGTGGCGCTATCTCCTGTCCTAAATGAAGTAATCCAATGAGGCAGTTTAGAGAGATTGGCCGCCCAATAGTAGAACATAAAGTTGGGAAGTGCAAGTCCACCTGCTAGTCTGGGCATCTCCAAAATACCCCTCCTTGCTCTTGAGACAGAGTTGTTCCAAATAAATGATGAAATATGTGAATTCAGATCTTTAAAGAAAGCAAAAGGGAGAAACAATGGCAACATTTGAAACGCATACAGAAATTTAGGAAGGACTGTCATCTTCACTGTGTTAACACGACCTGCTAGTGAAATGGGCAAGGCAGACCACCGCCTCAGATCAAGTTTCATTTTTCAATTAACCTTTTGAAATTAGCCTCATATAAATTTTTGTAAGTGCGGGTGACCACAATACCAAGGTGGATGAATGATTCTCTGTCTAGTCTGAATGGACATGCATTATAATCAAGATTTTGTGCCAAACTGTTAATAGGAAAAATAATACTTTTAGAAAAGTTCAACTTGTGACCAGATATCTTTTTCACATAATTTAAGAAGTGCATGAGATGGGGCAAAGAGACTACGGGGTCGGAGAGATACAAAAGAAGGTCGTCAGCATAGAGTGAAACTTTATGGGTGAGGCCCCCCCTAACAATGCCAGGAACTCTGCTGTCAGCTCTAAGAGCTATGGCCAAGGGTTCAATTGTTAAATTAAACAAAAATGGTGATACACAGCAGTCCTGCCTCACCCCACATTGAAGTGTAAAGAAATTAGAGTTTATTACGTTTGTGCGCACAGCAGCCTCAGGAGTGTTATAAATTATATTCATCCATGTAAGGAAAGTTGGGCCAAAACCAAATCTACCCAGCACCTCAAAGAGGAATGGCCATAAAATTCTGTCGAAAGCCCTCTCCGCATCTAGAGAGAGCAGAACTTCAGGAGTATCAGACGAATGGTTGGAATGAAGTATGCTAAGAAGACGCCGCATGTTAAAAAAGGATTGCCTACCAGGCATGAAACCTGTTTGATCAGTGGAAATAAGATCGGAGATGACAGTTTCTAGCCGACGTGCTAAGATTTTTGTGAGAATTTTATAGTCATAGCAAAGGAGGCTTATTGGGCGGTATGCACTGCATTCCAGGGGGTCTTTTCCCTTCTTCAGCAAGAGCGTTATTACAGCCTGGTTCATGGTTACTGGCATTCTGTTCAAAGATAGAATATCTGCATACAGAGAACTTAATATGGGTGTCAATTTATTGGAAAAGGCTTTATAAAATTCAACTGATATCCCATCGGGACCCGCTGCCTTACCACTCTGCAAAGAGCTGACAGCTTGTGTGACTTCCTGACATGATATAGGGGCATCAATAATGGCTTGTGCTTCTTGACTTATCTGCGGAATTTCAAGTTTATCCAAGAACTCTCGGATCTCCCCAGTATCAACATTTGCCTCTGGTGTATAGATAAATGTTTGAATTCTTTGAGTTCTGATTTCAGTGTAAAAAAAAAAAACATCTGTGCATTATCTTCTGCTTTGAGAAATAAGGTGATCAACAGTCCTTTCAGGACACTGCTGTCTTTTGTGAGACATAAAGGTGAGAGAATTATCAATGCATTTGTTACTCCCTGCCAAGACTTGTGCAACATCTTTCATGTAACATCTGAATGATTCAGCAGCATCACTGCAGCAACTGGCTTTAATCCAGCAAGGATTCTGGCTAACATTAAACATGGACAAAAGGGACTGCACTACACTAATTCCCAGTGCAATTTTGAAAATTAAAGTGCAAGATAGATACTTAAAAAAGAAAGAAAGATAGTGTGTCATTAAAGGTTTATAGATTCAGATTTTGTGGAGAATGGCGGTTTACATTCACTCCAGATAGAATCTGAAAGTCATGAAGACAACACTGAATCACTAATATTCATATAAGTTTCACATCTCTTCTTCCAAATTCATCTCTCTTCTGGAGTCCGTATGCTTTGTATGCTCCAAAGAATTTACACTTTTGATTGTCCTGCCATCAAGCTGAAATACAAGTAGAAGACTAAGAAATCAGTAGAGCTATAATGATGTGTCCTTGTGAGGAGGATTTGTGGAATGAAATGGTCATCCACATGACTCCACAGGGATTAGGTCCAAAAGTCAGTGTTGACTTATTATGTTTAGATGTGATTTAACATTTTGCTGTTTATTTCTATTATCATTTTCAGTTGCACACTGTTACGGTCCAGGCAACAAAACTACTGTGGTTTAGAGTAATTACAGTATCATGACATGAGTCTATTGATTGATTGATTGATTGAGTGTTTATTTCGAGCTTTTTTTTTTTTTTTCTTTTTCAGGCAGATTACAAAATAAATACATTTCCATAATACATATGAATTTACATATTCATAGAACAACGGTAACATAAATCAATACTCGCTCAATGGGAGTGAGATGAAGTAAAAAATACTTATTTGCTCCCAACCCCATTCAAAAATTACAATTTATAAGGATGCGTCTTACATACATTGGCATAGTTTTTAACTTTCAACTTAATTTTAACATATTATTACACATATCTTCTCATCTCTTATTTGATGTTATTATTTAATCACAATTTATATGATGATAACATAATAGCCCGTGAATATACATTACAAAATTTCTTCAGTTTTGTATTTTGTCATTACTTCCACTTTATATCTGGCCTTGAACTGATGAATAGAAATACACTGCTTAAGTTGTTCCTTCAACCCATTCCAGAACCGAACCCCAATCACAGACACATATATATATATATATATATATTGACATAGACCTATTTGTTTGTAAAACTACTTGTCTTCTGGTTTTTACAATGCCAATTGTGTTGTGGAAGGAGTCAAAGCAAGTATAGATTGAGTGGATGATTTCTGGCCTGCTCAAAAAATACTGAACACAAAGATGACAAAAATTCAGTTTGACATAGCTCACGATACCTTCACTTTTTCTCAGCTATTATCTTCTTGCATGATAATGTGCTTTGAAGGTAATCTTTGAAAAGTTTGTGGGACTAATTTATATTCAATCACTATCAAAATAACCATGTTAATTTTACTATTTGAAATACATCAATCCTGTTTTCATTTGAAACTGGTCAAACACAACTGCACGGAAATCTGTTTGAGCATCACAATTGTACCCCATTACTATCATTTTTGACACGTAATGGTTTTGTTTTGTGGGAAGCCAAAGTTATTATCTTCAGTATTTCAGATTTCATGTACCTTGCTAACTCCGACCTTACAATGTGGCAAATGAAAATATTCCCTCAGAGAGCATTTGCCACATTGTAAGGTGATCCTGCCATTATCTTTCAGTATTAAATAGACTTATTGTGTCGATTCAGAGTCTGATATTGTATTTCAACAGGTTCACATCAGAGAAAAGACAGTCAATAAGACATTGGCTTACAGAAATCTTATTATTTAGAGTGCTTTCTGGCTGCTGTGTTGACTACTGGGTGTGTGATTTCAAAATGTTTAAAAAAGGACGGTAAAAATTAATTAGACTTTATGGACATAATCATTTTTGTTTGTAAATCAATAATTTAATTAGTTCAAAATCCTGTTTCATTGTGGGTTGCTAAGTCTAAATATTGATAGGTGTGCAAGTTAGCACCTGTCTGTCTGCTAAATCTATTTAGCCAGGCCTCCAGATGTGGACACAAAAAGTTTCCCACTGCTGAACTCCCACACCATCGCGTCCACCTAATTCTCATGGGGCTAGACACTATTCTGAAGCTGCCTACAGAGAAACAGTTGTTGAGCAAGCTCTGTGACAATGACAGCATGATAATATGCTTTGGGACAGATCGGGCCAGAACTGAGTGATAGATTTAGGGGTTGAGTCAAGAGATAGGTACTGAAGTGTTTGCTGCTGTCATTGAATTTTTCCGCACTTGTTACCAGGACAACCTGCTCCTTTCCATGTGCCCTTCAAGTACATAGTGGGGAGGATGGGGGGGGCGAGGAAAGCAGAAAGAGATCCAGTGTTTCACATCTCCAGGGAACCCTCAGACGGGGTGAGGAGATGTTGAGGAGGAGCCCTTCTATTCTCAGCTTGTTTCTGAAGGTGCGTTTGGTTATGAGCAAATATTCAACGGAAGTGGAGAAGTGGCATAGGATCAATATTTTCACGAGGCAGAAATGTAATTCACTGCCCAGGAAAATGTCTGTCTCTCTGTTAGTATATCAGGACAGCCAGGACTGTAGAACTTCTGAGTGTCTGTTTTTGGCTGTGATAAAACATGCATGGCGGCTTGTCTTCAAAGGAAAGACAATATGTGAGTGAGGAGGGCTGGCAGAGGCCTGCAATCACTCCATCCAGCGAAAAACACATATCCTGACTAAATATGGTGACACACCAGCTGTTTTCATAACAACCAAGTTGTAACTCTTCTTTTATTAATTAGAAAAGACAAAACAATCTTGTGACAGTCTCAACAACCCATGCGGCCTCACATAGAATGCAATCACCGATATGATAGAAACGTGTTGAGAATTTCTCTTCAGCTTAAAAAAAAGTCATCTCTTAGTTTTCCATCTGTTCACGTCTTCTCCTGAAAGGAGATGCATAAACAACTGACACCAAATTGCTCAAAGGGAAACAATACAAAAGGCTCATTTTACAGCAGCCATTCAGGATTGGCATCTTATTACGCAAACATGCACACACATCAGCATAACACATTGCCAGCTTTGATTAACTCAGATGTTGTTCAGACCCTTTTAGCACACATTTTTAGAGGCGTGGCAGTGCAGCAGCTGTATCTCTGACAGAGCTGTAAACAAGGTATAGCAGATTTAAATCTCACATGACAGACAGGAATAACAACATAGCACATCCCCAGGAGGCTATTTTCCCTCAAGCAACTTTTCCTGAGGGGAAAAGGTTTGCACATTTCAATGTGGACATAGTGACCGACACTTAGATTCTGCTTTGTGGGAACATTGTAGCGTACAAGGAGCTCTGAAGGTCGGTAGGGGTCTGCAGTGCAAAAGTAGAATTACAATAAGCAAACTGTCACTGTGCCAGAGCATTGTT
This sequence comes from Odontesthes bonariensis, assembly GCF_027942865.1. Taxonomy (NCBI): domain Eukaryota; kingdom Metazoa; phylum Chordata; class Actinopteri; order Atheriniformes; family Atherinopsidae; genus Odontesthes; species Odontesthes bonariensis. Next base: position 14,391,651 of record NC_134518.1, on the reverse strand, counting down.
TCCGAAAAAGACATTGGTTATATTAAAACAAAACAAAAGTAAGTAGTTGTTATGGATTTTCATAGTAAGGGGCACATGTAAAGAAGGCAACACAATTAGATAAAGGTTTCCTGTTGCCGTGATTGAAAAAACCACAAAGGAAATACATCCTTAGTAGAGACTTTCTGCATCACTTCTAAACTGATGCAGGCTGCAATTATGTATGACTAATGGTAGATAGAAAGCTTTACGCATTCACTTCTGATGTTGTGCAACGGCTCGGAATTAGATTATGTACGGGAACAACTGGGATTAAAACATGTTATTAGCTCGAAAGCATTATTTGGATGCCAAAACATTGCTATATGTGAATGGTGAAAAAAAAAAAAGACTGTTTTCCTTCTATGCAAGATTCAGTGTGTTTAATTCTTTACAGAGCTGCAATCACACCACAGACTCTGTGTACAAAATGAAAAACAAAGCCAGAGCTATAATTCTAAGTTGATTTCCTACAGAGGAGATGCAGTAATTTGGGTGTTATTAGCAAGGCTAAACTTCATGTTCATCCAGTTTCACTTTGATCATGAAAGGACTATTAATTAAAGGACCCTTTCGAGGCTTAAGTGGAGGCATATAAGGTCCAACAGTTTTGGAAGGCTTGTTATTGCTGTTGCACTCAAAGAACCCCAAAGGAGCGGTTAAATTAACTGATAAGGCAGGATTGGTCCATGCACATTGAAACACATCAGACAGACACTTTAAGTGAAGTTTGTTTGCTTACTGTGAACTGGTGGTTGCCACTGTGAAATGACACGAATATTGTCATCTTTAACGGAAGATGGCAGAGAGGCTGTAGGATGTCCTCGGAGATGTTAAATACATCATGCCCTTTATTTCTTTTTAATGATGGCTTGACAAGGACATTCATTTATCATACTGAAAGTGTTTATTTATGCAGCGTGTTCAGTTCTGACTGTACCATACTGACTTCTACATTCAAGCATTTTGCTCAAACGTTTTGCTTTTTTCCGTTAATTTTAACACCACTCCTTTTTGTCTATTGTAAAACCACTGAAGGTGGAAAAACAAAGAAGTAGCAGCAAAATTAGTCCAATTAGTGAGTGAGCAGATGCCATTATATCTACTTTTAAGCTTAGCCTGACTTTGTGAACACCTCCACATCAAGACTGAGATTTATTAAGATTTCTAGAATTAAAGGCGGGGTAGGGGATCTTTTTCTGGAACATTTTTTTACATATTGCTTGAAATACTCTTCACACCCCCATTGCAACCAATTAATTAAAAGTTTTGACACAAATTTGAAAAGTTTTAGTGGCCTCTAGAACGTACAATCTAGGAAAAACAGTATCCAATCATTGTGAACGGACCGTTGACAATGATTGGATACTGATGCCGTCTATCAAACTGCAATCTGCTCCTCCCTCCCCCTCCTTCCCCCCCTGTGCACGTACTGCTCCGTGAACGAATTACACGTCCAGAAGCTTGGCAGGAAGCTAAACTAGAGCCAGCTTGGCTAGCACCTAGCATTATTAAACGTATAGTTAGCATAAACTAAATACTAAATACGGCAACGATCGATGCTTGCTGTCAGAACAGCGCTCGTGCACCTTCGTGCTCGTGCGCGTTCATGTACTCTAGAGGTGTGCCTTCGGGGGGAAAGTGAAGAAAAGGGTTGGGACTTTTTACCGGTGTATTTTCAAAATGCAGCTTCGCTGGACTCAAAATCCAGGATCTCCTACCCTACCTTTAACCTGATGAAGATGGGCATGAACTATGGAGATTTCTTTTAACTGGAGGAATCAATGACAGTCCACTTTCAGGACATTCATTTTTTAAATATAGTTTTAATAAATTAATTAATCTTCAGTTTCAAGAAACTTTAACAAGGTACAACTAAAATAAAAATGCTATATTCTGCTTGAGAAAACTAATAGTAGCATGATCACTGAAACACAATTATAGAAACAAAACAAAGAAACAAAGAAAGATGAAATCAGGAATTTGGTGGACACTTCTTTCTCACTCTCCTGTAATTTATTTCTTTACTTTGAACGACTATATAATTTACATTAGTACAGAGAGTTTGGGGATATCAATCAGCTGTATCATTAAAACCATGTAGGTAACATGAATAATACTCTTTGGGCCAAAGTGACCAAACTGGGCAAATTAGCATGAGACCACGATCAAAAAATAGCACTGCTGGGAACGGCCAGTTCTGCAGTGATCCACTAACAATGACCTGATCTATGAACACAGAGCAGCCAACTCATTTCAGTAATGACCAAAGCAGTCTACCACGAGGAGTGCAAATTGGCATCGAGTCAAAATCAAGCAAACCTGTTGATCCTAACATGTGGGTGGTTCATCAAGAACACAGGTGCTGCCGCTTTCTTTTCAAACCTTAATTTGGCTGTTAGGCTTTCATACAAACAAAGTCTGTTTATCTGGTCTTAATTATGAAAATCCTATTTTCACACAAGTCATAAGGGTTTAATCTTCAGCTTAATGACAAACCATGGACAGCATGCAAAAGTGAGTTCATTACTCATTCATATTCATTTTCGGTCATTAAAGACTAATATGTTGTGATAACAAGAACAAGGAAACACTGTCCCCTACTCTCTGGCCCTTAATATCTGCAAAGGGTTGCTGTTCTTGAAAATTAATGCATGTGAACATAAAGTAATTCTGTCTGAGTCGGCATGACTGCTTGGAGAATACCCTGCTCTTTTTGCACTGTTTGACTTCTAAACCAGTGAGACCTGAGTGAAAATGCTGATTCCCATCCACAGAGGAAACTTTGTAATTATTGTAAGTTTGTAAGTTTGTAAGTTTTTGAACTGCAGGTGTTGTGAGACTCTGATTCCCTCATCTGTCTTGGTTTGTTTAACTTCTTCGCGTAAACTACTTTGTAACTCAAGAAAAGTGTCAAATAAACTGCATTACTATTGCTTTTGTCACGATTAGTGTAGATGGAGGTCCCTGGTTGGCTTAGAGTTCCCCCAGTGAACTAAGAATAACAAAAAGTGTATTCTGACATTATCTTTCACTGCATCTCAAATAAATTTGAAATTCTCATCCCTCCAACACACATCAAATGCCTAATTCACTGCTTTCTTTTTTTTTAATAAAGTAATAACTAACATGTTCTCCTTCCAAAACATGTAATGACTATGTTAGTCCATGGCACAAAAATGCAGTAGTGTCATAATAAATGCTTGAATGTGTTAAATGTCCATCCATCCATCCATTTTCTATACCCGCTTAATCCGTCGGTCGGTCCGCGGGGGGGCTGGAGCCTATCCCAGCAGTCATCGGGCGAGAGGCGGGGTACACCCTGGACAGGTCGCCAGTCCATCACAGGGCCACACAGAGACAAACAACCACTCACACACACACACACACACACACACACACACTCACTCCTAGGGACAATTTTGTGTGAAATGTCATTTTGTTTATTGTCCCTAACTGAATTAGATTAAACTGAAATCAAACTATCAATCAGAAAGGGAAATGATAGTGTTACAGTATAAATTAAGAAAAACTAGTCAAACAGTCATTGTATTAGCTTGTTGCTGTGGGCAAAAATGTAAAGCTTCTACATTTTTTTCTGTTTGTTTGTTTGTTTTTTTTTGTAGTAGCTGAAAAAAGCCTGAAGAGACTAAACTGAAAAGATTGAACACACCCCGTTGTTTGTGCACTGTTATGTAGAGGATATCCAGCACTTTCCATAATATTCAGCGACTTTTTCTGCATTCTTATTTGTATAATCAGGCCCTGGGGCTCCGGAGCAATCCCCCAGCCTTCTATATCAGTTTGCTCAGCTTTCTTTTTGTTTTGAGTCACTGTCTCTGATGCCGCTGCCCGATGGCCGCAAAGCAGAATGGACTCCCCACCACAGACTTATAGAAGATATACAAGACTGAAGGACATAATCTTTCTCAAGAAATAGTGTCTTTTCTGTCACTTCTTGAAGACACCCCCGGTGTTGTATTTCCAGTTGTCCAGGTGAACACCTCGGTATGTGTAGCTCTCCTCCACCTCCGCCTTTTCTCCCATGATGGAAACCATGTTTATCTTGTATTTATTTCTCCCAAAGGGCAAAGTAATTTGAGTGTTTGATGAGATGACAGAGCGATGAGTTGTACTGGAGGTCTGAGATGTACAGAGTGAAGAGAAACAGTGAGAGTATAGTCCCCTGTGGTGCTCCTGCTGCTGACCACCTTCTCTGACACACAACCCTTCAGTCTCACAAACTCGGGTCTGTTTGTAGTCAATAATCCAGGTGGTGATGGGGGCATCCATCTGTATTTTCTGGAGCTTCTCACATACCATTGCTGGCTGCTTTGTGTCCAAAGCACAGGCGAAATCAAAGGAGGCAATTCTCACTGTGCTGCCTGCTTTTTCAAGTGGGTCAGATTTGTTTTTGGAACCAAAAAAAAAAGGCAAGATGTCTTTCACAACTATGGAACTTTCTCCTGACTCCGGCTAAGGTTGACGAAATGCTGTATAATCACGCATAGCTGTTGGGGTCCAACTTGGGTCTTCCACTAATCCACTAATCAATGTAAACACTAAAACAGTAGCGTTTTTGTGGATGATAAATGTGGTAAATATAATTTTCTAAACATTTTCATGTGATGCAAATGTAGGCATCAAACAAAGACCAGCATAGGCAAGTAATAGGCTTTTTACATTTTTTGTGTTTTTTAGCTTCACTTTCCACTGTAGACCGATGTAGACATTACACTTTTCAACACAAGATTGTGTTTTAGAAAAATAACATGATTTATTTAAATACTCATTTGAATACTAATTTTGGGCCGGGAAATGGATTCTCCATCTAATACATATGCAAGAGCCAAAATCTCTATGCCTCTAACTCTTTAGGCACTAGTTTACCACTGTAATTTTTCAAATAAATTTTGTTTTTTTTTTAAATATATGCTCATCTAATTTTGATAAAAGAAATGACCAAATTACATATATGTTTAAAAATCTTTTTTAAAAAAGCGTTATGTGGATTTTAAACTTCTGACGAGAGCATTTAAAGTTTAATTTTTTTTCCAATTATTAAAAAAAAGAAACACTTGTAAAGGAAATTATGTCAAATTTACTCTAAGTGATCAGTCAACAGAATATCACATATCAACTAACATTTGCTGTAACGATGCTCAACTAAGGTATGATCTTCCTTCAAAATTTGACAGCCTAATTAGCATGCAAAAGTGCAACAACCAGGGTTCATATGGGTATGCAATATTAAGGATAAAACTGTAGATAAGTAAGATAACAACAGTTTTACTGCGACTTTATAAGGCACCAGACATCTGATACAAAAATATACTGTTGGCCACATCAGATATGGCACATTATGAAACTAAAGAAACATTTCCATAAACTGCTCACTAAGACTGATGTAGCAGCACTTCACAATTAAAATGCTCCCTCCTAAAAAGATAAAGCCACACTTTTCAGTTTGCAGATTACAAAGTGCCATTACTATCAGATTAATTATTCTCAGTGATGAGTGGCTGTAATTCATGAAATGTCTGCTTTCACGACATTCACATAGAGTCATTGCAAACGTTTGAATTAGTCTAGATTGCAAAACCAATCACATCTGTTGCATGGTTTGTTGACTGAATAAACTAAAAAGTCACTCTTATTTAATGATGGCCAAATTAAGCTCACAGAGAAACACTTACCAACCATTGATGCAGACATAAAATCACTCAGAAAGTGGGTTTAAACTTTAAATGCATCACAATTACTTTTACTTTAGATGCAGGATATGTAGGAGATGTGGTTATGAGATTAACAACAGAACTAAAAATGAAATCAAATATCTATGAGTGATAAGAAACAAAAGTAGAACACCAGATATGTCCATGCAATGCAATTGGATAACACTCCACAGAACACTAAACTAAATGTCTTATAAACTGCAGGTTATAAATAGATGTGCTCTTTATTTTAATCTGTCTCTTTAAGATATGTCATTCTTTTGTCTTGTTGAGCTCCTAGTAGTAGTAACTTCTGCAGACTTGGACTTGACTCTGACTTCCGATTGCATGATATTGCCATAAAACAACATGTCACCCTGATAAAACTTGTCCCTGATTCAAAATGGGCTACAATATGCAACTTTTCACCTTGAGGCAATAAAGCACAATGTGAGTCCTTTATTTGTCCCCTCGGGTATGCAGCTTAGGCCAGTTCTTGTCATTCAGTTTGATGGGCTGTCGAGGTGACATTTCAGCCTGAGGCAGCGGCAACACGGAGCCACCATGGATACTGAAGACATGGACAGAGGAGGTTAATGTGTTCATAAAGAAACGTGATGACCTAAAAAAAGACTGCATCCATATGACAGACACACACACTACAAGGTAAGTGCACCTGCCTAATATTAAGTAGGCTGTCCTCGTGCAGCCAAAACAGCTCTGACATGTCAGAGCATAGACAAAAACCATCCGAGGGTGACCTGGAGTGTGTCAGGGTGTGTGTGACCGATCTGCAAAAATATTTAGTGAGCTGGAAAGCATCGAAGTAAAGATCCACGCGACTGTCAGGCTGGTTTTCTCAGCAGAACCTGCACTGTAATAAGTGTTAGTATCAGTTGTTTTGATGTTATGGCTGATTGGCGTGGGAATCACAGGCAAATATTGTCGTGACATTATTGGTTTTGATCTGTGGAAGCCTTAGAATCGCTTATTAGAAGAAAAGTTAAACCAATTCATTGAATTACTTTCTTAAACTACAGATACAAAGAAAGCTTGCAAACAAGCACAAGTAAATAAAATCTTCACAGACATCACACACACACAGAAACACAGAGTAAAGATGAACTGTTGATCACCCAACACTGATGTGGTGTTGATTGTTTCTTAATGTTAAGCCCTAAAAAATTTTTTTTCTTATTTGTATCGTTTTTCTTTGATTCTTTTTTATTCGGTTGCATAATTAATGAGAATTTACTTGATTTTTCTAAAAATTCTTATTCATACAACTGTAACACAAAAACACATTTAAATAATGAATATATGCTATTCGCTGAATATAGTCCTTTAAAGATCCAAAGTGCTGCAAACACTGTTGTACTAGTCTTACTCCTTTCTCTGTAAAGCTGACTGTTATAGCAGCCTTCACTAACGAACACAATTATATTGCATGCATGCGTATCATCTTTCCTGTTATTCCCAAAATGTAGGCTTTGGTAAAAACAAGCAAACAAAAGCCCCTTTCAGTGTCTCTCTCTGTCAGTCCCTTGTAAGCACACTCACTCGCAGAATCTCACTCTGCAGTGATTTTTCTCATTAATAGCATGCTTTAAGACATTTGAAATGACGTAAACACAAAGATGAATACACAGCTCCGAGGCAAATACAGACTGTCGGAGCAAGATGCACGACTCATATGTGACACTGAGTCTGTATAATTACTAGAGAGCCTTTTTTTTCCATGTTTCTGCGACATGCGCACATTTGTCTGAAAGCAGCTACTTGTGTTTAATGAAGCTCTGGTCAATATTGTCAATAAGCAAGCAGCTGGAACAACCATGGTGGGGTGATTTTTCTGGCCCGGTCTGTGACTTCTCTCCTCCTAATTGCTTTTGTTCATTCAAAGTACTTAACTGTGTGTTTCAGCTTTAGCATTTCAATGGAGCTTGTACTTACAAACACATTAATGGGAGATATGGTAAAGATGAATGATCTGCATTTAAACAACAGGTGCTATAATCTTGGCCTAGTCCAGCAAAACCATTTGCAATTTGTTTTCCGCTCACACATCAGTAGATGGCAGAGCTGCCAATAAACGTGCTTACCTCCCACTGCAACCGGGTTGAGGGTTCAACGTCTTACCCGAGGACACCTGAACCACTCACTTCTCAGCAAGGGGGCCACCACTTTATCACTTGAGCAACAGCTGTCCACATCAAATTAAAGCAAAAATGAATATGGCATTCACATGCTGTGCAATAAGTTTGTTACCTGTTAATGAGGTGCATCGACACACTAGCTGCACTGTTCTTTTAAGATAGTACTCGCCGTTTGCTAACTTTATCAGACTATGCAGAGCAAATTTACTGCTCACTGCTTCAGATATTTTGCCTCAAATTGGTTTGCTCAGTCTGGGTTTGTTGGTCACAGTGTACCAAGTCTATATACAATGTGTGCACTGAGTCTTGTGTCTGCAGACTATGCCTCATTCTGGGGAAGCTCAGTGACTTAATTATCACAAAACTTGGATTTTTTTTCTTACCCCTTTTAAACTCCTCTACAGATTCACTTTCTTCCGAGGTGTACAAAGCAGGGGGGAAGTTATGACGCACTCCAGTCATGCCTAGCCATTCTCAATACACACTTCATCCTGTAGAGGATCATGGGGGCTGGACCCTATCCCTGCTGACAATGGGCGAGAGGCTGATAGACACTGGACAGGTCACCATTCCATCACCAGAGAGACAAAATCTTTTGCTAACTCACCTGAACTCTTAACCTAACATGTATGTCTTTTGGTTGAAAGCTGAGCCACCCAGAGAAAAACCTACAAGGGCATAAGGAGAACACACAACCTGTAAACAAAGGTTGAACTGAGGGGTGGAATATAGAACCCTAACCTAATCGCTGCACCACTGTGCCGCCCGTGCTACGTGTACCAAATCTAAAATTTGCTTTATGTTCAACCTGAACAGACGGTGCCACCTGGTGTGCATTGGCTGTGCAGACAAAGCAACATGAAAGCAGCTGCAGTTATCAATCAATCTATTCTGGATCCTTTCAGTTATGAACTGGGTAATATCACCTAAAATCAATATCACAGTTGTTACACGCACCTCGGTAACGATTGGTGTAACTCAAAGCTTATTACACCTACCCATGTACAAGATTCTTCATTCTAACAATTCAGTGCAATTTTATAGTATTTTGTGAACGTGTAACATCTATTTAATGTTGCTAAGCGCTTAACACTCATTAAAATAGATTCTGTTTAACATCTGCAGGGACGGTTGGGGTTTATGGTGTTTACGGCATCAGAATTTAGTGTAAAAAAACAACAACAACCTGTTTCAGCCTGCAAGCTGTGTTTTGGAGGCACAGTGGAGACTCCACTTGAGCTCCAGGGTGTAGTTGTGGCAAGCTTCAGGGTTATTATCTGTCACCACTGTAAACGAGGCATGGGAGCTCTGCTTGATTCTTCAGGAGATGTTGCACTTAGTCTCTGACAAGCTGAAGCCAATAACCACCGTCCACTGTTACATTCACAGCTTGCTGCTAAACTCTCACACCAGCCTGTCTTTAAGTGACAGCCTCTTTCTTCTGCACACGCGCCACTACTGGTTTGCAATACTGCATGTTTACTTTGTGACCTGAGACTAAGTAAAAACCCACCACGCATTTGGATTGCAGATACTGATACTTGACCCATTCAATTTCCATTTGTGAGTGTTTTCTGCTCTTTGAGGATCATTCACAAACAACACAAAGCCATCTGATAGGCCAGCTGTGCTTTACTGTATGAAAAGAGGGGGTGGAATAGGCTTGCTGTTTTATTTGAAATGCCATGTTATTCAAATTAAAACTTCAAAATTACAGAACAAAATAAATAAATAGTCTATAATCTGTGAGCTGGCTTTCTGTCAGAACAATAAGACTTGGTCAGTGAATGTCACTGGCTGCTCATGGGCCTATACATTGAGTATAAATATGGAATGGATGCTTTAAATGAACAGATGAGCACTATTGAAAACACAGACCATTTCAACATTAGAGGGTTTGAAAATCACCGAACAACATTTTATTATTCTTATTATATTTAAGTGAGTTGATCAGGGACACCAATCTCACTCCAAGCTTTACACAGAGGTTACAGCCCTGCACTTTACAGAGCTATTCATTGTTACATTTATTTAGCCTAACTTATTTCTTGCTTTAGAACCATATACACAGTATCGATTTCATTGGTGTTCACTTCACTGAGTTTAGATATTGGTCCCTTAACAGCTCAATCCATCCGTGTTGGAACTGGAAACTTAATTTGCTTAGACATTTTCTTTTTACTTAATTTTTTTTTTAAATCAGCTCCATGTCACTACTGGCCACCCACTGCACCAAAGCCCTTTACTGAGCAGACACAGTTAGAAGATACCCCGCACAGTTTTAATTGTCCCCACCAGGCGTTGTTGTGTCTCCAAAAAATGGGAGCCAACCTCAAACCTCATTTTAAAGATCTTAAAGCAATGAAAAAATATATTGTGAGTTATTTTTATCTGGCAACAGCAGCCACTGCATTTAACTCAGCATGTGTTCAGCTCATGAGAGGAGGAGCTATGCTTGTCTGGCTGCAGCGGTGCTGCATGAAGTTCTCACTCAACTGGAAGAGGCGAAGATGAAAAATTGGGGAAGAACTCACAAAGTAACTGGCTGGTTCGATACTTTCAGGTGCATTTGGTGGCAGTCCAAAAAAGTTGGCTATATTTAGGTCCATTTTAAAACAGTCAGTCAAACACATGATTTGAGGTTACCTTAAAAACTCAGTGTAATACACAGTGAGAGCAACGTGGCGTACACGTGATCTGTCCATGATTGCCCCCACATCTCCATATTGCTACTATAGCGACATTGTTTCTTTCTCATTCAAATGCTACACAAGAAATTGTTTGTGTAGATTCATGAGCAGGTGCAGATGATGGGTTATTTGAAATTGCTAAATCAAAAGACAGCTGCTCAGCTTCTGTTTTAGTCCTAAAGACATACTTCTCCACTCGACTCAGAGGGATCCTCAGCTGAGTTGTCAGGGAAGTTACCAGGTGTAGAAACCTCTGGAGTCCTTTATGTCTTGTGAAGATCACTGACATCAAACATGACATGTTAAAGCCCTATAATAATCAGAGCCGTGAATTAAAGTGTAAATTTGACTGGATTTGCCTTGAAATGCCTGGCTTCAGTGTCAAATTTGACAACGAGAAGAGTCCTTTCAAAACCTCTATTGATATATCACTCTATTTACAACACCAGATTTGTGATGATGGGTAATAGAATTACAATGATTTGCAACTATTCAAAACTCTATAATTCCTCAAAAATAATTCAAAGTGATGAATGAAATGCTACAATTTTGAAATTTTATTTATTTTTGGAAAAACATGCTTCAGCTTGATTTTGAAGCCAAAAAAGTTGAAAAAGAAAAGTAGGCCTGGGTCATGTTTACAGTGATGTGGCACCCTTGATATGTCATTGTTTCTCTGAAATAAGCAAGGACTTCCCTGAAAAAGTAATCACGATAGTGGCATACAATGTCCCACCATCAAGAATGCTGACTTTTGAACTTTGCACTGATATCAAGATGGATGATACCTATCCTCTGCAGCACAGAATTTCTGGTGTTCATGATTTATAACAGAATTTCAAAATTTGATTTGTCTGGCCAAAGGACAGTTTGACACGTTTGCTCAATCCATCTGAAGAGAGCCACCACTAAAGGAGCAACCTTTTTTCTCAGCATAGTTGAGTTCATAATGTATTTTTCAAGGCTTGTGGAGAAACATCCCTGAGTGTGTGCAGTTATTTTTAATCTATAATTAAGCCTGATTTAAATGTGGTGCAGCCTGATGGCCTTTTTTTAAAGTCAGGTTTGCACAGCTGTTTTAAAACCATTAGAGGTGAACTCTAAGTAGAATTTCTCTCTGTTCCTCAACCTGAAAGCAAGCATCTTGCGTAGCCATGCGTGATGTTTCAGAAAACCAGCAACTGTTAAAAAGCTGGGAATTAACAGCTTGCTGAAGTGCATGCATTTAAACAAAACAAAAAGGAGGTAGAAATGAACATTACACCTATTTATTCACGCATTAAGATCACATGGAAAAATCAGTCACACTCACAGTGTCAGTTGTGTGTTTCATTAGCTCTTCCAAAATTCCCAGTTCAAGATGTTTGTATGAGTCTTATTTGCAGTCTGTCTGACCAATCAAACACTAAATTCAAATGGCAGGCTTTACATATCTGATAATCACAAACTTCCAACAGATAAATCTTGTGTGCAGTTAAATTATCTTATCATCCTACTGCTCTTAAGTTGGACAATCTCATTTTACACTGAGTTGGGGATCTTGGTGCTGAAATATAGCACTGGAAAGAGATAGCTGAAAACATGCTCATCGTCAAAAATACTGCATCCAAAATCCAAATGTACTTTATAACTAAAGGTTAACTGCTGGCAAGAGTTGATGATATAGTCATATTGCATTATTTTTTTGTAGGAACACTAACAATGGTGCATACAAACATAAGTACATGCATTTATACATGAGTGCACAATGCAATGTCCAATCTTAGAACATAAAAAATGAGACTCAGTAGCTTTTCAGATGTCCTCTCATGGCATAACTGTTGCATATGTCTACATAAAGACAGAGGCTTATGAACAATTACATGAAAAGAGCTGCTTTTAAGTCGTGAGTCTCCAAAGTTCTCAACAAATAACTGCCAAATTTACAAGTGAGATGAAAAGAAAAAAGATGATTCTCTATGTATGCTGTGCTCGAAAAGTTATGATACTGACCTCTGAAGTGCTAACACATGTTTAGTGTGATTACGATAACTTCAGATATGAGCACCAGCTTTGAGCTTTGCAGGTAAAGTAGTGAAGGACTAAAGTCACTAAGTCACTATGTCACATATGTTATGTCTAACCAAACATTCACATCATTTAAAAGTTAAGAGAACGAGGATGTTCTCACAAGTAAAACAGTAAAATTAAAAAAAACATGCAGCAACTTGTTTGAATAACTTTCAGAAATAATCTGTTTTGCTGTTTAATAGACAGAGCCATCACCCAGCCAGATGCAAAATGACACTTGAAAGAGGTGTAGAGCAGATTGTTGGGGGTGGGGGGTGGGGGCAGAGCGTTAGATCTGGGAGCACGACCATGAAGCACAGACCTGATGTACAACCCTTGAACCCAACATGATTGATGGCTTCTATCAGCAAGCTGCTGGTGATGCTGTATTAAGCCCAAGATGTGCAATGTTCCTGCAAGTACAAGCTGCTGGAGTAATGGAAGATATTTTCCAGAGCATACAAAGCCGGAAGAGTTGACAAAGGGGCATCAACAGGAGGAGGTAAATAAATAGAAATTACAGCTTTTTTTTTTCTTTATTGCAATAAATCTTTTTTTTTCTTTTTTAAAACTAGGCTTTGGTGGGAAGCAGACCTTTACAGATCCCTTTGAAAATTCACTCTGGCCCAGTTCAAGGATGTACCCTTAGCTAAATTCCATCCTCAGGATTGTACAAAAACTTCCGCAGAGTTTGCTCAATCACCCGTTCATTCACTCAGTGACTCTGTCAGCCTCTTATGGGCATATGTGGAGCGTTCCCGCCCAGCGGCTAATCTCTAGTTCCCTGTGCTAGATTTGCTTGAATGCACTGTAATGACATTTATATCATTTTGTGAGTAGCCTACTCATATTCCTTATAATTCCACCCACTCACAAATATGCACTACATTATGCTGTATATGGAGGAAACATTGTGATTACAGAATAAATTGTAAATTGGAGTGAATCTCTCATAAATGGCCCATCATTGCTCTTCTGTACATTGCTCTGCTGCTTGGCTGGTTATCATTAATTTTCATGTGGCGTATGCTTTAAATATGAATTCTTCCACAAAGCGTTTAATCAACAGCGCGTGTGCTTCGAGCGCTTCTGGAGGCCCAGAAGGTGTTAAATGAATCATGGATTGCAGCTGGTCCTCTGGTACAGACGCCTGCAAGGTCATATCTGACTGAAAGGGTAGAGGCTAGTAAAACTACTCCTCCAAATTACTTTCTCTTACTGTAAGAGTAATGCCCACATATTATCGATAGATGCCTTTTTCTTTTTATTGGCCTGGGTTTATTGGTCCTACTTTAATAAAGATTTAGTGTGAATATGCTCAAAAGTCCGACACAGACAGTTAACAACTGCCTTTTGATTTTGACACCAAAGGAGAGCTCAAAATTTGATGGAGTGACAGAGGGCGTCAGTGCTTGTCAGCCTATATGTACAACACTATGATTAACCAAGTACAAGCAGATTTTATGGACAATTCACTGCTTAATTACGTCTTGTAGAATTTGCTCTGACTGTGGGCACATCCAGAATTTCCTCTTGCAGCACTCAAATGCAAATATTACTAAGTTAAACTGTCATGTATCGCCGTAATGCTTGTGTATAAAGGCTGATAAATGAAAATAAATGTCAGTGCAGAAATATTTAGGGAACAGTTTCTCTAATAAAAATCCTGTCAAGCTAAATTCAATATCAACATAATTCATTATCTGTAAAATGTCCGGCTCAATATACAGAAGCAGTGAAATGTGGATATACCTGCTCATTTCAAATTAGCGTCAAATAGCCAAGTTTACTGCATCTTTACGAACATTATTTAAATGTTGTCTGTTTATGTAAATATGCAATGTTTGTTATCAGATTTATTTTTGATGGTAATGAGCAATCTTTCTACGTTATCGGTGTTTTTTCTGGTCTTTTGGAGACTTGTTGGCCCTGATTCTGGGGGCTGAGTGATCTGTTCTTTGATACTTGTGTCCCTCAAAAACAGGTACATTTGGTCATTTAGGATAAGAGACAGCAGGATGAAAAAGTTACAAGTGAAACTATTTGGTAACCCATGTCTAATCCTATTGAAACGACCACCCCATCCTGATCTAGGCAAGAAATTACACAAAATGAGTCAGTTTGATCAAGGCATTTATCAGTGGACTTTAAGTGGCTTTTTTCCAAACCTGTTTACTACAATATTTATCGGCCCCAATGTCCAGCATCCCACAGTGAAAACTCCTCATACTCCCCATGGTCAGTCTGCCCTTGGTTAGGGTTTCTTTCTGGTTTACAGTTCACTGGCCTTGACTTTCCGGTTTCATCGGTTAACTCCTCAGAGAAAATTTCCAGGACCTTGGCCAGCCCAATGCTTAACTTCTTCTCCACTCAGCATTTGTTTTATATCTCTGCTGTTTCATGCTGAATATGCAGAATACCCTCAGCCTCACTAAGAAAACAGCTGACTTATTTTCTTTTGGGAGGTGGTTAATTCAATCACACAGTTTCTGTGCAGGTCAGAGAACCCAAACAAAGGGTTAAAAGCTCTCTCCGCAGTCACAATGACCGCATTATGCCAGAATAGTTTAGATACAATGTGCTTTGCAGTCAGATGTGTGTAATTCCGAGCTTGCAGTATGTGGGGTTTAAAAAAGCTCAAAATACAATAAAACAAGTTGAGCAGAAAACAAAATATCCCTTAACGTGCCTTTAAAACTGGCCTTGTTTGCACAAATGGCGATTAATAGGATGTTTCTTAATTTCCATCTCAGACTGAACCATATTAAGTAACATGAGCAAAGTACACACTTTGGCAGAGGCACAAAATTGCTGCCTCTGTTATTTCAGTCCAAGCCTGTAGTTTTTGTTTTTTTTTTCTTCCTCACACCAGACACTTTAGGGGAGATAAGGGAAAAAGTTCAACCTCTAAATTAAACACTTCCATTTCCGTAGCGATAAAACTTGTTTTTAAAACTAGTCTTAATTTTAAGGCAATATTCTTGGGGAAAACTTGATGAAACTGTTCGAGGGACAGAACAAAATTGTCTCCTTTTTACCTTTTTTTGGTAACTCATATTTTCCCACATAAAGTAAAATCCATTATGGGTAAAATCCTTACAAAAACAGCACATTGATAGATGCTTATCAAGAAATAACTGCTAAAACTGCATCCATTATGTCCTCATGGCTCCTCTTAAAGTTCACACATCAAGCCTTCACACATTCGGTTTCAGCAAAATACAGTTTTTTTTTCTCCACAGACAGCTAGTGTGCTGCTTAAAATTACAAAAATGTTAAATAATTACGCAGTGCATCTCCAAATAACCACATTATTTCTAAGTTGAAAAGTACAATATTTTCTTTTATGAACTAAGAGGCTCCAAAGTAGAAGCTGGGTGCAACAAAAGTGCATAAATCCAGTCACTTGAAACTTAGAACAGATGTGATCACTGAGTCAGAATTCAGTCTATTCAAGAATCCTGCGCTTTTTTAGTATTGGGCCTATGAGCTGTGTTATTGTCAGCATCGTGGCTCAAAAGTATGCTCAAAGATAAGCATCAAGCTAAAAATCAGTCCAAACACACACTGAGACACTGAAACGAAGACAAAGTACCACTAATCAGAGTCTCAGTGTCAATTTTCCTAAGATTACATCATAGGTGAAGTGTTAATAACAGCGTCTAACTGAAAATACGGAGGGGCAAGTTGCTGAGATTTGGCACAGGGGTTACAAGGCTGACAGATAAGAACACTGCAAACCAACAACCTCTGTGCAACGCCTTAATAAATCTTGGTTGCTCTTTGGCTAAAAGTGCAAGATAAAACTTTGCTAAATAGCATGAAAAGAAAGTTGATGAAGAATGAGAGTACATTTTTTTTGGTCAGATGAGACCAAGATAAATTTGTTCCACTCAGATGTGGTCCAGTACGTTTGGAGTAATCTGGGGAACCCAACAGTTACAGTCTAATGACTGTGTCTCTGGGAGCAACAGCCAATAATTCTGGGATTCCAGTGGAGCAAGTGCATATCTGATAATAGAGATCTGTGCCATGACTTATTGTACAATGCGCCAGTCATAGCAGATAAAGGCAAAAAGAGATAAAGATGAAAATGCTTAATTACTGTCAAACGGTAGCCCGTGGTTTCCAGATTTTATCTATTTATGAATAAATAGAATCTTGTTCTCCACAAGATGTTTACATGCATGTGACCAACGTTCTCTAAAATGTGAATTCTCAATAATACTAAAAGCTTATAGTCCATGGTATTCTACTGTTTATTGATAATCAAGTTTGCTGTGAAAATGCTCAAGACAACCTCAGTGAATGAATAGTCCTGTCAGCACAGTGGTGGGAGTGTGATTGCATGCAGCTGCATGAGTGCAAAAAGGGTTGGGGAGATAATATTGATAGTTGCCATTGATTATTGCCTACGGCTTTACCAAAATACAGTCTGACTAGAGGCTCCCATTCTAAAGACGTAAAGCGTTGAAAGCTATGACGTGGACAAATATGTTGCCTTACTTTGATCCAATAAAACATATTTTAGGGTCTCTTGACGAACAAGGAAGAGAAAAACGAGGCCTCCAGCAAAGAGCTGATAAAAACATTTTCCAACACTGGTTTCCTCCATGCTGAGGAAGATAGAATCTCTAATTAAAAACAAATGAGAAGTTTGAATCTCAGTATTGAAAGGTGTGGCGACTGTATTCAAAACGTAATAAAGAGAAACTTGTTGTTTCTTCTTTGAAGAATTGTATTTATAGTGAGAGGATTTTATTTTTATAATAGTTTCATATATAAGTGTTGTTACACAGGGGCATACTTATTCCTGTCGTGCGCTGTGTGCTTGTGATGTATTTTTTTCTCTCCTGTCTTGTTATGTCTGGTCAAGTGTCAAGTGCTTGTAGTATATTACTGGACCAATAACTAACTTAAATGGAGCTCTTTATTTAGCTTTACTTCTTATTTTACTGTACTATAATAAACCAGTTAATGGCTACCTACTTGAGTAAAGTCATACTCCAGCTTAAAAACATTCACACTCGGAATCATGCATTAAAAAATACAAACAACAGCTGAAAGATAAAATAGAGGACCTAGTGAGTATACTTTAGATTACATAAATTTTCTGAACTCGCCTCAGTGTGTTGGGATAAAATGACTTTTGGTTGTTCAACATATAATATATTCACCATGTATTGATTTTGACATATGCGATAACCCGGATTACAGCACTATTTACCACTGCACGTTAACATACTTCTGCTATTTTGTTGACTCCAAATGTTGACGTGTCATTTTGTTCAGTTTTCTGGTTTGTGCAGTGCCTTACTCAGTATTGGTAGGTGAAAGGCTCCCACCAACACTGCTATAGCTTGTTTGCAGTGGTTAGTGTCATCACACACCAACATAAAAGCACACACATTCTCTAGGAGCAGATGATAAGAGCCTACTCGCTCTGTGAGCACCCAACTGGCACCTTGCATTAAAAACATGTCTGGCACAGCCAGTAAAGCGTTGTCAGATGCTCCATAAACTGGAAAAGTTACCGTCCCCCAAAGACACACCAGAACAGCTTCAAAAGCCTACAGAACACTCTTTTTCTCGGATCTTCACATTCTGAATACAGACACAGTAGGTTCTGAAGTATGGAGATGACTTTCATCTCACATTGGCCCAGTAGCAGCTGTGTTACTAGGTGAAATGGTGAGCATGCTGAAACCAAATGGTCGGTCACAGCGCATACACTAAAAAGTCTCTGTTCACTTCAAAAGCCCCACTGAACCTTAATAACCGTGGGCAGTGGATGTTGGCACAAAAACCTCTCTCCACCACAAAATCCCCTGAGCAAAGACTGTTTGCAATGTTTGTGTACTGTATGTACAATAGGGTCAGATGCTGGAATAAAAGTAGGAACACAATTTTCACTGACCCCATACAAACCCCAGTGCCAAACAAAACTGAGAAGGGGCAGCTTCTGTATCTTTTATGAATGCTATAAACAGTATATACAGTATGTATATGTATATATACACACACCAGATTAAAACGTCTTCACTAGTCAGACTAAAAGAAGCACATTTTCTACTATAATCACCTCATCAGCAGGAATTTCACAAACATTGCAATAGAAAATAGCAGAAGCTGGAGGCAGTGTGCTGTTCCCAGATCCGTGTATCTCCTCCTTGAAGCTCCACAGGGAGTGGAAGTGTGACAACGTTCTGTTTGCTGTTCCTCCCCACCTTACTGCCTACACAAGCTTCCTGTGTTACTCCTTGGGGGTTCACCAGGCTGTTATAACTTTACCAGACTTTATTTTACTTTAATTGTCCTGCCCCTGAGCTCAGAAATTGTACCCTTTCTTCTCCCAGATGCACATGGAGTTGGTTTTACAATTTTCTTTTTCTTTCCCCATTGTGTAGGCTACAGTACTTCTCATTGTAGTTTGAATCTACCTCTGACACAGCATCTTTTAGACAGAACAGCAAAATCAGTTATTTCAAGTGTCTTTTTCCCGTGCAACCAATTTTATTGCACAAAAACAGCATACTTTAAAAGTCTTGAGCACAAAAAGTATTATTGAGTCTTTCCAGCTCTATCGTTTTAACATGGCCGTTTCACTTCAGATTTTCTGAAGAGAAATTATGCAGACGTCACATAAATTGCATACGTCTTTGTATGTCTTGCAAATAAAACTGCCAGTCATTTACCCATTTACTATCTTTTTCCCATACATTATGGGGATGTGAATGACATATGTAAAATGCCAACTGTCTCTCTCAGCTTTCCTTCTCAGCACATAGTTAAAGTTTCGCCATCTGTTTCCCCACACGACCTTTCTTTTAATGGCTTAAATTAGAAAGACTGGCTGGATGCTCACTTCTGTCCAATTCTAATATTGAGGAAACAAATGTTATTTACAGTGACAAATAGCACTGGGGAGCTATGTCTGTGTCAGCTGCTTTGCACCTGGCCATGTTGAACACCTGCCCAGATTCAGTTTGGTTCATTGCAGATGGCTAAGGTGAGCTTTCTATCCTCAACAACCTTTCCTGTGAACATCAACTTGTGCTTGGAGAGACCTGCACTATTGAGGAAGTGCGACAAGCCGATAATTCCTCCTCTATGATATTAACTTCTTGGGATACTGAATATGAGAAGCTGCTGAGTCGATGGAGATAATAGAGATAGTGTTGACGAATCATGGATGAGAGATTAATCAACAACACAATTCTGTGCATACATGCTCACAAAGCCTGATTTCATTTTGTTAAAATGTTTCCCAACACTAACTATTTGTTGTAGAATTGAATCCCTTTAGGGCCAACGTAAAGAAACAAACTACTTTAAACGCTTGAGGCGTTTGTGCTGTATTCACAGAGGTTGCATTTGCTCGACGCAGCTAATCAGGCGGTTTTGTGTTAAACACTAGATTAATATCCAGTTTGCAATACAACTTTCGCTGGTTGAAAAGGTGTTAAGGATAATGCTCTCATGGTGGATATCTTTTGGTGTCTTTCACTCCCCTAATTAAAGCATTTGTCAGGGTGGCATTAAAGCACAAAACAGATTGGCAGCTATTCATTTACAAACCATTCATCTGATAAGCTTGTTACTGTACACAAGAGATTATGTTGCAGTGATAATTCTAACCAGAAATCTGTTTTTCTGCAAATCTCAGCAAAGCACAGCCCACTTGCGAAATGCAGTAATTACATATTGTGGCAAAAGCATTTATAGCTAGCCTTTGTCCTTTATTTTTTCAAAATGCAATATGTTGTCTTACTAATTAAAGCATGCTGCCTGTGTATGACCTACTGATTAACCTGTTTGTATGCAAGACCATTATCACAAAAACATAATTTTTTGATGAATTAAATTAGCTGATTAAGTGCAGGTCAACAACCGTACAAGCCTAAGTGGCTACAAAAAAAAATATGTAAGCATGTGAAGAACAATTCCCAACCACAGACTTCACTCTGCGAGCCTTGTAGGCATTTTTGGCTCAAATTCTGTATTTTTCTCGTTACGTTACGCTGCAGAAAACACCAGGAGCCAATGCTCTTCTGATAACCAGACACCCACATAGTTAAGATAGAGGCAGTGACCGGACAGAACATCTCCACTCTGTCTTCTTGTTTCTCCCTTTTCAATGTAGACAAGCTAAGGGAGACTTGTGAGTGTCAATTCGGGGGTTTTTAGGGAGGACACGGATGCGGATTTTCCAAAAGTAAAACTTGATTTATTTAACAAAACAAAGTATCAAAAGGAAAGCGCGGCTGAGCCGGATACAAAAACCTGAACTGTGGAAAAAACTATTAACAAAACACTTAAGCATAACATGAAAAAAGACTTGCCTTAACTGTGGCGTGGCATGGAGGGTGACGGAAAGAATCTCACAAGAAAAGAAAGGAAACCTGGAAACTAAATACTGTGGAGGGTGATTAAGGATGGAGTGCAGCTGAAGGAAATGGGTGCAGGTGACGTGAATGAAACTAATCAAGACCTGAACCAAAAACATGATCTAAACTAAGAACTAAAGACATTATCTAAAAACCAAACATGATCTAAAACATAAAACACATGGCATGAGTCCATGGCATGACAGTGAGAGGCTGCCATAGAAGGCGTGTAAAACAATAGTGGCACCTTAAAGTAACTTCTGTGAAAAAAATTCAACAACAAAGAAATAAAAGAAAAACATCTTCAGCCTTATTATTTATCACCAACAAAATGCATAGGACTCAATGGAGGTCATTCTGTTGTTGTGACTGTGGTCAGTGACTTCGCTCGCGGAGGTATGTGTGGCTAGTGGGCAGAGGTTTCAGGGTCACACTCATGCCTCCAGGAAGGTGTGTAATGAGGCTTTAGACGCAGCTGGTGCTTGCCAGGGCAAGCCTCAAGTCACATCCATAAATAAAAGGTCATTTTTGGTCCAAAACTGGTGTAAGTTAAACAAGTGTTTTGTTTTGTGGATTTGTTTGTTTGTAACAAGTGTGGTGTAAGTTAACCTTAGTTTGGGGTGGCTTTCAGGATGACCTAAAGACTAGAAGACGATGATAAAGGACTTTGAAAGAGTGCTTTTGACCACCAAACCACTTTGTCAATGCATTGCTGCAGAGCACCACTGAGAAATGCAGGGGAAAGCACAGCAAAGCAGATCTCATCAAGTAATGTATAGCGGAAATACAATGAACAATGAAGGGTAGCCCAGGGGTAATCGATAATTTGAGCCACCAATCTGTTCCAGGTGCTTTATGATGTGACTGAGGTAATTATCACCAGATCAATAAAAGAGTTTGTTGTACAGATGAACAGGAGAGTGAGGGGTAATTGGTTTCACCAACTGAACCTATTTCATGTATGAATTTTTTCGAACCTCAAGATTGAAATTATTCTCTATAGAAGAAGGAAAAGTCTGCTTGTCGCACACTGTTTGTTCCCTCGGGATTCAGCTCCAATATTCTGAGATGCCCATGGGTCTATTTGTATTTGCATGCATCATTTAACACTCACAAAGGGAGCTTGGGTGAGTCTTGGAGCAAAGAAGAATGTAAGCCACTGAGGTTTTGAATAAAAACAGAGAGACAGGGCCCTACAAAAGGGGAACGGCCAAATTTAAAGAGGAGTTCATTTGGGGGAGCAAAGAATGAAGCAGTATCTCATGACCTGATCTCTTTGCAGGTAAATAAGTAAAAGAAAACTTTTTTTTTTTTAAACACGAAATAAACTATTTCAGCCAGCCTATGGCTCAGTTATGTGCATTGTGTGTGGATAAAAGAGAACAGGAAAAGGCGTAATAAGGATGAACTCTTTCTACACCCCACCCGCTTCCTCTTACTTTAAGGTGAGGCCGTTTGCTAGTTAGTCACCCAGCAACTAACAGGCTGTGCAGATATTGTGCATACATTTTTCTGCAGAGTTTTATTAATTTATTTATTTATTTATTTTCAAATTATCATCATTATTATTATTATTATTATTACACAGCTTCCCTGAAGTGGCAAGAAATTAGGTTAATGAGTTTAATGAGAGCAGTGTGCAAAATCCCCTATGACAACTGGAGGTCCTGGCACCATGGGCGGTGCTTCCAAATGAAAAAAGCCATTTGTTTGCCACTAGACCTAAGTTTCTTTGCAAGGGCAGGTTTATTATTGTATTGATCTATTTCTTTGTGTAGTAACACGAGAACTGTTTAAACTCACTGATCAAGAAAAACAACAACTTTTATTTCTTAAATTAAACACATTTTTTGGACTTTTTTATACACAACAAAGCAACCCAGAGACCAGATAATATCTTAACTTCCCATATATTCAATTATGATTATTTAAATATATAGAATTATTATTTCATATATTCAATGTAATTTCATACTTCTGAACAAGTATTTGAATCTTTTTTCTCTATTACATGATTGCTATTCAGGTATAATGGCAGACGGTATGCAAACCAATGCAGGACTTGGTTCAGCTGAAAAGGCTTGTTTCTGTCAAGGTTAAAAAAAATGGCCAGCTGTAATCTGGATGATTGCAAAAGGCATAGCATCAATCTTGTCAATGGGTGGCTGGTGTAAAAACACAAATAAGAGCAATAAATTAAGTCTTGCCACTTCAGATGCAATAGAGAAAGTTTCAAAATGATGCCATTTAGTACATTACTACCATCCATTTTTCTAAATCTGCTTTATGCTGTGCTGGATCAGATGGGCCTGGAGGTCCCTGCAGACAAAAGAGCACATCTTTCCTCTGTTAACATTAAAGGTAGTGCTCATCCTTCATGTGCACTACCTGATTCTGCCAAAATACAGGGCACCACAGTTGCTGTTGCAGGCTATTAGTTCCCTCTATAACCAAAGCAAGAGCTTCATCTGCATCCTTGGCAAAAATTTGGGCTTGTTTAAGGAGCATGTTGGACTCCACCAGGGCTGTCCCTTGTCACCAGTTCTGTTTGTGGAGTACTGTACATGGAAATTATTTTGGGCAAGGTCGGGAAGAGGAGGGTGTCTGGTTTGGGAACCTCAGGGTTGCATCTCTGCTTTTTGCAGATGATATACTACTGTATGCCTATTTAAGCTATGACCTTCAACATTCATTGGAGAGGTTTGCAGCCAAGTGTGAGGCAGCTGGGATGAAAGTCAGGTTATCAGCCATTGTTCTCAACCGGAAAAGACTGGAGAGTTCCCCTTCAGGTCAGGTATGGCTCCTAGTCCTAAGAGAAGGAGGTCGGATCTTGTTAACAAGGAATAGTAGGATAAAGTAAGAGATGGAAAGAATGTTTTAGGCTTCATCGACAGTAATTAGGGCATTACAGTGAGGATTTTTGTGAAGAGGGAGCTGAGCCGAAAGCCAAAAGTTTTCATTTGCTGGTCCATCTTCACTTCACCCCTCACCTGTGGTGAAGATTTAGGCAGTAACTAAAAGAATGAGATCATGGATGCAAGCAGTTGAGATGAGTTTCCTTTGGAGGGTGGCTGGTCTCAGCCTTAAAGATAGGGGAAGGAGTTCCAGCATTTGGGGGAACTTGGTGTAGAGAGGCTTTTCCTTCACATTGATATTTGATTAGGATGACTCCTGAAAGCATGTTCCATCATTCAAATAAACAATTTCCCGTACTGAACAAGAGTGAATGTTAACATTTTAGTTGCTCATCAAACAAAAACTTAGAAGACAGCAGTAAACTGAAGAGTTTTCTATTGCTTAGTCACTACTAGCAACTTCTCACACATCAAATTGCCATTTAAGCTATTCTGAGTTAAAAAATATATGATTAGTGCAGCTTTCAGGCATAATGGGAAGCGTTGTATTCAAACGATTTGATTTTTTGAAAAAAGCGTGGGACACATAAACTAATGTGCTGTGTTTGTAGCCGATGACTTAAGGTTACGTGCACCTGAAGCATTCATAATGTTATAAAAAATGAATAAATGGAACTTTTCTCCTGGAATGATTTCCAGCCATTGAGCTCGTGATTCCAGAACTGAAAGTGAGGAGGGCAGGGTGGGAGGGAAGGGGGCTGGCTGTGATGAGCTAAGATGAGTGTGAATCAGAGGTGGGGATTGTTAGTAATAGAGGTCCCACTAGGTTTGCTGGTGACCTGGAAAAGGTGAAATAGTTGGCGTTTTTTATGTCAAAGCTCCTCTTCAACTGGGTTTCCATCAGTTCAACACTTATCCAAGTCGACACTTCTACCTCTGGCTGGCCTTTTGTGCTTTTAGCTGATAATCTTTCTGACACCAGTCTCTCCCCGACTCGCCCAGCTTTGTTCCAGATGATTTTTCCGACACAAGACTCAATTTTTCTCCATCTTATTGTATAGATCCTTGTGGCTATACCACGTCAGCAGGGGTATAGTCTCAGACATGAGATATGTAATATTGATGACTTTATCAGTCTGTTAAAGCAGTTGTATTAAGTCAATCACACATTGGTAAATTTTCCATTAATGTTCCTCAAGCTTCCTTCAGACACGCCTGTGAAAGTGATGGAATGAGCCACAGTGCAAAGCAATATTTGTAATTTATAAATTTACAAATTTAGACCATAGATTGAAGTATAATATGGTAGTCTTTAAAGAGTTACAGTTTATGCACAACATGAAACAACATGCCCACTGACACACTGTAACTGATATTCAAGGTAGGCCAGCTGTGGTGTATGAGCCATGAAAAGCTGTAGTAGCAAATGCCCTGCAGCCATGCTAAAGGTGCACCTTTTTTATGGCAACAAGGTGATGTCACACCTTTAAGGTGTAACATTATCATCTTCAGTTTGACAAACACATAAAATGACAAAATTTCCTTCTTCCTTCGCCCTTTACTGATGTGCTGAAATACCCTAAATGATCTGGAAATGATCTTTGGAATAAATCTGGAAAATAATTTGACCAATTTGTCGAATGAGATCATTCTGACTTTATTTGTCAACTGCAATGTTCATTTAGATCTGAAATAGATTAACCAGTTTGTGCTTGTTTACCTTCCCAGCTGCAAGCACAACAATATAATTTGCTTGTTGCGGTGAGTCCATCTCAGTTTGCTCTGCATCATAAGCATTTGGAGCAGTCCCTCTAATTCATTGTAAACATGATTGATGCTTGCAAAAACACTCCAAGACAGTGCTGCAATCAATTATCTTTGATTTATCGTCATTGCAGCCTCAGTGTGCATTTTCTAGCCTTTGTAAGAACAAAAAACTTTCTGTGCTGCCTCACTCACAGAAGCATAATCTTTCTTTTTTCCAACCATCTGTATTGTGTAGGGCCACCGCTTCCAAGCTGTGCTCATCATATTTCATTACTGTAATTCACAATGAAGGTCATTCTTATGAATTGACTGAGGAAAGACCAGTTTTTGTCCAAACTTAATTAAAAGTCAGACATATCTTTCTGGACAAGGCCTTTTTATTTTTTTTCATCCCCTATGATTCAATAATCAACAGAAGTAAATCATCTACAGTCTATTGCATCACCCGCTAGCTGGCTGGAACAAATGCAAAAAAATAAATAGACCTGATTTGGCATGCCTTGAGTTACTGGCAGGAACTGCAAGGTTACTCTGTGAAGCACTCAGAGGCACCTTTAGATTGCACGGCTGCAATTAACACAGTTAAACTCTGTTTAAAGCTTTGTGCTATGATCTATGGAGTGTTCATCGGCTGTGATATCACCTGTATGATAATTTATAAGCTTGATCTAGTATGATCACAATACATCCTCAGTGCAGCCCACAACCACCAGCCTCACTAATTACTAATGGTGATTTAATGGAGCAGCGTGACCACTTCCACTCCTGTGCCTGCCTCATTCCTGGACCGTTGTCCTTGTAGATTAGGTGTGCACCGCTGATTAATGGTTAACAACCACCATTCCAAGAGAAGCATCATCAGCAAAGCATTTAATTAAATGGTTGTCTCATTTACTTAGAAAACTAATGTTGCTTAAAGACAAGATAACTTTATTAAACTAAATGTCACCCACACAGATTTTACAGAGGTTTTACATGAACATTTAAATACAAATCATTTTGATACAGATGTTAAACCATGTAATTGTCAATTTAGAAATACAAAGGCATTGCAAAACCTTTGAGATTTATTTTATATCTGTCCCTTAAAAAAGAAAAACTGCTCGTAAGACAACATATGGTTAGTGATACGATTTCCTGGAGATTTTTGGAACATGTAAATATCTTCAATAAAAAAAGTCAAAGAAATAATAAGGAAAAAAAGAATCCCACAAATTAATTGCTTCTATCAGCTGTTTCAATTCCTGAGCTGCACCACAAAAGACAAAGTGCCCAGCCAAATGTGTTGCCCGGTGCCATCAATCATCGCTTGGTATTAACTACCCCACCTCCCATTGCAAAGAAAACAATTAAAGTTTAACTTGTTGATTTGTTATGGAAGGCCATAAATCATCGTGGTATATGAAACCCACCATCTCCTGGGGCCCCTTTTCCTGTTCCACAATCAGTAAGCTGAGGCTAGGAAGCCGCCGCTTTGAACTAGCTTCATGATTTTCACTAATTTATTTATTTTCTTGTTAGTTTTGAAAAAGGCGTTAGTTGCCTCAGTCACCTGAACATATGTTGAATTAGGCTGAGCCCATAAGCACTTTACGTGCGCATAAACCGATAAATTACTTGCATTATTTTAGAGGGGACATGATACAGGGGACTTGAAGATTGTATTGCCACAAACTGGCTGCATGGCTTTTATCTCTCTTTTGCCATCAGCTCAGTGACAGGAGAGACGTGTCGGCCGTTGGCCTCAGCAGGATATCATTTTGAAACGCATAGTGACGAATTGTTTAGAGCAGCTTAAACTGTTGCTGCCAATGAGCTTTTCTCTTTTCATAATGTTCTTTTGAAGATTGGCTTTCGTTCACTTTTACCCCCATATTTCATGTCTTTTTCTTTTTTTTTTTTGGAACAATAGCAACACACTGTGCGACCAAGACTTTTACATCACTGTTGGCAGCATCTCAATAAGCTATTCTGCTTGTGGTGATGCCTTCGTCTGCCAGGATAAAAGGAGGTGGGCATTCTGATTATGCCTGATCTTCAAATGGCTGACTTGGAGTGAGTCACCATTTCCATGGCCATGTCTTTAATATCTTTACTCCTTGGATAGTACTACTCAGTGTATACATTATTAAGAAAGGAAGTGAGAGGGATACCTTAGCTTGCAGCATAACTGGCAGGTTCAGTGACGTTTGTGGATCTTGCTGAGAGCAGAGAAATTCTCTGCATGCTATGTTACTATCAAGAAAAAGGAAAGCCAATTTGATAATGCGATTCAGGCAGTGGCTACTCATTTTTAGCTGCACAGGAGACCTTATTATTGTCTGGGTAAGGGCACAGGTCAGGCAGCTTCAGTCTGAAATTCTTATGGATGGGAATATGACTGACTAATATTAAAAGTGCTGTGCCGGCTCAAGTAATGAGACCTAACCTGCATTTCATCAACTTAAAATATTTTAAAATTCACACAGAGAAGTCCCACCAAGTTAAACAGTGCACCATATTACTTTGACACAAACAATTAAAAGCAAGTCTGCAGGGACTGGTCTCAAGCAATATCCAGCAACTGAACTATTTGTATCAATAGTTTGAAATACAGCCACCTGAACAGGCTGGTCAGTAAACCCAGAGGTACTTCCTCTTATATTTTCTTAAAGGGAAAGAGGAATCAAATATTTTCTATCAAATACTTTGAGAAAAAAAAATCCATTACTGAAATCCTCAATAAAACACTTCAACAGCAACACCTCAGGCCAGTCTGTGTGAAGTGATGACGGGGGTAGAGGAGGACAGGCTCCTGTAATCCTCCTGAATGTACATTTTGCACATTTCTTCATGCTAATCCGTTACTTGTCAAAACATGTAAAAAAGAAAAAAAAATTCTTGACAGGAATCCTTCTCTAACCAAGCAGCAACCATCATACAAAACTGACATTACATTGGTCCACTCATTCTTTAAAATAATATGGACAGCTGCATGGGCCAACACAGCCATAGCTTATTGTTAGCTTTGATGTTAGCTGTAATGTTATTTCCTCATTTGTAAGTCACTTTGGATAAAAGCGTCTGCTAAATGCAAAAACATAACATAAACAACACAAACGTTTCAAGCTGGAATAGATTTTGTTTGTGCGAGTCTGAATCAGTTGTACTCACACACCCAGCTGACTCTAACACCTAAAACAGAACGACATTTTATCAAAGTTTTTAATCCAGTGAGTCTGGACCACAGACTACACAGCAATGGAGGACGTAGCCTTGAGGTCTCTGAAAAGAGTGCAAGGCAGAAGTGCTTTCAATCTGCATTCCATCTAATGGCCAGCAGAGGGGGGCTCCTCTGACTTATTTATGTATTGAATAAATAAACCATACAAGTTGTTTCATATAGTAAATAAACAACACAAATGATCACAAAGATAAGTTAGACCACATAAACATGTATCTGACTTACAAGCATTACAGCATGTGAACACATTCAGAGGAAAAACTCGCAAGCAATTAGCAATCGCATGATTGTAGAAAACTTCCTCAATGTACATTTTTATTGTTTTCAAATTCTTGCTGACTAAATAATCAAATCAATCTATCATAAAATGTTGTTTCTTAGTTCAGACTCTTTATGGAGTTTATAAGATGACAGTATTTCAGAATGATCGCACAATGTTGATTGTGTGTTTCAGCTTTCCTTATTAGTTATACTTTGCAACTCAGTATAACAGCAGTTAGCAGAAATGACACCCACTTGTAAATGTTTTGTACAGGTCTGGGATAGTAGCTACAAATGTTGACAGTGCTAACTTGGAAAGCACCAAGCACATTGATAAATACACTATAAAACTTTTTTTTTTTTTTTTTACACACAAATTATTGGAGCCATATAATTATGTTGTCTGTGTAGTTACAATAGATAGTCTTGTGACTATGATGGATAATACTTCTAATACATGATCAGAATTTTGTATTTTGTGACTGAATGCAGGATCTGCAGTGACTGTTGCCTTTGGGACTAGTAGGACCCCTGTCTGTCCTTTTACTGGCCTGGATCTACGGTCTTTTTCCACTCTTGGCAAAGAGCTGTGAAACCCATATGCAGAAGTCTATGAGAAAATGATGCTATTTCTCACTTGATTGGTTGCCCTATTAAAAAAATGTACCAGTGTGTTTTTTGGTCTTATATGTCACGGTCCCATTTAGATTAAAAGATATAATACAGTGGGAAACACTTCCTTTAGGGTAGCGACTTGAAAGTCACAACCTGAAAAGAATGCCTGGTTTCTGCAGTTCTTAGTCAGAGCCACCACTAGCTCCTAATGTCCTGCATCAAAGGAGACTGAGGTGACGACAATAATGCAAAATTCAAGGGCTCTGAACGGTCCACAAACCAACGGCTGATGTTATGTTGGCTATGTCAGTATTTTATATAATCTATTAATTGAACTCTCTGTGCAGCAGCAGGATTCCACTAGGGAGCAGCTGGAATCTCAAGCCATTAGAAGGAATTTTGATTGCTTCACTTGAATATTAAAACACACTGCCAGACAAGTGTTTATTTTAGGGACTGATACTAGACAAAGCTTCTTTTTTGTCATTAATTTGAAAACAAATCATATTTGTATGTAATAAGTAAACCGATTTTAACCTTGAAGCACAAATCCCAGCTTTCTAGCCTAAGAATTGCTAACATGAGGGGCTTCTCAATTTCTTCCTGACATGTTATGCTATACCCACATCAGACAGGAAGAGGTGCCATCACTGATTCAAATACATGTACATGTAGTCTAAGAGCGGAAGGCACCATCTTAACATGAGCGCATGAAAATACAGGGCAAAATGCCTTTCGAACTGATTTATAGTGACTGGTGCATTTAACGGTCAGTTCACCCTTCTTTTTCCTCTCCAATAATTCTTGTATCACTCCAATAAGACATTTACATGCTACGTCAAAATCAAAAGCACTCAGACATT
The DNA here is from genome assembly GCF_027942865.1 of Odontesthes bonariensis. Lineage (NCBI taxonomy): Eukaryota > Metazoa > Chordata > Actinopteri > Atheriniformes > Atherinopsidae > Odontesthes > Odontesthes bonariensis. Next base: position 14,361,053 of record NC_134518.1, on the reverse strand, counting down.
TTTGAGACATTTTTAATCTCTTCACTGCAGCTCCCAACTAAAATAAGCCTTAAATATATGCAAGTAAAAAATATGATGATCACAAATAACCTGACTTCCAGTACCATTACAATTTACAACAGCTTTTTAAAATAAAGAAATTAATTTTTGCTATGGGCTTAGCTCAGCTGTATCTCATGGAATACCTTCTTATCTGATAATTTAATTAAAAACATTATGCTCATCACTGTTTTTGTGTGCAAACCTAATCTACTACTGGCATGGAAAGCACTTTGTGGCTGAAAAGGCAAATTAAGCTGTTGGTGCTGGATTTTCATCAGTCAACCGTTTAAAAAAAAACATTACTTTTGAGGATAATAATTGTTTTGCTGCTGTCCATAAATGGTAAGGCTCACTTTGGAAATAAATTAGATTAGATTTGGTGTAACAAATCTCTTTGTACCTAGGGGAAACTAGATAGGAAAGCCATATCCATTAAATAGTCATTCATTCTACAGTTCCACCTAATTGAGAACGCATACAATTTTTTCTGTTTACATAATTTACAGTGGACACAATAAATGCAGAATGAGAGCTGCAGCTACAGGCTGAATATCCCCTCTTTCAAGAAAATATGGTTCATCTGAGTAGAGCAGTACTGTGTGGAAAAGCATTCATTGTTGAGAAAATTCAAATAAACTAAAGGCCCAGAGGTCAAAGAGATGGTCAGAAATCCTTCCTATCATCACTCAGACAGCTGGATAGCTTACATTAAGAAAAAAATATGAAGCAGGAAAATGTACTTAAAGCAAATCAGTGTAGAGTATGTTCAGCCATGCAATAGCATATCCTTTACATCAGCACCAAATCCAGCCAGTTTAGCCTGAGGGTTTTACATCTAGGCGTCAAGCAGGAACAGCATCCATATCTAAACCGACTTGCATGGCATGAACACATACTGAAGCTGATTACCAATGAAGTCACTTTGGCTGGTCCTGACTTTAATTTCTGGCATGTTTACATAGCCCTGGCTCTGTCTGCTGGTGGCAGCTTAGCTAATGAGCTAACCATGGTCATGTAAAAGCCTACCTACTGGCTGCACAGCCTAGACTTTTGACTAAAAGGAAAGCCCCACTGAATTATATTTTTCGGGATTAGGTGCTGAAGTTGGAGTCCTTTCAACTCAGCTTGGCTGTTCTTATGGCTCAGTGCAAAGTGAGTTAAAGTCTTGACACCAGTTATTGTTTTGTGTATTGTTTTGTCTCGACTTCTGTTTAAGCATGCACACAGTGTTCTGAATGATTAGCATCTAACAGCATCTGTGAGCCAGCATCAATCTTTGCAATAACGCAATAACAAAAGTGCCTTATTTACTTCAGATTTTACAACTAAAATCTAACTGAACAATTTCTGAAAGTTTACAAGAGCTTCTCAGCTAATACAGTTGAACATAATGGTTGATACAAGGCCATAAAGAGCTGATTTGTGATGGGACATCAGGCCAATCTTTATGTACTTTTGGCTCATTGATTCAATGTGCTGCAGAGGTCTGTAGAGAACGTTGACTGATTGCAGCCGTTCAGCACTCCACAATAATAATAACAGACTGTAAGATTTTGTGAGAACAGTTCTGTTGGTTTCGAGGAGTTGTTTAAGCTGGGCACAGTCAAACAATGTTACCCAGAAGGCACTTCTGTCTCTGTGCCGGCAACAAATGAGCGTAGCATAGAGATGAATGAGAGGCTGGTCAACCCTTCATGTGGGACCAGGGAATAAACTCAAAAAGGATCATTCTACAGTGAGAGTAGCATCACAAAACATAAGCTTGATGAGCCTGAAATTTTTTTTCACATTATTTTAAGACCGCACCAACAAAATATGAGGCTTTTCATGCAGCTGAAATATCCATACGTGTGTGTAAGTTGTTTTTCCTGTTCTATTGGTATTCCATCAGATTCATCAACATATGAAGATGGCATGCTGCCATCTCATCTCAAACATAACTGACAAATAATTCAATGGGCATCCTGCCCACTAATGCACCCTGCATTGGTGACTGCTGGCTACGTGATTGTTTTAATCATAGTTAATTAATTTTATCCTAACACTGCATACGAGGAGAAATCCTGAAACTAAAAGACGAAACTGAGAGTGTTGAACATAAGGCAGTCGGTTTGATTTTAAGCCACAGCTTTTGAAGGTTAAAATTCATAATTAATTTTATGCTACAAGCCCTTAATGGTGCATCTGTAGCTTGTTCTTTCCTTTTGCTTTTATGATCCGGAGGAAGGATTAAAAATAACTGGTGAAGATATGCTTAAGATAAGCTTTGAAAAACTTAAAGATTAAATTTAATGTGAAGAAGTCAGTTCAGTTACCCTGTATGTGGTTCAGTTCAGAAGAAAAACACACTAAGAGGGTTATTAAACAAGATGTCTCCCAGGAGAAAGGGGCCCCTTCTTTTATATTTCCTGAAGTGTCATTCAGAGTGGGTGGGGGTTCTGCTAACCTCAGCAGCATCAGTCATTTCTACTCATATCTAAATTGCACATAATTGCAGCAAATGCTTAAAATACAGGGAAAAAAATGCATTTTGGTATATGTAACGTTTGTTGTGTGGCATTTTGTTGGACAATGCCCTCCTACTTTTGATGGTGGACTGTGAATAAGCAGCTTGTTGCAGAATGATTCTGCCACAGGTTTATAGAAAACATTATGGGTAAAGTACACAAGTGTACATGCATAGATAATCCCAAATTAGTGGAAGAAATATCTGCATTGCTGCAGTTTAGGATTAACATACAGACATGCATCCATATCCTCTTAAATTGCTCAAGTGTCGATTATCATTGTAGAGCTAATGTATGTAGATTAGGGCTCGGCGCGTTAACTCGTTTTTATCGTGTTAACTCGCTAATTATTTAATGCCGATAATATTTTTTGGGGAGGGGCTTTCGTGCCTCAGAGAGACAGGAAGCAGGGGTCAGAGAGAGGGGGAACAACATGTAGCACTGGGCCATCTGATACGGGACTCCAACCGGGACCAGCTGCAGCGAGAACTATAACCTCTTGTACATGGGGCGACTGCTCAACCCACTACGCCACGGACCACCCCTGTTTTTTTTTTTTGTTTTTTTTTTTATTATTCTAAAACTCTGTTGCTCACAGGCTTTTATTTTGTAAAAGTCTGTTGCTGTCTGCTGCAGAACCAGAAAAGAAAGTAATCGGCGGATTCACCAAACATGAGAAGGGTACGGAACCTTTACTCGGCCATTTTCATTTTAAAGTTCTTCCAGACGGCGGAGTCGACAGAACCAAAGTCATCTGTAAACACTGCCAAGTTGAATTGTCTTATCGCCGTAGTAGTTCCAGTCTAAAATATCAGTCATATGGCAGTAAATTTAAAGTAAAACCAAATGCTAAAAGCTATACACTACTTTTGAATTCATTTTTGGATTTTGCGATTAATCGTGATTAATCAGGGAAATCATGTGATTAATTAGATTAAAAATTTCAATCGTTGCCCAGCCCTAATGTAGATTTATTTTTTGTCAACTAAACGAAAAGCTTGTGAAATTACATCTCATGGAAAAACATTGTAGAAATTAAGAAAAGAAGCCACTCTGCAACTCCTAACAGAAAGAGATCTCTCCCATCCAACATCTAAATGTGGAGGCTGTTTAAAATGCACTTTGTGATCCACTAATTTGTGCAGCCGTTCCCTCCTCTCAGCCCAGACCGATGCACAGTAATAACCTGTCTCAATAATGTCTTGCTGCTTTTGTCTAAGCCCCACACCATGTGGGTATAGGCCTGCGTATTGGCAGGCAGTCCATGCTTTGACAAAATAATCCCTCACTGCATAGCGGACATTATCCACCTTTGATGCTTTCACCACTTGATCCGTATTGTGTGACTGGTCCGTGTTAACCACCATGCAAATGTGAGCCTCTGTCAATTTTCAGGGTCTGCTTTCTTTTGCTAATTGAACATTGCATGTGGGTAACATTTATTTATTTATTAGCCCATAAATGATGAAGATTACTTTTCTTTTCTCTTTTTTCTTGAGGAAACAGATTGGTGATAAATCTCTGTTTATCAAACCCCCAGATAGACATTTGTGAGAACTCATTAATCATATGACATGCCCTTAGTGAGTTACTCTAAATCAAGAGGAGTAACATTTCCATATGACTTATCTTGTCTTGTTCTTAATTACATCAGCTATTGTATACATTATGAATTATCCTCATAACTAGAGCCCAAAGTGCTGGTATAACAGAACTGTTTCTGATGAAACTGCGAGTTAAATTAAATCTAATCATAATCAGATGGAGTGATAATCCACTCCTCTCATCATTAAAGAATATCAATTTGGGATGCAAATTTCAGTTAATCATATATTATTGAACAAATTAACGAGCAGTTGTAAAGTTTTTCCCAAAAGTGCTCTTTCGGAAATCACTTCTGTTGTCTGCAGTTTCCACAAACCCAAAGAAAATTTGGCATTTTCAGTAATATATTGAATAAACCCTTAAATTATTGGCTGTAAATAACTCCAACATAATATTACTGAATATCATACTAAATTGTGGATACTTGAATATTCATCTGTCACATGTGAATTGATAGTCAATGTTGGTTAACCTGTTACCTGATACTACAAAAAAAGTGACTTTACAGTCAGCTCACTTTTATTACCGACCACTGGTCTTTCATCTGTGTGCATTCAAGTCTAAATGTGCTGAATTTTATGCTACTAAAACAGGTCTAACCCCTAAAGGTACGGATATAGAGCCTCTGGAGGTATCTTGTGGTGTTTCACACCTGGACATTTGCAGCAGATCCTTTGTCTTTTCTGGGTTGTGAAGAAGGGTCCTTCTGGGCTTTTCCTGACTCCTGCAGCGTGGTGCATTGCCAAGTTCTGCTGAGGGAGGCCGCTGCCATCAGGGAACACTTAATGTAAGAAAGAGTTAGCCTGGTATGTATTTATGTTGAGGTGGTTGGTACGTGTCAAAGTAACATCCACAGGAAGGCAATAACACAAAACACACATTTGAAAAGAAAGATCATTTTGATTAATTTATCCAGCCGTAGTAAGGTGGATGTACATATATATATATATAAAAATATATGTATATTGTTGTTGTTGTTATCATGAGGAGAGAAATGCTCTGGTTTTGAAATTCCACATAATTGTGTTGTTTTTGTTTCAAACAGGAAAACCATTAGTTTTAAGTTGTCACAATTTTCCCTCTTTTCTTTTGTTGCCATCAATGAAAAAAAAAAACATTGAGGCATTTGCACTGTTTCTCTTTCTCTCCTTCTCCTTGGTGGCTGCAAACAAGTGGAAGCTATCTGAGTGATATCGAAATGGCAGAGAGGACAGCAATTTTGTCATTCACTTACAACAACACAGTGAAATGGGTGAACAGTGTCTGTTGACTGCAAAGAGTTCAACCTTAAATGCGAAGGGATACCTGCAGGCTAAGCACAGATCCACAACATATGTGGCAAGGCCCTCTGAGCTGAGGATTGATAACAGCGCTACAGCTCTGAAACACCAGCAGCTAACTTATAGTTCAATTATAGATTTCACTCTAACACAAATTATTGCCAGTAATTTGCTTGAAGGAGGCCATGCATCCTCTGGATAATATACTGTAACCAACATGTGCAGGTAATTAAAAAATTAACTTTTCTCGCCAGATAACATAGTGTAACAAGTTATTTATTGGCTGTAACATGATGTAACAAGTTTCCTTCAAAAGTAACTATAAAAGAAACTGATTTTAATGTCGTCTATGATGCCCGCAAAATAAGAAAAAGCTTTCTACAATATAATACCGTAGCAGCTAGATAAAGATGTTCTGAGGACACACACAAGCTCTAGTGTGAGACAAGGGAATCTTTTGACATTTTACCTCCCAAAGAGGGCCATTTTTGACATTTTTGCCTTAGTGTTATTGGAAAGTGCTGCTGGTCCAAAACATTAGCAAGCACTCGAGTATAATGTAGGTGAGGCTCTCTGCTGCCTTCTAGAAGCTGTTAACAGCTGTTAACTTATTCCACTGATGCTTGAGGTTTAAAATTATATCACATTCGTGTCATCTCAACTTTCTGGGTTCCTTGACAAGTAGCAATCATTCTGCGAGGCTCCAAAACATATCCTCAGCTTCAGCTGAGGACCCTCTTTCTTTCATGTAATTAAAACCATCACATGAGACCTTAACAAATTAGCATGTTGCTCTCCAGCTAGATAAACAGCTGGCAAAAAACGACTTGATATTTTCATTTTGTCCTTTTATGCTGAAGGATTCACTGGCACAAACTACCGGTTTCTCCATCTTCATGGCTAGCCAAATCTCAGGGGAGCCAGTGAACGCAGCAAAGTGATCATTTTTCACAATGAAAGAGGGGCGCTCAGTTATTCAATGGTGAGAATACATCGATGTGCAACTCTATCTCAGTGAACCAATGGAAACCACTAACTGATAGAACGCAGTGCTATACCCAAACCACAGGTCAATTTATACCATACAGCGCTTGTCAACTATGCTTCCACTTAACATATTTTAGTCAACTGAGAATATATCCATAGAAAATTAAATTTAGAGAATGATCAGTGTCTTCTTGGGGCATAAAACCATAAGCTATACAAGTGACATTATATAACTCTGTCATTAAGAAATGGCTGCTTTATGCAACCGATCTCCTTGGTTTGATCCCTTAATGGTAATTTCACCCCTCAAGGTCATGGCCAACAGCCATCAAGCAGCTATCAGTCATTTCCTGACAAAGTAATTATATTGGGGCTAATCATTAAATACAATCTGTTGGTGAGGCTTACTTTTTTTTTTTTTTTTTAATTACAAGAGAGTACGGAGGAATCAATAATTTTATAATAAAATAAACTGGTGAAAGGTATAGCTTACAGCAATTTTGCACGTAGGAGTCCCTTAAAACTTTAAAAATGGCTCTATTTATCAACAGGGAATATGACCAAATATGATCTGTGCAATCCATCAACAGCATTGTGTTGTTCTTTCACTTAATCTGCAGGTGCAGAGGTTGTATACATGATTACAACTTATGGCATGAATGAAAACACTTGGCACAGTGACATATTTTAGATTTCTTTTCCATTTTTGAAATATCTGTCCACTTGACACCGTCAAGCCTGGAGCGCCAATGAGATTAAATTACTTAGAAACCGTTTGTGTATCCACAAATGATTTGTGGCTAAAGCAAGAGAAAAGAGGGTTTACTCTAGCAAGCGACTGAATTACTAGGTTCTTCTCTGAATGTGTCAAAACATCAAACACATTTTGTATTTATGACACTTTTACATTTATGTATTCACATAATTCGATGGCCAGTTATCTATTCAGTCCTCCACAAGGACGAAAAACATTGACTGAACAGGATCCGTGGAGTGACTGATGGGCTGACGTCAAACCGAGTATTGCTTGGAGAAAAAATAAACCAGTGACTAGTGTCATCAGACTCCCTTTTATTTAATATTTTTATCACTCCCATTTAATAGCACCCTGATAATTCTCTTGTATGGATAGCCATACTAATTATAACCTGCTGCAATATGAAAGTGCAGTGAATGAGTAATGTCTGCAAAAGAAAGAAGGTCGGGCTACTTATGTCTCTTGCTAACGTGTGTAGATCTAATGTTATGTGGATTGCAGGGGAGAGGAGGGAGTGCGGGCTTCAAAATCGATTGAAAATCCAGAACAAAACAGCAGACAGACAACAAGAATGTGCAGGAGGGACCGAGAAGACAGAGGGAGCGAAGGGAGGAGATTAGGTGTCCACCAAACGTGAAAGAGTGGAGCGGGAGGAGAAAGAACTCAAGAGAAGATCTGGGCCTGAGGGAAGGAGAGCAAAGAAGCATTGATGAGAGATCCCATTGGTACGAGAAAGACAGAGAGGAGTGATAGAGCCACAGAACAAAAGAACGACAAAAAAAAATGGGGAGCTGGGTAAAAAGTGTAGATGGAGGGAAGAGAGAGACAGAGGACAGGGAAAGGTGCTGGAGTGCCCCCCACAGGCCTGCTGACATAACACGCATTGGCCGATGCATTTGTCATTGTAATGCATGGTCTGTGTAAATTGAAACATTACACAATGATCACCTGAGAGGGTGCGTTCATTTCCTAATAAGATAAGTGCACTGAATGAAATTAATGCTATTTTCTTTCTGACAGACTAGTTTTGTCATTTCATGAAATATTTTTGGAGTTCCTCAGACTCGTCAGAGAAAATGAGCCAACACAAACCGTAGGTGACGGTTTGCCATAAAAAAAAAAAAAAAACAGCAAAACCATTTCCTTGTGAACACCGGGAGTCTCACCTTGCAGCTAAATTTGTGTAGAATAGGAAACTCCACACCCCCAAGGTCAATCAGCACATCACATTCTGCTTGTGTTACCATGAGAACAAGAGGCCCAGCAGTCTCATTTATATTCACAGACACACAGATGTACATTTGCAACAGCAATTAAATGCCATTTTGCCATTGTAGGCAGAAAAACAGACGCAGTGTGATTAGATCATTGCAACAATTGTGGTTTCATTTTAAGTAGCTGCCCTTCCCATACATTTTTCATGCAGCCCTCAGAAAAACACATTGGAGTTGTTGTGATAACATGCGTGTTTCATCATTGTCACTCGTTTTCACTAAAAAGCGTAGCTGGATTCAAATGGAACTTGGGAGTGAGAAACTCGAGGAGCAAAATTGAAATCATTCCATCAGTGCACAGGAGTTGAATCAAGCTAAAAGTAAAACACTTTTTTTTTTTTTTTTGGGAGTGTGCAAGCAGTAAGTGCCCTCCATCTCTGTCCCTCGTCTGTGAAGTTTGCTCAGCACAGCGGGGTCACTGGGGAAACTGAATACATGTATAGTAAGCTGTGAGCACACAGTTTCAGTCGGCAGCAGTAATACAAGCACACGCCTCTGTGGGTGTTGTCACCTCGAGTGAAGGAGCAGCGCCAGTGGCTGAATGACCATCAGGAAGAAAAAGGCGTTATAGAAAGAGGGACAAATGAAGAATTTGATGAGAGGTTTATAAGAATGTCAGGTTAAGGGTGCCAAGGACAACTCACCTCAGTTTTTTTTTCACTTCCAACATGCCTTTGCTTCCACAGTGAAGATGTGGAAAAAAAAAAGATTAAAAAGAAAAAAAGATACAAACAAATTTTCAATCCCCAACTCAATGGGATGTGACTTGAAGGACCAGGTGTTTCATGACTAAACATGCTGAGGCTCTCTATAAATGGTGCAGAGCAAATGCTCATAATGGCCTAGTAGAGCTATGGGAGTATGACTGACATCTACCATGTTCATATATAACAGAAAACTCCCCGACCTGCCCATAGGCAGTGTGTCAGAGTAGTTATCGATCAGTAATTGCCTTAGAAAAGCATTTCTCAGCAAATAACGAGCACAGAGTAAATGGTTGTTTATTTAAACACTTTCCCGACCCTGCTCAATGACCGAAATTAGCTTTCGAGACCACACAATCAGAGGTGTAGATAGTGAAAACCATGTACATTTTCAAATGTTAGTCTATAGTGCTGAAGCATTTTCTATCATCTAGAAAGCCTCATGTTTAAGTAGCACATTTCTAAGCAATCATGTTTCTCATGTTATCTTTTTGTACAAATTACCCTGAAACCTGCCATGCTTGGGAAGAAGACACCATTTGCAATCCAAGATAAACCAGAACAGGTGCCCGTCTTCTTCTTCTTACAGGGCAAGGTGCGTTTCCAACTAAGGAGGTGGATTTCATGCGTCACCCCGTGATGGGCGCCAATTCTGCATTGTCCGTTTGGCTGGAGGTTTGTTTGGGTTCTGTAGCACATTTTGTCCTTTGGATATGAGATGGGCCTCTTAACCCAAAACGGTACAACAAAGTATATCTCATATGTTGTAGACAATGTGAGATGTTCTGTTTTAAGAAATATGATGTTTTCCAAACCAAGTAGTTTTTAATGTCTGAACCGAACCAGGCGATGAGGTGTCTCCCAGCCAGTATCTCTATGTGAAGCCTAGTGGCAGCCTGTGGTTGAAGCGGAGTATGAAAAAAGATTGCCAATAAAAAGCTAGAAAGCCTGTTGTGTTTATGGACACAAATTGATGTGAATAATAAAATACAGCTCATTACATTCAATTAACAACACTAAAGTGAATTCAGGCACTGTGTCTTTGCTTTGATACGATTTGTGCAACAAATGGACATAAACTAACTATTGCCTTGGTGATGTGTCAGCAGTTGAATTGATAATATGTGCCCCATCCTATAGAGTGGATGATAAAATCATTGTCCGGTTTCTTACATAATTGGGGCTTTTAGTTTCAAAAATGTTTTCCAAATGTTTCAAAAACTGTTGTGCTGCTTCAATCTTCTTCACCTTTTATCTTGCTCTGAACAGTCCAAGGAGAACAAGGTAGCCAAAAACATTTACAATTTATGTCATTTTCATGGTAAAACTTGTCACAGAGGAGCACGTGTAATGCACCAAGTCAAGATTTTTTTTTTTTTAACACTGCCAGTGGTCTGGCAGCTAAACATGATTGATAAGTATGTGTGAACATAATTTAATGTAAAGCATCAGTGTATTAAAAGGTGCAATCAATCATCAGTAATTATGAGTGGAAAACCAAATAGAGTTTCACGGTAGGTGTTGTGTCTAACCAGATGATTAACTCTGCAAAAATAGAACATCCGTGCCTGTGCATCCGTTGCCCTGACAAGGACTTAACAAAAATGGCCCACCTGGACTCTGCAGCTCCAGCTCAATGTAATCAAACGCCGTGTGCTCAGAAAATGCAGACATGTTAAAATCTGAAAGGATGACATTAAGGATGAGAGATGAACAGGATGACAGAGGGCTGTGTGAGACAATAAAATCAAGGCCATCCAAGAACCAAGATGGATTGATGAGTCCATTGAGTGGAGATGGCAGGCAGCCAGCTAGCTCAGAGGTCAGCGCAGAAGGATATCTCTTGGAAGAAATGATGCATTTAAGAGGGCCAAGGCTTCCAAGGTGGGCTCACTGGCAGGGAGAGAAAGACAAAGATATGTAGTGAGCGATGGATGGGGAGGCGGGAGAGGAGGGAGGTATGTAGATGAAGTGGCGATGTGAAAAATATCTAAAATGAGAAATGACAGCGGGTTAGAGACAGATCGATTAAAGAGGATACAGGTAAGTGGACAATGGGCGGGAAAATATAGAAGCAGGAGTGAAAGAGAGTAATGAGGGGTTAGCAGCTGAAGACAAAAGGCAACAGGTGGTGAAAACATGAACTGAGGAGCCAAGTTAATTTGAATTAAAGCTCCGAGCAACAGTGATGAATTTGTCAGTGATGAAAAAATCCGGCAATTTACATAAGATGTAAACACACTGTACTAAAGAAGCTTCCCCTTTTGTTGGAGACACAAGGTTTTATATTATAGCGTGAGCAAAAAATTTATGCCTGCAGAGACTGGCTTTATTAATCAAACTGATTTTCTAACGAGGCGGACGCTAACACAAAAACAAGGAAAATTGAAGAGTTTAAACCCAAGCCACCAAAAATGACAACAATAACCAATCTGCCTTTTGTGATTTGCTGCAACACATCCTGCTAAGTGTCTGCTAAAATCCCGGCTGGTTAATTGAGTTAGCTTTATGACGGCGACGTTCACAATGAAATTTATGCAATCCATCTGCCACATAAACAAACCAATGGAGACAGAGATGAAGTGAATCAGTCAGAAGTTAACAGTATGACTTTCCAAAAGGTCTCAGCTCTGATCACTATTATGTCAAGCTTTCATTCCTTGTATTTTCTCCTCGCTTTAGATTTCATCCCAAGACATTCCCCCACAGAATCTCAGAGAAAACCATGGTGTAATGTAAGCAGCACCAGAGACTTTCTGCCTTCATTATTTCTCCTTCCTCACTTTTCTGACATCGGCATATCTGTGCTACACTAGTTATTAGTCGACTATGGCTGATTGATAACCTCTGTGGAGGCCTTAAAAAGCAACTCTTTGTGCTTCTTGCCACAATTCAGAGCTGTCAGAAAAATAAACAGAGGGGCCCTGGGAAAGAACGTAGGAGGCTTTCACAGATGTGAAATAATGGCAATTTAACATACTTGTTAAAGCGAAAGGTGAGCTGTAAAGAAGCCAGATGGACATTGCTCACTTGATAGAGAACAAGATCAAAATGTTTCACGGATTAATTCAAAGAAAGGGTTTCAGGAAAAAACTTCAAATCAGAGAGGTAGACATAAAGAGCTTAACTCTGCTTTTAACTTGCCATGATAATGTTTGATGTGTCAGCTCATTGCTTTTCTCTGTATTTAGAAATGCAGTCAAAGAATAAAGCGAATCCCCTTAAGAGGTCCCCAAGGGAAGTACTTTAGAATCTTTTCCATCCTCCATCTGTCAAAATCATATTCTCACTTCAATACACAGCCTGCAGAGTATATAAAATGAGAAGGTTGTCGTAAATGTATATTAAGCTTTTTAGTAACAGGGTTGACAACTACCAAGGGCTAAACCGCTCAGCTGAAGCAAAACCTGTTCTGAGGCAGGGCAGAGCATTCTGAGAATCCAGGTCATACACACAGAAGCCCACAGGAGCATCTTACAAACATACATGTGTACTCCGAAGGCACATATTAGGGAGGGGTGAAAATGAGTCTGCTGTCAGGAAAATATCAGTGTAAGAGATATAAATACTGTTTTTATATAAAAGGGATGTTTTGGGGGACGGTACAATCGTGTAGCGGTTAGAGCTGTCACACTGCAGCCAAAAACTCCTGTTTGGTGTCTCAGCTCGGGCCTCTCTGAGCGGAGTTTGCATGCGGTATGATGCAATGTGTGTGTTGCATCATCATTCTCAAGACCCACAAGATATGAGTTTACTTTTCTTTTCTTTCTTTTTTCTTGAAACATTAATAAACCTATGGGCAAAGTCAGTAAATGACAATAGCTGTGTTTCCAAGAACAAATATTTCTTTAATCGGCTTGAAATGATTCTGATCAGAGATTCAAAGTTAAGTGTTTGCATGGAATCCAAGTATAGATTATTTACATGCTGCGAAGCATTTAATCAGAATGAAACTCTTTTGGCAAGTAAAAAGTGGGCCTGGCTGCTTATCTTTGGAGAATAGAACAAAAAAAGAAAAATGTTGTTTTCTCAACTTTATTCCCAACTATAAAGCATGTAAGCCGACTTCTGCCGCTGTCTAACCGAGAAGAATGAAAGTGGACCTTTGCTACTCAGTTCTCTCGGTGAACCATTCAAGAGCCTGTGGATGAAACTCAGCATTTTCCTCAGTGAATTTACTGCTCAGTAATGGTGCTCTGAAAAAATACTTAGACAAGATGTTCACCTATTCCTAACTCTTCTATCGACTCCAACAAAAAAAAGTGTCCATCACGGACCAGTTAGGCTTTGTTGCCAGTGTGTTTCCTTTCGATAAACTCGTCACCGTGCCTTACTTCCATGAGGTTTGAACATGCACAGAAAACCTCCTCTCAGAGAAAAACGATTACCGGTAGAGTAAGTGAATAGAAGGTAACACTTTCTTGTTCATCAGACTATCAAAATGTTTACACCACCAATTTTGATATGGCTGACAATTCATCTTCACTGAACGGGATCGGATCAGTCTTACCCAACAGAGGCGTTTGCATGTGGCGTTTCTATTATTCTGATAGGACTGTTAATCTGATCGAAAGTAGCCCCTGTAAACACAGCTAATGAGAGCTGAAGGTTTAACCTCTCAATTGGTTTTATGTTAAACTTATAGTTTTGTTAGATCTGGTTCTTTTAGTAGGAGGCTCAAGAACGGACCGGAGTAAATTCAAGTGAAAATGAAGTCTTTATTGGTATGGCAACAAGTGGAGCATTTCAGCGCTGGTCTCAGTCTGACAGAACTCTCGCAGGAATCCGTCAGACCGAGCCCCGTATCCCCGGTTACACCTCGTATATATGTCTCCTAGTTTCCCGAGGTGGATCCCTTGTTGATCAAATGTGATTGGATATGAATTGTCTAACTCAAATAATGTCTGTGAGGAATTCAAATAATGTGTGTGTATCAATCTGCCCTTGGTTTCCCAGACTTTCCTGATTGTTTTGTCTGTCTACTCCTGCATCACTTAAGGTCATATGGAAAAGTACTGAGACTTATTTCATTCCTAATGTCTAAGAACAAAGCCAATTATAACAATCCCCCTTTTGAAGTGATTTTATCATTTCAACTAATTCAGTCAAATAACTGAGGTAGGAATGTATTCTTCTGTATTGTGTCACATCTGTATTAGCAGTAGCAAGACTTTAGCAGCCACCCCCCAAACTGCAAGAGCCACTTACCCTTTGAGATGTAGCACAACCAGTTAGGAGATATCTGTCATCCCCCTTTTGAAGTGACTTCATGTATCATTATGTAAACTCATGTGTAAGCTGGTCTTCTTTGCAATAAAAAGCAGCAAGCAAATCTTCATTGCACAGGCATGGAAATAGTAAACATAATTGTAATGCTTAAGCTACACTTTCAAATCAGGACTATTCCATCATTTTACTCGGAACAGAAACTCTTTCCGAGAGGGTTAAAACCTTCATAAGTCACTGATTATAACTCTGCAAATAAGCACATTTAGAAAATAATTGTGATGCGTTAGCAAAACCTTCTATATCAGGAGTAATAATCAACATTCTAGAAATAGAGACTCTTTTCTAGTAAGTTTAAAACCTTCCTCACTCAACTGATAATAACTCCGCAATGAGCACATTTCTTAATAGATTATATGTAGAAAATACTAATTGCTATATGTATTGTGTGTATGTGGCCCCGAACCCATCCTCCGTGTGGACTCTTTGTTCATTATTGCCTAAAAGCTTATGTGGCTAGCAAGGCCTTGCTCCCCCATAAGTACCATAACAACAGAATACTGATTGATCAAACATTTTCACATCATTTCTATTCTACTGACACTCAAACATTGCATAAGGCAATTAGCATCACCAGCAGGTTCGTCCACCGTTTGCAGCGAATAGGAGCGAAAACCCGATGTATCCGGGAAAAATTCACCTATGGCCCCATTTCCACTTGGCGACCGACCAACCTAGGTCCCGCTCCAAACAGCTGAGTCACCCCACTGGCAATTGACATTCTAAAAATGATTCATTATCAGCCTTTAAGAGGAATCAACTAAACACTTTACAAATGAAATACAACACATTTAATTTTAACCAAGGCTCGACTATATGAGTATATTAGCCTCTTGAACAATTATGATTAACTTTTCTTTTAGATGATATATCTTTCTTAGATGACCACGTGACGAGTCGTGGGGTCTCTTGTGGTCCAATCCTGTCGGTGCTCAGTTCTCCTCTTGGCTGAACGTCTGTTCAGCATTCTGATCCGGAACTAATCTTGGAAGGAGAGGTCCCCAGTACATCACTTCCCTGAGGGATATTCAGCATCCCCTCCCTAACTAATTTTCTTTTGTGACAATTTCGTTGTGTAGTTCTCCACCATCATCTTGGCATGATGGGAAAGGCCTCCCAGATCTCAAACTTATGAGTCCTCCGGCCGTACGTCCTGTAGTGGTTCTGAATCTGTGGAATAATATTAGGGAATCTCGCAGTGCAGTAGTGCAAAATGTCATTTGCACTGTATTTTTATACTTAGGGCATCTCTCTTTGAAAGGTTCAATTTCAATGCCCAATTCATTCTTAATTTAATTTTGATATGGACCCCAAACAAAACCAAACCAAAATAAATTAAATAAATAAAAATCAAATAAAAAATCATAAAATAAACATAACCCAAAACAAAACAACTGGCCAGTTGGTATAACCCTTGCTTTTAGGAACCAGAATAGTCATCAAACTGCTGTGCAGCCCTAATGAGAAATCCAGTACCATCACCTTATTTTGCTGTGACAAACTTCAAATCATTTAGGGAACACATCATCACAATCAACATCAACATGAGCACAGTTGGTATAATCCTTGTTTTTAGGATAATTCTGCTGTGGAAAAATCATCGTTCAGTTTTGGGATCATGACAACACACAAACAACACTCAACACCAGACACCACAGGTTAGGACAACAAATGACAGACAACAGATGACAAACATATATTGCATTTCTGGGTTTGCTCAAGCAAACGTCATATTTTCATTGGGGCCTAAGTATACAAACAGTGGTTTTCATATTATGAGTTTGATTCCATGTCTTCCTTTTCCAGGTCCGGGACGTCTTAATGCAAAAGAAGATACAAACACACACACAATTTTTGGGAAAATTGGAGAAGTTTTAGTAAACCATGATTAATTGTTAATTTATTGCCGAACTGCTCCACTGCAGTTTCTCCTCCTGTGTTGTTGTTTGCTGCAGGACAGAAATATTTGTGGTTAGATCTCATTTTGGGAGCAGCACAGCATCAAGAAAGCAGACATTTTTCCAATGACTAACTGATTAACTTGTTTAGGTTAAATATTGTCTGTCCTCTCTTAATTCAGGTCAGAGCGTTAAAAATAAACTTTCAGCATAATCTGCTTTATTCTTACTTGTTAGTTAGTAATAATGTTGTTTAATTCTTACCAGTGGCTGCGTTTTTTGATGCTGAGCCGTACACAGACAGTTCAGGAATAGCATTAAGTTTTTTCCGGTTCTAACTGAATCAGAAACACCTCATGTGGTACCAACGGTGTGACATCAGAGCTGTTCCTGACCATAACATGATACCATAACATGTTTTCATACAGATATTAAAACCATAGGTTCATTTTATTTCTTTATTTATCCTAATTTATCCTTTATTTTTGTTTGAGGATCACGTTGTGGTCCCTGCTCCTGATTTTGCTTCCAGTATGTGTGGCATGTGTGTGTGTGTGTGTGCGTGGCTTTATATGTGAGTGTGCATGTGTCTGTATGTGGCCTTGGGTTTCACTGCTTTGTTTTATCTGAAATATTGTCTTGGATGAGAAGTGCTATGTAAAGTGCTATATAAATAACGTCTGATTGATTGATCGATTTAGTGTAGTAGATTAAAAACTTTCTGGTCATCTCTAATGGAACGTCTTCCGATGACCCAAAACAACTAATTACAGAACATTTCATTCATCCCATTCATATCCTTTTTCTATCAACCATCACGCCACCTATTGGCGTTCTTCTCCCTCAGGTAGCCCTTGTCCCCCAAGCCGTTAGTGCCCCCTTTGGGAACACCCCCTTTGGGATCTCCTCAGCCCCCACTCACCATGGCCATCGCTTGGCAACCGAACCTTTTTCCCACATTCACACAAGTCCTCATACTGTCCCAAAAAAGGGTGTGGACAGGGTATTTTTCTCCCCGTCCAGGCCTCATATAGGACAACCTGAAAACATTCATATATAGGTCATATATTATATATCATATAAAATAGTAGGTTAAATAATGCATAATATAATGCTTAATAGGGAATAGCTTCAGCCAAAGTTAAGTCTGTGTCTGCATAGATCTTTATTTTGGCTTTCTAAGCTGCCCTGTGCTCACTGTTTTTAAATGCGCCATAAAAACAAACCTTGACTTGTCTTGTTATGGCTCAGTCTTTGCTGCAGCTGTCCTTTCTGTATTTTTCCAATGCCCTAATTTATTTAAACTTCTGGGTATTATGCCCCAGGCTCCCATCAAATGCCCCAATAGGGGTGCCCAGAACCAACGACGGGTGACTCACTGTGTTGTGACGACTTGTTTCTCGAGCCGCTGATTGAATTATCGATTAACGGCCGAGATCACACGTGTATGATCGACACAGGAGCCAGGTATTCCACACTTAATACGCCACTTCCTCTATCACGGAATACCGTACCCGTCATTGGTTTCTCGGGAAAAACAGAAGAGTGGCCAATGTCAACACCTGTTTCATGTGTATGGAACTCTATTGTGTTTGATCATTCATTTCTTCTTTCATCCTCTTGTCCGGTTAATCTTTTAGCCAGGGATATCTTGTGTTCACAAAACATATCTGTGTTTATGACTCCAGATTATGTGGACATCGCCTTCCCGAATGGCTCTGTACAGCGATGTGCTAAGTCACAACAATTAAGTGGGCAAATGGTGCAAACAACAGCTGATTCCTCTGTCAGAGGCAGTGAGAGCACAGCTGAGATATGGTGGGGGCGTGTTCCGGACATTGACTCCACCTCACTCCATGCCACGTTTTCCTCTTGGCTTCCTTGGATTTCTGTCATGCATCTGTACACCGATCCGGGTCACGGCACCATTTGTTAGATCTGGTTCTTTTAGTAGGAGGCTCAAGAACGGACCGGAGTAAATTCAAGTGAAAATGAAGTCTTTATTGGTATGGCAACAAGTGGAGCATTTCAGCGCTGGTCTCAGTCTGACAGAACTCTCGCAGGAATCCGTCAGACCGAGCCCCGTATCCCCGGTTACACCTCGTATATATGTCTCCTAGTTTCCCGAGGTGGATCCCTTGTTGATCAAATGTGATTGGATATGAATTGTCTAACTCAAATAATGTCTGTGAGGAATTCAAATAATGTGTGTGTATCAATCTGCCCTTGGTTTCCCAGACTTTCCTGATTGTTTTGTCTGTCTACTCCTGCATCACTTAAGGTCATATGGAAAAGTACTGAGACTTATTTCATTCCTAATGTCTAAGAACAAAGCCAATTATAACTTCAGCAGTTTCTTTCAGTGTGATCGTAAATTTTCTGAAGAAAATACAAACGTGATGCAGAAACCAAACAAAAAGTGTCCATCTGCACAAATGTTTCAGGTTCTAATACTACAGAAACTTAGAAATTCAATAGACTTTCAGTGTGTAAAAACAGAAAATATGTTCTTGAGGGATTTAAAGTGTTAGTGATCAGTCAGGAAATATACCAGGTGACACCAAATCCGATAGCAATTATTATGACACATTTTTAAAGTAAAAACAGTAAAACTGTGGTTGCAGACTCTCCAATATAGGAATGTTCCTTCTCATAAAAGTAATATTGCGGCGTGACATTTGGGACACATTTAGATGCACCACTTTTGGCCCTGGGAATCTTGACAAAAGTTCAATAAACTTAACACATGAGCAAGCAATTATTTGCTGTGTGAGGATATGAGATAATGACGTTCTTAAGCCTGATTTATGCTTCAGACGCAAAGCCTCTGACGCTCGGACGCAGAGCCTCTGCGAGCGTCAAAATCTTGACCACTCCCCCACGCAGAGGCTCTGCGCGCGTTGTCGTGCACCTCAGAAAAATCCTGACTACACGTCGGACGCACGCAGACCACCAACGGAAGTGCGCAGACAAAAGCGGCTGTGATTGGTCCTCGGTGTGCCTTTCCGGTTGTCTGTGTGGCTTCCTCCTTTGCATTTTCGCCAACTCCAATAAAAGAAGCTGTTCTTCTTCGATGTCGAGCAACTCCAGATCCATATCTTGCATACACTTTTTTTTTTTTGAAAGATAAACACTTCCGCCGGCGCCGCCGAAAGTTCTCGTCACCGCCCACCGAAATTCTCGCGAGGGGAAACTGCTGTGCGTCCCGAGAAATTCCAGACCGAGGTTGCAGAACCATAACATGAAAAGTGGTTCGCGACCAGAGCAAAGCAACACGTCAAGACGATAGACGCAGAACTATAATCCGCCCTTTAAGAAAGCATGAAGTCTTTCTCTGTGTGTTGTAATCTGCACACGTGTTCTTTATTGTGACTGCCGGTCCAGCTGTGTGTGCACATTAGTGCATGCGAGTATCTGCTGTGCAATTCTGATCAAGAAAACTTTCAGGTTTTCCTCCACTGAATAAACCAGCTCAACAGCTCTGTTTTGCATTGAGATTCTGGTCCCTCAAGTCATAGAGTGGACCATTGAGGCTAAAATTAATAACTGATCAATTAAGTGATTAGAAGTTTAATTGATAAGAAGATTAGTAGCAATCTGATAAAGTTTCCAAAGTCACACAATTTAGAAAGTTTATCAGCAATGTAAACTTGCTCTGCTGCAGGATTTGTGCTAAAGGGAGCCAGTTTAGTTTCTCTTTTTGACCTTTTGCTGCTCTGCTGTGCTTGGACATTTGCTGCAAGCAAGCTATGTCACTTTATATGACTCGCTAGGAAGGCATTACTAGTAAGTTTTGACAGCTTGTGCTCAGGTTGTTACTTCAACCACTACTCACTGGGTGCACTCTACGTCTGCCTGGTCTGTGTCAGCTTGGCAGATGTCCAACAAGCTGTGGGAAACCCCTCCTTTCTCTGCCACTGCATCCACGTGGAATAGAAATACCTACAGCAGTCCTTTGATATTTTTTCTAAACTGCTAAACCCTGCAGCAGGCTGTCTTTGGGACTGATGGTATGAAAGTGATGATGCACAAAGAGCTCGATCCCTTTGTAGAGAGACGGTGGACAAGTCAGACTCACCTCGTTTGACCACACTAGCCTCTGTTCGATCCTCAGCCTGCTTTCACTGTGACAGCCAAGTCCCATCCCGTTTCAGCTGACAGGCCTGTTTGCATCAGGTTGTGATCCATTTAAAGAGAGAGCTTTAACCTGACTCGCTCAAAGACACGTCAAACTCAAGCTCAGGCCCCATCTTTTACATTGTGCAAGCAGGCTAGTCAATTCCCTCACTGCAGCATGGTCAGCTAGTGCTAATCTCTTACTGTTACAGTTTCTCTCTTTGTTTCATGCTCTTTTTGAAATGTCATCTTTTATTTATAAACTGAAGCTGCTGTCGCTCTGACATCCTTCAAAATACATAAGATTAGTCATTTATTATATGTAAACAGTACAAAAATGTGGTCATTTGACCTTGCAGCATCTGCCCATTCCTTATCCTGAAAACGTAAGAAGATCTGCAATGTCATGTGTCAATTCCCTAAGTCTGGCATCAGCCCAACCACCTTTATCTCAGTACAGGAATGCAGCGCTGGACTAGTTTTTACATAGAAACAGTTCCCCTTCCTGCAGAGCTTAACCCACATACCTTATTCATAGCTGTGGTGGAGGCCTTTTAGAAATTCATGTCACATCTAGTTCTTTAGTAAAACTACCATTCCAACAATGTAATAACATTCCAATATTTCATGCCCTGTTACTAAAGGTGAGGATAATTTGAACTACTTCATGTAGAGATTAGTATTTGAGTTCTTAAAATAAATCTGAGGTAGTCTTGAGATGATTGTTGATGAGTGGTAGCAAATCAAACTAGCATGGTGTAATAAAATGTCTAACAAGGGTCTGTGGAACTCCACTAGCGGAATGGAGCACCATTAAAATCCTTTCCCTTTGAGGTTTTAAAGGATTGAAGATTGTTGGAGAACTCTGTAACTTGGCTGTCCAAAAACTGCGACAGTCATAGCCATTCATTTATAGCATTTTTATAGCACTCACTTTCCCCTATGCATAATGATTGTGTGTTTATTTGTAGGAACCCTTCCTTGGAACAGCACAACAGGACCCAGACCCTGCTAGAAAAATGTCCTCAACGGCATATGAGACACAGGAACCCAGCATTTCAATGGTCTAGAGACATTTAGTTATCATTTATTTATTCTGTGCTACTCTGCACCTCCTACTTCATGGTCATTTTGGTGCCATGATTGACAATTCGCCAACTTTTTATTATCTAATAATTGGTCCAAAATTGCAGCTTTGGAGCATATTTATTCTTATCCATTTGTACGTATATGTGCTTCTTTTGGAGTCTATTGTTGCTCAGAGCACATGTTTGGTGGAAGGCACACAGTTCAGTGTTATCACGGTCTAGCTATCTGTCGGTATTTGTAGATGCACATTATTAGTCTTTTTATGAACTACTGGCTGCAGCCGGTCTGCCTCTGCTATCTCCAACCTGCCCTGTTTCAGGGTTCCTGGTTTTCCGAGATAATATTTGACTTTCATGAGCCATCAGCTCATAGCCTATGTACCAGCTCGCAGCTGGGGCATGTATTGTGCTATACCAGATCCATGGGCTT
Organism: Odontesthes bonariensis; assembly: GCF_027942865.1. Classification (NCBI taxonomy): domain Eukaryota; kingdom Metazoa; phylum Chordata; class Actinopteri; order Atheriniformes; family Atherinopsidae; genus Odontesthes; species Odontesthes bonariensis. The sequence goes on along the minus strand of NC_134518.1, from coordinate 14,339,079 downwards.
ATAAGCTCTTAACCTGGTTTAAAAAGCCACTGTTTTTGATGCAGATGCCCCCCACCCTCCACCATATGTTTTTGAAGAGCAAAACATACATACTTTCTTGTGCATACATATCACATAAGGCATAGAACAGGGCTGTCAACTCATGCAATCAGCTGTTTACTTGCTTTTCTAAATCCAGCTCAGTGCAAGCACTGCTGAAACAGTCCTTGTCTCTTTGGCTCATGCATACTATTACCACAGCCTTCAGTGTGAGACAAGCTGATTGCCTGGCAACAATCACAGTGGCTCTTGCGGGAGGAATACTGCATCTTGGTATTATTTAAACTACTTTCATTGAGAGATGCCACCAATAACTGTGTTTCTTTCTAATCCATCTAATAGATACTAGTACATAAATATGAGGGTCCACATTAGTCACTTTTTTTTCCTTTAAGTTGAAGTGTAGAACTTTAAATCCTCCACATTGTTGTTACACTGAAAAATGACGATAGACCTAAACCATGCAATGGAAATTATTCTCCGCCTTTGGTAATGTGACCATGCAGATGGCCTGATCGGGAAAGCTGCCTCTTATGACGTGGCGCCTCATATGACGTCGTGGTTGTTTCCCCCCAGAGCCCATATATGGCTATGCCAAAACTGCCTTTCCCCACCCACAGCTCTTTGGCCAGCTCATTGCGCTGTACATGGATGTAAAAAATCTTTTTAGAGATCCTGCATCAGAACCTCTAAAGACCCATGTAGCGTTATTGGTTATCAAATATAAGGATTTATCTTAAACCTCGAATTAAGGGCACCACCTACCAGTATCTTAACTTTAGTTACAGTCAGGTAGGAAAACTGTTACAATCTTACGATCCTGGTATGTTAAATTAATAATCAGTTAATAATCAATTAATAATCAGTCTCATATCTCGCTACTTTCGTGAAGTTCTCGTTTGGTTGGACAGACATTACGTAAAGAAAGCATACGATACAATCTGTGATTATAACATATATATAGATATATGAACTATTTATTAAAATGATATGACCAAAACATGAACCTTTAAAACAAACAGGAGATGCATTGAATATGGGTGATTATATAAAACACTTAGTGAATGGAAAATAAAATATGGGGAATGGAGAGATACTGGATGTATTCAAATAGTTTGGGTTGGCTGACTATTTGACGCTATACTGACATTTCGGATTAATGTATCATTCTGTGAAAGCCTCGAGACATCCATCAAACCCACTTTAAGGTGAAAACGGGTCGGTCTTACTGTGCTGAAGTTCTGCTTAGTCAGCTCGGAACACGGCAGCGGCCACGCGGGGTCCGAGGGGATTTCTCTTCCGCTCTCTGGGCCTTCCTGGTTGTGGTGGCTGACTTTAGCGGACTTCTCAGTTGCTTCTTTTCACCGGGAAACGGGAACGATGGTGCCGAGGGCTGTGGTTAGATGATCGAATCTTTCGAGTGTCAGTGGGTCCGTTGCTTCTCTGATGAAGTGAACTTAAGTTCACAGAAGATTAATAAAAGGTTGCTTGGAGTTGGCTTCTTGGTAGGAAAACTTCATCCTGTTCTTATCTTTGTTCGGGTCTTTCTTTCTCGTCTCCGGGGTCTCACTGGGTTCTGGAGGGCTTCCTCCGGTCATCCTCTGCATCGCTCCTCCTCTGTCTTTCCGCTCTCTCCTGAGATTATGGGAAAACTCCCAAACTTTGGTGAGCTCTTCTCTTCTGCTCAAACCATCTCCAAATCTCTCTGAGCAACTGTTCTCTGCTCAAATCTCCTTCTGAAACTCTGGGTTGAAACTCTTCTGGAACAAGAGGCAAGAAGCAAGAGGGATGTGTTTTTCGCGGGCTCCGGGTTTTGACTCTCGGAGGCGGGGCGTGACGTAAGCTTACACTACTCTTTCAGCCAATGATATGCCTGAACTGTGTAAGATGATCTGTTTTGCGTGGGGATTTCTGGATGAGACAAAGAAACTCTTATTTCTCCCTTACTCTGTCTCATAGAACATTTGTCTCGGTGATTCTGAAAACACCACATCTTGTTAAGATATGCAGATTAAAGATATAACATAGACTTGCAATATAAAGACATCAAAATAACACACAACGTAATTGATGATTATGACTTTCAAAATTCAGATGAATATCTATGAAATCGTGACATATGAATAGTGAACCACACAATGTTAATTTTCTGTGTTAACAATGGGGATACCAAACAAATATCAAATAGATACCGAAGGGACATCGTTAGAAGTTAATAGTTGCATATATCTTGTCCATTTTACTGAGTCCTCTGGGATTTAAATGTTCAACTAATCAACACTGCAGACCACTAGGGGGCAATGTGGTTCCATCAGGCAGGTTGGGCATTTTCAACCAAGATCAGTTCTTTGTCAATATTTAAGCCAGAATCGTACAAATTGTCTCTATATGCGTCTTGTGATCAAGCTGGAAACCTGAAAGAAATTGTATACGGTTATCAAACACATTTAATATAGTTTTAAAATTCGACTAAAAGTAAGTCTTTTCAGTTCGTATGTAGCCATCTGGTCTCTTTCTCTGGTGGGAGAGGGTGTTAAAATGTCAATTCGATTCATGGTGAAGATAAGATAGTAAGTCTCCCACATTTCCAACAGAGAGATCCTTTGTTCATTCGAGTTTATCCCAATTTATGGAGAGCGTCTGTTGCGAGTTCGACTCCCCAAAAACTCTCAAAAGGGTAGAAGGTTAACGTAAATTAGGCAGTTTCTGTCTCTTTTTCCTTTGTGGAAAGAAAATGAAGATCTGGTTTATATCCACATACGTAAACATCCCCCACAGGAATGTTGGTTTTGTCAAAGTTTGAAAAACTCTTAATCCACACGGCACTGTGACTGCTACACCCAGTAGACAGATTTAGTTTTTTCTGGGAAAGTGACGACAGAACCGAAGAGATTTGTGTATGTGTGCGCCAAACATTTCACCAACGAATGTTTCCAGAACTTTACCGAGCCCAATAAGGGAGAGCCCAGACACCCTGCGGAGGAAACTCATTTCGGCCGCTTGTATTCGCAATCTCATTCTTTCAGTCACTACCCACAGCTCGTGACCATAGGTGAGGGTAGGAACATAGATTGACCGGTAAATCGAGAGCTTTGCCTTCTGGCTCAGCTGATTTTTCACCACGACGGGCCGGTGCAGAGCCCGCATCACTGCGGACGCCGCACCGATCCGCCTGTCAATCTCCTGCTCCTTTCATCCCTCACTTGGGGAAGGAACTCATTCCTGAGAGTAAGTAATTTAACGCTCTATAATTGTGTTGCTTTCCTGTATGTACAGTATAGTTACATAGCTTGTTACCACAAGAAAGGGTTTGTATCGTTAGCTATGCAGCTAATAACATCTGCAAGCACTTATCTCTGCCAACTGGGCTGTGGGAGGTGTTTGCATGCACATGAGATTGTTAGCTCGCTCATTTTAGACCAAAACCCCCTACTTCAAGCTTCCTGAAGAACAATGAATCCGCAAATTCAGTGCATTTCATCATGATAATGATTCATTCATGGTTCCAGCGCTAGCGCTACGTGCATCTTTGCAAACCAGAGCAATCAGATGAGAATGTCAAAATCCTCACTCCTGCTTTCCCCTTCACGCACACCTTTTTTGTCATCTTGCTGTGTCTTGTGTAGCACTTGCTTGATGTTTGACTGTGTTAGGAAAGTTGTTCACTAACTAGTTCGTCATATTGTCAAAGTAAGCTCATTTCAACAGGTTTTGCTAGTTTTACGGCATAGGGCTGCCATGCCATCTACGTGCCATAGCGATTCACAAAACATTTGCGCATGGTACCACGGGAGTAAGTAAGGCCACACCCCCACCCTCCACTTTGCCTCGCCTTTCTCCTCCTAATTTGCATTTAAAGCTGCAGACCCTAAACAGCTCATTCTTCATTCATTTATTCATTGAGTGCAGCTGAGGGGAAAAACACAGGTGACGTGAGTGAAGGTGATGGCAGGGCAAACGAAACATGGCAAAAACTATGACAGAAACCTAAAACATGACCAGACTGTAAAACATGGAATAACTAAAAACTAAACAGGACCTAAAAACATAACCAAAACTAACAGACATGATACTGAGTATAAGTATAATAAGTGAAATAATCAGGCGCTGCAAAAATAGAAGGAAAAATGGAATTTGCCCAGACATTTTTTCATCCAAGGGATACTCACTCCCTGAATACCTGCTGGCTGAAAACCAGTTTTACCTTCACAGAACCTACCAACACGTTGCCCTTTATTTGCAAGTCATGGTAAAATCTGCCCCCTTTTTTTTAATGTTCTGCTAAATTCCCACAAATAAAAACTAAAAGGTAAAAACAAGACTAGTTTCTAAAATAATACACTTAGGCTAGGAATATACTTGCTTTTGATTATGGATATGCATGGCTATCATGGCTGCTGTGCACATCCTCAAAAAATAACACTACGCATTCGCAAGCTGATATGAAAGTGACCAGTAGAGGCAGTGCAGGCCCAAATTTGAGTGGATGTAGGGTCATAGAGTTGGCAGTGGTAAAAATGCCAAGAAGTTTTGAGGACAAGCTTGTTGAAAGCTTGTTGAAAGGGGCTTGATCTTGTTTGTGAATTTTGCTGGTAAATATCATATTGGGACGTGCCAATGGCATGTTTTTTTTTCCATTGTGTGTGCCTTCTGTAACTATATAGGGTGTTGTACCATGTATTTTGTGGCATGTTGAACATGTATACTCCAACTCTAATCATTTGCAGTTGAGAGCACAGTAGAAAAGAAAGGAGTAGGAAGAAGGCAAGGCAAGGCAAGGCAATTTTATTTATAGAGCACAATTCATACACAGGGCAATTCAAAGTGCTTTACAGCTACATAAAATCACAAGAAGGCAATAAAACCATTAAAAAGGAATAAAAAAAATAAAAGAAAGAAATTAAAAAAGAAAGAAATTTAAAACCCATTAAAATAATCATTAAGTAATTAAAAAGTGAAGAGTGCAGAGTGCAGATAAAATACTTTCAGGTGTCATATGCACAGCTAAATAGAACTGTTTTCAGCCTGGATTTAAACATTGTCAGAGTTGAGGCCTGTCTCACATCTTCTGGAAGACTGTTCCAGATTTTAGGAGTATAAAACTGAAACGCAGCCTCACCTTGTTTAGTCCTGACTCTGGGCACCAGCAGGAGACCCCTCCCTGAGGTTCTCAGAGCCCGAGTTGGTTCATATGGCTCTAACATGTCAGAGATGTACTTTGGCGCTTGACCGTGAAGAGACTTGTACACAAGCAGAGCTGTTTTAAAGTCTATTCTCTGAGCGACAGGAAGCCAGTGCAGAGACCTGCGCACTGGACTAATATGGTCGTATTTCCTGGTTCTAGTCAGGACTCGAGCAGCAGTGTTCTGGATGTACTGCAGCTGTCTTATAGAAAGTAGGAAAGGGCAATGACTGTTTGACTTCGTGCAGAGCTAGTCTTGAATCAGCGATCTCTTGCATAAAGGTGTTTATAGTGTTCCTTAGTATGAGTATTTGCGGCAAAGTAAACAAGCGTAACTTGGAAAGTAGACATCATGACATAGAAATACATTCAAGAATGTCAACATCAGACCAATGACAGTAGTCATGGATAACGTTGCAATAGTGCAATTTTGAGTCTTTTTTGTAAAATTTCCCTTTTGACCAATGTGGTTTCACTTTCTGTCACAAGATCGGGATAACTATGATGTGTTGTAATGAGTAATCAGCACAAAAATGTCCAGTTCAAAACCATCACTAATATCACAGAGCTTTGTGCAGGAACATTACTCATCACTCTATGGCTTTAAGCTAGTGTGCCGGTAAGTCTCCCAATAATCAAGGCTGCTCAGCAGGTTATCACTGCCTTTCAATTTCAATCTTCCCTGAGAACAGACCAGCAATTTAAATTTCTCATCTATGTGACAACAGGGATTCTTCAGTCTAGAAACTCACCATCCTGGTGGTGTCAGTGAGCGAGTCTAGTTCGGGTCCGTTAGTAGGAAAACATTGTTTCTTGCAGAATGAATTATAGCTATCTACTGTTATTTGTTAACTGATGGAATTTACAATCAATTAAAAAAATAAAAAACATGTATTTAAGAGTACCTGTATGTAAGAGATACTGTTGAGAATCCCCATATGTTTACAGCAATTACTTATAGCGAACTGTATTTATGTGGTACTTAAGTGCAGTTGAGAGGCTATGAGGATTCAAGTATTATTAGATAAGTTTACATTTGTCTGGGACGTGCTAAGCTCAGACGGTCTGTTCCTCTCATGGACCAAGTATCCTTATCATTACAACACTTCAGAGTATCATCAGGGCTCTAGACGTTGAGAGGCTTATCAGTTACAAAGAATTGATTGTCTTCTCTGCCATTAGATTCTAGTTGTGCTGTCTTTTTCTCCACATTTATTGTCTTATTTTCTCATATTCTGCCATCACAGTAGTCACGTACTTTCATGCCATGCGTGCCATCCATTACAAATGGCTCCATATGTAATTTCCCAGCTGCTGCTCAGACAGGCTAAATACTTCATTGTTTGGTCTCAAAACAAACATTTCTTTTGATATGCAAATAATTGTATGCAAAAGATATTTTCCAAAGGGTATATAGTCGTGTTTTCTGCTACTCTTGTGTAGCTACGGAGCATGTAATATGTATCCAGGGCTTCGACATGGACTTTGATCATTTGCAACATCAGGCTGTCTGCTCCTGGGAAATAGCATCTCGAGGAGCTCTACATGATTTTTCTTTGCTTTGGTATTTTCTTAGCATTTCTACTGGACGACAATGTCAAAAGACAGCCTTTATGTTATTTTTGCAATAGTTTATGATGAATACACCATATTTTGGATGTGGTAGAAAATAATGCAAACGAATGTTCATAGTTATAAAATCCCAAGCATAGTCATACAGAACTTATTCATCTTTATTATCTTCCATTTCTGCTGTTTTTTTTTTTTTTGGTTTAAAAGAATATCCACTCTGTGCAGTAAAGAGGCAGAGCCAACTAAATATGTAACAGGCTGGCTATCTGCACAGGCACAGGAAATTATGAATGGATATTTAATTAACTAGTTGGACTTCAATATATCACTGCTGCACATGTGGAATGAAGAATTGGATATAAGGGCAAATCCTGTTGGTCATGAGATGAATTAAGCCTAAAATTAGACCAGTGAGTCTACCATATATTGTCAACTCTGACAAAAAAATTCAATAAATTACACAAAAGCAAAAGACTCAACATCGAGTTGAAAAGATTAGAATATGTACATATGGCCATGGAAATTGTCCATATGGATTTAGTTTCAAAGTAAAAAAAAAGAAAGCAATTTAAAACAATTTTTTTATTATTTCTATTTTAAACTAGAGGTGAAAAATGCTACATTCTTTGACAAATATCGGTTACTAGATTCTATTAACAAAAGGGAAAGTTCACAATGAATTGGACTGATGATTGGACTAGTTTGGAATTTAATAAATTGGAATTGATTGGATTTTGATTGTATTACAATGAATTGGATTTTAATTGGCTTGAATTTGGCTTTATCTTGTGCCTTGTGATGACATTTGTTGTTATTTGGCGCTATATAAATATAACTTAATATAACTGAGTTGATTTAAACCGAATTAAATTTCTCCTTTTCATGAACAATAAGCACTAGTCAGATATCGCTTATCTAAGACACTTTTGCACAGGAATTGGTTGAGAAGCATATAAAGTAATTACATGAAAGGCAGCTGATGAATGTTGAGAGCAATAATGTATTAAGTAAAGCAAGTAATTAATAATGTACATTTCACTGTGTGCAGAACGTAGAACAATGTATTCCTGCTTTAAATAGCACTATTCTTAATTGATGATTGATCATGCAACTTTATTAAATTCAATGGTTACACTAACTCTAAAAAAACATGCATCTGACTGAAAACTGAAATGTCAAAGACAGGCCAAGGCGTTTTATGAATTCCTCCTCCACTCTCAAGTGCTTTCTTGTTGCTGAATCGAAATGCTTTTGATCTAAAACTTGAGGCCAATGTTTACTCAGATGACAATGAATATTGCATGGAAACAGCCTTGAGATCAAATTCAACCTTGTGTCATCTGCAGTGATCTAGCGTTTGTCAACAAGAGTATAGATAGACCAAAAGAAAGAGTGGAAAAAAAAAGACTAGCCCAAATACTCTCCCCAGACTTCCATAACACTGAAGCTGCAAATAGAATTGGTGATTGCCGCTGTCACCTAATTGAATTCTGTAATTCATCATTTATCCTTGTTTACTGCCAGCACGACAGGTGACAGGCTGATGAGACATCTCCGAAGAATTAAATGATGAATGAAACCCACTGATAGAATCAGTGTGTGTGTGGGCTCCCTGCCCACTTAAAGACAGGACGCCTGAGCTTTGGTTACATCAAAGTCAAACTGGCAGTACTGTAAAAAGGCAAAAAAAAAATCACACCTGTCTTTTGAGTCTGGCAAACACATTATCATCAATCCCTTTTTACTCTGTTCTCCATTATCTCACATATTCAAGAATAAGAAAGAAGAAATAAGCATTATGAAACGCAATTACATGATGCTCAGGTGTCCCTACACCCACGCTGTGCATAGCATCAGGCCAGATTTTATTTTGCCATGGTGAGTGGCTGCTCATACATATTGCACTAAGGAGAGATTTTGTCAATTTATTTCCAACAAGCTTTGACATCGTTTTGCAGTCAGTGTAACACTCAAAAATTCATGCATCTGGACTCCAGCCAAAGCCAAAGTCTCCTCCAATGCAAAAGCAGTTGAAAATATAATTTCAGTATGCAGCTGTTGTTTAGTTAAGATTTCTTTTGACTTCAAGTTAAGTCCTAAAAGATAATGCATGAGAGGGTGAGCCATGCACAGTGTTTTTACACAGACCCTCTGAGCAGAGGAGCTGCTATTTGTGTTTCCTTGCTGCCAGCTGGTTAATTGGTTGCTAAGTTACACATATGAATTGTTAAAGTGGAGTGACACTTGCTGCTGTACTAAAGTATACCGGCACTTATTCAAATGCCTGGGACAGATAAGCTCACTCTGCTGTACTTAGTCCTTTAAGGTACAATGACATAAGCAGCTTGTAAATCACATGTTCAATGTTAAATCTCCACCTTGAATTCTAAACTTTGTGTAATTATTAACATTTTCCCTGTGTAGGCCTTCTGTTTATCTTTTCTAAAGCTATGAGAGAGTAGTTTTAGCATCTTGATAGCATTTGCAGATGCAGTGGCACCTGATTACTTTCATCAACTCTTCATTAGTTATGCCTTAATCACAGATCATAGCAGCTGAGACACCTGGGAATGAAATGGTCTTAATATGGCTGCTGGCAGAGATGAGCTCTCCAGCTGTTTGCTGCCCTCCAAAGCTGTCAGCCCTCATTTGAGCCAATTGCCCTGTGGAACTATATAATCAAACCTGCAATAACCTCACACAACCTGAAACGCACTTGTGTGCAGAACCAGTCGCTGCACATTTAATTTCTCCCTATTCCTCTCCCCGTGTCTTCCTGTGACCAAATCTAAATGTTGTGCATGTCTGCATGGAACAGCAAACTGGTGGCCGTATGATTAGTTTCAGACTTGGTTATTTGACTTCACTTGAACTGTGTACACCTGAAATCTCATTTTTTCAAAGTACTTCTCATGGCTAACTATTGCACAGTGTTTCTTGACAATTTCTTGAGTTAAACTATCACAGAAATTTGAGATCAGGAACCTCAGCGGCTTACAATCAAATGTAGAGCTTCAACAGAACACCATATCTAAGTAGTTCTTTATAATCTTAATTCGACATGAAAATTATTTTCGTATCTTTATGCACTGTTTAGACTTGATCTGCAGGTAGGAGCAACAAGGGACATGGAGGCATTGGCTTCATAAGCAAAATATTAATGAAGTGAGTCAAGGATTTATTGCCACACACAAGAAGGCAATTGGGTCCTGATTTTTTTTTCCATTGTGGTATCAGCTGAGAACTTTTGTTTTCAATATCATCTCACTTTGGCTTTCCAGCTACATCTCATTCACTGCAGAGGCAACTGAGTGCGGTTTGTTTACGCACTATTTAGCCCACAGAATAATGTGATGCCTGTCTCGAATCTCCACTACCATCAGCTGCTTTCTTTTCAGGCCCATAGCTATTCATTAAAACATGTGAAATGGCCACAAAGTAAGAACCTTTTGTATTTGTGCTAATGAACACAAAACCTTTTCAATTTTTTTCAGTGTCACCAAGAATGACTTTCAGTAATGTATTTGAGTAGGATGTCTGGTTAGTGTGCCCAGCTAACCCAGGCTGTCATGGCGAAAAAGAAATGGAAATAGATGAAACCACTTAAATGAAGTCACTTAAACTGAATATATTGGCTCCTTACACACTATTTTCACATTGTCACAGAATTTCATGAAAAAGTCATGTCTTAATTGCTCTATCACATTTAAATGGCGAAAGACTCCACATTTGGAGGATGGCACTACAGAAATGACTGCCAAGTGAGAGAGTAGTCCACCTTAAGTTCCGTCCAAACCAGTAATGTGTTCCTCTAACTTTACTCTTTAATGCTGCTTTTGAATTCTTTTGCTGCTTCCTTGCCCTTTCACTCACTGTTTTCACTCACTGCCGTTTTAAATACTTCAAACTACATATTTGGTTATGGTACTAATACTACAAACTGTTTAAGGTATTTAAAAAAAAATCTGTTACGGTTTAGGTAAAATTCATGGCTTCAAACTGATCCTGTCATAACATACTGTACCAGGATATATTTATACTGGATTACTGGCTGACGAAACACGCCCCCTCAGCTATACACACAAAATGGGTTGCACAAACAAACCAGACATCCAGTGTAAATTAATTACGTTCAGATTTTTGCTGATGGGCACGAAAACAAACAAACAAAAAAAAAACACAAAAGAGATCATTGTCTTTGTCATAACATGACTATTTGATGTTCCTCTGTGAGATGGGGTGGTCTGGTGCATTTTATGTGTTGAACCAAGGGAACAAGACTCAACTGCCAGAAAACCAGGAAAAAGATATCTTAATGCATTTCCTTAATACGGTGTCTCATTTAACGCAGTCCATTATGTTTTCCCAACCTTAACCAGGTCATTTTGGAATCCTGTATTTAAAGGCGGGGTAGGGGATCTTTTTCTGGAACATTTTTTTACATATTGCTTGAAATACTCTTCACACCCCCATTGCAACCAATTAATTAAAAGTTTTGACACAAATATGAAAAGTTTTAGTGGCCTCTAGAACGTACAATCTAGGAAAAACAGTATCCAATCATTGTGAACGGACCGTTCACAATGATTGGATTCTGATGCCGTCTATCAAACTGCAATCTGCTCCTCCCTCCCCCTCCTTCCCCCTGTGCGCGTACCCTGCTCCGTGAACGAATTACACGTCCAGAAGCTTGGCAGGAAGCTAAACTAGAGCCAGCTTGGCTAGCACCTAGCATTATTAAACGTATAGTTAGCATAAACTAAATACTAAATACTAAATACGGCAACGTGCTCGTGCGCGTTCATGTACTCTAGAGGCGTGCCTTCGGGGGGAAAGTGAAGAAAAGGGTTGGGACTTTTTACCTGTGTATTCTCAAAATGCAGCTTCGCTGGACTCAAAATCCAGGATCTCCTACCCTACCTTTAACCAAGCAGTTTGTAATATGTAGAAAAGCAACAAACAATACACAAAGGAAAGGAAACAGTAACAGTCTGTGTGTGTAATGTCAACATTCAATTACTCTGACCTACAAAATGACGCTACAAAATACCATTTTTCACCCATTCACTGTGACGCAACAGTTGTTTTGCAGCCATTTCACAAAAATGGGAGACACTTTGTTCCACTGCTTTCAATGCTTGAAAAGAATAGCCTGCTTGTGTGGTACCCCCAAAATAAGCATTCTTGTTGAGATACTTTTATTGTTTTATTTTCTCTGAGAGTCACTTTTTAAGTTTATTGCTTTTGTATTATTTTATCATGGTCTGTCTAATTCAGCATAAGTAGCCAAGCAGAGTAACGCACAAGGACATGCTGTTGCATGAGATGGATACTAGTAGGCAGCACTTGGTGGCAGCGTCACCTGAACTCTTTGCAAGGTACCGCGAAAGAGGGGCTCATAATCCAGATGAATGGAGAATGACCAACAGTTCCCCTGCTTCGCTGGTTTCTGTCTTATTTCCAGAAAACTCCTACCAGAGGGTTATACAGCCTATCTGTCAGCGGCGACCAAGCCGGGCCCCGCCACACTTGCATTATTTCTCATTTATTTACTTGTACACAAAATGTACAATGAGCTTGGATCTGTAAGACCGGCATTGAATACCGTTGCTCTGAGAGACTGGAACAAAATATATTATGTAAATCATGCATTACAAAACAGATGATTATCTTCAGAGTGGTTTCAAGTTAAATTTTACCCTGAGCATGTTACAATGATGTGTTTGGGTCTCGAGCATTAAATTTGACTGATTTCTCTGTCAGAAAAAGAGATAAAACATCATGCGGAAGGTAAAACACTTCAATTATGTGCAACAGCACTGCAGAGAACACGACTTAAAATTCCACTTAGTTACATTTAGTCTCATTATTGTGCTTTACGCAACTCTTTTTTTGATTTAATTCTACAAAGTAATTATTCTACGTGTTGATTATATTCAACGTTGTGCCAATAAGAAAGCTTCTTTCTATCTTTTTCAAGACTCTAAGCCTTGGAGGCACCATCTGCCTTGTCTTGTTGCATTGTTAATGAAAATAGTTTAAAGCTTAAACTTTTCTGGACAGCTTCCCTTTTCTTCTTTGCCTAACAAGGTGGGTATTCCATTTCACTCGGTAGCTTTCAGATACGTTTTAGTCTCCATGGTGTGATGGGGTGCCAAAACTACCGGGGGAAGGTAACACTGTGGAGAGTCTGTCAGTTTCCTGAGGATCAAAGCCATTTGCAAAGAGCACACACACATCAAACACTGCCGTGCAACGTGTTACCTAGCAACCCAGACCAGGTGTTGCAGAATGGGAAATATTAAAGCCTACATTCTTCATGTTTTCTGAAAATTTAAAGGAAATCAATAGAGCTGTGAATGTGTTGTGCATGTCAGAAGAGCAGAGAGGCTTTTCTCTGCATTATGGTAGACAACAAGAGCACAAAGAGGATAAGAGTGCAACGTCAAAAGCTGAGGTGTATGGACAGAGAATATGAAGTAGTGGCACATATGCCCTAATTGATCACACTAATAATTCCCACATCCTTTCAATACATAAATGCTCACCAAAGTGGGAACCATAAAATGCTTTAAGACACACATCTCACCAAAAGCTAACATGGCCCAAATCCACTGAGTGGCCATTTGAGATAGCAGTTACGCAATTATGTGCGGTGCCGCAATGCTGTTAAAGAGAGTTACGCTTTGATCTCTAAGGTGTAGCCACTGGTCGTCATGCATCACAGGCAGCTGTTATACAGCTGTTATATTAGTAAGAAATTAAACTTTGCTACAATCCTATATTCCCCTGGAAGGTAGAGTCACTTTTACTGATAACAACTGTATCACATCGCTGGCCATGTGTGAGATCACAACCCTTCTCTCTAAAACATCATAAGGGATGACGATGCTGTCATGCTGTTTGATGTGCACCCTCTATGCAGGTGCAGATGTTTTGGTGATTTAGGTGTGCAAACAACAACCGTGCACTCTGTCATTGGTTTCCTGTCACGTTGAGGTCAGTTAGCTTAATTTACTTATGAACAGTGATGGTCAGTGCAGGGAGCTAATGTGAAAAACATCAGAAACAATATGTGTGTGTAAGCCGCCCCAGGAACATTCGGGAGAGTGCAGAGAGTGATGAGGCTCCATAGACGTCCCAGCTTGTCCGCCTTAGCCAGCAGAAACAGGTGTAAGCTGTGAAAGTGCTTGATGAATGATCTCCTTAGTGCCAGTGACTGACTGTCCTTATTCAAACAGCAGACAGCTCCTCTGGCTAAGCACTCAGGAAGCAGATACTGTACATGGCTCACACATGCATGTAGTGCAACCAAGCAGTCACACACACACACGTACATGAACATGCATGCAAACAGACACAGAGAGACATCTTGAGCACACTTTCCTTACAAAGCCAAGCTCCCTCTGCTTTGATAAAAGAACACTTTGGGGGAACATATATTGATTGATTTTGTTTGTTGATGGTAACACACAAGATCAACCCCCCTGTGGCCTCCCCCATGGTGATATGTGTGTCTGTGTGAAGGTATGCAAGATGATTCCATTCTGATAATTATGACACAGTGAGGATGAATAGGCTGCGAGAAGATCCAGGCCCGCATATGACAACTTAATCAAGCCACACAAGGACAAGAATTGGATTAAGAGGAAAGGAGAAAAGTGAGAGACGTGTCTTGCTTTTCATGCTCTATGAATAGAGTCTGAAACAAAAGGACACCAGCGGATAGAAGGCCTGGGTGATGAAGACAGACTCTTCGCCTCTGGGTTGAAGGAATGACTGACAGAAGCAGTGGGTCGCAATCTGAATTCGCCTTGACAAAAGAAATGAAGAGTTCCGTTTAGACAAAGGGCTCGCCATCCAAACACAGCTTTAATCTCTTTCAGTCTGACTATGAGATGCATGAAAGGAAAGTATGCATACACACACTTGTATACACAAAGAACAGACAAACAAATCTGGATGTACCCATTTTTAGAACTGTGCTTCCTCTATCATTTTTATTTTATTGTTTTTTTTATTTCCTTTCTTGGCTGGCCTATGACTCAGTCTGCACTATACTTTTATCTGGTTTTCTTTTGATCTTTTTTATGCTACTTGCAATTATTCGAGATGTTACTGCAGGAAAGGGATGTTTCCACATGGAAAATCTTCATTTCTCCCAAGCTACATGTGCTAACATTGATAAAATGATAAACTTGATGTGAACAGATGATGATGAGGGGTTCTTAAAAACTGTCATTGGTGTCGTGGTCTGGGGAGTTGCATGTCTGATGGCCTCTCATAACCTTTCACTTGACACTTTACCACATGTCCCAAAGAAACCAATTACTCCCATGTCTGAGGCTTTCCTGCAGCTCGATATGCCAACTTTTATCCAATTGAGCTTTGGTTCCAGGCAGTAGTTATTCACAATTTAACTAATTATTTCTGATCTTTTCCTTTAATCTTATGAATTTTGTGGCTCATGCTGAACAAAATGTTACTCGCGTGTCTGAGAAGGTTTGTCAGATGCATTAATGATGTGCTTTTGTACTTGGGACACTGAAGCAAAGAAAAACATCTGACATAACTGATTCACTTGGCAAAGCTGGACAGCTGCCATTTAAGGCAGATAGAACACTACCTATGGTATGATGCTGCATATCGTAAATGCATTCTTCGCTCTCACTCTATGTGCATCCATGCAGCATATTGAATAATGGTATGGTGAGAATGCAGCTATACATCTGCACTTCATTTATCATAGATATACCAATATCCTTCTTATTGAACAGAGCTCCAATGTGCCCCGAAAAGCACAACACTTGTATTAGAAGCAAATCACAGAGAGAGTACCATATACACATACACATAAACTTTTGTTGCTTTTAAAATCTTCTCGTGAGCTCCAGCACAAAACCCTTTGAGAAAAAGAATCTACTTGATCTGCCTCCATGCGGCTGAACTTTCCACTGGGGAGAAACTGTGTGCAGATTTGGCTTGGCCTGTCACAAATTTTAGAATTAGGAGCCAACTAGCAGCGTGGCGTCTGGCAAATGAGCTCAGTGGGTGTGGGAGGGTAATTCTAATTAATATTCCATCTTTTTCATGACTATGAAACAATACAAACATAAAATCTACCAGAGGTGCAGCATTCTTCACTAATATGCGTTTGAAGAACAGCCACAAATGTTGCTCGTTTTCATTTAGTACCTTTTGTACCAATTTTCTGGCAGTTTTCACTACTCCTCCACTGCTATGCACTCAAGACTCTTTATACTTTGAAAGTGTAATTTTTTGCAATTGCAGATTTCTGTTTTTGTCAAAGAGTTTTTTGGGTTTAGGTGATGATTCATTGCCAGCCAGTTTAAGAAAGTCCATCTCGATTTCTTACAATGTATAACACATTTTACTCTACAATTTCATCTTTTATAATTTCACTACTCTTTTGATATTGTAATTGCTTCCACTACCGCAATCTTCAAAGCCTTCAACAGCCTCAAAGGATAATAGAACTTCCAACATGTTATCCCGTGGTTAGGGTTTTCTCTTCCTTTATGGTCTTAATTTTGATAGCTGTAAAGAAATCTGATCCACTGCATTCCCGAAAAGCTGCACTTCAATTTACTTTTTCCATATAATATGATTCCAATAAATACTTTGAAAGCATTTGCAATATTAATCCCATCTTTTTGTCTGTTTCCTTCAATTTTGGTGTCCTTTTTTGCCTTCACCTTTGCCTTTTTTAAATGCAGGTTAAAAACATTTCTTTTTTCATGTGTCTATGCATGAAATCTGCACGGTATCTTTTAACTTATCTAGACTGTTGCTTGTTTTTCATCATTTTAATTCATTTTAATTATCTTATTTTGTTTCTCTTTATGTTCTTTTATGTATTTTTAATGCTTCTTCCACTCCCTGCTGCAATGCTTTTTTTTTATGTAAAGCACTTTGAATTATTTTGTACATGAAATGGGCTATACAAATAAATCTGACTTGACTTCACCCAGGGGGACCTTTTTAGTTAAGTGTTCAGTCTAATGTTAAGGGCAGAAACCACCACTCCAGATTGCTCCAGGTCAGCCTGGGGCTCTTTAGATTTAGATTTGCATTCTGCTTTTTCAACCAATCTAACCTTCACAGTTTCCTCTTAATGTCATGTCACTGTGTCATCTTTATGGTTCTCAAGCTGCATCTCCTGATAGTATCTTAAAAAGATGTGACAAATACCTTGTAGCCTTTGGAATATCTTTTCAAAAGAGATTTTGTTGTGTTCTCCAACATCTCTTATCTTCAATATCATGAAATAATGGAAACAATCAGCCTCTTTTTATGCACTACGATAAATGCAGGTGTAATGCCGTTGTATTGGAGCCCTTTAATGTAGTCTTCAGGAAGAGTCTTTAAGGTTTATTGTAGAACATTTCAGAGCTCTTCTTTGGATGTTGGAGAATTCATCCCTCATTACCTGTTACCAATAATTCTCGATCCAGTTCTTCTTTACAACAAACAGCATTTTAAATACTCATCTCAAAACTCATCTGCCATGAAAGAAACCTCTCAAGGCTTTAAAATTGCACGGGATTTGACTCCCTCTCTTCTTCTTCACTGAATGGAAATCTATGAGTATAGTCATCTGGCTCTGCCCAAATCTTCACCCGCCAACATTAAAGATCCTATGGCATGAAAATAAATGGAGGCTTTTATGTATTTTCATAGGCTTTAGTGGTCCCCTAATACTGTATCTGAGTTTTTTTTTCCCACAATTCTGCCTTGGTGCAGAATTACAGCCAGTCCCAAAAATGAGCTTTCCTTAGGATCCTCAGAATGAGCTGTTTAGTGGGTGCGGCCTTACTTACGCCCGTGGTACCTTGCGCAAATGTTTTGTGAATCGCTATGGCACGTAGATGGCACTGCAGCCCTATGCCTGCCGTAAAACTAGCGAAACCTGTTGAAATGAGCTTACTTTGACAATATGACGAACTACTTACTGAACAACTCTCCTAACACAGTCAAACATCAAGCAAGTGCTACACAAGACACAGCAAAAAAGGCGTGCGTGAAGGGGAAAGCAGGAGTGAGGATTTTGACATTCTCAGCTGATTGCTCTGGTTTGCAAAGATGCACGTAGCGCGAGTCATTTCAATCAGGGGAAAGGCAGATATCATGCGCGCCATTACACCAACAGCAGGACGGCTATCAAAACAACAAATAAGTATACGACACTCGCGTTACAGTAAATGAGGTGTCCACTTGCATACCTCATGCTATTTACTGTTACATTAGCGACAGTGACAACGACACAGACAGACTGACCGTTTTGACTCTGGAACCATGAATGAATCATTATCCTGATGAAATGCACTGAATTTGCGGATTCATTCTTCTTCAGGAAGCTTGAAGTAGGGGGTTTTGGTCTAAAATGAGCGAGCTAACCATCTCATGGGCATGCAAACACCTCCAACAGCCCAGTTGGCAGAGATAAGAGCTTGCAGATGCTATTAGCTGCATAGCTAACCGTTAGCTAACGTTAGCTGCTAACGATACAAACCCTTTCCTGTGGTAACAAGCTATGTAACTATACTGTACATACAGGAAAGCAACACAATAATAGAGCGTTAAATTACTTACTCGGGAATGAGATCCTTCCCCAAGTAAGGGGGCGAATGGAGCAGGAGATTGACAGGCGGATCGGTGCGGTGTCTGCAGTGGTCTCTGCACCGGCCCGTTGTAGTGAAAAATCAGCTGAGCCAGAAGGCAAAGCTCTCGATTTACCGGTCAATCTATGTTCTTACCCTCACCTATGGTCACAAGCTGTGGGTAGTGACCGAGAGAACGAGATCGCGAATACAAGCAGCTGAAATGAGTTTCCTCCGCAGGGTGTCTGGGCTCTCCCTTGGGCTCGGTATTGGCCCAAGTTCTGGAAACATTCGTCTGTGAAATATTTGGCGCACACACAAATCTCTTCGGTTCTGTCGTCACTTTCCCAGAAAAAAAACAAAATCTGTCCACTGGCTCTTTAGAGGTTCTGATGCAGGAGCTCTAAACAGTTTTTTTGGCATAGCCATATATGGGCTCTGGGGGGAAACAACCTCAACGTCATAAGAGGCGGGTTTCCCGATCAGGCCATCTGCATGGTCACATTTCCAAAGGCGGAGAATAATTTCCAGTGCATGGTTTAGGTCTATCGTCATTTTTAGCCACTGGGGGACTGCAGGCAGGCTAGAGGAACTCATATTAATGTTAAACAACCTTAAAAAGTGAAAATTTCATGCCATGGGACCTTTAATGTATATCCGACTGTTATATGACTATATTTTCAATAAAGCTAAGTTTGAAAAAGAACAAAAAAAAAAAGAATCAGCCATACATCATTAAACCAGAAAGAAATTAGCAAGAAAGCCAAAGGAATTATACAAGGTTGTATTCATGTGGAAATAACTAGGGATGCAGCGATACCACTTTTTTTCAAACCGATACGATACCGATACTTGGATCTGAGTACTTGCCGATACCGAGTACCGATGCCGACACTTCTACCACAATAAAATTTAATGAATTGGAAGACAGGTTTTTGTCTCACTAGCCCAGTGGTTCCCAAACTTTTTGTGCCCAAGGCACACCAAAGGACAAGTAAAAATCTCAAGGCACACCTATTGTGCAAAATAGTCCTTATAACACGTGTTATCACTCATATCATGTAAAATATCTGTAAATGTGCATTATTATTTACTAATGCCAAATACAATGTGACAAGACAACTATTACTCATGAAATATTTATTAAACGAAATATTTAAAAAATTTATTTGAAACTTTATCAAATTAGGCTTCATCAAAGCAGCAACAGTCATTTAAACCAGACAGGTCACAAACTTAATAAAAATGGGGCAAGGAAACTCAGCAGAAATTCAGCACAGAGAACTGTCAATGCAAGGAAGCTGCATTGTCCATGGTCCTAAACTACAATTTATCAATGCAACATTTCAGCAATCAGTGAAACATGTGCTATTGTAAATATTTTGCCTGCTTACAAATTAGTGAGTCGGGGCGCGCAGGTTTCTTTAATCCTCGGTGGTACTGAACAGAGGGCCGCGCGCACCTCCTGTTCAACAGAGAGCCGTGCCCTGTTCTTCGTGTGAACCAGAGCAGAGAACGCCAACTCACACAGGCAGGTAGTGGGGAAAAGAAGAAGGTGCTCAATCGCGTGGTGGGAGATGCTTAGGTAGTCCGATGCAGAAGAATTAGCTAACTAGCAGTTAAGTTACCATCATAGAAATAGAGAGTAGAATGGCCAATGAACCCAACAGCCTTTGGAACGGTGGCGTCAACAGACCGCCATCTTGGAACATGTCTAGCGCCGCCGAGCGCTGCATTGAAATTAATGAACATCAAGCGGAACTAAGCAGACATACGGAATTAAATCGGCGTAAATTGACATATTTGACAGCCGGTGTTTTTTTTATCCTCGTTCATTACAAATGTTAAGCATTTACATGGGTAAAATGATAAATAAGCCAATGTTGGTCAACATAGCCTATATTTCTGCTCATAACGTAGGGCTGATTACCTTTTCTTTAATTCATACGAACTCCTAAAATGACAGATCAGCTTGGTTAAGCCTAAAATGTTACTGTACAGTCTTTTGGAAGATACCGCACACTCTTGTCCAATGCTGAATTTATTTAAACAACGTTTCGTACACTGGCCGAAACGTTACCCTTCTAGTGCAAAACTCAGCTTACAGAATAGCTCCGCGGGTATTTATTCACAAACTACGGTGTAAAAAAAAAAAACATATACGTAAGTCAGCTGTTCTGTCACAAATCGGGCACTTCGCTCAAACAAGATCCTTACCACTTAAATGCTTTCTTGGAGGGCCCGTTATCGTGTTTTAAGTCACGTGAACTCTTACCTGAAGGGCCCGTTCAACAATAAACAAACACACCAACATGATATACCACATGAAAATCATTTTTAATGGGAGATGTTTAAGTAAATTGAACAACAACGGAGGTGTACGGAATGT
This sequence comes from Odontesthes bonariensis, assembly GCF_027942865.1. Classification (NCBI taxonomy): domain Eukaryota; kingdom Metazoa; phylum Chordata; class Actinopteri; order Atheriniformes; family Atherinopsidae; genus Odontesthes; species Odontesthes bonariensis. The sequence goes on along the minus strand of NC_134518.1, from coordinate 14,318,276 downwards.
TGTCGTGCTGCAACAAGCACTGTTGCAAATAGCATGCCTATGCTAACTTTAAAGTTATTCTTACCGTGTTTTAGCCACTTAAACTATTTCCTTAAGGGCCAGTTCAACAATAAAAAAACACGCCAACATTATATACCACATGAAACCCACTTTTAATGCGAGATGTTAACGTAAATTGTACAACAGCCGAGGTGTGCGGAATGCTGTTATTGACGATTGACTAGCATGCTAGGATTGGAACCATGTACCAAGATGTCGGCGGTTCTGACGCATGCCCAGAGGCTCATTGGCCATTCTACTCTCTATTTCTATGAGTTACCATTAGCTAACTAGCAGTTAAGTTAGCATTAGCTAACTTCTCCCGACAGGAAGCACTCGGGCTGAGGATTGCTGACACCCCCGGTCCAACTGAAGCCATAAGACGGTAACTTTTATGATACTGTCAGCTGACAGTTTTTTTTTCCTCTTTTCTTTCGGTGGTGGGTTGTCAGCAGTCTCTGCACTGGTGGTTGGTGGTTTGCTCCACACCAGAAAGCGCTCTTTCTCTGTTTTCATGTTGTCCTTCAGCCTCTGATGTGTCACAGTCTCATATCCCATCTGCGCAACTGCGTTTACAGCGAAATATGGGGTTCTCTGAGGATTTTTTTTTTTTAATATTTTTTTAGGGAATAGAGTTTTCCTCTGTATTATGAAATGAGTACATACAAAGTACTAATATAGTAAATAAGATAAAAATATTTTTGTGTAGTTGTATATTGCACACCAGGACTTGGACACCCTCTGATCGCGGTCTTCATGGTATCGGTTCATGGTATCGGTTCATGGTATCGGCTAACTTTAACGAGTACGAGTAGGAGTATGTTAGAACAATATTGGTGCATCCCTAGAAATAACATAATGATAATGTATTCAATGTCTGTGCTTCCAGCAATTCAGGTGCTGCTATTTCCAAGAGCCTGTCTAACTCAAAGCTGCTATATATCCCAGCAGTCCCAGAAGTAGTCCAGTTACCTGGATAAGCAGCATACCACAGAAGCATGGCTAAACGAAAAGGTGCCAGCTCAGGGAGCACACGTCCTGATGAGCTCAGAAGCAGGACTACCTCCAGAAGTTAGCAGCTTCCACTTGCATAGCTCGCTAACGGCTGCGGCCTCTGACTTGGCCTTGCTTCTACTCTGTGTCAAGACTTCACTCTGTTACTGTAGCTCACGGTAATGCTCCGTTTGCCACCTTATCTAGTTCTGCACAAGTGGCTTTTACACTTGCAGTGCCGCGTCCCATGGCCCACAGAGTGTTATGACTCCCTGCTCAGCCTTGCTTCAGCTGTGTCCACCACCAAAGCTGTACTAACTTCTCCTGATAGCTTGCTGGCCTCTCTTTTTATCAACTCCTCAAAGTGCATGCAGATTAGCTGTACAGCGCCATTCCACAAATAGTCAGGACTAGTTAGTGCTGGTTTGGCCAAACAGTCTACGTACCACATATCTGACCTCGCCTCTCTGAGTCATTAAACGGGGCCCTACAGACTCCAAGTAGAAATCCTCAGCCACTGCGCTGATAGCGCTATTTGTTCATGATATGTCTTGTAGCCAATAAAAACATGTTATGGACATGTATATAAGGTTAAAAAAATATGCCTTGAATGGATAGGAAAGTTCAGAGAGACAGGAAGCAGGGGGCAGAGAGAGGGGGAACGACACGCAGCACCCCTGTTTTATCATTTATTTTATTATTGTAAGTCTGTTGCTCACAGGCTTTTATTTTGTAAAAGTCTGTTGCTGTCTGCTGCGGAACCAGAAAAGAAAGTAATTGGCGGATCCACCAAACATGGAGAAGGGTACGGAACTTTTACTCGGTCATTTTCATTTTAAAGTTATTCCAGACGGCGGAGTCAACAGAACCAAAGTCATCTGTAAACACTGCCAAGTTGAATTGTCTTATCGCCGTAGTAGTTCCAGTCTAAAATATCACTTAAAGGCAAAACGCACAACTGATAGCAGCAAGTCATTCAAGGAAACAGACAGTGGAGCGAGGCTTCTACATAAAAACTACATAAAATGCTGATGTTAAAAGTGTGTTTGCACAACAAATCTTATGGCACTTTCATTCATGTGGCAGTACATTTAAAATAAAACTAAATGCTGGGGCGGTCGGTGGCATAGTGGGTTAAGAAGCCACCCCATGTACAGAGGCTGCAGTCCTCGCTGCAGCTGGCCCCGGTTCGAGTCCTGCACCGGATGGCCCTTTGCTGCATGTCTCCCCCCTCTCTCTGCCCCCTGCTTCCTGTTTCTCTCCAACTGTCCTATAATTAAAGGCATAAAAAGCCCCAAAAAATATTACAAAAAAATAATAATAAAACTAAATGCTAAAAGCTATATACTATTTTTGAATTCATTTTTGGATTTTGCGTACAAATGCGATTAATCTTGATTAATTAGGGAAATCATGTGATTAATTAGATTAAAAACTTTAATCAAAGTCAAAGTCAGCTTTATTTGTCAGATCTGTATACGTACAGGACATACACAGGCTTGAAATGATGTTTCTCTCCAACTCAATAGTTCAGCGCAGCAGTTGCATTTAACTTAAGTTAACACTTTAATACAATAAACTAAACTATGGTGACCGCTAATCAGAGTGAGAACAATGTGGATATATATATATATATACAAGGTCTCTGATATTGACATCAGAGTAAAGTGGCGTAGGCAGAAGTAAGTAAAATAAAATAAAATAAATTAAATATGTTTATGTGCAAATATATACAGGATGAGATTAGAAAGGCAGAGCAGGGAGGGAGTTGAACCTCCTGACTGCCTGGTGAACGAAGCTGTCCCTCAGTCTGCTGGTTCTGGCACGGAGGCTCCTCAGTCTCCTCCCTGATGGCAGCAGGCTGAAGAAGCCGTACAGAGGGAGTGTAAGATCGTCCGCTATGCTGAGGGCCTTTCGAGTGAGGCAGGTGTTATGAAGGTCCTGAAGAGAAGGGAATGAGGTGCCGACAATCTTCTCAGCTGCTCTCACAATGCGCTGGAGGGACTTGCGACAGGATGCTGTGCAGTTGCCGTACCACACTGTGATGCAGATGGTCATGATGCTCTCGATGGCGCCTTTGTAAAAGGTGCACAAGATGGAGGTTGGAGCTCTGGCTCTTTTCAGCTTGCGGAGAAAGTATAGGCACTGGTGGGCCTTCTTGGCCAGTGATGCAGTGTTCATACTCCAGGACAGGTCCTCCGAGATGTCTACACCCAGGAACCTGGTGCTACTCACTCTCTCCACAGCAGTGCCATTGATGGTTAGAGGAGCATGCTGGGAGGGCAGCTTCCTGAAGTCCACAACCATCTCCTTTGTTTTTTCCACATTCAGAGAAAGATTGTTGTGTCCACACCACTGGACCAGGCGGCTCACCTCACTCCTGTAGTTTGTCTCGTCGTTTTTGTTTATGAGACCCACCACAGTCGTATCTTCCGCAAACTTGAAGAAGAAGTTGCCCAGCCCTAATAATAATAAGTAAGGGGAAGTTATAGACTATCCTCAATGGTATTCAAAATGTTCAATCCTCTAGTTTCTCAATCATTCGCTCTCTGTCATGTATTTCTTCTCTAAAGTGCTTCAGAATTATCAAGTAAATTGAACGCTGCAAGGCTCTGGTCTTGGATTGACAGTGACAATCCTGTTTCCTCTTTGAATCCGCTCTGTCTCTTTTACCCGGAGGTCACTCCATACCATTCCAGCATCATGAATCTAAATTGTATTTCTATAATACAATTTACAGTGTTACCATTTGCATTATGATATCACATGGAATTGTACTGACGGAAAGTTATTTTCAACTCATTTTCAAAACACCAAAATATGTTTACTGTCACTTGGGGAGAGTAAAGAGTGCAACAACGCAACATTTCTGTCTATAAGCAGATGCATGCTTCGTCAAATTTTAATCATTCCCAAGTGGTGTCCTCCGCAAATCGAACACACTCAAGCCTCTGCCCAGTTTGTGACTGAGGAGGTGGATAAAAATGGAAATTTGATGTTTGAAACTACTGAAGTGAAATATTGTTACATTTTGCAATCAATTCAAATTAAATGACATTGCTAGCATTGTTTCTTATCACTCATTTACTGTGCATTAAATTACAAAATGTTTTTCATGATCAGTTGAAATCATCATGATATCTTGTAAAATATTTAAATGTCACTAATTACTGGGTAAAAGCAGAGTAAGACGATGTAGTAAAATGATTACCATGAACATTACTAGAATAAAAGGCAGTGTTATTATATATTGTTATATTTGAGGAGTTAGATTTTTTTGATAATCTAATTTTTCACATTTTCGACCAAACAAAGGACATGCAGCATTTGTTCTCAAACAAAGCAGTGTCAAAACTGTGAGAAAAGCACTTAATACAACTTCTTCTGACTTACTGTGATCTGAGAAGTGTTTACGTCACCTGTAAGCCACAGTCTCCAGAAAATCCGAGCAAAGTAAGAGGATTTAGAAGATGGAAGGATGTTAGATGTCCATGTGCATTGATTTGATATGTATCGATTAAATCCTGGAGGAGCTGGAGCTGTCATGCCTGCAAAATACACAACTCAGACAAATCTGATAAAGTTGTTGTAACACAATACAGCAGAAAGCAAAAGAACCTGGTGAACAAGCCAATACATAACGCTGACTGCTACTTTTCAAAGCCTTTTGGGACCCAAACTGTAAATATTGTGTTTACAAGTGCACCGTTTATACTTAATCCATAAGCCTTGAATATAGTCTACACAGTGACTCGCTTCCACTTGTAATTCTATCCATTTGAAACTAATAGAAAAGAAGTGCAGTTTTCATGGATGTGCTGGCAAAATAAAGTGGAGGATGTTCCCCAAACTCCTCCCCGCTGTTTTTTTTGCCCGCCTTTACAAACTCACAATTAATCCTAAATCTAAAACTGAATTTTCAGGTCCAAAATACATCGTAATAAGGGGAATGCTTTGTTTTGTGTAACTTTGTCGTCATGGTTTGATAAAGATGGGTCTTTGCTTTGGTTAGTTTGCTGAAAGACTAAACTTGTACTTGTACAGAGAGATATCTGAATACAGTTGTAAAGAATATATCATGGTTAGATGACATTGATTTTGGTTTTATGGAGCAGCCCTCTCTAGATTGAGAATCTCAGTGCAGGAAAAGGACCAGTGGCAGCTAGAAACCTAAGTCACTGCTGTGCAGTCAGCGGGCATCATGTGGCTACTTAATATAGAATGGCAATACAATCGCTTTGGATGATTATAAATTGTGTGCAGCACCTAATTGACTAAGAGATGAGGGCTCGTAACACAAAGACTAACATTTGACAACAAGTGCCTCCACAACCCAAGTAAGCCCTCAGTCCTGCCATTCAGACGAAATCCAAGAAAAATCAGCCAAATGGCCACTTGTGACCGTGTCGTCACATCATACAATGTCAACAATCACGTCTGCATTATGCGAAAAGTGGGTAAATAACAGACTGAGGGACACAAATTGGCTCAACACCAGCTGTCTAATTAGCTTTGTGCTGCTCTTGAAAAGCAAACAAACAGAGAAAGCAGGACAGTCTGAAAGCCTGCCAGGCATCGGTTCTGAGAGTTCTATTGCCTCCAAATCAAACGGGGCGCTCCAATTCTGCTTCTGCAGTGAGAGAAGGCCATTTCAGATAAGACCAACAGATTAGATCTTAAGTTAAGACCCCATAAGGCCTTTGCTGGTTATTTTGGAAGCACTGTAAAGATTCACAAGAGGCAAGAGCAGAATTTACATTTGAATTAAGCTTCAGCTCATTGCTATTATGTGGAGTTCTTCACAGCCTCCTAGTTAAGCTTACAGGAAACATGCACAGACAGAGCGAAAAAAGCTTAAAACAAGCTCGAACACAGGCCTGCAGATGCAACCACGCCCTGCTAATTTAACACACTCCTGCTGAGAGGCTGTTGCAGAAACAAATTGCCCGGTAAACACAAGGAGATAGCAGAGAGGACACCGGAGTGAAACACATTCTCACCCAGCACAATGTGTCATGAAGGAAAACATTTGCAACCATTGTCCTGCAAATATAGAGAATGTTTAAAGAACATGAGAGCAGACAGGAAATATTAGACAGACAGGGGGTGGGCTGTTCTTTATTTGTAGTAACATCACAGTGACAGGTATAGTGTTGAGTAGCAGGAGCTTCATGACAAGTGGCACTGTGGTGAGTGTTACTGACGTATTTTGCACGGCAAAAGACAACATGTATCATGTCAGAATCGTCACTACACTGTCATTTAGCAACAGTCTGCGTGGGAGTGAGGACAAATCCAGATTCCTGCGCCGTTATCAGGCACACTGCAGTCGGAAGCATGAGTAATGATAAGTCGCGTACAGTGATGTCTGCCATTCACCACTCATTAATGGCAACAACAACTTTCTGCTGGTAATGACATTTTTGGTCAGTTACAGCTAACACATTACCAAGGCTGCCTCATGCTGTGGGAAACAAATCCAGCTTGTGCCGCAGAACTAGGAGTAAAACACAGCCCTGGCAGTCCAAGCATAAAAAATGATCAGTCCTTTATAAATGGCATAGGGCTCCTGGCACATCCAGTATAGGAGACATCTTATCAGCAGCCCCCCTCTTATCGCTCAGCCCCTGTGGAAACTATTGCGAGGTAGCAGGTTGTCATATGACACACAGCTCGGTGACAAGCCACAGCTCACCATAGTTTCCCACACCACTCACAGCTCCCATGTGATAATACATAACACAACAGTACTGTGGGTTCTCCAATATTGAGGGGAAATATGAGCCCTGTCCTGATTTATATCTGCCTTATTAAAGCGCTGACCTTGACCATGGGGAAAACTGGATTGGTTTTATTTTTTTAAACAAAGACACTGGATGATGTTATGCCTTTGAAATAAAGAACCTCCTTCTTTTCGTGCCCTTGATTTTCCCCTCACTTTTTATCACTGGGACTCACTAGCATCCAGTGCTCATTGTCCTATTTGACAAAAGGAATGGATGATGAAATGGTTCATGTTTAGGCATCTCTCCCTGGCACAACATAAACACAGCAGACAATGACTCAGAACTTGCCACAATGTAAGACTGCACAAGGAAACAACAGACATAATACCTACACTATTTCCGTTGTACACAGAGCTCGATGACAGGATCCCAAGGATGATTGAATGGATAACTACAGCCTCCAGATTGCAGGTTGTGGCAGGTATACATTCAATTTTCCTCTCGTGCAGAAATAAAGGAGCTTGTAATTTTTGACATTTAGAGGACTTGCGTGAGAAGACCTTTTTCCAAGACTGCAATCATATTGCTACCCTTTCAGGCTTTTCATAACCACAAATAAAGCTGGCTAAAGGATTTCCTCGGTTCTTTTTTTTACATCTTTGGTTTGCAAAAAGCTTCTACCAGCTGTAACCTTGGTGATGGTGGCCCGAGGTCTGTTAAAAATCCATCCTGAACACTAGCCATTCTAAAGCAAGAAGTTCTTGAATGAATGAGCAGCATGATATTTACATTGCTGAATGGACTACTGAACATTGAGTTGGCCTTTCATTATGAGGTTACTTCTCTGCTGTCTGTTTTCCCACACCGAACATTATTGCTCTTTTTCCTTCACCCTCTCAGTCTCTTCCTCTGCTTTCCTCTCTCTGCTGTCTACATGGCTCGCTCCTTTTCCCTTACCGTTAGACGTTATCTCAAAGACCAGATCACCATGGCAACAATTAGTCACATCGTCATCGCCCACACTTGTATTTGATGGCTGTTTTTATTTTTTAAGGGGTTTCTAGATGCACCCCTACCTCACTGGCAGATTGCCAACTAACCTGTCTCACTAAAGGAGGAACAATGTTGCCATCTGTTGGAGCCACATGTGTGCGCACAAGCGAGCGGCATTGAAATACATGCCAGCATCCCTGTGATGACTCATGACAGGCAATCACATGCCAATTAAGACCTTCGACTAGAACCAGAATCTGTTGGGCTCAATCGGAAATCACAAGTTGGAGACTGATATAGTCCCTTATTTGAAAGGTGGACACACACCATAGTATTTCTTTGCATCAATAATAGAAGAGATGAAAAACAAAGGGGTTTCTGATAGAAAAAGCAGCCACAGACACGTAATGATGGTATGCTACAAGCCTGACTTGGATCAAAGAAGAACATGAATAGCTCGGTGACAGCTTGGTTAATTAAACATGGAGAATGCTTGGGCTTATGACCAGGACTCATATTTATTCATCATGCCTGCCATATTGTATATCTCTAAATGAAAAGAGTGCGCTCTTGCAGCAGGATACTAATGTGAGAGATAATATACTGGCTGAGAATTTGGCTGAGCGCTGCCCTTAAAATTTTGGACCTGTTTCTGCTTTCTAGAGACACTAATTAAGTTTTGGTTTGTTTTTGGGGGGTCTTATTGTTAAGTGATGTAATAATTCAGAGTCATTTGGGACAGACCATAGCTCTCATTTATTTTGCTCTGTCCAATACTTGCCAAAAAAATCCAGTTTTTCTTTTTTAGAGAGATAAGAAAGAAGTCCTTCAGCACTGAATTACAGGAGCAAAGCTGATTGTTCACAGTGAGATGATGCAATTTTGGAGGAAAATTAGGGGATTCTGCTATTGGTTTTTCTGCAATTGCACCCTAGGTGAGGACCCCTGTTGAGAAACAAGCCTGAGGCCACATATTAATTCCACAGAGCTGTTTAGCAAGACATAATTCTCTGGCTGCATGGTCAGATTTACAATAGGGCTTGTCCACTAAAGATTAATGTCCATGTTTCACTGACCAGTCACTGCCATACAGCTGTATTTGCTTTCAGGTCTGCATCAAGAAAAGACGGGAGCTTTCCAGTTCTTGGATCGTGAAGCTCTGCTATGGCTTGCCAGACACTGGCAAAGACAAGAGACAACTGGTCTGCAGATGGTCAATCATCCTATATAAAATGACTGCATCTAGAATCTCAGTGAATTTCAACGTTGTCATGAATAAAAATAATGCTTTGCAGCTCCAAATATGCAAAACAGATGAAAAATACATGCAACATGTGCAGAAGAAGAATAAAAATGTACATATTCTTACAAAATGTATGAATTTCTATTTAGGTTTCTGCATCCTGCAGTTTTAATCAAAACCAGAAATTCCTCTTAGTTTACATCTGGAACAGCATTCCTTAAAAAAATAAAAAGGTTAGGAAATGTTTTCCATCTAATATACTGTCAAGTACACTGCATTTTTAAAAGTTTCCTCACCAAAGTGCTGCTATTTTCGGTTGCATATTGTAACACCCTGCCGTGAGAAAATGATCCCTGAAAACCCTTGGCTTTAAATTTCTGCATTTTGAGCTTTGCAAATGAATGCAAGCACCTCGTTTTCTCTCATTATTTATTCATTTGGAGCAAATGTTTTTCTCTGTATTCACACAGAAGCTCACTTTACTCTCCTCAAAGGGACAAAGCTACAGTTACCAAGGTGTTATTTCCCAAAGTAAAAAGAAAAATAAATGAATAAATAAAACACTTTCTCATACTTGCACACCATATACTGTGTATCTGTAATTATCTGATTTAAACACCGCCTTTACCCGTAGGAATCAAATATATTTTTCAATATTGAAGATTTTTTTTTTGTGTGTGTGCATGACGCAAAAATAGCATGGCTCTTTTTATTCCCAAGCAGATTTGCATAAAGGTTTATGGAGATTACCAGTGCAAATATGCTTTGACTGTTGATCCCCTGCCAGTCAGTGCTATTCGGGGACCCGTCATAGACATCTTCAAACATCTGGAATATCATTGCAACAATATATGTAACTGTGATGGAAGCCACATCTAACTGACACAGACATTTTCAAAGATGTGTAGAAAGAAATTGCTGGAGAGCTCTTGATGAGCTCTTTGTTAAACACCGTTGCTTTCACCAATTATCCAACACATCTCACCGGTCACCAGACCTGACACAGCTCCATTTAATTAAGCCCGATCAAGTTCCGACAGACTGCACTGATTGTTAAAGCATTTTACCAAACCTTTAAATGTCTGTCGTGCTAGACGTCCTCAGGACTGCATTGATCCTCTCGGGTACATTAACCTATCAGTTCAGTGGGCACTGCGCATTATGATTAGGCTCATGGAAAACATCCACGTTCCTCACTCAGAGGTCAGAGAGAGGCAGCTACAGTAAACCACAAAGCACAACATGGAGCCAAGCCTTGGCATTAATATTAATGAGATGGAGTCCATGCTGCGTTGCATTTATCATGAAGAAAAGGCATCCTGATTAAGTGTGGCCAGCAGTATCATGGGGGCTGTAAAGCTGATGGCACCCCTGGACAATATGAGTGCGTCTGAAGTATTGATAAGGACACTGTTGGGTAAGCGAGGCGAGTGGACGAGGAAACGGCCAGCTGCCGAGATGCGGCGTAATTAAAGTGCAGGGGGCGCTTCATGGGGCTGACGGGCTCCTTGCCACATATCCCATTGACTTTCAAGTGGACGAGGAAGGTCAGCAACAAGGTGTTTAGAGCAATCTCCACAAATTGTTGGACTGAGCCTTGATAATCTCCAAGGCTTTAATGGATCTCAGATCTGTTTACCAAGTGAGCGCACCTTACAAAGTCATTTGGCAATTGTTTTACCCTCTAACACAATAATAGAACTGGAATTGGCTTTTTGATCAATGACATCAGTGGTTAAGTTGATATATTCAATAAGCACGACAACCTTGAGCCTCATGGAATTACAGTGTATGTGTATGCGAGTGAGTTAGAGGCGGAGGTTGCACTGTACTCCTTAACTGTCCAGAGGGATGCATGATTTATTTTAACAGGAAGCATGTGTTTAAACTTTTTTTCCATCAGTATCTCATTAAATTGTTTTGAGGTTGCTTCTCGCCAGTGGATTGACCCACAGATACTTTGTGGGTGATGTACATGCACTGTAAAAGCACAGAACTGTCTATTGAGTGCTGAATGTTTCTCTCAAACCACCCAGACATCCAGGCATTATTTCATCAAAAGTAACCATAATTAGAAATTGCTGAGAGTATAGCATTTAAATAGTGAGGAGGAGGACGTGGCTTGTTCTGTGCCGTCTTGACATGTGTGAGAATGACTGAGGCAAAGCTGGGCAAAAGAAGCAGGGAGTTTGCATCGAGAGACCCAGCATGGTGAATCTGGCTCAGAGTTGATCTGAGGGCTGTACTGTTTCCTCTGGTCCCCTTCCAGGCATTAATGGTTGAATGGATCGGATTGGACATGCCCGGAGACTTAACCAGCCTCTAGTTTCGCTCCCAGCAAATCTCAACAGCCTGTATCTTAAGCTCAAATAAGCACAGTGGTCACTGCCCTGCCGATAATTTGAACAACTCCCAAGTGGAAACCCCTTCTCTCATTTGCAGCTCGTTCATCAGATAGTTAAGTTTGCCAAGACAGAGCCTGGGACAGAAGGAGACGGCGACTATACAATCAGCCTTACATAATTCCACTTCTACAGCCACAAATGAGATTCTAATACATATTATACAAGGAACCTTGTAACTAATACAGATGGTTATTGCCTGTAAGATTGCAAGAGTTCAGTCTCTCAGGCTGACACATGGAGAGGATCAAAGAGTAATGAGCAATATGGTTTTAGAAGTCTTTAAAAAGAGCTACTTATGACTTGTTACGCCGCACTGCAGCTCAGATGCAGCTGTGAAATATCCAGACTTTTCAGACAGGATCCTTTTTTTTTTTTCCTTCCCCTGCCATTTCTTTATCATTCTAATTTCACTGCAGCAATATCCATAATTCACTGTGATTTTCCCAGTCTCCTCTTGTCTTTCCCATGTGAAGAAAAAAAGTTCCGAGATGGATTCCCCCCAAAAAATTTAAAATAAAAAATGGTTACATTCTCAAGCGAACAATGAGAACACTATTACAGGACTTGGCACAGAAAAACCTCAAAGGCCTTGGCACAAAAGCCTGTACAAATTGAGGAGATAGAAGTGCAAACTCATTAGCTTACCAGGTTTCCAATCACAGCATTTTTTTTAATGCGCTGGATGTCTCAGTCTGCAGAGTTTTCATCAGATGAGAGCTGTTTTGCATGACTTCAAAGGATACAGCTCTGCTTCAGAACTTCAGATAGATGTCTTCAGCCTTCATATGTGTTGTCTGAACATGTGTGGCAGTGCATGTTTAACCTGAGAACCTCCTCTGTTACTGTTAATGAATTTGGTCCAAAACTTGACCCCAACATGCAGCCTTCTCACTTCCATTGCTCCTTCTGAGACCATTTTGTTTATTTGCTACAATGTGACAAACTACCTCTAAGCACTCTTGAGAGAGTGAATCAATCTGATGCCCTTCACTACAGCAGATTTACAATACTTGACTTTCATGTTCAAGGGCAGAGTCAATTATCATCTCTCCCAGCGTGATCTCACTTCATGTACTTGCGGCATGAAAGATTTAAAAAGACCAAATCTGAACCAGAAAGTTACCTTGCATCATATCTGACCTCAGAATACCTCTGATCACACATCCCAGCACTACGTACAAGTGAAGGAATGTTGCTCTTGTAAAATAAATGAGTGATGCAGATGAAGAGGTAAACTCCTCTGACTTATCACATCTAAGCATATTTGATATTTACTCTGCTCCTTGTATGCTCTCGGCTCCAGCTATATCAAGTATTTAATCTGCAGTTTGAATATTATGACTACACTCAACCCCGGATTCATTTACATAAGTGACTGGATGCAAAACTGCAGCAACACGTGCAGACATGCATTGCATGCCGGCCATCAGTGTGCTCCACTTTTAGCTGCCCCCCCCCCCCCCCCCCCCCTCTTGGTACACCATATGGAGAATGTTGAAAGATATAAGCCTGTCATTCATGATTTTCCTTTTTTTTCTTTTGTTTACTAGTTTACTGCTGCCTTGTACAATGATGGTGTACGATTTGACCCTGTTATTCCCTCAAGAACCGTACCTCAGAATCTGCAGTGTTCATTTTCAGACAGCTTGTCTCTTGCACCATTTTCATCCTGCTCCAGGAGAAGCTCCTCCATGATGCTACACTACCATCTGCTGGGGAACCTGTGGGCAGATTCCATTGCAGCAAACACTCAGCTGTCCTTCCTCTCTGCCGCTCTGTAACACAGATTGATTTCCCCGTCTGTCACTGATGACATTGTACGACTGCTGTGTTTAAATTAACAGCGGCCCGATAAGAGAATACAATTTTAATCAAATCTCTCTGGACGTAAAATCTCACCACTGATTGAGAAAATATATTTCAGTGCAGCAGAGAAGTCTCCCATTGAATTGACAGTGACCTGTTACAGCTTCCGTTTACGATTAAACTGTTGTCTGGTAGTGTGGGAAAGGAAGAGAGCTCCATCCACAGCAGAAACAACCAATAGCCACAGCTGTTTGACTCTTCTAAGAGGTAGCATAACACATTATGTAATGCAATTATGCATCAAAACTAATGGCGGGCAATTGTGCAGGCAACCAGCCAGCTGTGATGGGTTTATATAACTGCCCAAATCTGACAAATAAAAAGAAATGTACCGCCTTTTTCTGGAAGCAACTAATTTCCACACACAACCTAAAAGTCATCCCTCTGTCTTCAGACAGTTTAACTAATTGCTATGACATAATACAATATAAAACTGCTTCCAGTATGTCATATTTTTAATCTGCACTGCTTGGCTCATATTCAGGTGCTGGATATCGAGTTCAATCACTGGTGAAAGTGCTCTAATAAAGATTCATTGAATTAAGCCTGCATGCATACAGAAGATGGAGAATAGCTTTGAGCACTTTGTATGTTTGATTTACATAATGCCTTTAATTTTAATACAGCCACTATTAGACCCAGAGGATAGTTCAATCAGCAGGCTGTATACAGTGCGTTTAAAGCACACAGTGGAAAGAGGATCATTAAAACAAATATATTAACAAACGTTACATAAATTAGCACACATTATCTGAAGCATGGAGGTGGTCTTAAGAGACATGAAGAAGTCACTGCAGCATTCTTCATGACAAACACAGAAGTGTGTGATGAAGAAAAACTAACATTTGTAAGTCGCTTTGGATAAAAGCGTCCGCTAAATGTATAAACATAAACATAAACAAACAGAAAACAAATCGTCTCATGGGGCTGTTGTTGGAGCTCGTCATGACAGGGTTTCATTATGTGTGATGAAAACAGCCTATTCCAGCTGAAGAACCTCTTTTCACTCTCCTTCCATCTCGATTATGAGATGAGAGCTCATCTCGAGCCATTCTGGTTGTCGAACATAAACTTGCCGGTCTGCACACATGCAGAGAAACGCTGAGGGCTAAGACAGTTTCAGGTGATGACCGCAGTATTCTGCCAAATCTGATAACAGCTACTCACTCCGGCTCCAGAATAGTGTCATTTTTACAGGTATAACATTGTTCTGTGCAACTGTTTGTATGCATTCAACTGAATCGATCCACGTATGTCTTGAGTTGCTCCCTGGTTACAGCTTCTAATGAATACGACCCTAGAGGAGATAAACAGTCTCTGCTGCCACCTAGAGGTGTTAAACGCTACTTTCTTACTGGTGTTTTCATCATTCTTAAAAACATACATGATGTTTTCTACTCAAAGACCTGCAGCCAACCTTCCTCTTTTCCCTGCTTCCATTTATGGCCAGCTAAATGGGATCTGATGCTGTGAATGTACCCAATCTCTAAAACGTAGATCTAAAGTCTTTCCCAGGCAGGGTTTTATTTTCACTCAGCTCCGCAAGGCAGATGCAGTATGTACACACACGCCACAGGGAAACGACTTGCACCTTAAAAGGCTGTACATATTTTTTTGCTGTGGCCTCGGCTTACATCAAGATTTTACTACACCGATTGATTAGAATTATATAATGTTTGCTGTGACTGACTGACTCCAGTCAATGGATCTGTAAAAGGAAAGGCCTCGTGCATGAGCTTTGGGTCGTAAAGAGGCAATGATAGATAAAAGCGGGTTCACTGGGGGCTGAAAGGACCGCTGCCAACTGAGGCTGAGAATCTCGCTGTGCTTGCGTTTTAGGAACTGCACACGGAGAACATTTTATTTCACTATTTATTTCCAAGAATATAACGCATGGTGAATCACCTTTATTTTTGGCCCGCTGGGTCTGGAGAGTTTGCCCACAGTCTACTTCAGATATGCACTGCCACTCATTCACATAAACCAGCGGGCACCAACATGTGCAAAAAAAATGTTCTGCTGTGCACCAATGAGCATATCCTCAGCGCAACGGCTGGGGTTAAGAGGCAGATGTTATTCCATCCTGATGACTTTCAATTCAGAGAAAATGCAGCCAAGGATGAGAGTTATTTTCAGCACCAAGACGTGCAATTTACTGTAGTAAAATGGTATTTGTTAAATGGATTGGAAAATCAAGGGCCTCAAAGGCAAAACACTGGAACCTTATTAGCAACAAACAGCAAGCTCCTCAAATTCAAATAAGGTAAACCTACTGAGAGGTGACTTTATGCACTGCTGTTCATTAAAATGCTATTAGCTGGAAAGTTTGCAGAACCTTTCACCGAGGGGAGCCAATCAGGACTAAATCCAACTGCGGTGTGTTAACTCGAAATATCTGAGCTGGTTTACCAACCAGGTAAAGCAGGCAGCTTCCCAGGACCAGCCTTCAAGGTCAACAGTTTGTCTCCAAGTTGTTTTTGCTTATTCATTTGTTTAAGTTTAACTTTTTTTTTTTTTTAAGAAACTTTCTCCACTGAAGATCCTCCATCCTGTGGCACCAGTCCTTCAGGAGTTCACCATTTCAAAAATCTGAGACATGAATTGGTAATTTTTTTTTATGTTTTAGTTGTTTGTTTTTGGGTTTAAAATGACAAAATCAAGACAGAGAATACCTAAAGTAAGGTTGTGTTATTACACAAAAATCTGAAAGTTGTAAGTGCCAAAGTACAACGTTTGTATATATTTTGATAATAATTTTTCTGTGAATTTAGCAAATGTCAGAAAGTAGCAAAAACATGGGCCTTGCAATAGGCTCAAACTACTTGAGATAAATTAATTAATCAATTCATTTGAAATATTCTCATTTTCATACCACACCCATCTATGACCTCAGCAATTATTTGCAAATCATTTAATACCAACATTTCACTGAAAATAGTATCAGAAAACAAATACTGTAACTAATTAACCTTTTTGGCTCATTTTGAGTCTGATGCCAGAAACATATTTCTATATTTAAAAAAAAGAAATAAGAAATAAAAGCTAAACAAGGCTTTCTGGAACATTTCACAACAAATTTAAGTTTAACTTTCAACAGGTCGGTAACACGGCAGGTTACCGCCATGCAACTGGGTATGAAAAGAAAAATGGAGGAAAAAAGCAGCTAAGACTTCAAGAAGTTTAACCCTCTGAAGGTCGCGTGGTTAACTATCCAAACTTAAATTTGCTCACTACTTGGAGATGTCACTTACTACTGCACTTTATATCGTTCAAATAATCCAGTAAACTTTAAATATCTGCATGGGCTAATTTGGTTTTGAATTCATTTAATTTGATTGGATAATGATTGGATAACAATGAATTTGATTACAATAAGCTTGAACTGGACTGTATCTTTGAAGTGCCCTGAGAAGATATTTGGTGTGACTTGGCGCCATATACATAAAACTGATTGCAGGGGAAAGGGCTGAAAACAAGAACTGAAAGACTATGACTATAAGAATCTCAGGCTGTACTTCTTTGAACCCATACAGTGTTTCAACAGGACTATCGTGTCCGTTTTCTAAACTCACTAATGTCAGGTGTGGTCCGACGAGCAAAAAATCTGAAGTTCTTTTGGAAATTATGAGGCCTGTGTTTTCCAGGCTATCGAGCAGACTCAACTTGTCATCGGTGGCTTGATATTAAGTTACTCCAATTTTACATTTCCTCACTTGCTGACATGACTTAGGTCTGTAGATAATGATAGATAAAAATCCATTAGAGCAACTCATCAGGAATTTACCACACAACAACTTCTGTCATCAGGGGTATTCAGCAGTGTTGTCTACAGCAGAATAGCCAGCATGTGAGAGCCGCACGTCGTTTTCAGTCGATGGAGTGTTATCAGAACGAGGCTTGCTGTAAGTCAAGAGAGATACAGGTGGTCATTCCAGCCAGCAGCAATAACAATACATAATGAACGCTTGTTACATGCCAGGCATGTATGTGTGAGTGTGTGTGTTGTGTCTGTGTCTGTGTCTCTCCCCCCTCCCCTGTGTCTTTTAGGTGCTTACAGCAGAAATGCTGTTCACCTGTGCAAGCAGGCTCGGCTGCTCATTGGCTCTCTACCTCCCCAGCTGGCCTATGGTGACAAGGGAGAGGCCTTGAAATGGAGGACATCCCAGACCTTTGGTCCCTTTTTGGTTTTTGCTTGTGCTTGTTGCTGTCCTCGTCTGGCTAAGTAGTGTCTCTGACTCTTAATTTGGACTGTATGTGGTGGGAGGTTTTGGGTCTAGGTAAGTTGGGGTACCCTTTACATTTGTTCATGCACGTAGGTGAAAATTGTTATCTCACTAGGTTTATTGGTTGTGCCACTCCTGTAATGTTTTGAAATGTTCTTTTGCTAGAGAACCCAGTTAGCCATTTTGTTTGCACTTTATTTTCTTCAGAGGTAGTTTAGGTAGGCCTCCTGTTGTTATATTAATTTCATTTGTTTTGGCACACTCTCTTTATCAGTAACTCTCTTTATCAGTAACTCCTTTATCAATAACTCCCCCACTTCAGTGTGTCTTTTTTGTTTTAATAAACCACGTTGTTCACTTTCACTGAGACTTGTTTGATTGGTTGTCGTGTTATTGTCTGCTGACTGGGTCACCAAGTGGACGTAACAACGCTTATAATGACTGTTATTTAAAAAATAAAAAAACTGCAGCAACAATCACCTTTAGCCGTTCAGGCCTGCTACACACTCCAAAACAATTAAAATGGCACGACTTTTACCACTATTTGCATGTGGTGAAACAAATAACCGACATTCATTAGGAAGACACTGCTCTGGTCTCAGTCCCAGCATGAATAGATTAGATTCATCAAAAAGTATCTTAAGTTCAAAAGAAAGAATTTGAGTGATCTCCATCTTTTCCATTGGTTAACATAAAGTTGCTTTTCTACCATTTTCTATTATTTTCTGATGCTTGTGTTTTCTGCGCATTTTAGTTGCAGCTAGGACACTATTTTAGTCTTTTAAATAGCCTAATGCGAAAGATTTTAGCACATAAGTTTTACCTTGACAAAAAGCAACCACAGAAGTTGAGTTGACTCTCCCAGGATTCCATCGCTGTCAAGTATCTAAGCCGTATTATGAGGCAAACTTTATCAACTACCCACGTTCTGTAGAAAATTAACTACATTAAACTGACTAGGTACCTCACAAGTGTCTCCATTAGCTTGCGACAACGACCTAAACCAAATGGTATAGTCAGTTGTTGGGGTGTTAAAAAATATATTACAACAGTTTTTTACAGATATGCTCATGGAAACTATGTTGTAATATTTGCTGATATCAGATATCATAGGATATCTTAATATCTACAGATTCAAGGTAAACACAAGAAACTTGTGCTAAAGGAAAAAATAAATAAATGGACCACACTCGGTGAATAATTCCCTATACTTCCTATATAGATCAGTGAGCAGTGCTGACCAACATGTCATTGGGGTCATCAGGTGGGAACCTCCTTTCATCAGTGTTTCGTCTAGTTGGGCCCACGACACCTCCAGGAGGCTAGACAATGACCACTGGCATCCCAGAGTCACCCCCCTAATGCCAGCCAACACTGCTCCTCACACCACAACAACCATCTTTTTTTTTTTTAACACAGCCACAAGCAACCTCAGCCTCTCACCAACTGCACACCAGTCACAGCGGGGTGGGGATGCAAACCCTGGTTTGGGTAGGGGGAGAAATAAAAAAGGTAAAGATAATTAGGAATGGGATTCAAACCCTGGTTCGGGTAGGGGGTAATGAAAATATAGAGGGTGCTAGAGGTGGAGGCAGGACAAGACACACTTGCAGATTCAGCAGACAAACTCACCTAAACAGTCCTATAATCACTAAAAATGCCAGCAAAAACAAAGCCATACAACTCACTCAATGCCAACTCACCCAAAATGGCTGCCTGGTTTCAAAAGACTCACATGGGCCGCACCCTCCACTTAAATATCTTGAACTTCTTCTTTGCTTTTTCCAAAAGTCTGTTTACCCTAAGTGCTGCCCCTGCTGGGCCCCCAGCTGCTATTGCTTCTTCTAATCCAAATCCACTAACTGGACTTTACTGCCTCATCTGACACTTCCTTCACTATTTTCCTCACATTCTGTCCACTTACACTCAGCTCAACAATGAGACAACAGACTTTGCAACAAATCCTCTACATCCTACTTCCACTGGACATATCCTAACTTTCCATCCTCGCTGCTCTGCTTCTGCCCCCAACTCCACATATCTAAGCTTTTTCCTTTCATATGCTTCTGCTACTAATTCCTCCCAAGGAACAGTCAGCTCTATGAAATAGACTCTCATTCTACTCCAAGACCACAAAACTATATCAGGCCTTAGATTTGTAGAGGCTATCTCCTGGGGAACAACAAGCTTATTTCCTAAATCTACCTGCATCTCCCAATCACAAGCATCCTCCAAGCTGCCGTGCCTCCTTATCGTCTTTTTAACTTTCTCCCCCTCTTGAACAAAGTGAATTGCAACTCTCTTCACCTTAGACCCTCGTAAGTTTACCTGCCTTCGTTTATCTTCAATACCTGCAGCTAAGCTTCTTAGTACTTGGTCATGTCGCCATGTATACCGGCCTTGTGACAGACTAACCTTACAACCTGACAAAATATGCCTTAGAGTTGCAGTACCTGAACATAACGAACATAACGGATCTCGATTTACCCAGAATTTTAGGTTCTGGGGAGTTGGCAATACATCATATGTTGCCTCTATCAAAAATCAAATACTCCTTTCGTCCATACTCCACAGTTCTTTCCAACTAAGCTTTTTCTTCTCTACACCTTCCCAATTCAACCACCGTCCCTGCTTAGCCTGAGCCACTGCCTTTGCACCCCTTAACATTTCCTCCTGTCTACAAACCTGCTCAACAACTAGTTTTCTCTTCTCCTTGGGACCTGCTCTACTCCACACCGGTTTGCCTGGGCCAAGCCCCAAGCCTCCCCGGCCTATTTGCACATTACCCACAATCTCTGCATGTCTAAGAGTTGCTTCTGCCTCCTGAGCTGCCATACTTGGTTTCCACTTCTTCCCCTTGGTTGGGTTTGGAACCACCTTACTAACTACCACATCTTTACTCCCAGCTAACAGGAGCTCTGTCCTAACTTTAGTACATTTAAACTCCTCTACTAGACTAGATACTGGGAGCTGGAGTATGCCTTTGCACTTTGAATTACCTTGTGTACGAATTGTGCTCTATAAATAAAATTGCCTTGCCTTGCCTTGCCTTGCCTTGCCTTGCCTTGCCTTGCCTTGCCTTGCCTTGCCTTGCCTTGCCTTGCCTTGCCTTTCCCATACAGTGCCACTGTCCTTAAGCATCTAGGAACACCTAGCCACTTCCTAATATAAAAACTAACTAATCTAGCTAATCTTAAATCCTCTACAACCAGTTGTTTTTCCTGGTTTATGAGGGGTTGTGGGGTTTAAGGTCTAGTTCTTACCTCCTTAACTCAGAAGGTGGTTCTACTAGCATCTTAATATTCAAGCCTGACTTTTAAAGCAATGACATGCCTGTAAACTTTAGAGGCAGTATTTTGTTAAATTTTTATGCTATAACTTGGAAAGAATCTGTCTACTGACATGCTGACATACAAATATAGACCTGAAAAAGTACTCAAAGCACAGCTGGGATGGGTTTATTCTGCAGTAGGTCGAGCATGGCAATGGCATAATGCCAGTATGAAGACAAAAAAATAAAAATAGAATAACAGCTCTGCTGTTGCTGCTTGTAAAAGTGCCAATATTTACTCTTTGGAGCACAAGGGTATATAGCTTATCAGAAATGATTTATCATTGTGACAGATAGAAAAGCAAAAGAAAAATTAGATATGGATTTTACTTTCATAAAAAGCTGAGGAAAGTGGTGGATATTCGGTTTAAGTTTTCTTGAGTTTTGAGGTTTAAGAAAAGCAAAAACAACAGAAACAATAAATGAATAACAAAGGCTTGCGGCACAGCTTATCAACAGAATAACCCCTACAATGCCCCAAGGTCCAGGCACAGATATCCCATCAAAAAACAAAAGCAGAATATAAAAATCAGAGCAAGCTACACCTACATAATATAAGAGTGAAACTCAGTCCTGTTCAGTTTTTATGGGAGTCTTAAAAAGTCATCACGGGGCTGTCCCAACTTCTATTTTCCTTTCAGTCGACAAAACAGCTATTCATAGGATGCACTCTTAACCATTAAATGTACACAGTCCTTTACAACTGGAATTCAACTTACTTTCCAGGGTCTTAAAATCTGCCTGGGAGCTATGATGGAACCAATCACGAGATCAGGAAAATTAACCCTTTGAAATAGTTGGTATTTGGGTTCTGTTGCCTGACAGATATATTGAGATAGCGGAATTTCTAAACCAAACTTCCATAATCAGATGTGAAATCTGTTCACCTTAATGACCTGAATATATGTATGTATGAGATATGATACAGAGCCCCCTAAAATTCTTCTTGAGTAAATTATTGTACCTTTGAGCAAAATCTGACAAGTTGGCTCAATAAAACAGTTATTTTCTATTGGTTAGGTGAAGTGAAACATATCAAACTGAGATTGAGTCAAGCGTACAAATTTGGATTTCTTTTTATTCTTCCTGCTTCTGAAGAGTGCAGACGTGTCTCTGCTTCCTCCTGCTGCTTATCGCTTTATTTGCTTTTAAATCATTTTACTTCTTTCCACAAGTCTTGGATATAATTTTATTCTTTTTCTTTTAAGTGAACCAAGACTTTTTAAAATCATTTTTATTCTTTTTACATCTTATCTGACGAGCCAGCGACTACAATCCTTTCAACATGCCCTGTGAAAGCTGTCGGATATATCAACAAGAAATTTAGGCGCTACAAGTAAGGATTTTTGCCTTAGAAACTGAAATGGGACTTCATGAAACGCTCCCAATGGAATCCAGTGGTAAGAAGTCCACATTTACTTCCAAAGGAAAAGGTGAAAAAACTGCTACCTCCAACTTAAAGCTAAATGATACTGTGTCTTTTCCAAGACTCTGTAAAGGCACGTATGATGGACTTGGTGCAAAGCCGAAGAATCGTCAAACTGTTGGTATCAACAGAGAATATGTAACATCACCTGGAATAAAGTTAACAAACAGATTTTTACCACTGTCAGAGCCAAATGTGACTGAGTGTAACAGACAGAGAGACGGTACAAAGAAGCAGATGGACAGAGAAACTGTGCCGAGTGTCGAGGTCAAAGATACTCTTGTGCTTGGAGACGGAGCCATATCTAATATAAACATAAACGGAATGGTTACATGCAGCTATCCAAGTGCCACTGTCTCTGACATCACAAGATTACTACCAGAGGTACTGGCAAAACATCAAGGGGTGAAACAGCTGATTGTGCACGTGGGTGCAGTGGACATCAGAGAGAATCAGTCTGAAATCTTAAAAAAAGACTTTGAGAAACTGTTTGAGAGTCTTGATAAAGTGACAATACCAACATTCATAAGTGGACCTCTCCCAAACATCGACAGGAGGATCAACAAATTCAGCCGGCTGCTTCAGTTGAACACATGGCTGTCCAAAGTCTGTGAGTCCAGAGGACCTCATTTCATCGAGAACTTTAATCTTTTCTGGCAAAGAGATGATCTCTTTCAAAGAAAAGGCCCACACCTGAACAGCGGTGGAGTGAGACGACTGACGGATAATCTTCTCCACGCTCTGAGGCATCAGAAGGGGCCAGGGCCAGGGCCAGGGCCAGGGCCAGGGCCAGGGCCAGGGCCAGGGCCAGGGCCAGGGCCAGGGCCAGGGCCAGGGCCAGGGCCAGGGCCAGGACCAGGACCAGGACCAGGACCGGGTCCTGTGCTGCCGCAGAGAGAGAAGACGAGCCAGAGAAGAGCTCCTGCCTCGCCACCCAAGGACCCAGCAAAGGATTCAGCCACAGCAGCCACAGCAGCACCTCCAGCATCCCGAACACAGGATTCAGCAGCTCCACCATCGCCTTCACCACGGGCCTCACCACAGGCCTGGGACCCACCTGCTGCATCTACACCCTCCAGAGATGTTTCACCATCGTTCTCTTCTCCACCGTCACCCAGGAGATTTCCTGATCACCTTGAAAGCTTGGTGAAATCGGGGATTAAAATGGTTCCTCTCACGCCAAACATGGCAAGATCAAGAATTCTATTCTCAAAGAAGCATCGAGCCCCTCTCCCTCCCCAGCCTACTCCATCGACCAAAGCCCCCCCAGCTTGGCCCCCATCACCGGTGCCCACAGCTGTCATTTCCAACAGCGTCAATGCTGTTGTCTAGGACACTAAGGGCCTCTGTGTTGGTAAACACCATCTCAACCAGAGGTCCAAGGATGGAGTGAAGAGAGGGACAATCAGACTGTCCAATCAGATAAATCTTATCCATATCCCTTGCAAGAACACAGCATCCAGTTCAACTATAACTAATCTCAAACACGCAGTACTCAATGTCAGATCTTTAAGTAACAAATCATTCTTAATTAATAGTTTTATTTCCTCTCACAATCTTGATTTTATGTTTTTAACTGAGACGTGGCTCGACAAAAACACAGCAAATGCAGTCCTGATTGAGTCTAGTCCACCTCACTTCAATTTTGTGTCTGAAACACGAGAAAACCAGAGGGGTGGGGGTGTTTGGGCCATGTTTAGGGACAATATACCCACCCACAAGTTGTCATTTGGGTTTTTTTCATCATTTGAGTATGTGTCATTATAGTTATATAGTTCATTAGAATGGTTAAAAGTAGGCAAAGGGCGCCATGGAGGAAAGAAGAGTCGGTCAGGGCACAGAAAAGGGAGTGCCGGAGAGCCGAACGGAAATGGCGCAAGTCAAAGCTCCAGGTTCATTATGAGACTTACAAAGAAAAGCTATGTGTGTTCAACCAGACTTTGCGTAGAACAAGGGAGAGTTATTTTTCTGAAATCATCAAAAACTGCAGTAACAACTCTCGTGTCCTGTTTGCTACAGCAAACAGATTAACAAACCCTCCAGTTTCACTGCCTTTAGAACTCATTTCTACATCCAAGTGTAATGAGTTTGCAACATTCTTTAATGACAAAGTTCAAGGCATTAAAAATGCAATAATTTCCACAACACAAATAACTACTCTGCAGCCAGCTAGACACCTAGAGCTGACACATTTCACACCTGTTACTGACAAAACAGTCGAAGAGACCATCTGCAGTCTGAGTTCATCAACGTGCTGCCTTGATGAGTTGCCCACTAGATTCCTAAAGTCTGTGCTGAGCAGTTTGTTACCACAACTTGCTCATTGTAGCGTTATTGGTTATCAAATATAAGGATTTATCTTAAACCTCGAATTAAGGGCACCACCTACCGCTATCTTAACTTTACGTTACAGTCAGGTAGGAAAACTGTTGAAATATTACGATCCTGGTATGTTAAATTAATAATCAGTTAATAATCAATTAATAATCAATTAATAATCAGTCTCATATCTCGCTACTTTCGTGAAGTTCTCGTTTGGTTGGACAGACATTACGTAAAGAAAGCATACGACAAAATCTGTGATTATAACATATATATAGATATATGAACTATTTATTAAAATGATATGACCAAAAATGAACCTTTAAAACAAACAGGAGATGCATTGAATATGGGTGATTATATAAAACACTTAGTGAATGGAAAATAAAATATGGGGAATGGGGAGATACTGGATGTATTCAAATAGTTTGGGTTGGCTGACTATTTGACGCTAAATACTGACATTTCGGATTAATGTATCATTCTGTGAAAGCCTCGAGACATCCATCAAACCCACTTTAAGGTGAAAACGGGTCGGTCTTACTGTGCTGAAGTTCTGCTTAGTCAGCTCGGAACACGGCAGCGGCCACGCGGGGTCCGAGGGGATTTCTCTTCCGCTCTCTGGGCCTTCCTGGTTGTGGTGGCTGACTTTAGCGGACTTCTCAGTTGCTTCTTTTCACCGGGAAACGGGAACGATGGTGCCGAGGGCTGTGGTTAGATGATCGAATCTTCTGAGTGTCAGTGGGTCCGTTGCTTCTCTGATGAAGTGAACTTAAGTTCACAGAAGATTAATAAAAGGTTGCTTGGAGTTGGTTTTCTTGGTAGGAAAACTTCATTCTGTTCTTATCTTTGTTCGGGTCTTTCTTTCTCGTCTCACTGGAGGGCTTCCTCCGGTCATCCTCTGCATCGCTCCTCCTCTGTCTTTCCGCTCTCTCCTGAGATTATGGGAAAACTCCCAAACTCTGGTGAGCTCTTCTCTTCTGCTCAAACTATCTCCAAATCTCTCTGAGCAACTGTTCTCTGCTCAAATCTCCTTCTGAAACTCTGGGTTGGAACTCTTCTGGAACAAAAACTAGAAGCAAGAGGGGAGAGAATGAGAGCGAGAGACTGTGTTTTTCGCGGGCTCCGGGTTTTGACTCTCGGAGGCGGGGCATGACGTAAGCTTACACTACTCTTTCAGCCAATGATATGCCTGAACTGTGTAAGATGATCTGTTTTGCGTGGGGATTTCTGGATGAGAAACTCTGTCTCATAGAACATTTGTCTCGGTGATTCTGAAAACACCACATCTTGTTAAGATATGCAGATTAAAGATATAACATAGACTTGCAATATAAAGACATCAAAATAACACACAACGTAATTGATGATTATGCCTTTCAAAATTCAGATGAATATCTATGAAATCGTGACATATGAATAGTGAACCACACAATGTTAATTTTCTGTGTTAACAATGGGGATACCAAACAAATACCAAATAGATACCGAAGGGACATCGTTAGAAGTTAATAGTTGCATATATCTTGTCCATTTTACTGAGTCCTCTGGGATTTAAATGTTCAACTAATCAACACTGCAGACCACTAGGGGGCAATGTGGTTCCATCAGGCAGGTTGGGCATTTTCAACCAAAATCAGTTCTTTGTCAATATTTAAGCCAGAATCGTACAAATTGTCTCTATATGCGTCTTGTGATCAAGCTGGAAACCTGAAAGAAATTGTATACGGTTATCAAACACATTTAATATAGTTTTAAGATTCGACTAAAAGTGAGTCTTAGTGAAGTCTTCTCAGTTCGTGGGTAGCCATCTGGTCTCTTTCTCTGGTGGGAGAGGGTGTTAATATGTCAATTCGATTCATGGTGAAGATAAGATAGTGAGGTCTCCAACATTTCCAACAAAAAGGTTCTTTGTTCATTCGAGTTTATCCCAATTTATGGAGAGCGTCTGTTGCGAGTTCGACTCCCCAAAAACTCTCAAAAGGGTAGAAGGTTAACGTAAATTAGGCAGTTTCTGTCTCTTTTTCCTTTGTGGAAAGAAAATGAAGATCTGGTTTATATCCACATACGTAAACATCCCCCACAGGAATGTTGGTTTTGTCAAAGTTTGAAAACTCTTAATCCACACGGCACTGTGACTGCTACATTCCCCCATTCGAATCGGATCTGAACTCGTGGCTGATCCGAATCGCAGGTGAAGAAGTCCAGTGTGTCCGAGCCTGGTGGTTGCTAGGACTCTCAAGAGGGTTATGGTGGGTGTCTCGAGACAGCCTAATACAATTCTGACACAACAATGGCTATAAAACTACAATGGCTATAAACGTAATTTGGTTAAGCTTACTTAACCTACGTAGTAAATGTCTAATAGCTAAAGATAATATTCATAAGTAAAGGTTTCTAAGCCTAAATAATTTCAAATGGAAAATCCTAGTAAAAAGCATGCAGATTTCTTTTGGAAAAAGATCAATGTTAGGGGAGAATTTTACTCATTGTTAGAGTCATGATCAACTTTTTCTTTTCTTTTAGCAGCAGACTTTTCAGGCTATCAATATCATCTTGACTGATGGCACTTATTTCACTAGACCATTGCTGAGATTTGATGTGGTCCTTGTCGATGACTCTGCTCATCTCAGTTGTTTTCTGATCTGGTGATGGTTGTGACCATGCAGTGGGTGATGGTTTATAGCGAGACCGAAGTCTATAATTGCAGTTGCAGTTTCGAGCAGATTGCTGGTCATGTTGATTTTGAAAAGACATGTCTTTTTGCGGGTTTGAATGAACACTGTGGTTTTCACTGTGGCAGTGAGTTGGGTCATGGCTGGGCCATGAGGGTTTGGAATAGTGGTGTTTGGAGCCTTTCTTAGGCCGTTGAGAATATGGCCAGTGGGGGACCTCTGCTGGAGGTCTGCCACTTTGTCCCACTTCTAACTCTGGGGACCAAGAACGAGGGTTCTGGGTCTGTGTGGTGATAGGTTCTGGCTGTTTAGCTTGTCTATGTTTTTGGAAACCTAGACTGGCCCATTCACGTAGCTGCTGAATGGTAGCAGTGTGAGGGTTAGCTATAACTCCTAAGTGATAGCTGGTAGTCGGATGGAGGTTTTGAAGGAAAAGAGTTTTGAAACTCATGTCTTCTTCCATTCCTACCTTGTTGCTGAAACCAAAATAAGCTTTGAGGAGGCGGTAATAATACTGCTGAGGCAGCTCATTCCGTCCCTGTTTAACCATCATGGCAGCGGTTAAGCCAGATGGGGTCAGCTCGTCTGAAAACTCGCGTTCGAGTGTTTGGCAGAGGAGTGTATAGTCGTTCCGGATGTAATCGGGTTGACGTTCAATGAATCTACTGACTTCGCGGCTAGATGTAACCTTAATCAAGTAGAATTTGTTGTTAACTGATGCGTTTGGAAACCTTCGCAGGAAGAAATCAATGTCATCCAAATATGCTCGGGTGTCATGTGGCGTCCCAAGAGTCGGTTCGAATCTGGGCACATTGCGAACAATTTTGTCAAGCTCTTCGTCAGAGGGAGTTTGTGGAACTTGGGGTTTTAGAGTGGGAAATGATTGATCCGGTTTACCTGGATCATAAACGATCTTTTCAGATCTGAAAGAATTTGTTGTGGTTGAAGACGGGGCTGAAATAATTGAGCTCTTGTAGGCTGTTTTCACTTCAGGAAAAGGGTTCCCTCTGTCTTCCTGGGGGAAACCATGTGTTTCCTGTTCATGTCCAGTCTCCAAAGACTGACGTAGGTCTATCTCAACACCTTCTTGTTTATCTGATAGGTGTTCCTGCTGTGGATGAGTGGCGTTTTGCTCATCCTTAACTTTGCTTAACTGTTCTGTTAACAGCTGCATTTGTTCCTTCTCAACATTAAGATGCTTGTCATCAGTTGGCACTTTGACTGTTAAATCCTGCATTTTCTGCAGAACCACGTGTAGAGATTGCTGAGACTGTTTTTGTGCTTGGTCCACCTTCTTCAGTTGGACTTGGGTTGAAATCAACTCTTGTTGGCAGTTTTGAAGTAGCTGTTCAAGCTTTTTGTTGTTTTCATTGAGTTGAATAATTTGTTGGTTTGAGTTTTCAACCTGTGTTGTTAACTCTGTTACTTGGGCATTAGCTTGGCTGGATGCCCTCTCAGTGGCTTTAAGTTGGTGTTGGAGGAA
This sequence comes from Odontesthes bonariensis, assembly GCF_027942865.1. Taxonomy (NCBI): domain Eukaryota; kingdom Metazoa; phylum Chordata; class Actinopteri; order Atheriniformes; family Atherinopsidae; genus Odontesthes; species Odontesthes bonariensis. The sequence goes on along the minus strand of NC_134518.1, from coordinate 14,289,551 downwards.
TTTGGTTTCCTCCTGAAACTGTGGCTTTTTCTGTGACCGAGTTTTAAGTTTGTCAGCGGCTTGTTCCATCACTTGGTGTGCATGTTTAACGAACACCACAGCTAGACTACTTAACATTTTGGTCAGAGATTCTTCTTTGGGCTTTTTAGCTTTTGTCTCAGCCGATGGCTTTAAACTGATTGGCTCTGTTTCAGGTGTTTTAATGCATCTTTTCTTTAAGGCATAACCCAGTATCAACTTTTTTGTTAAGTCCATCATCTTGGTTTTTCACTTGTCTCAGAAAGGGTTCTTTCTGAATATAAGTTTGAATTTGGAACAAGGGAAAAATAGTTGGGTTAATGTGAAGGTAGTTGGGAATAAGGATTGTTCTCCTGAAATTAATTTCTTCCTTTTGAATTTGTTTACTTGAGAAACAAATAAGGAAGGTTGTTGAAATAAACACAACTGTGTTATTTTACTCAAAAATGGAAGAAATGCATTTAATTTAGAAGCTTATCATTAACCGTTATGGTAAAAAGAGGGAAAACATTAATGCTAACACAAAAGGGAACATACAAGCTCTTGGCTGTTGTTTTCTTTAAGCCTTAGTGTCTTATAATCAGTTCCTGTTAAGGTAATCTGATTTGGTGAAAGACACACATTTGAGATAAATTAGCTTCAATTAATGTTTCCAAATAACAAAGTTGGTATTGTTTATGTCAAACAATTGATTCAAATGCATTAAAGAATATTCAAATAAAGCTGGTATTCGTTAGTACCAAGCAAAATGATCAGCTTTCTTTGTGATCCTATTTAATGTGATCCGAAGCGGCTCACATGTCAAAAGCTCCAAGTGGGCGGGTTTGAGAGAAGGGAGTAAGGAGTGACACTGGTGACGATTTCTAGCACCGCCCACCAATAGTCCTTCAAGGATTCAGTGAATTCGCCTCATTTCCCCTGGGGAATGAGAGGGTTAACTTCTCTCACAGACAGTGCACGAGCGATGTTGCAGTTTGCTCACAAACTTTTAAACACAGCTTTGCGAAACTCACAATGCTTGAGACACGGTGGTTTCAGTTCAGAATGCTTCTAAAAGTCACCAACTTTGATAATAACAACAAATAGAGTCACCAACTCAATTTTTCTGCAGCAAAATTGGTCTGTCCACTACTGCCGTATATTATTTTAGTTAGGGCTTGTAACCATTTTAAAAACAAACACACCCTCAGTTTTTTCTTTCAACTGGGTTCAACAGACATGGCGTTCCGGTCGTTTATTTAATAATACAAAAACAATTGACTGTTTAAGTCAATCATGCGATCACGTTTTGTGACCGTGTGTATTTTATTTATTTTGTTTTTTTTTAGGAGCGACGGCTCTGATTCATTGAGTTAAGCTCAGCAGCTTTAACTTTCACTAAGTAATCTGTATTACTTTATTTTAAGCGTCACAACGCTCCGTTAAACAACGTTTAAACTCGCTCCCCCACTTCATGGGGTTTCCATATAGCACCTTGATGCCTTTTTTATAGGTCCGGCTGCAAGATTATAGCGGGTCTCAACTCCTGTGTTTGAGGAGGCTCTGAGTTGACTAAATTCGCCGGGACTCGCGGCAGAATTTGTGATACTCATAAAAAAATCAAATCAACCGTGTTGGAAACTCACAACTACGGCCAGGCCTTTAAATTCAGCGTTCTGTGGCACTGTGACTGCTACATCATCTAGTCAACATCTCACTCCAGACTGGAACATTTCCAAAGGCCTTAAAAACCGCTGTCATTAAGCCTCTTCTAAAGAAGAGCAATCTTGATGCCACAGTACTGAACAACTACCGGCCCATATCAAACCTGCCATTCTTAGGCAAAGTCCTAGAAAAAGTTGTATACCAACAGCTTAGTGACTTTCTCCTGTCTAACAATGCTTTTGATACTTTCCAATCAGGCTTTAGGCCCCACCACAGCACTGAGACAGCTCTGATCAAGGTGACAAATGACATCCGCCTGAACACAGATGCAAGTAGAGTCACAGTCTTAGTTCTGCTGGACCTGAGTGCTGCCTTTGACACAGTTGACCATGCGATCTTATTACAGAGGTTAGAAGACTGGGTGGGAATCTCTGGTCGTGCTTTAAACTGGTTCAAGTCCTATCTGGAGGACAGGAAATATTTTGTTGAAATTGGTAACTGTGTCTCAGACCAAATGGCTGTGACCTGTGGGGTTCCCCAGGGGTCAATCCTGGGACCCGTATTGTTCAATCTGTACATGCTTCCACTAGGCCAGCTAATACGCAGCTATAATGTGTCCTACCACAACTATGCAGATGACACTCAGATCTACGTGTCACTGACGGCAGGAGAACACGGGCCTGTAGATACACTGTGTCGCTGCATCGAACAGATCAGTGTGTGGATGCAAAACAATTTCCTCCAGCTAAACTCAGACAAAACTGAAATCATTGTCTGTGGCCCACAGAAACAAAGAGAAAGTGTTATCAGTCACCTTGAGACTCTCTCTCTAAAACCTAACTATCAAGTTAGAAATCTCGGGGTAATATTGGACTCAGACCTGAACTTTAACAGCCACATTAAATCTGTAACATCAGCAGCTTTTTACCATCTAAAAAACATTGCCAGAATCAAAGGAATAGTGTCTAAACCAGACTTAGAGAGACTGATCCATGCGTTTGTCTCCAGCAGGTTAGACTACTGTAACGGCCTGCTCACTGGGCTCTCTAAACAGGCTATAAGACAGCTGCAGTACATCCAGAACGCTGCTGCTCGAGTCCTGACTAGAACCAGGAAATACGACCATATTAGTCCAGTGCGCAGGTCTCTGCACTGGCTTCCTGTCGCTCAGAGAATAGACTTTAAAACAGCTCTGCTTGTGTACAAGTCTCTTCACGGTCAAGCGCCAAAGTACATCTCTGACATGTTAGAGCCATATGAACCAACTCGGGCTCTGAGAACCTCAGGGAGGGGTCTCCTGCTGGTGCCCAGAGTCAGGACTAAACAAGGTGAGGCTGCGTTTCAGTTTTATGCTCCTAAAATCTGGAACAGTCTTCCAGAAGATGTGAGACAGGCCTCAACTCTGACAATGTTTAAATCCAGGCTGAAAACAGTTCTATTTAGCTGTGCATATGACACCTGAAAGTATTTTATCTGCACTCTTCACTTTTTAATTACTTAATGATTATTTTAATGGGTTTTAAATTTCTTTCTTTTATTTTTTTAATTCCTTTTTAATGGTTTTATTGCCTTCTTGTGATTTTATGTAGCTGTAAAGCGCTTTGAATTGCCCTGTGTATGAATTGTGCTCTATAAATAAAATTGCCTTGCCTTGCCTTAGATACTAAGAAGACTTTCCTCCTCCCTATATTGTGCTTGTGTGGCATTTGTTCATGACTGCAGATACCGTTCAGCCATAAATTATCTTCAAATAACGTGTGACCTTTAGTTGTGTAAAAGCAACTGCGTGTGAAGAGTGAAAATGGTATCCATGACAGTTGTGTTGTAAAAAATAAAAATGTTTATTTGCCCTAACCATGGCTGGCTAATCCCAACTAAGTGATATTACGTCAGAAAGCCAACCAGGGGGTAGCAAATCTCCAGCGTAACATGTAGTTTTTACACGTAAACAAGGCAACCAAAATAAAATAGAATCCATGACAACAAGAATGCATTTTAGTCTTGATGCTGAAAATGTTCAAGCCAACCAGGAAGTGACAAAAACGTTTTGGTAAAGTGTTGTTGAGTTATTAGTGGAGCTGATGTCAGTTTCAATTTCAAGTCACTGAAAGGCCAATGGTTGAAAGTGCTACTCTTTGCTATTGTCCAGTGCAGCTGCGGTCTGAGCTTTTCACTTCAGTAACAATATCACAATGAGGTAGTGAACAGATCTACAGAATAATAGTGTAATGGTAAGGTGACATCTGTGCAAAGTTAATATAGTAGTCCTCAGTGAATCTAATATGATGGTATCTTACTGTATATAAAAGATTGTTTTCTAATCATTTTGTTCATTTCCTAGGACTGGACCATAGGATGACACCCTTTATTGCTATAATCTTTTTTTGTATTTCACATTAAATTATAAGAAACCCAATGTGATGTTTTTGAAAATGCACGTTCAAATGTCAGCCCACTCGTTTTGACCAGAAACGATAAGAACTGGATTTATTTAGAAATAAACTAGTTTTCGTGTTTACTGCTTTTGCTGTTTACATTGATGAAGTGTAACGATTTTTTAAATGTGAATAATTTCTGACAAAAGTTACTCAGATGAAAAAGAAAGAGAAAAACAGATTCAAATTCAATTAAATTCAAAAATACTTTATTTATCCCAGAGGGAAATTAAATGTTGATGTAGCTCAATTAAATCAAGGAGTTATTATAGATGCTGATGGCTGTGGGCAGGAAAGATTTCCTGTAGCGGTCCGTTTTGCATCCAAACTGAAGAAGCCTTTGACTGAAGAGACTCTGTTTTCCGATAACAGTCTCATGGAGAGGATGTTCAGGGTTGTCCATAATTCTCTTGATTTTATGCAAAATCCTTCTTTGCATTATTGTCTCCAGAGGTTCCACAGTCGTCCCCAGAACAGAACCAGCCTTCCTTATCAGGTTGTTGAGTCTTTTTAGGTCCCTGGTTCTGATGCTGCTGCCCCAACAGATGACGCAAGAGGAAATGACGCTCTCAACAACAGACTTGTAGAAGATCTGCAACATCTTGTTTGTATATAGATGTTTGTATATAGATGTTTGTAATTAACCTATATAGACTGCCTCAAGTGTCAACGTTGATGTTAGATCGAGCTCTTGCATTTCATACAAAATATAATGTGCAGTTTCAGTAAAGGATGTTGCATGTCTCAAATGAGCAGCATGCTATCATCACAAAAGACCACAAGAGGGCAGGTGTGTCTTACAAGTGCAAGCAGACCACAGAGGAAACAGAATATGAATACATTTGCTGCATCTCTAGACTCAAGGCAAATGTAAAAGACAAGTGGACACAATATATAATATTATATACGTTTAATCCAGTTGTCTTGAAACGTGTTGACGGAAGATAAGAGAGCGATTGGTAACGTGTTTTAAATACCGCTTCATTCTGCTCGATTATCAGCACCATGGACAGAGACTAACTTCAGCACCCTGGATAGCACTGAGTAAGACCAGTTAAATATGATAAATACAAACGAAGGAAAATGAAAACTGAAATGCGTTCGTGACATGGCAGAAGATGGCACTGTGTTCAGATCCACGCGGGACTGAAGCTACGCTCTTCCCACGCATATCTAGGATTTCCTCAGATTTAAGAGGGAGTTGGGGGAAGAGGAAGGATTTCGTAATCGCTCAACCTTTACATCGAGCATGACGTCACTGCGCGTTACGTCAGACGAGGGGTAAAAAAGGGATGGGTGAAATTTAACTCTTCCCCCTCCGTGCTATAATATGGGTCAATAAACAGTGAAAATGTCATTATAAGGCTGTTTGTGTAGAAGTGTGGTCCTTATCGGGTTTAGAACAGTCGTGATGATGAATTCCTGAGCTGATGAAATGTTGTATATGGTGAGTCGTGATTGCATCTGATGTCATCCTTTGCTCTGATTGGCTGAGGCGAGTTTACTGTGGTCATAAAACGAGCTGCTATGAATTCAGCTGGTAATTACCTAATCATAGTAAAATGTTTTCAAATGTTTTGGATTTGGAATTACTTTTAATACATGTATGAGTGCTTTTGAGCACATCAATTTTACTGGCTCTGTTGGATTAATGTGCTTGTCAGTAAAAAAAAAAAAAAGTCATCAAATTACAGCAAAGCCCCATGAAGCCAAATCAATCCACTCACCATCTCTTCCAAAAAAAAAAAACTGTATCACCCGCATGTTGCATTTGTGTTTGGTCAGTGCAGATGTTAGCCAGTCATTACTGCCACATCCAGCTGGAACTTATCGACCTCAACCCCACTGGTATCTGTTGGTGGGACTAGCTGGAGTAGCACGACATAAAATGGTTGATTTATTAAAAAAGGACTGTTAAATTATACCAGATTTTAGGGCAGAGGAAAGCTAAATGGCTTTCCCTACCATTTCGATTTGGCTAAAGGCAGTATAAGAATATGTTTCGATTAATAGTTCACAAAAGTGGAGTAATAATTGCACCGAGACAACCCAGCATAATGTAGTTTTCCTTCAACCGTCCCCTGCTGCATTTGGTTATATACTTGAATTTCACTTACGGACACCTGCATTGGAAAACAAGGGAGACGTAGCGGCGAGCCTCTGTTAACCTGATTTTTATTTCTCAAACATCTGGGTCGATCAAGAGTGGAAGGGGGGGGGGGGGGGGAGGGGAGGGGAGCGGTACGAGATATTCTCAGCCGCACGGTGAAGGGGGCCGTCCCTGTTAGTGTAGATCTGCCAGAGAAAGGCCCACCTATAGTGATCATCTGAAGATATCTCCCATTTAGACGATAGTTTGACTCGAGTGTGTGACCGGATCATAAGGGGACAATTTGAAGGCTATTCGTAAATAGGTAAGGATTCGGGGCTTTTTTTTCTTGCATTTCTTTTCTATTAATATTCAGTTTAAGCATATAGAGGTCACCATGCCTGGGAATGTCGTCATGCATTGGACGGTACTGGTTTGCAACGTGCATGGAATTATTCAAAGTTCTTAGACGTCATTTTATCATTTGTGTCTGGAAGATAACGCTAAGGCAAAAAAATAATAATAATAATCTGGTGTATATCGTGTAAATTTGTGCATATGGATGCTGGATGTTTGTAGAATTGACACGGACCATCCGGGATGGCTTGGCGCGTTACGCAGGAGTATCACTCGAGCTGTCTGCAGCTCGGTGGGTTCTCTCTGTAATATCGCACGTGATCGATTTGACAGTCTGGCTTCCAAATAATTCGATGGTTAATTGGTCAGGCTAAATGATATCCTACTGTAGCCTACGTTGTGCTTCCCTTCCCCCAGCAGCGTAATGTGGCTTTTGAAATTAAATCCACCTTCCAATATGATATACAGTGGGAGTACTAAGAAAAGGGGATGGGGAGCAGTCCTGTCATCCCGCTGCCACCGAGAGTAGTATTACAGAGGAGTAATAATTAATGAGCGTCTCTACGATTAACCGTTTAATTTTTGCCTTTGAATATTTTATGTATTGACAAGGATGTGAAAAAGGGGTTGAATGCATGAGTGAGCGCTGGGTTTTTACTACAGCCTGATGGCTGGTCTGCAGCGGTCACGATGTACCACAGGAGGCGGTCCTGCCTTCTCTCACCATAATTTAAATGCTCTCGTGTTAAACACATTAAACACGATTGTTCCTAAGAATAGATTGATATAAAACAAATTCACCCCCCATGTGAATTTTCAAAATTAAATTCTGAACGTGCATATCATGATCTGAAAGCCACATGTGTGAGGAACAGGCGTGGTAGTCACCTACAGCTCATGTTGCCCATCTCTCCACAGTAGCTCGGCCAAGATGGATGTGTTTATGAAGGGTCTGTCTAAAGCAAAAGAAGGGATGGCTGTGGCCGCAGAGAAGACCAAGGAGGGAGTTGCAGTAGCAGCTGAAAAGACCAAGGAAGGAGTGATGTTTGTAGGTAAGGTAATAACACATCTCTGTCTGTGTGCAGGTCATTTACATGCAAATCATACACTGGTCCTTTGTGACTGATAATTTCCACTTCTACATGTAGGGGCAGCAACATATAAGCACACTTTTTTACATTTCAGCTCATGCAGCATATATCTTAAAACAAATACTTGAACATGCACTCACTTCCATCACTGGTTTGGTAGATATTGGATCATGGTTCTGATACATGAAACAAACTTGAAGAAGGCTGTAAGCTTTGTATTTACCACTTTGCCCAACATTGAAGCACAATTTTGGGACAATATTGCAGTTACTTATAGGATTTGTTGAGTAGTTCAAGCTGAAATGCCTATCTAGTAATACAGATATCTCCTTTGTGCTCTCCTTTGATGAATTCAGTGTTGGTCGTTAGAGCGGCAGCGATATGATGAATCCCACCGCCTATCAGATTATCAACATATTCTTATTCCTAATGCTTGCTGAAGCAGTATACATTAATATCATAGTTCTGTCTATCAAATGAAAAGCAGCGGCCCAGCAAAACATTCTTCGGTAGTTGTAAATAATGCATCAAGTTGCGGAGTAATTTTGATGTATGTGACACATATAATCTGTCCTCGTGCTTGACTTGAGTGTGCTACAGGCAGGAGATGGAAGTGGGGGTGGAACAGTGAGATGGTAGGAGCAGCCTCTGGCACATGTCTGCACATTCGACAGCAGCAGACTGTAAAGCAGTCGAAGCCCACGGTCACCTCGTGGAGTCAAACAGGCCAAAGGCCTCTGGTTTTGTTATGTCCAGTGCAGGCTAATTTCCGGACAACCTCACTGGTATCTGGATGCCTCCGTCTCCTCGATTACAGTGAAGCTGCTAATTATAAAGAGATCTAATCCAATCCAAATTAAATCACTTGTTTCAGGTCATCATTTACATCAATAAGCACATATTGAATGGAGGTGGTTGGCCTTATGATGGATTCGAGACCTGCACATATGTGGAATGAATGAATGAATGAATGAATGAATGAACGGTATTGGATAAACACCTGAAAAAGGATTAGCAATCTGCTAGCAAAAGGAAGAGCAACAACTAACATTTAAAAAAGACCAACTTTCACCTATTCTACTTCACTTTCTGTTATGCTTCACATATAAATGAGGAGCTATGCAGTATTTAATCTGGGCAGTTAAAAGTTGCTGGGCAATGATTTAGTGTTAAGGTTATTTGATTTTTTTAATGGTGTCAAAGCATTATGAGATGATTCTCTTTTTTATTATTAAAAAATCATGATAACAATCAAATTTTGAACAAAAATCCTACTTGAAACAAACATTTGTGCTGTACGTGTTTGCCTTGAATACATCTGGGGCTACACGAGAGTCATTTTCACCATCTGTTAATCCAAAGGTTATTTTAAGTATAGTTATTTTGGGTCTATAAAATGATGACGTGTTTTGTAAAGCCAGTAAAGATTTACTGGGTGTAGTTACAGCAGCAAAGCCTCTAATCGAAAGTGCAGAACAGTATGCAAAGTTCATTTCTTTTTTCCTTGAGAAATGAATAAAACTATTGATGAATCATCAAAAGAATTGGTGACAACTGTTAAGTAGCAGAATGATTAATCAACCATTTCAGTCCTGAATGGACAAAGATCCAGATTTCATTAAAGCTGCCGTCGGCAACTTTTTTTTAGTCATATTTGCTTGAACTGTCATGGGATTCTGGAAGTAGAATATGAAATAGGCTGTTTAGGAATAATCCCGAATTCTGTAGCTCCCTCTAAAGCCTGTAATCGTGCCTGCAAAAATCGAGCGCTCCCGGCTGTTTTTAACCAATCACGTTAGGGGGACACCAACCATGTCTTCCATGTCTTCCATGCTGAGCGTGAGTCTGTCCCCAGCTTGTGTGCGCGCACACTGGTGTGAACTCACGTGCACAACCTCGTCCACAGAGGGGGAGGGGTTTGGAGCTTGGTAGAGGTTGGGGGAGGGACCTGAAAGTTGTATCAGTTCGAATTTTCCGACTTTAGACTCGGAATTTTGAAAACCTGCCAACGGCAGCTTTAACAACTATGAGTAGATATAACACACAGCAACTACTCAGAACTAAATTGTCCCTGATGTATGTGATGAATGATTCCTGGTCTGTGTGACTCAGGGGAACCAGAGCACACCTGCAAGGAATTTTTTTAGCCAGTGGCTGAGTTGTTGCCAGAGGACCCAGATTTCCAGTGATGAACCATTAGATTATTCTGCACTCTCAAGTTCGTACCTTTGGTTCTGCAACGGTGTGTTTAGGGAATATTCAAGAGACGGTGCGCATTAGAGCAGAAGTTATCAGATGTGTCAGCATGTACTGTCGTTGAAATCTCATGACCCAACATATTTAGCGCTGTGCCCCAGTCATTCATCACACCCAAACATGTCAGGCTGTAGTCCAGACATGTACAGGCTCATTTTCCATCTTGTCCACACTTCACAAGGAGGGAAAGGAACATTACAGCGACTTTGTTGTTGCTTGTTGAGCATGCTGGTGCCCTGGAAAGCTGCATATGGTACGCTTGAAGGCTACTCATGGAGGAGGGGTAGCAGGGATATGATAGGTCTATGGGCCACCTTTTGGCAGCTGCTGCTGCAGGAGACCTCCCACACAGCTGAGCAGTCATACTGAGCGAGGCAAGGAGACACAAGATCCTATGTGATGTCACAGCAAACAGGTTGATTCACAGCGCATCTGATTTTTGCTGTTAAGACTCAGTGGATAACTTATAGTGTATGTTTCAAAACAATGTTTTCACTTTGTGAATCCTAACTAACATCACACCATTCTAACCGTGGCAGTTCTTTCCTGCTGTTCAGTTTACATAATTACTGATGGTACTTACACTAGCAAAAGAAAAGTCAAAGCTTGAAGTGGTATTACATAGATATACCTAGTAATCTCTTGAAATGTATCATTATTATGTTGCTTGGTATTGTTTGTAGGGGAATCAACTCATTAATTTTTTTGTTTGGTTTATTTATTTCTGGTGTCATTTAATGGTTGATGGTGCAATAGCGAAAAGGGGGAGGGTACAGGGAGGAAAAGGGTCACTAACTTTAGTGCACTTTGGGAACTTTGACAAGCATTCTGAACAAAATTCTCAAAAATACTTGTCAGATATCTTATTTTTGTGCAAACTGTTCCATATTACATTTTTATTAATATTGTCTGGGAGGATTCTATGCTTGGAAAGATTAAATGTCTCATTATCAGTACTTCTAATATCATCTAGCTATCAGAGCTTCAGCTATTGCACATTTGTGTTATTGTGAAGATTGTGCAGTAGCTGCACTCTACCAAAGCCAGTGCTTAAATGCAGGCATGTTTTGCCTTGAGCCTTTCCTTTAGTTGAGAGACATTCGTACTTCATTTTTACTTTGGCTCACCTTGTGTTTTAAAGGCCCTCTGGGACCAATAAGGCATGTAAGTGCTGCACACCAGAGAGGATGATGTGGCCTGAGTGATCAGAAGCAGTACGCACACAGTGGATCACCCAAATAGCTTGGGGTATATTTCAAATGTATATGCCAAAGGTCAGAAATCTGAGCAGTGCCTTTAGTTGTAGTTTAAACCAGCTACAGAGTTTATTAACCCCTTAAAATAAAAGCACAGAGAAACCCAGAGGGTCGAAGACTGGATTATTCTCCAATACCTCAGGCACTAAGGGAATAAAAGATAAAAAATTATATTGCTTTTCTGATATTAAAACTAATTGGTTGATAGTGACACTTTAAATATAATCATGGCAACTCAATTTCACTGCTACCTTGTGAGAAGCTCTGAAGAAGGCTGGGAGTTTGAATCAACACGGCCGTTTGCCATGTCAACATCCTGTACTATATCAGCCTGGTGTAAAGAACTGTAAGACGGCCAGTTCAGTTTACTAAAAACTAATGATAGTAGTGATTTAATTGTTAGTTCAAAAAGTGTAATGTTCAAATATTTACACAAACAAAACAAAAAAAAAGAATGTTCAAATGCAAAAATGGTTCATGATTGGCGAGAAGAAAACATGATATTTTTTGACTAATTTCCCTTTTGTTTCCTATCTCAGGTAACAAGGCCAAAGACGGCGTGGGCTCGGGTGAGTTTTTCGTCAGCTTCTCAAAATCTAAGATGGTTTTTACTGAAGTTAGAAGCTCAGTAGAATACCACTGGAAGAGACATAACTCTTACCTAGAAAATGGCAAATTTGTTTCGGTAAAAGGGGGGGTCAGGTTACTGGAGGGGTCAGGTGTCAGTCAATCTGGTCAATAATCAGTGGAGAAACCTAAGAAGATGACTATCATGCTTTTAATCTCTGTAGAGCCTGTTGAGATAATGTTACATTATGTGAATGTGTGTGTGTGCAGTGGCTGAGAAGACTACTGGAGCCGTTGGAAATATCGTCGCTGCCACTGGCCTTGGGAAGAAGGACGAGTTCCCAACTGACATGAACGTAAGTACTGTGTATCGCTGCAGCTGAGGCTGGGCAAAAGATCGTGGGAGGATCTCACATCACCAGATGTGTCAGAATTCATGAAATCTCCCCAAAGATTTAGTTAGAATTGCTTGTGTTATGGTAACAATAAACTCTTCCCTCCAGCCTGTCAATTCGACTCAGGGCTAAATACCCAGCTCATAAATATCTGCATTTTGTTTTGGCTGTGATTTTATTCTGTAAGTGATGATACACGCTGTATCTCTGCCGCTTTAATGCTTTTTTCGTGGTGTTTTTGGTTTTGCTCTGCACCCCTGAGCTGAGAATCGTCAACCAATCATGCTTTTGGTTTGTTTGAGGCTGAAAACTGGACAACAAGTTGAGAATACGCTTGTTCTGAACGGCAGATCATATGCCACATTAGGATTATCCTTTCTATCACCTCTATAATTATACCCGGGGCAGCTCTATTTAAGCAGGATGAAGCAGTATTAATCGTACTACTTCAGTTCTTTCAGCAAATGTTAATGTGAACAATGATATCTTTGAATCACAACATTCTCAGAGCAAAGAGGAACACGTTTTTTTTTAGAGGCAGAGTTCTACGTGGAGTTCCTCCAGTCTCTGCAGTAGTCTCTGCAGCATCAGACTGTCAGATCAGTGTCATTATTTCAAGTTTTAATTTGTCAGTGGTGGAAGAAGTATTCAGAGGCCCTATTGAGAGAAAAGTACGAAAACAACACTGCAAATACTCTCGAAAACCACCCACTATGATCCTTACACTACTATAGTTACATCATGACGTCATCATGGATAATACAAAAAAAATTGAAAAATAATTAATCTGTTGTAATTGATGGAGGTGGATCCCAATACATAAGGCTTTAACTAATGATTGCTGTTCTTCATTTGCTGATTATCTTCGCAGTTGACTGATGTAGAATCTCAGAAATAAAATCTAAAATGTTTGCTTTGTCCAAACAAAAGTAATAAAACCAAAGCAATGGTAAGGTATGGCAGCAAATTCACACATTCACACTGTCAGTTTGTTTTTCTCAAATTAACCACAATCTCCATTTACGAGCTTAGTTCAGAAAATCTCCTTCTCAAGGAGAATGACCCTGAAAACGTCAAGCTTATTCAGGTTCACAATTTTATACTTCATACTCTACTTCAACCACCAGCTGTCACTGAATTATAGTCATCATCAGCAAGTGCTATACACCCCTTTATTTTCTGCAGAGGGCTCCTGTGGGCAGACAGAACAGTACTGCTGCGTGTTCACACTTATGCCTGCGGAGAGCAGAAACAGAAGTCTTGGTTCAGTTACAGTTGGCAGCCTGGTCTGAGTTATGATCATTACTTAGTTAGGATTGTCGTAGCAGAGCCAGGTGTAGATATGAAGAATCTCCATGTTATTTGTGAAGACAGAATTACTAGTCTGTTTTTCATCAATTTAGTCACTTTGTTGTTGGCACAGGCTGAGCTAAACCTTTACTTTAATGAAACGAACCTCACACCGGGGGAAAAATTATAACATCATTGGGGAAAAAGCAGGATCATTTTGCTTGTGGCTTTCATTTAGAAGCATTTTTGTTGATCTGGCAATATTGAAGAGCCAAATAACAGTTTTTATACAGACATAATAAGACAGACTGACTTGTTGTTTTGCATGGATAAGATAAGACACACTCAGCCCTTTCGTTGCATTTATATTAGATGAGGCTTGTTGCTTCCTGAAGATGAAGATAGTGCTGTTCACTGAACTGCATTCAGGCTATTTTAAGGCTTCGGCTCACAGTCTGTCCTTCTTTTCAGGTGCCTTGTGACCTAAACAATCTCTCTGTGGGACTATCAGGTCTCTCCAACACACAACAATTTCCATTATTCCACCCATCCCCTTCCGTATGACCTCAATGGCACCGCTTTATGTCTCTCATTATTATTTTTTTTCTATACATGGTCATTTTTTCAGATGCAAGAGTCGTGAAACAGATTTGAGTGGGAACAGGAAAAAATCTACTTGAATCCAAATTTTGAATTTGAGTGACACGTGTTTCATGAGCAGACTGTGTTCTCCTTTCTGAGTTCTTTACCTTTAATGGATGGTTGACCCACTGTCAGAAAGCTGACACTTTGTCTGTCTCTGTCAGGCTGTCAGAGAGACTGTGAGAGACAGTGAGAGCTCCTCATCCTGTCCTAAGCCCTCCTCCCTTAGAGTTAGACCCTCTTTACAGACTTGCTAATCCTCTAAATCTGACAGCATGCTCTAATAGGCTTCTCAAAGAAACGGTCAGAGTGATAAACCGCTCATTCCAACACCCAGACAACAGAGTGATACACTGTTAAGATTGTAATAAAGGTTTTTGGTTCAGTTTCATTAATTTTTTTTTACAAAGTTGTTAGTAACTATCAAAGCAGTCCAAGAAAAGATAGCAAGGGGGCTGGTGAAAGGATATTGGGTATCCAAGGTTCACTGATGTGAGTGAGGAACCAATAATCACTTATGTGTCTGCTGCTGGCCACTGACAAAATCTTCAGAAAACATTATGGGTTATGATAGAAACAGAAAGTGCATCACAGCTTGCTGTGGATGGAGTTGTGTAGCTGCAGTCCAGCCAGAGTACCCACTCTGACCCTTGTTCACCCAAAATAAGACAGATCTGGATCATGAAGCAATGGAAGAGGGTTGCGTAGTCTAATGAATCACATTTTCTTTTACGTCACACGGATGGCTGGGTGTATGTACTCTATTTCCATGGGGAAGCAATGGCAGCAGAACTGTAAGAAGAAGACGATGTTTTGACGATTTGGGTAACGTTCCGTTGGGGAACCTAGGGACCTGGAATTCATGTGGGTTTTTCTTAGCATCCAATTGTCGGCAGCAGTGTGATGGCCCCTTTCAGCGTGATATTACACCCTACTAAACTGGAAAAAAAAAGTTGTGGTTTTATGAACATGACAAGGACCTAGGCACAATCCCAATCCCTGCCTTTGTCACTACTATTTGTCACTATGCCTTAAAGCTGCAGTCTGCAGGATTTGTTGTTGTCATAGGTAAAGTTCTAATTTTTGGCATTTTAAGAGTTTACATGATCTATCAGAACGCTTGAAGTTGAAAACGGTGACCTCCGTAGTCGCAAAATGCAAGAAATGCTTCTTTTTTAACCGAAAAATAAAAAGTTATTCAACTTCCTGTCCCGCCCCATCAAAACACATGAGAACTCGTGCACGTCTACGTGCACGTCTACGTGCACGCCAGATGCGCGTACACGACTCCTCATTCATCAACTCACCTGTCATTTGACAGACAAGACACAGTAAGTAGACTAGCCCGTAATGAAGTTCAATAGTCTAGATAAATAAGCGTGGGGACGAGCCTACGTTGTATCGCGCGTGCACAATCGGTGATTGACAGGCAGCAGAGCCCAGCTCGTAACCTGATTGGTTACCTTTTACCGGTCCGGTCTGCAATTTTGTAAACAAACCTGCTGGCTTTGGAGGGACCTAGCGGGACATATAGGGGACCTAGAGAACTCATTTTTTTTTGTATTGGGGTATTTAATGTACTACTTTCAGAATCCCCGGACAGTTCCAGGCATTATGCTTGAAAAAGAGTTGCAGACTGCAGCTTTAATTTTGCATGGGTATGGTCCCCCTTTGTGTTTGGGGATTAAGAATTAGTCGTCATCTATCCATCCAAATTGCTCCCAATGGACAGGTTAAAGGGCTGGATGACATCTTATCCCTATTAAACAGAGGTTTGGGACTAAGTGGAAGGGGTAAGGGGTCAGATGGGACTGGGCTAAAGTAGGTGCTGATCTTGCTTCCACAACTCTCTGAGCTAAATCTGATCTAAACCATTTGTGGAATGTACTGACACACCCTGTACAATTTGTAGATGTTCCATCTCAAAACTAGAAGGACTTAAAGGATCTGCTGCTAAGATCTTGGTGTCTGATGACACAGGAACCTTCAGAAGCCTTGTTCAGCCCATGCCTTGATGGACCTGGGTTCATTTGGCAGAAATAGGGGCCCTGTAAAATATTACCTGTTATAATGTTATTACAAATGTTACCTGTTGTAATATCGGTTTTTAATACATTATGGCTGTTTGATATGTTTTAAAGGAAACATAAGTAGAAGTTTGGACCATAGACTTCCACTTACACATCCAGTCATTCAGAAAATTGAATACTTTGAAAACCTTTCAAACCAAATTTAGTATATTGCTTTAGACATTTGTGCTACACAGTGTGAACATAATGCTCCTCTTGTTTTTTAGACGAATCTGAATTCAAATGTGCGACCAATCTGCCATACAACTTATCTTTACACTTTTGCTGTAATTTCATAGACAGTCTTTTTCATGTTCCCTTTTTATCAGGCAATGATTCATCTGATTAGTTGTTGTCTTTGGGGTCGTATCCCATTGTGGGATGAGAGCATGCTTATCTTGTTGGTGGGCTACAGCAATAACACTGGCTTGATACAGCACACATTATTACTATCTATTCTTCTGTGACCTAATTGACTTGATTAGCGCTGGGTTAAAAATAAATGATTGGCGACCCACTAGCTTTGTTCTCAGGGCTCACAGTAGCAGCAAAGATGGAGAGCTGTCCTCTTCAGAGGACTCTCAGGAGATAGTGATTGTGTAAAACCACTTTCGTTCAATGTCAAGGTACAAAGTTATTGGATTCTCAGTGTTACCTGAGATATGAAAGGATAAGTTTGAGCATGTTCGATATTTCTTTAAAAAAGCGATTCATAGACACAGGAGCAACAATGAATACTGCCTGTGCATCAACGGCATGTCATGACTAAGGGCTTGTCTCTCTAAATCTCTCGAAACCATCAGAGAAATTAAAAATATAAATAAATCAATGATCTGCAATTTGCAACCAGTGCAACAGTGTATCTTCATTACCATGAAAACACATATTGTAATATATTTTGAGTCAATGCCAGAGACAGCCTTGCATTACTTTAAATACTTACTGGCTTATAAAATATGAATTAGTCTACTGTTGAAACTAGACATCAACAACAAATTGAATGAATAGTCCCCTTTGTGGGCTGCTGCACACATCACTTGCAGTTTTAGGAAATGATTCATCCTGTTTGCAAGTGAAAGTGAAATTAAAGTCATTTTTAAGGTCCCAGTCCAGCATTTAATTTTATCTCTAAGAACTAGTCAGACTTAATAAAATAATTTAGGTTTGAAAGTTTTTGCCAAGAAAAAAAATCTGTGACCTTGAAGTACCTCGGGTGTGACTCCACCATTTTCCTCATTCAGTGAGCGGGTATCTATGAATATGCTAATCTGAACCCACCCACACTGATATCAGCAGATAACACTGTCGGCCCCTTCTTGTCAGACTCTGCTACTTTGTGCAATTTCCATGGTGCAACGGTACATGTTAGAGCCACAGAGGAAGGAGAAAGCAGAATTATACAAGGTTCCGTGCAGATGGAAGTTTCCAAATGCATTTACCATCTATCCTTCTCAATTTTAGAAATGTGACAATATTAGAGCGCTTGCTGGTGCCTGCAGCCCTAGTCTCCAAGTAGCTCCTGTACCAACAGACTCACTGCTTAAAGCGATACTCCGGAGTAGATTCACCCTAGGGTCATTTGAACCGTGACATCCAGCCAAGTAGCCCACCCGAAGTTTTTTCGATCTTGGCTGAACATCAGCTGAGTTACTGAGTTATCCCGAATAGCTTAGTACAAGCGCTAATGGAACTTGGCAGTATCTCCAAAATTACCACACTAAAATCACATGCCATGACACCAAACATCTACAGTAGTACAAATATGGTCTGTACTCACAAAACGATGCATTTTGAAGTTTGTACATAGTCCAGGAGTTTATTATTATCAACACAAGCCTAATAGCTTCTCTGCTGCTAAAGCTGCATCGACGTCACTTCCTTGATCTGGGAGCTTCAAAGTAAAATGAGGGTTGATCTACTAATGTAGACAACAAAGTATATGCTATATTCTACATGTTTTTTTATGAATTTTTATGTTGTAGAGTTGTGAATTTATTTTATCAATGGAGAAATTGAGCAGCCTTGCTTTGTTGTCTACAGTAGTAGATCAACCCTCATCGTACATTGAAGCTCCAAGATCAAGGAAGTGACATCGACGCAGCTTTAGCAGCAGAGAAGCTATTAGGCTTATGTTAATAATAATAAACTCCTGGACTATGTACAAACTTCAAAATGCATCGTTTTGTGAGTACAGACCATATTTGTACTACTGTAGAAGTTTGGTGTCATGGCATGTGATTTTAGTGTGGTAATTTTGGAGATACTGCCAGGTTCCATTAGCGCTTGTACTACACTATTCGGGATAACTCAGTAACTCATCTGATGTTCAGCCAAGATCGAAAAAACTTCGGGTGGGCTACTTGTCATGTCACGGTTCAAATGACCCTAGGGTGAATCTACTCCGAACTATCACTTTAAGTGCAGAAATGAGCTGAGAAAAGTAGCCGATTCTCTGAGGTTAACCCAAAGCTTATTGTTACAATGAGTGATGTTGTGTGTGTACATATGAACACATTAACACATGTATGTCCAATGAACATCACAGATCAGTGCTAAGATTTTCTACCCTGGCATTGAAGGAAAAGAAAGTTATTCAGGGGACCAAAAGGGGAACGTTCACTGATAGCCCGACATACCACCAACATAACACTGAGATCACACAATAACCTGTTGAAGACATCAACAAAGTTCTGCTAACAACATGCTGAAAAGGCTTGAGTGGGAACTAATTGTGGAAGGTGAAAAGTTACAACCATAAACAAAACATGTCAGGTCTGCAAAGTAGCTTTTTCTCCTTGTTTCTGCGGTCTTCTTCACCTAACTTGTGCTAACTTCTACTCATAGTTTGGCTAGTTTCACATTTTATCCTATAAGAATCACATAACACATGAAAATACCTTAATGGATATGTTAAGAAGGTTGGAATTTTTATTTTTTTTTCCTTTTTAGCAAAGAGCAACTATAATGAAAAGGAAAAGTCAATGTGCTTTGGACACGGTGATACAGACGGACTAAACGTGAGAAGTTGTGACAGATTGGTGTCATTTTGGTTTGGAACTTCTCTAATCCTGTTATCTAACAATATGTTTTAGTCACAAAGCTGCATGTATGACTGTCCAGGCAATAAAACTGTTTAATTTTTTTATACATGAAAAATCATCAGCTGGCAGCTGAAATGCTTGCTTGAATCTGCTAACACACTACCATGGTGACCCTAACATGCTAATGTTAAAAAGATGTAATGTGAACCATGTTCACTATCTTTGAAACCATGCTCCTCTGGTTTAACCAAATAATAGCCAGCTGATATTGGTGTTAGCATTAAGGATTGTATTACCTTTTATTTCATTTATATTCTCAGCCTAAACCACAATGTTTCACTTTAGCTCACTTTACTAATCAACCAAAGAATAATTGTTTCATGTCTCAGGGAGAGATGAATCAGTGAATGCAGTTCACTGGACAAATTGAATGTATGTATACTTGCTTCTGTTGCTGTGACTTTTTCCTTCCATCATCTATCTGTTTCCCTCTCACCCTCTCTGTAGCCTGAGGAGTATGGGCAGGAGGCCATGGAGGGCCAGGGAGAGGCAATGCCAGAAGGGGAGACATATGACGAGACCCAGCAGGTAATAAGCCTTCATGACACAAGGAGTATCACATGTCACAGTGCTTAAAATGAAACAATGATTGTGCTACAGATAGCTTTTTGTGCGTTGTGTGATAAGCTCCAAAATGGTGCGCTGCAGGCTGGGATCGGTCCATTCACTTACAGTAGACGGAGGCTCATCAGTATTCACAGACTCTGCATGGTTACACATTTCAGCCCGTATCGCATTTCAATAGCACTCCACTCTTGCCCTCCACTTATGTCCCACCCAAACACTACAGCTCAAGCTGAGGTTATTCTTCTTTTCTCTGGAAATAAAAACAGAGGGCTGTTTCCACACATGCCAATTACCACTCAGCGTACACTGAGTACAGTGAATATAGCACCACCTACCATCACTGAGTGTAGGGTGTGTGTCGTTTTGAGCGTGCTGGAGGCAGGATGTGAGTCTGACACAGATGGTTATTTTTGGAATTTGACTGTCAGGGGCGAAACAAACTGTGCAGAACCAATAGCTTTGAAAGCATATTTTTAAATAGCTGTCATAATGCATAGAAATGTACAATGTGCTCATTGTGGGTAGTTTTACCCTTATATTGTTTAGGCTATGAAACCCAAAATATTCTTAGTGAAGATCGAAATTAAATTAAAGTTAGAATCAGCTGTAGCTTAAAGATCTGATTTGAGATTTTGAACATTGTCTTTCATATTTAATTTTCAATGCATTTGCTTGGATCTTCTTTGAATTCCTACTTCCAGCCTCTTTCTGTGGATTATTGTGTTAATAAGTGATAGGATTGAACATGAGATATTCCCTGAGACCCAAATTAAAAGTGATTTTCTCAGCGACAGTAACCTGTATCATCCTTGTCCTCCACCATCTCTCTTTCCTACTCCTCTGCATCTCTTTCCCCTCCCCCACCCTTTGGTTCAACAGCTACATGCAAGCTCTGTCTGAATGGGTGTGGTGATGACGTTGTGTGCCTCTGTGCATTGTGGGTAATGTGAGGGTCTCCCTGCAGTGCTGTCAATATGGAGTGTGAGTGCTGCAGAGTGAACCAAGCTCTATCTGTTCCACAATCACGTTTGGTTTGTGAATACATCAAATAACTTAGGACCATTGAAGGGTGTGTGTTTTTTTCATAGTCATGTGTGCGTTACAAAGATACAGGAGATGTGCTCACGACTCATCCTTGAGGCCCATGCAAGTCTGTGCTGCCCTCTGCTGGCTGGTGAGATGAGATGAACCAGCAGAGGAGCTCAGCTGTGATCGAGTAGCATAAGCAGCAAGCTGTCGCTTACCGCCATGAGCTCCATGTCATGAATTCTTCTTTAATAGATTAAAATTCAATTTGATGCGATTAAGTTTTAATTAGAGGCTCAATGTTGAATTCAAACTGGAGTCTTTGTCTGTTGCAAATTTGACCTGCTTAAAATCTGTTCTTCTTTTCCCAGGAGAGCCAGGACTACGAGCCGGAGGCATAAACGCATTAGTCCGATCCACCATCAAACCAGCAGCACAATAACATTTCTAATAATAAAAAGGACACATGCTGAAACTATTACAATTATATCCCTGTTGCAAAAAAAACAAGACAAGCATTCCCACTGAAAAATGTTCTTCCTTCAAGACAAATCTTTTATTATTATATATTGTAAATGTCATGTTATTAATGTAGTGTGTTGGGTGTAGGTATTTATTGAAATGTAGGAGTGGTCCTCTCAGTCTCATTTCCTTGACTCCCTCCCAATGAAATGAGACCAAAGATAGGGCTTGTGACTTTGTACTTGTGTGTATCTGTATTTAAAAATGTGCAATAGATGTTAATCATCTTCCAATGAGACATTGGGAGAGGAAAAAATAAATATGACCGGTTGCAAGCAGATATGAATACAATAATATCCTCTTAAGTGTCAACACTGCCTGTTTGTGGGTTTCTTTTTTTTCTTTTTTGCATTTCTTTGAAGATTCATTTCTTTCTGAAGTAAGAGTTTTTTACATTGTATCTTTATAGTTGCTCGTGAAATCATTCCAGTAAACTATCTGTTAGAAACCGACAGAGGATACATGTTTGTGTGTGTGCGCGTGTTTGTGTGTACTGAAGATTTTAACAAGTTAAAGTCAATATACTATGTCTTGGAATCATAATGGTTGTCATATCAATATGTGCTTTAAATTGCAGGACTTGTCAATATAAAGGTTTATGTGTGAAGCCAGACATGCAAATCCTCTGTAAATAAAAAGTAAAAAAACTTTTGGGAAGTTTCTTTTCTGAGTTGGTCTAAATGAATAACCGCGGTATTATGCATCATCCTGGCATTTTTTATCTTTTTGCTCACTCATGTCTGGGGGTTTGATTGCAGGATGTGTAAAATCTGCTGACCAGGCTCTGGCCCTTGGCAGGATGCTGACATACTTGGGATGCCAGTCTGATCAGGGCTCTTTGAGCAGGTTTTGTTTGGGTTAATCCGGCTGGAGCATGCAGGCGAGGTGGAGTCAGGCTGGAGCTGGGGGTATTAAACAGCCACTCCTGTTCCTGTCCAGTGAGACGGATGTTTGGCACCTGCAGGGACAAAGACTGGAGCCATGGCCTCGTTTAAGAAGTCCTTTGAGGGCCTGAAAGGGACGAGTCACTCAGCAGCAAAAGGAGTCACAGACACTGCAGGTAGAAATTTTCTGTTTCACACAGGGCCAGAGAAAGACCTAGTAGTCAGGCAGAATGTTTGAATGATGTGTCTTTCTTTAACAGTTACTTTGGTGACACTTGTATTGCTCTATGTGCAATATCTCTCTTACAATTGTTCAGAATGGCCTCTTCTTTCATGTAAAGTACATTTTGCAAATAAAAGCACTCTTAAGAGGTTTTTCAGCATGCAGATCACTTAAAAGCAAGCTTAGACCCTGTGATGTTTCCAGTGCAGGCAGCTCAAGATGCTGTGCAGCAGGTGGCAGACTCCTCCAAAGAAACAGTCAGCACAGGTAATGTGCACATTGCTCTGTCTATGAAGCATCTAAATATCATAATGCATAAACTGTTTGGAGCAGGCATGTCTTATCGTGCAGTCCAAGGCTATCAATCTGCTCAATAAAAACGAAGCACTTGGATGAAAAGTGTCACTAAAACCAAATCTTAAAAACCTGTCTCTCACAGTTGGATAGATTTGAAGTTTGGGACTTAAAGTGATACTGGAAACACTGTGAAGCTATCGCTGTGTGTGCTAATGAATTATGGAAAGAAAAGCTAGCAATTTTTGCTTCCTTTAAAATGAATAAAATCCTCCTAAATAATATCAGGAGGAGAATGACTGATTCGATTATAATGTTTGGATATATTGTAACAAACCTATGTCTTTATGTCTCGCTTGTGAGAAAGACAGCCTGAACCAAACTGCCTCAGCCGAGTACAGATGATTTGTATCGCGTACTAAATATTTCTCCTCTGCTTTATTTGGAATTTATGAAGCTGCTCAAGAAGCCAGCAGGCAGACTCATGCAGTCATAGGAAAAGCTGCGGACAAGGCCACGGACACCATCAAGGAGTTTGGACAGAAAACGGAGACCAAATGATCCCCAGAGAATTGGCTGCTGTAGCTGAAATACTTGAGCCAAGTCTGATTATCCAAGGCTTTTATATGACAAATAATGTATGAGGATGGAAGTATGCTGCCATCAAACAAACTATAATGTATACATATACATATATACACAAGTATGCTGCATGTATCTCTAAACAGTTAACATTCCAAAAAATTATTTGTAAATTGTCCTTTTTTTCCTGATTTTTCTTTTTTTTTTCTTTTCTTTTCACTTTTATGTGATCATTTTTGGGAAATAAATAAATATCAAGTTCTCTCTCAGACTTGTGAAATGTGATACCCTGAGTGTTATCTCCACTGTACAGTAGAGATAACACTGTTAGTAACTGGAGAAGTATCTGTGACGCACCTTGTTTTTGCACTATGGAGAGTCTTATCAATGAATCACCGCAGTCGTTATTACCAACACATTGCAGAGGAGATGGCCTTTGGCAGGCTGATGGCCCCTGATGAGAGTGTGATCAGAGCTGTCTACCCTGGTCCTCAGCAGCACACCTCCCTTCATCACACTACGTGGTTGCCAGGCAACAGAACTAAGTGCCGGCTCGGGATTGGATGAGGCCTCTGAATTGATGGTGAGACTACTTCTGTCGGTACACTGTGTTCTGGATAGGTTCACCGTGACAGTGAAGAAAAGGGAGGATTCTCGAAAATAAAATAAAAATAAACATCCCTGATCTCAAACAGTAACCTGAGAATTAGAGGAAAGATCACGTGTCCCAAAGAAGAGAGGCTGGATGGAGAAATTAACATAAAAGATGGTGTTTTATGGTGTGATGGTGTGTTTTTTTGTGTGGGAGGCACCGCTCTACCTCCTCCAGGCTCCTTGAGGTTGAAATGCACTGCTGTCTTTTGTTGCAGCAGAACACTTACTGTCTCTAACATTTCCTATACGTCCCTTCCAAAACCTGAATGTGCACGATTTTTTTGGGTCCTAAAACGAGCCTGCAATGATAATACTCTAACAAAATCATGTGTGCTTGTTCTCGTAACTGCTCATTGATTTCATGACACAGTGTTTTCAGTCAGACGTGGCCGTCACAGGCACACTCTCAAACTTCAAAACACTGATATAGTTTTAATTAGAAGAGCCCTTCTTCTGCATACTTCACCCTCCTTCCAGAGGCCCCTCAAACTGATCACTTTGACGTTGGAGCTTTTATCACCAGTTTGAGCTCCTTCTAAAGATTTCTCCAGCTAAAGCCACTTCACCAGATCACAGGTTTATCTGTCTGTTCACAGTTGCCATTGTGTTGCTATGAGAACCTGGAGTTAATTACTATGATTTACTTATGATTAGAGAGCTGGAGAGAGAATTTGTCATTACATTACCACTCGCTGCCAGAGCTCAACCGTGGTTTCCAGGGAAACTGGAAATGTGAAGCTTTTCAACAGACACAGCCACAGCCTGAAGAGCGAGGATTGCCTAAGATAGATTCTTCTAGAGACAAACCTGTAGCCAGTGCAATCAGAATCAATCAAACAGGGGAGCTGTATGGACAGATGTCGGTCTCAATCAGGGGTGAGATTTGTGGTGTTTGACCCAAATCCGAAGAAGAGTTGTGGATAGGCGTCAGTCTGACTTTGGCTGCTGAGGTATGTCTTTGATTTTGAATTTCACCAGTTTGTTTTATCATGTAAAATCCTGGTTCCTGTGCATGTTATTTGATAGCTATGTGATGATGGACTGAAATACAATTAAAAGACAAGCTAAGCTGATATATGCCTAGGGTAAAAAGGGTTAATTTACAATCAAACAGTAAAAAGATACGCAAGTGCAAAAGTATTTATTTAACTTTACTGTGTCCCGTGATGCTGAAATGAGCATGTAAATCAAATCATTTTCATCAAGTAGTGGCAGGGATTTCACTTAGTTGTTTGTGGATGTTAAGAGGCTTGACATCGACATAACACAATATTTTAGTCACAAAAATAAGCTGTTGTTTTATCCTCTGCTCATGCGTGGGTTGGTCTCTGATTACAGTTTGAACAAACGGCATGTCTGTGCTGTGTTATGCCCCACAGGTTAATCTATCATTTAAATGTAGAGACAGAATGGGAAGTCTCAAGGATGAGATGAGAGGTTTCAAAGAAGAGCACCAACCTTGTGAGAAGACGGAGGATGGAGGACATCCAGTGAGCTCAGGCTGCAGCTCCTCAGCTGAGGGACGTCCACTACACACAAGTCGAGAGTCAACAACTCAAGAGGACTCTCAGCCAAAACGAGACATGAATGTCAGCTCTGTCGAGGAGAGAAACAAATGCCCAATAACTAAAGATCAACTGCTTTCAGGAGTGGATTGTGATAACACTGAACAATCAGGCTCTGAGCATGTCAAAGACAGTGCACAGATCAATGTCGTGCCTCTGACACCTCAAACAACAGCTGCACAAAACATCGCAACAATTTCTGTCAACCTCCATAGTGATGGAGATCCTGTGGATAAAAACATGGCTTCTGGCAGAGGACAAGAGGCAGACATTGAGAGTATTTTGGTTCCTGTGCCGCCGGCTCCAGATCCCTCCGACCCACGCTCCCCAGCCCCTTTCGGGCAGCACCACATGCGCACACAGGTGAGCCTGGAGGTGGTCCAGTGCCGCTCAGTAGCCACCAGCCCCATGACTCCTCCTGAGGGTGGCCATTCCTTCTTCTTTCCGAGCACTTTTGGGAATTCCGGAGGTGGTGAGGCTGACGCCAAAAATGCGGAGCTGCAGGTGGGTCGTCAAGTGGAGTTCTGCTCTGTCGCTACATCCCCCATGACCCCAAAGACACCGTCGACCACAGCTTTCCCAGAGCTCACTGGGAGAGAGATGGTGCAGAAGGAGGAGAAAGTGAAACAGAGTTGGGAGCAGAGGGAGAATGGCCAACAAGAGAGTCTTACAGCAACAAAAAATGCAGCTTCTGGTGTAAAAGTGACTCTGGAGGACAGTACCCAGCAGTGTAAGCAGCAGAGGATGGGGAGTATGGATCAAGACATTACAATCTTGGTGACCCACCATGGCAATAATGGGGAAGAAGAAGAAGAAAAGTCCGAGACATATTTTTATTCCACTGAACCAGAGATGGTGAAAATAGATGAAAATGAAGAAGTTGGAGGAAACAACAGAGATATAAAGAGGGATGGAAAAGAAAATGTCTCAGTGGAAGCTCCTGCTCATGTACAGGACGAATCAAACACACACCGTTCAAAAATGCAACCTGAGGAAACAAGAGAGTCAATTAAAGCAAAAGATTCAGAGGCCATAGAAAACAAAGATGCATGTGAGGAGTTGACAGAAGCTTCTGTGATGAAACCTGTCCCTGAATCACCAGCTCCCTTTGGCTGCCACAACATCCGCACACAGGTGAGCCTGGAGGTGGTGCAGTGTCAGTCTGCGGCTACCAGCCCCATGACTCCTCCTGAAGGGGACCAAGCCTTCTACTTCCCCAGTTCTTTTGGGAAATGTGGGTCTGTAGGTACAGATACTAAAGATGCTGTGCTGCAGGGGGGTACCCAGGTGGAGTTTCGCTCTGTCGCTACAGCACCCATGACCCCAAGAACTCCAGTTGCCACGACTTTTCCTGAGATCAAGAAAGAGGCCAGCTTAGAGGATAAGATAGTGGTGGAGAAAGATAAAAAGAAGCATGTGTTGGAAGACAAAGAGGAAGCCCGTAAAGAGGTAGCGGAGGACAAAAAAGAGGTTATAAACTGTTCGGAAAAGAGCGAGGAGAAGAGCGAGGAGAAGTGCGAGGAACCAGTGCAGGAGGTAAGCTGGGATGAGAAAGGGATGACCTGGGAGGTGTACGGGGCTGTGGTGGAAGTGGCTGTGCTGGGCTCAGCCATCCAGAAACACCTCGAGAAACAGGTGTTGAAGCAAAAGGGGCAGTCCTCCATGCCTCCCCCGCCTCCACTCAACCCATCAGCCACGCCCCTCATTTTACAGGGGGGATCAGGTAAGGGCCGTTCGGGGAAGAGAGGGGAACAGGATGGGAAAGTGAGCAGGCGCAGAAGAAATCCCTTCCGCCTGCTGATGGAGAACATGCAGCAGCCGCACTGTTGCTCCAGAGCTCAAACCAGTGAGTGACGGCAGAGCGTCTTCTTGAAATTTGCCAAAGCTGGCTGGAAGATCACATCTGGTATATGTGGCTGTGACTTACTATAGCCTGACACAGTGTCGACTGGGTGAGAAACAAATCGCCTCCTCACACAAGACAAACCAGCACAAAAGCATATGAAGCATTAATCACAGAGAAACAGCCATACTATCTGATTTTTCTTGTTTTTCCTTGCCTGAAATTTCCTTTGACATCACTTTACACAGACTGGCAGAGTTATGGACTCTCTTTTGCTAAATGAAAGTGATGCTAAAGTTACATCATTAGCTTAGCTTCTCTACTTTAACGTTTTAATGTTCAGTCCATTCAGTTGTTTTTGCTCTCAATGCTTTTTTTATGCACCTCGAACAATATGAAGCCATGGCAACCAGCACTCCTTCCCCTGACTGCTCACTGAGGGAGATGATGACGGTTTTAGACCTTGTGGTCTGTCAGAGCAATGTGGAGATGATTTCTATGGGATGTATGAAAATTGAAATGTGTGCAACAGGAATCTGCCAATAATACAGGCTTTTGTACGTCCGATATTCTGGTCTTTTGCTTTGATTTGGTTGTATAGTTAAGAGTATAACAATGTAATGATGGTGCGCACAATCGTTTCAGAAAAGTCATGAAGCCTGGCATCGAGATGTTTTTAAGTAATTGCTACCTACTGTATTTTTATGCCATGAGAAGTGGTCCAGTTGTAAACTGTGTGATGGAAATTGTTTTTAAATGTGTTTTAATCAAGAGATCATTGCAGTGTCAGTGATGTTGATGTTTGTACATTAACACAAAAGTCCACATTTGAAGAGACAGATTTTATTTACAGATTGCACTTGTGATACATTCATTTAGTTGTCAGTAAACAACAAAGTAATCTTTTCAAGCAGCTGCTTGCAGGAAGCCGCAATGTGACTCTGCATGGGTTATTATTTCAGCCGTAAGTGCGTCAAACTCAAAGCAAACACTGGCAAATTAAACAAGATTTTGGCTGACATGCACTCGTGAAGGATTTCAATCATACACTGACATTACACAATGTTCTTGTAAATGCTTCTACTCTGATTTACTTTCTTGTAGCATCTGCTGCAACGGAAATCAGCATTTGATGTTCACATTACCTATATACAGTTTATTTAAAAGAGAACAGTTTTAAACCATTGTTGAATACATTAACAAAAATAAAGTGATACTCATGTGAGACAATTGTTTCGTTTGCTGTCTTACTTTTGTCCAAAATAATTTTTAGTTTTATTTTGCGCAACATATTCTGCTTAACTGTATAAGTGCTGCAAGTCTGAGAGAAATTACATTTTTAGCTCTCATTCCCTTTTGTGGCCTACAGCCACCATCAATTGAACTTACTTGAACTTAAATACTGAAAAAGGGTAAGAACAGCTATCCTAACAATGTTCTGCTTTAGTATGGTTTGAATAACCAGGATTAAATTAGTATTTTACACAGTGAAGAATTCTATACCACAGCAAAACTAAAATTCAAAAGCTCAGTACACTGAATATCTTACAATGTATTCATGGTATATCGCCCCCTATTTTGGTTACTTTTCTTTTTATCACTGAATTAATTTATCACTTAAGAGTCATGCATTTTGTGCCAAATCCATAGCGTACACCTGATATTACATTGCAAATGGTCAGAACAGAGGTCTATTTAAAAGCACAGTCTTCATCTAATGCAACAACCTTGTTTGGTTTTCCTGATTATGTCCATCTGAGGCTTCTGGCCTGAGTCTTCTGACTCTGGCCTTTATTCTGAAAATCACAGATCTGTTGTGTCAAAAATGGGGTTGACAAAGCCAACATTAGGCTTGTCAACACTTTTCTTGTTATCCAGCTGGGCCAGCGCTGCACCCAGAGGCTCTTTGTAATCTGGTGGACCATTATCTTCTTCCTCTTCCTGGATGCTCTGCTGTGATCCAGAGCAAGTTTTGAATTTAGAATATATTCTGATATTCCTAATACTACTAAATCCAACCAATTTTTAAAATGCAAACTCACCATGCTACGTTTCGTGCCCTTATCGGTGATTGTTTCATAGAGGTCCAGGGAGTTGAGGCTTGCGTGGGAATGGGGAAAGAAAAAGGAAAAGTTACCTCCACATGTCAAATGAATTAAAAGGTTTTTCTTTCTTATATTTTTGCTAAAATTATTATTTTTTTAATTCTAAGAAAGGTCCTCATGGCATAGCTGAGGGCAGAAGGTGAGCATTCAGTGAGCACACTGTGACAAAATGTTTACCTGGAAGACATCCCAGTTTATGAAGCAGCAGTGCCACAGAGCCAAGTACGAACTTTTTTTGTTTTTACCTGACTTTGTCCACATCTGAGCTGTCCGCATCCATGTCCAGGTTTATAGATGTGTGGATGTCAAGGTTGAGAACTGGGTTAGCACTGTCAGTGATTAAGACAGGAAGACAACAGTTAAATGTTAAAAAGATATATGATGTGTAATCTACATGTCAATTTATCCTGGTAACACTGTATGTCTTCTCACCCTTCCATGGTGTACTTGTTAGTTCCAGGCACCACTGTACCACCTTTCTGATTGTCAGAATTCCCCATGGATGCAGAGTTCCTGGCATTGGCTGCCTTCAGCTTCGTCCTGTATCTGTTGTATTAAATCAACCCATGGATGAGTAAACTTCTTTTTTTTTACTTGGATCAATAGTTTTACAGTTAAATATCTTGTCAGCTGGTTGTATTTTCTCTATTCCCAATTCTTTTTCCTTACTTTCTGCGAGTGCACAACAGTGAGGTGGTGAGGACAGACAGCACGATAATGAGGCCTCCTATCATCCCCATCAAGATGAACTTCAGAGGGTCTGTTGCTGTCTCAATCTCAGGAACATTTCCCTGAAATATATGTGAGGAATCATTAAGGTGTCATTGACATTTGTTGCTTTCAGCTTCAGACAAATGCCCCTAACTAAAAATAAATAATAAATAAAACTCCAGACTTACAATGTTACTGAGGCCAAGTTCTATCAGTGTAAGATAATGGTCACGATGAGAAAGCATCTTTTCCACTTCACTAGAGGTGAGAGCTGTCCCATTGGCGAAGACAAAATATGCCACCATGATGGTCTTTGTCTCAGCCCTGAGCAAAAATGATAAAACACACATTAACAATAACCATCATGATCGAATATTTTATTCTCAGCTGCATAATTTTTTTTGACAGGGTCTCTGGCACCATCTAGTGAACAAAAACAGATTTTGTATAAAAGTGAAAGGCTGATGATAATTTGGGAGTCTTGGCGTTTTAGTAAATTATCTACATTAGACTTTCTCACATATTTATGGGGAATATATTTGAGCAAACTTACCTGGTTTCCGGGCTCCCAACAGATCTAATTGCAACAATTTCAACTGCAGCAGTGGTTGCAGCCGTCAGTGCCCTGAAAGTTTCAGAGAGAGAAAAATAAAAGATTAGATTTCTGTACTCTAGCTGACAGCAGTCAGATTTTGCTGCAGGATTTAGCAAGATAATGCAAGAAGAGGCACACCTGACGATTTCATTCCGCTTGTTTTCAACTTCGATTTTAGAAATGCCAAATTGAAGTTCAACTCTAAAGAACTCGTCAATGGTGAAAATCTGCAACATAAACACACAAGTGTGAAGATGGACCGCACATTTTATCCTCAAGTCTTCTCCACACAGGCAGGGCAATGCTTCACATCAGGTCATGACTGTGAATCCATCGATTTTAGTCACTCACCTCCAGTAGAGTGGTGCTGAAGAGGCCACCTGCATCAGTTGCTCTTACTCTTACTAAATATTTCCCCTGAAGGTTCAGATCAAGGCCTTCAGTAGTTCTGTGGAAAGTTGGACAAATCACAAGTGGACCAATGGACAGATTATTACAATGAGACCGAAGGTACAGGCATGTGTTAACCCATATCCCCTACATTTAAAACAGGAAGCCTATGAGTAATAAGATACTGTATGGCTGCAGTGGATGTACTCACTGAATAATCCCAACATAGGAGTTTGTTTGTTGACTAGTGAAAGCTTCAAACACTCGGGTCATAGTATTCGTTATGTTGTTTGTGTTCTGAAAAAGGATGTTTTCTACTTGAAAGTCGATCACACTGTTTTCTCCAGTGTCGCGATCTGTAGCCTAAGAGCAGCAAGAGACACATCATGTTATATAGTTTATCCTCAACAGAAATCACATGACTTGTTTTTTTTTTCAGACATACTCACAATGACTCTGGCAACTGATGTCCCTCGACTTGCACTTTCCGACACAACAACTAATATACAAAGAAGAGAAATGAGTGTTAAACCCACAGAGGGATGACTTGGATTTTTCAAATAAAAAAAATCTAAATAATTCTTCCCCAAATTTGTATATTTGCCATTTAAACATTTTACACAAAGAATTTTTAATGATTTTCAAACTCAATTTTTTTCTTTTTTATTATCATAATCATACACATAGCTTATATGATTTGTTTTAGTATTGTTTGTACAACTACCACTACAACTATTGCAAGTAATACTATTCATATTAATGTATCATTTGATGCATCAAGAGAACATGGCCTTAATCCCATGAAAAATGTTGACGAAGGACCTTAATCAAACAAACTGAGTTCTGTTCTTTACAGAGAGAAGGACAAACATTCCTAAAAGCTGATGTTCAGAACTGATCAACAGTGGCGTAAATGTTTAGTTGCAGTTTTTGCTGCACAGGAAAATCACACAGATATTAAGAGGAAAGGGAGGCTTTGGTCACACAGATGTGTAATATTACATCAATTCCTTCTTTTGGACAACAAAGCAAACTTTGTTCATTGATTACTGATGCGCTTTGATCTCGACACAAATAGTGATCACATGTCCTGAGCACATCTGAATTCTGACAGTTTTTAAAGGACTTCATGTGAAAGAAAAGGCTTTTTTGACAGAAGTTACTTCCTAGCATTAAGTCTCAGATAAACACTCACCAAATACAGTATCTGTGGGAATGAACTCTGGATTGTTGTCGTTGATGTCCTCTATATTGATCACCATTTGGCCTTAATGGAGCCCAAAGAAAAACACAGTGAACAAGCTTGTGAGTGAGAAGTATGTAGATTGTCCTTGGTAACATTACAATTGTATTGCTTTTACTAATTTATCTTGTGCTTTCATAAACAACACAGTTCTGACCTGGTGTGACACTACTGTTCTCTCCTTTCTCTGTGTATTCGTCCACCACCTGAGCCTCTACCACCGCCTGTTTACATTGCTCATAGTCCACTGTCTCCTCTGGATTGACTCGAATATCCCCATTTCGGTCGACAATGAACCAGTTGCAGGGTGTTGCGACATCTTGACACATGCATGTGACAGATTCCAGCTTGTAGACCAAGGAATGGTTGCCATCTCTATCAATCGCTGTGAACGTGCCAACGGCGTCACTCTTGGTGGTGTTCTCCTTCACACTTATGGGCACTGTTGCCATGAACTCAGGCCTCTCATCATTCACATCCAACACGATCACATCCACCATCATGAAAGCTTTCTTCTGCTCCAAATCCGTTGCCTCCAACCGCATTTGGTACTCTTTGCGGGTGCTCTCGAAGTCCAGCTCAATGTCGGGGTCCACGGTGATGTTTCCCCTGTAACCCCTCACGTCAGAAAAGGTTCGAATGATGAAGCTGCCAAAGCTTCCATCGATGATGCTGAAAGAAATGCGGTTAAAGTCTGTGGTCTGATCCAGATCCTCAGCATGAACAGAGCCCACAAATGCACCTGAATGAATTAAAAAAAAAAAAAAAGGAAATCATAAGCCTAACACACAATCACGAACAGTTGAAAGCGAAAAGTGAAACAAAGTGACTGCAAAGTGGAACACTTGCCTCTCTCTCCTTCTTTAACAGAGAAATTGTAAGACGAAGCTAAAAATGCTGGTGAGTTGTCATTGATATCCTGAGGAGAATTAGAGGGAAACATTAGCAGTTATAATCCTTACCAGCTGTGGCGCTATCAGCTGCAGCATAACATCTAGAATTTCCTACAGGGCCTACCTCCACATTGATGATAACTGGGACTGTGCTGGACAGTGGGGGAGTTCCCATGTCAGTGGCTGTTACAGTGAGCTCGATTCTCCCATTCAGCTCTGGGTCCAGGGCCTCCCGATCCAGATCACCAGTGTTTGTTAACACACCAGTGTCAGGGTCGATAGAGAACATGCTGCTGTGGTTGCCCAGAACGATACTGTACACAATTTGGCTGTTTGGTGTATTGGGTTCATCAGTATCTGTTGCCTGTCAAAAGCAGAAACATAAGATCAAAAAGTAAGAAGCAGCATTTCATTATTAATTTCCAGGCATGTTACACTGGTGGGTTTCTCAGAGGACATTAATATCAACAAAACTTGCCCCTCTGCGGTCACACCATCATCAGACGGCCTGTGATGCTGGATGGTAAGTTCTGGTATGCCCTCAGCATGTACCTGACAGTTAATGGGTGTGCAATTTAAAACCAACTGAACTCAGTGTAAGAATGGCATGGTGTGTTGCAGCCTATTTTAATTTAGAAATGCAGAAAACTCCATGTAGTTAACACCAGCTATGCTCACAATGGACAAATATATTTTTTTTTTTTCCAAAAAATTTTATTTCTAAATAAACAAAAGATAACAAAGCGTGGGTTCTCTCCGGGTACTCCGGCTTCCTCCCACCATCCAAAAACATGCACATCAGGTTAATTAGTGACTCTATATTGACCCTGGGAGTGAGTGTGAGCATGGATGGGTTTTTTTTTGTCTCTGTGTGGCCGTGTGATGGACTAGCAGCCTGTCCTGGTTGCACCACACTTCTCGTCCAATGACAGCTGGGATCGGCTCCAGCCCCCCTGAGACCTTGAGCTGGATTAAGTGGGTATAGAAAATGGATGCATGGAGTTTGTTTGCTGTCTACTAAGTAGAGAGAGAGGTACTTATTGATTTAAAGCAGTGATGACCCATGATTGATCTGTCAATTAAAGCAGCATTGAATAGGGAGTTCCTTAGTCTGTTCAGTATATATAATAAACACCTGGATGAGAGAGAATTTTCTAGAAGAGGGTCAGCATTGGTAAATATCTTGAGACTCAGGCCCTCATAATCACCGACCAAGTTCGTAACCTTGGAGTGTTGATGGACTCAGATCTGACTTTCAGCAGCCACATCAAAGCTGTCACCAAGGCAGCTTTTTACCAACCCAAAAACATCAACAGAATTAAAGGTTTCCTCTCCCAAAAAGACCAGGAGAAACTCATCCATGCATTCATCTCCAGTAGACTCGATTACTGTAATGGACTTTTAACTGGAATCATTAGCTTTGATATTAGCTGTAATGTTATATATTTTTTTAATTGTAAGTCGCTTTGGATAGAAGCATCTGCTAAATGCATAAACATAAACATAAACATCTGCAGCTCATCCAGAACGCTGCTGCTAGAGTTTTAACCAGGACTAAAAGATCTGAACACATCATACCAGTTTTAAAATCTTTACACTGGCTTCCAGTCAGTCAGAATAGATTTTAAACGCCTACTGATGGTTTACAAATCCCAGAATCCAGACTAAACATGGAGAAGCAGTTTTTAGCTGTTATGCTGCAAACAAGTGGAGATTAAAGTTTCACCAAATGTAGACATTTTTAAATCCAGGTTAAAAACATTTCTATGCATGAAATCTGCCCGGTATCTTTTAACTTATCTTGACTGTTGCTTGTTTTTAATAATTATAATTCATTTTAATTATTTTATTTGTTTCTCTTAATATTCTTTAATGTATTTTTTTTTTAATGCTTCTTCCACTCCCTGCTGCAATGCTTTTATTTTACGTAGATGGTAGGAGAGAAAATAGTTGTAGAAATTTGTAGCATCTGAACTATATTTTTTAGGTTTTTGAAGGGTGGTTCGTTTAATCTGAAGTCTTTTACCTTTCTAATAGAATTTATTGACTGCTGAGTTTAGAGAGGAAAACCATCCTGGGGGTGGAGTTACAGGGGTCACTGCAAATATATAGTTTACTTAGAGGAGAATTGTCAATTTTATGATGGCAATGCGGTCGATTAAAGAGAGTGGGAGTTTGTTCCATCTGTTAAGGATATTCCTGGATATTGTGAAGTAGTGGGGTAAAATTGAGTTTGAAGATCTCTTTTGGATAAACTGAAACATATATTCCAAGGTATTTTATGACTTGGGTTGTATAATTACAGTGTAGGTCCCCAGTCCCAGCATCCCAGTTTGTAAGGCTTAAAGGCAGAATCTCGGATTTGGACCAGTTGATTGATTGAGTTGATTGGCCAGAGACCTTACCAAAGCTATTGATCAGAGTGTAGACTGAATGAAGTGAGGTTGTTGGATTTGTTAGATAGAGAATGATGTCGCCAGCATTTAAACTGATTTTGTGATCGTGTAAATTTGTTGCTATAACATGAGTTTGTCTTATGGCTAAGGCATCCTTAACTCTTCTAAGGAGTCCAACAAAAGTGTCCATCTCAGACAAGTTAAGTTTTGCTACCACTATGTTTGTACCTCATCGCCTCACTTTACGTTCATGTTTGAACATGTGCAAATAGAACACATTTATTCCATTCAGAAACAATCTAAATAGGTGTACATATGTAAATATTTCACTGTATATGGAACACATTTTTCTTGAATACTAAGGAGGATGGTAACATTTGTGCATTCATATTGCATTATTATTCATTATATCATGATGGGTGACTTTTTAGATAAGGTAAGGCAAAGGAACAGTGGTATTTCTTTTCACTTACTTGAAATCTGTTTAACTTGGTTTATATCGTTTCAGTTATTTAAAGTGTTTAACTGTGTTGAATCCCATTAACACATAATGAATCAGCGGCTTTTAGCTGTAGATTTCCTCCCTCTGGTGACTGAGAATGCTGATCTTAGCTCAGCTGTGATTCACAGTATGTTGTTCCTGCATCATGTGGTAACTGTTACAGTTGCTGAGCTATTAAACTTATGATAAAATGTTCTTCTATACTCTTATTTAGTACTGAATTGCAGTACAGAGTACAGAGGACAGCACTTAGAGGGTACAGAGGGTGTGTGTAAAGGGTGTGTTAGGCTCACAGACTGTACGATGCCTTCAAGGAGATTTGTGATTTGTAAAACTGGGCAATGCACATAAATCTGACTTGACACACACGGACTGACTTGTATTACTATTTTTATCCAGCCTAGGTCACTGTTTTATTATTGTTCTCCCACACTTACCTCTATCTTGACTTCAAGCTTTCCGCCCTCTTTAACAAACTCCAGGTAGGAGTCTCTGCCTATGATTGGAGACTGGTCGTTGATGTCAGTCAGAGTGATCTCCAGCACTGTGGTGCCAGGCTTGTTGTCTGTGTCTCTGGCTTGCAGAGTGGCCGAATACAGAGATCTGACCTCACGATCTAACAGAGCTTGGCTCTTCACATAGACTCTGCCCGTATGCTGCTCGACATCAAAGTACTGCAGTCTGAAACATAGATACAAACTGTTCAGGGCTGTTGTGTGCATCAGTTTGCTCAGCAGCAGAAAGCAGAAACTGGTCGTATACAGATGAACAGAATTACTGCAGTATGATTCTGGTGTAGACATACATGCTGTCTGGAAGAAGTCTGTAGGTGAGTTTGCCTTGATCCATTGTGTCAGGATCTTCTGCCTGGAAAACAAACAAAGAAAAGTGTGCTCCCATGATTCTCCTCGATAACTCTTATACATGTGAGCTCAAATGATTGAGTACAAATCCAGATTGAACAGACTTACAGTAATGGTCTCCAGAGTTGTCCCAGCAGCGGAGTGCTCTTCTACGCTCAACTTATATGTGTCATTTGCGAAGCTGGGACTGTTGTCATTGGCATCCATTATGTTTATAGTGACTGTGGCAGTAGAGCCGAGATTGGTTTCTTTATCCACAGCAATTACCTGCACCATCACACGTGCACAGGAGACATCAGATATGTACAGAGCTTCAAAAATAACATTGATGACCTTAAGCTATTATCATAAGCTCATGGTCTGTTTTAACTTTCTGTATACCTGAAGGATCATCTGCTGCTTTTTCTCAAAATCCAGATTATGGGGCTCCCTGACAAGGAGCTGAACAATGCTGTCTGACATGGTGAATGAAGGTTCCACGGAAAACACGTCCTTGTCCTCTCCCACCAGGCTCAGCTCGGTGTGGGAAAGCTGTATAATCATAGAGCAGTAAATTGGGCTCAAACAATAATGTTAACGGTTTGACGCGTATTATAAAGCCATCGCAGGGAAAGACTTTCTCACCTTATCCAGATCTCTCACTGTCATGTTGATGGGAATAGACCCCAAGGAGTGTTCCAAGACCTCTCCTGTGAATTCAGTTGCACTTACACAGGAGCTTCCACACTTGTAAAACTCAGGCGTGTTGTCGTTGACGTCAAGGATGTTGATCTGTACAGTTGTTGTGGTGCTGGAATGGGTCCCGTGAACGTTTGTGTTGGACTCAGTGGCCTACAACGGAACAGAAATTAGCAATTTTACTGTCTCAACATGTAAGAGTGGCACCTGGATTTCCACGTGTTACCTTCACAGTCAGGGTTACAGTATCCCCAACGACTTCTCTGTCGATGTTCGATAGGACAGATATCACGCCAGTGTCACGAGAGATTCCGAAAAGACCCTCAACAGTGGAATCTGCAAAACATTGGAAGGAAATAAAAATTCTTATTTCATTTACTTAGAAGTTATTCCTTCTTTTTTTAATTTATATTCATGTATATATAATTAATATATATATTTTTTTTTTATTTGCAGTTCACCTTCAATGCTGTAGATCATAGCGTCATTAATCCCTGTGTCCTGGTCAATAGCAGTCACTTGGGACACTGAAGTACCCTGGCAAAGAAAGAAGGAATAAAAATGGTTTCTGACTCCTACTACAGTGAATCTTTGGGAAAACAAAATCTGTCAAATTTCACTGCATAGTGTGATAAAAGCCATTGCCACTCACCACAGCTGAGTTCTCTTCAATTCTCCCTACATAAGGCGTGCCGATGAACAACGGGTCGAGGTCTGGGACGTCCTTAACCGTAATGAAGGAGAAAACGTTGCTTGATAGGAAAACTACTTCATCAGACGCACAGGAGCCTCCGCCGTCCTGTGGCAGGACAAAAAAAGTCGTTTAGGATTCTATTGCCACAACATGAATTACTGACTAGTAATGTGATTGATTAATATTTTGATAATACTTTTAATGCAAAGTAATAAATGTCATTATAACAAAAAGTCTATTCCGAATTCAGTGAAATTTTAAGAGACAGCTTGTGAAACGCAATAAAGTGATAGCTTATCAAGTAAAAAACAAAAACACTGAAATGTTAACAAAAGAAAAAAGGAAAATTACATCTTCTATTAATCCCACGCAGGTTTCATCGTACAGAAGTTTTCAATTTTGGTAAACAGTATAAATATTTGGTGTAAATAGGACATGACTCTGGCCCTGGCAGAGGCCATGTGCTCTCTGAATGAACGTCTCAAATTGTCATTTTTATCTTTTTCATACTAAGTTAAAGAAAATGTGCATGAGCTCTGAGAAACAAAAAACTGAAACATAGCTGTGAATCTTGCAGTGTCCCTCTCAGTTGACTAATGTGTTTTACTGACATCACTTCATCACAACAGGGATGTGAAGATATATCAGTTCTGACAACTATAGCCGCATTTGGACAGAGCAGTTCTAAGAACGCCGTTCTAAGAACGGTCCTCCTCGAATTTCCTTCTGATAACTGTCCTTCCCCAGCGGAACTGTTTGAGTTTGCATTCGCACATGAGTTGGGACCAGGTCGGGACTGATGCGGCGCAACCGTCTGCGACAGTGACGTGTTACTTTAGCGCCAC
Organism: Odontesthes bonariensis; assembly: GCF_027942865.1. Taxonomy (NCBI): domain Eukaryota; kingdom Metazoa; phylum Chordata; class Actinopteri; order Atheriniformes; family Atherinopsidae; genus Odontesthes; species Odontesthes bonariensis. The sequence goes on along the minus strand of NC_134518.1, from coordinate 14,250,266 downwards.
ACTCAACAACAAAACAAAACCCGCGAAAAGTAAGGAGAGAAGAAAAAAACACCACAAAGAAGCTAATATGGAGAGCGGGGAGGCCACCGTGTTCATGGTGTGCATGATGGTGATATTAATCGTGGACAATGACATCGGGCGTCTAACATCGAGGCTGGAAGAGCTCACAGAGAGAGTCAGGATCGAGCGCAGGCGATACTTCTTCGTTTCATGAAGGAAGGAGAGCAGAGCGCCGCAGACAAAGGAGACGACGTGTAAGTTTAACTTATTAAACACGCGCAGGTTGTGTCCGTGTCCTACGAGTAAACATTTCAGCCATGACAGCATGACAAGGGGCGTAGCTACCAAACACCAAACACCTCCGTCAGATGTGTTCCTATAGAACCCAGAAAAGACCCAGCCTCGGAGAAGGAGCTAAAATGGTTATAGGAACTGAGGGCCATGGTCCCGAGTTCCTGTATGTGCGAATGCGGGAAAAAACAGCCCCGTTCCTTAAAAGGTTATAGGAACTGCCAAAGGTTCCTACAGTGCGAATGTGGCTATAGATTATCATATTGTATGTATTATCATGTTTTTCTTTTAAATGTAAAATTACAGATTCATTTTGTGCGGACATCACACATAAGTCCATTAAATCATATGTCTAAATGACAGGCGTTAGGGCTAAATGTTTTACATATCAGTTTTATTTGGTTGCTTTTTTACAGTCAGTGAAGAGTAAAAAATATATTATGACTACAAACTCTCTAGAAACAAAGTATAACATACACTTGACAGGCAGCATTTAATCTATTTATTTATTTATCCATTCCTATTTTAATTCTTTGACAGTATCATCATGCGTTCTTTTGGCCTGAATAACCATAATGTGAATATCTGATATTGTAAAATCCCTAATAATTTTGTAAACTGCAACATACCAACGATTCCATTTTTTGAAGATAAGAAAAGTTGTGTTACTCTTACATCAATCTATTTCGTGTTAAGGTGCAAGTTGTTCATGTGAATACTCAGAGCAGAGGCAAGTTGCTTGCCTGGTTTGGATCAAACAGAAAGCTAATAAAGATGACAAAATCTGAAAAACAAATCCCATTAAAAGCTCACAAAATTTTTTTCTTAAATTTTTTTGAATCACATTTTAATACTTGTTAATTTTTTTGCGCTTATTTCTAATTTCAAAGGAATTTATTTCTTTAATTGGTCCATCATTGTGCTGCTGCAATACTGCAAGTGTTCACGTTGAGGGGCAAATGAGGGATTACTCTATACTTCTAATCAGAGACACAAATTAATATTTGAATAGATGATTAAGGCACTCTCAGGTTTAAATGCTCAAATTGTTCCTTGATTATCATCTGTATCATGGCAACTTCAATTTATACTCACAGTTGCAGTGATCCTCATTCGATAAAAGGAGCTCAGTGAGGTGTAATTCAGGCTTTTTTTCAATGTAACATAACCAGTTGCTGTGCTGATGTCAAACACTTCAATTCCATTTGCTGGAGTTATCTGGGGGGAAAAAAGACAACAGTGACACTTTTTAACTTATGAAACATCAGAATTTTATTTATGGTTTGGTGTACTGTTGGATTTTACCTCACTAATGCTGTATCGGATAACAGAAGCAACTCCAGTGTCAGCATCTGTGGCTTGCACTCGGTACAGAGATGTGCCTACAGTTGTATTCTAAAAGCCACGAAGAAAGATATCACACTGAAATGTTTCAGTTTAGATCTTATTGAGCCAACTGTCACATTATGATTGGCAAATCCATCTCACAATGACTTGGAGAGCAGGCTTAAGTGAAAAGCTTTACTAGGTTAAAATGATATGTTTGACTTACTTCAGGGATCTCATAGTCATAAGAAGTCTGTTGAAATAGGGGAGGGTTGTCGTTGGTGTCATTCAATATCACGGTTAATTGGTCAAATATCTGAAAGACATGATGCCCTTTATGAATATAATCAATATACATCATTAAATAAATAACTAGCACTAACTTAAGTGTAACTTACAGTATTGACGCCATCACTGACAGTAACTCCAATGTTCATTAGATCCCCAGTCTAGAACAGATGAATTTATTCAACACATAAATACTCACTGAATATGAAACATTTCACACATAAAGGCTCTCCACTTCTACCTCACCATACCTCTCTGTCTAGAGGAGCTCTCACTGATACACGCCCAGTGCTGCTCTCAACGCTGAAGAATGTAGCACCACTCCCAGTGAGTATGAAAGTCAGTGCTTCACCGTCCGGATCTGATGCAAGGATATCAAATGCATGGCTACCTGTGCAAAAGACACCAACACAACATTTGAAAACATTCTCTGAATTTGTTAAAGTATGATAAAGCAAAGCTGCAATGAAGAATAAAATGTTGTTAAAAAATGTAAAGAGCGAATATTTCACACACACACGTACCTTTAGGGGTGTCTTCACACACAAAGTACACTTTTTTGGTGATTGAAGGACTACTGGTGGCTGCAGAAATACAAAGCATATCAATGCTAAATGTTTATTTAAAGAAAAACAGTTTTTAAAAACAGGTGTAAAATAAACTGAATACACACCTTTTGCTAAGAGGAGAAGGCACAATAATATGCTTCCTGTTATTCCCCCCATGTCTGCAAATGGAAGGACAGATGAGTTTAACAAGAACTAGAGAAGTGACCTGTTGTCTAATTGACTTTACTTACAAGCAGGTATTTCATAAAATGATTAATCATTCAAGTCATTAAGCACAAAGTAGGCAGATGGAAATGTAATTCCACCACCAAAGACAGCGCCTAAGGTCCAGAGAAGGTATATTTTCCAATGCCATTTTTCTGTCTGTCTGTCTGTCTGTCTTGAAAAAAGACCATTTTTCATGAAACGTGGAGAAAACAAGGTGGAAAAAAGAACTGGCATTTGCTTCAACAGAGGATGCATTCTATAAGTTCTCTTCTAATTACTTTTGAGGGACAGCAAATGTCATTTGACATAATCAACAGTCATGATGTCGGCTGAAAATTTGCATTATCATGAAATAAAAGTGTAGAAGTTACTGAATGATCCAGGGCAGAAAATCATAGATTGTATAAAAGTAAGCCTCAAAAGTGTTTTAAACTAACAGAAATCAGATTGCATGCATGTCTATGAAAAAAAGAAATCACCTTTCACATGATTTCTTACTCAAGCAAAAATGTATCCTTTGAGTTTTTGTTCACACACATTAGTTTCAGGCCTGTTTAATACAACATGACGTTCATTTAGCAAATTAGGCTCCCATTTTAAATGCGATAGAGGACATGCTTTAGTTAGTGGCTTCCTTGTGTCTGTCGAATTGCTGCAACGGTGACCTGTTAGCCCTGATAGAGGTGTATCCATGGCAAGGTGAATGTTTAAGTAGCATTGAACTTCCGTTTGGATTTTTTAGTTTCATCTGGTCACATACAGCTAATAATTTAGCATTTGCTAATGACATCTAAGGTTCTCTATAGTTGCATTTCCACCGCAGAAACCTTTTACAGGAGCCAGGACCATTTATGGGGTCTTTTCCTTCGACCCCCTCACTATCGACCACTGAAACCAAAAGCTGAAAAGAGTTCTGGGGGGGAATCTGGTTGGAAAGTTGGAAATCTTTTAGTAGGGGCTTGAAGAGCTGAACATTTCTGATTGGTCCAGTACACCCTGCATTTTATTTCCACCTTTATGCCTTAGTCATCTCAGGTTTGATATCCACAATAGCTCATGGAACATAAAATGTCCACTCCCTTATTGGTAGGCTGCTCTGATCCACAGAGCTTTGCTGTCTCAGCGGACAACAGACACAAGCAGTTGTGATAACAAGGATGTGATTCTGCGCAACAAAACGTAATCTCGGATTGTTTAACAACAATTATGCATTATAATGGCACAGATAAAAACTAGGGCTGGGCGAGTTAACTCGTTATTATCGCGCTAACTCTGTAATTATTTAACGCAGATAAATATTTTATCGCGCATTAACGCATTAAGAGAATTTTAATTTAAAAAAATAATAATAATAATTTTTTGGGGCTTTTGTGCCTTTAATGGACAGGAAAGTTCAGAGAGACAGGAAGCAGGGGGCAGAGAGAGGGGGAACGACACTCAGCACAGGGTCATCCGATGCGAGACTCAAACCAGCTGCATGGAGGACTATTAAATAGCCTCTTGTACATGGGGCGCCTGCTCAACCCACTATGCCACGGACCACCCCTGTTTTATTATTTATTTCATTATTGTAAAAGTCTGTTGCTCGCAGGCTTTTATTTTGTAAAAGTCTGTTGCTATCTGCTGCGGAACCGGAAAAGAAAGTAATTGGCGGATCCACCAAACAAAGAGAAGGGTACAGAACTTTTACTCGGCCATTTTCATTTTAAAGTTCTTCCAGACGGCGGAGTCAACAGAACCAAAGTCATCTGTAAACACTGCCAAGTTGAATTGTCTTATCACCGTAGTAGTTCCAGTCTAAAATATCACTTAAAGGCAAAACACACAATTGATACCAGCAAGTCATTCAAGGAAACAGACAGTGGAGCGAGGCTTCTACATAAAAACTACATAAAAATGCTGATGTTAAAAGTGTGTTGGCACAACAAATGTTTTGGCACTTTCATTCATATGGCAGCACATTTAAAATAAAACTAAATGCTAAAAGCTACACACTACTTTTGAATTCAATTTTGGATTTTGCGTACAAATGCGATTAATCGTGATTAATCAGAGAAATCATGTGATTAATTAGATTAAAAATTTGAATCGTTGCCCAGCCCTAATAAAAACAAACAAAACAATTTAAGGACGAAAAAAGATTTATGTTAATACACCTGAAGCGGACCCCCAGTTTAACCGTAGGCTCAGCAAAGAGGTGTGAAGACTCCAAAGAGCTTTGTCAAGGTGAATGAACACACTTCAGCCAACTTAAAGGTGGGGTAGGGGATCTTTTTCTGGAACATTTTTTTACATATTGCTTGAAATAGTCTTCACACCCCCATTGCAACCAATTCATTAAAAGTTTTGACACAAATATGAAAAGTTTTAGTGGCCTCTAGAACGTACAATCTAGGAAAAACACTATCCAATCATACTGTACGGACCGTTAACAATGATTGGATTCTGATGCTGTCTATCAAACTGCAATCTGCTCCTCCCTCCCCCTCCTTCTCCCTGTGCGCGTACCCTGCTCCGTGAACGAATTACCCGTCCAGAAGCTTGGCAGGAAGCTAAACTAGAGCCAGCTTGGCTAGCACCTAGCATTATTAAACGTATAGTTATCATATACTAAATACTAAATTCTAAATACGGCAACGATCGATGCTTGCTGTCAGAACAGCGCTGGTGCACCTTCGTGCTCGTGCGCGTTCATGTAGAGGCGTGCCTTCGGGGGGAAAGTGAAGAAAAGGATGGGACTTTTTACCTGTGTATTTTCAAAATGCAGCTTCGCTGGACTCAAAATCCAGGATCTCCTACCCTACCTTTAATTAGCCTCATCTAGCCTGAACCATAGATCTCAGTGGAAATGCAACAGACCCGGGGTTCTGAGACTGCCAGCTCTCGTCCTCACCTTCACCCTTTTGTCCTAATAAGGAATCTTCAGGCTCCAAAGGAAAAAAAATTAAAATGGTGATGGCCAAAATGCCAACTTCAAGGCTTCACAACGACTGGCCACAAATCAGCAAAATGGCAGCAAGTTGTTCTTTCCCTGATTTATATTGGTTGAAATTTAACAGCAAATTGCACATCTGGCCACACCCAAACATATGACAGGAGCGGGTGAAAACACCTGGAGTTTCGTTTACAGTAAAACCAGGAAACCAGGTCCTAACTCATAAGTACACTGAAAAAGAAGCAGTATCAACAAATCTAAAAGGTGAAGTCATTAATAATACAATATATTATTATTATTTATTAACATAGCATTTTCCAATTAAAACGGCAGAAAACAACCTGTTTTGATTTCAAGAGATTTGTCTGATTTTAAAATGTTATGAGTCTATGTAAATGGCCTCATGGATGTTCGGCATTTGAATTAGTTTTCCATCGTCAAAACCTGGTTTACTGACCAAGAGTTACATTCATGGATGTTATGAAATAGAATTTCTGTTGAAATGATAATGATTATAAGAAGGTTGTCTTTAATGCTGTATCTTCAAAGGACTAGTGATGAAGTTTTTAGAAATTATCCATTTTCTTCAGTACTTTTCAAAGAATAAGAGCTATAATTATCTTTAGATTTCATAAAGCAGGAGATCTTGTACTATGTCAGCTTGAAGGTAATGGCACATGTTGTTCCCCGTATTTAATTCTCTTCAATAACAACACATTTTAGCTTTAGCAATTTTTAACAATATTCGACAGGTCATTGAGTCACTAACATCAAAACATTAACATTTTAAAAAGGGAGATCATCATGAGATTTAGAATTGCGGCTGTCTGACTTACCTGACGACACTGACAGGGAAACTTCTTTGTTCTGATGTCTGGATGAGACCTTTGGCTCTGGTTTTTCCTGGTGATTGTCGTGTCAGGGTTGTAAACATAAATGATTAACATGCAAATAAACGCACAACCAGTAACGCCTCACTTAACCTCCTTCCTGCATCAAGTAATGTTACATGAAAAATAAAAAAAAAGCTCTCACCGATCAGAAAAAGTGAAAATGGTTTTACTTGGCAAAACTCAAGTATCATGCGGCTGCATCGTGGCTGTTTAAGCAGGTGATGATGAGAAACATTTTCCACACAGCCAACTCCTCCCTTCATCATTGACTGGCGCTGTAACTAGAAATAGGAGGAATTGTACCATACTGGGTCACCAGTGCCCATACCAGAACTACAAAAGGCATTTAAACTGCCCTCTTGTTTGAATGGGTGCTTATGTTGCCTCGGCAACAGTAGACTATTTGCTTTCATTGAATAAAACCCAACGTGACCGGAGCTCTTTCTAAAACGTGTCTCATCAGAACCAATCAGTGGGTTGATGTCTCGTTGAAAAACCCCCAGATTCAAGCTTTGATGAGCCCCTCCTCCCCTTTGAGCCTTCCCCTTCTAATTAAGGGGCATCACAAAAAGAATTGTGCTCGCTTGTACCCGCCAGCTTGATTCATAATCAGATGTTTGCCTCCAAACAAAAGCACAGCGCTACAGCTCTTTACAGAGAGAGAAGAATTTGCCAGGAAATGGAGGGTCCAAATTGGGATGGATGTGTAAATATAACATAAAAAAATATATATATACTGGGGAAAAAAATATGTAAAAGAAAAATATTTAGATCGTGGCAGCACAAAAAGAAGCATTTTTAAGCATAGTTTAAACAAAGTTGCCACCTAAAACAATATACAATATACACAGGTCATCACTGGAGACAATGCAATGCAGACAGGCTGATGATATCATGTATACCATGGTCAACAATTCAATCAAAAGCACACAACACATTGTAGGCTACAGTTGAGGCTATGTGAAGTGCCTGTAGCTTTGCAAGTGTATGGTTCATATACTAAACTAAGGTAAAATTCAGGCCCAGTCATGGTAGCAGAGAAAAATGTCAGTCGCCCACAGTTAGAAATGTGAGCTTCTGAACTACACTGGCAGCTGATGTAATGGCTGTTGAGACATTTTGCACAGAGTGACAAATAGAATCGCATTGTGATTCCAAGCAATGTTTAATGACAGTCTAACTTCATTTTAATAGATATTCCAATTGATCTTTTAATTACTACCAGGCAAACAGTAAAGCTGAGTCTGATGGAATTGCAGAATGACTAGACCTAAGGGATTGCCGAAGTGCATGTCTGATCCAAAATTTAGAATAAGATTAAGATTAAGATTAAGATCAGATTTATTGTCATGCATACACACGAAATTTGTCCTCCGCTTTTAACCCATCCAGGTTGGCACCTGTTTGACACACACATGCACATGCACAAGGTCACACACTCAGAGACAGATGCCAACCTGGAGCGGTGGGCAGCCATGAAGCGCCCGGGGAGCATGGGGGGTACGGTGCCTTGCTCAAGGGCACCTCAGCCGTGACAAGGAGGTGGACTGACACCCCTCCAGCTATCAGTTCCACCAGTCTTTTTTTTGAGTGGCGAGAGTGGGAATCGAACAGCCAACCTTCTGGTTATTGGACGACCAACTCTAACCACTAAGACTAATCCATCTAACAGCTATCAGAGAATTTCACACATAGCCACACTAATCTTGTGTGAGAGGAAGTCAGGACATTATTAGCAGGCTGAATCTCAGCAATGCAATCCAAGAGATATACCTGTGTATAGAATCTGGATTAACATGCTGATTTGCTAAATGAAGAATAATGAGTCAGGAGTTTGTTTGGAAAATTTGTCTTTGTGCTCATTTATACTTTTCATTATGGGGAGTGTGCGTTTGATAAGGTAATCATTCTGAATTTTGTACGTATTAAAAATACTTAATAAACAGAGGGTGTGTGTGGGAAAACACACAAATGGAAAGCATACAATAACTCAGTCTAGTTCCTGACAACAGATAATTGGCTCTTCCGATCTTATCCAGTTAGACTTTGGTTTATGGCTACAGTACTAAGTGCAGCACTGCCACTCCTGATCCAGCAGTACAAATATATCTATGGGTGGAAACATAATATAACCCTCCCTACGCAATGCCAGTAACCAGAAAGTTGAAATATAAATGATAAAAGTTGATGATAAAAATTTTACTTTAGTGGCAATTTGATGTCAGGGTCAATCATGACGCCGGAGATCCACATGGACAAGATTATAAGCCCTGATAAGTTAAATAAGCACAAACCAGCTCATAACATGTTTAAATTAATATGTGTTTATTGAAATGCTAAAATACTAAGAGATAACCACAAAGTGGTGATAGTTAATATCAATTATAAAAAATCCAGGAATCTATCCATTCCTCTGCATTTATATTTAACAACCTTCCATTCTGGGTGTATGGGCCTGTAATATCCAAACTTAAATAGCCTTTTTTATAAAACGTACCTAGAGGAGGGATGGCACTAACAAACAACACAATTAACGCACTCCAGTGTGTTTTGCTCACTTCCTTTGTCCTTCTGCCACCTTTTTGGATGGTAATTGTGCCATTTTTTCTAATCATACAATTTCTTATGATTTCTTATTATTTTTTAATGGAATCTTACTTTTTATTTTCATTTAATCCATATTCATGTACATTTCTTTATTTTGATTTATGTTATATTTCTACTTTACCTTTTATTTTGATTTCTTTAAAATCTTAAGATTTCAATGTGGAAACAAACAAACATTACCAGGTGTTACAATTTTGGTAAGTAATTAGGTAGGTAGATATTAATGATTAATGATTAATGGAAATTATTGTTGTTGTGGTGTTATAAAATAACACCACATTATAAAGTACACCATGTTAAAAGTGAACCAAAATGCAGAAGCAGTGTGTGAAAAACTAAGTCCACCCCATGGCTCTATAGCTTGTAAAGCCAGCTTTAGCAGCTTGAAACTTGAAGTATTCGTTTTCTGTATAGGGTCATCAGTCTCTCACAACGACACAGAGAATTTTTGACTCACTTGTTGCCATAGTTCATTGAGGTTTGCAGGCATTTTTTTCATGTACAGATTTGTCAAAGTCCCAGCACAGCATTTCAGTCAAACAGAGGTTTAGACTTCAACACCTTGATTCTTTTCCTTTTCAGCCATTTCTGTTGCACGTTTGCTGCTGTGTTTGGGATCATCATCGTCGTGGCCCAGTTTAAGCAAAGCTTTAGCTGTCAGACAGATGGTCTCACGTTTAACTCTGGTAAAACTTTGGTATACAGAGGATTTCATGGTCGACTCAATCACTGCAAAGTGTCTGTCCGAGGGATAAGGCTCCAGAGGTCGTGTGTTTTGGTCAGACAAAGCTCTACTGCAGAGTTCTTTTCAGAGATAGGAGGCTTTCTCCTGCAGCCATTCCTAACAAGCTATAGTGTTCAGTCTTTTACTAATTCTACTGCTATGAACTTTAACTTCTAAAGTGTTAATTGAGGCTTGAAGAGTTAAAAGAGAGTTGCAGTTTTGTTTTGTTTTTCCCTCCCCTCAAAGTATTACACAATCTGTGCACTCCAGAGAAGATTAACAACCATCTTATAATATTCATCTATAAACATTATATATTTCTCTGTAGAATGATGGATGTATGGATGGCCAAGGTTAATGTCCTGCTATACTTTGCTCAGCTGTGTTATTTTTAACCCCACTTAATTCATTTGACAGTATTTGAAGAAGCGTGCCATTAATATACTAAAAAAAAAACGCTGCTACAGAAGGTCATCTATACAAGCCCGCTTCCGATGACAATATTCTCTATCTTTACTCAAAGTCCCGCTTTCAATGGGCGAACCTTGAACTTTTTACTCAGACAGGCACACTCCCCCCGGTCCATTACGGTAAAAATGGCTGCGCGGCGTGTGCGCCCTGCTCTTGCAATACGCAGAAATGGGGGTGTAACAGGGAACTGCAGAGGACCAAAACATCCGCAGAGCTCGATAATCACTTCCCAAAAGAAAATGGGGCTTTGACGTAAATATTCTCCGAGGTTGCGAAGCCGGGATTCAGCACGATACATTAACAGCGTGTGTTGATAATGCGAGACTCTCATGAATGAGCACCTTTTATTCCCCCCAGCAGTGGTGAAATCCACGGAATGTTCCACACGGGAACAGCTGACCACAGGATGCCGCACTTAGCCTAACGAGATGTGAAGATTACAAGGAAAATAGCGGTGATCAGATGGTTGCACGTTAACAATCAGGTAACGGCACTCCTCGAGTTGTGGCGTTTCTCTCGGCTGAATTCCGAAAAGTTGCGGAGCGTTTTCAAGGGAGGTGGTTCGACTGCTTATTAGGGCTGTCATCTTGCTTAGCCTACAGCCCCTCCTTGTTTTGCTGCTACCGAGAGCGATGTTGTAATGTTTACATTTAGTCTATGTTGCATACGGATGCCTCCTCTCCTTCGTCCGTTTTCTTAGAGACGCACAAGTCTGGCGCCTCCAGAACACCATGATATGCTACGATACGATAAAGTATAGACATCCAAATCACACGATACTATTTATTAGCAGTTATTAGGGATTTTGGGCCTGATACACAAGGCCCAATTAAGCTGGATGGTGGTTAAAGTGAAGCTTCGTGGAAAGTAGCTGCTCTCGTAGCTTGACAGAAATTCTAGAGGCAAGTTATCTCATGACGGATGAGAGGTTTTTCCTGACTTCATCATGGAAAGGCAATATTACATAACCAGCTGGGAATAGGGAATAGGAGAATACTGTGGCCTCCGTTGAGATTAAACACAGACTGGGAGCAACAGTATAGAGTTGGACATCAAAAGTTGGTCCACCAAATGGAATCACGTCCATGTGCATGGTTCAGTGGGCTGAATGTAAATAATTCAAAGGCTGTTTTTTTTTTTCTATTTAGTGAGGCGAACTGTCAAAAGCAAGACCAGGTTGCAGGTGAATTTGATGCCAAGATGATTGAATATCAGTAAGGGATCCTCTAGAAGTAAGAGTCTGACTTGTGGAAGTGATCATTTTCAAACATTTGACTGTCAGCTGTCAGTGGTGGAATAAGTAAGAGTAAAGTCGTCTTTACGAGCAATACAAGTAGCCTATCAGAACAAAGTCAGGTAGGCTATACTGCTATAGTACTATAGGTACAATGGATTTTAATGGCTGATGCCTGGATGTCTACTTTGTATGTAAAGATTTCAGCTTTGGTGGACTACAGCAAAAATTACTACTATTTTTCGGGACTTTTAAATTAGCCTATTCTCGAAAAAAATGCATTATAGGCCTATTTCATAGGTTACATTTGAAAAAAAAAGAGTTGGTCAAAATGATGCTTAACTGCGGTAATTAATTTAATGGAGCTACATAGTTGCAATACAGGACTTATAGGTGACCTCTCAACCTCCCATTGAGCTTCTTGTTTATAAGATGCTTAGGCTACAGCAGGATCTGCTTGTTTTGATACTTTGTAGCCATGACTGTCTGGACGTCTGCTGTCTGTGTTTGCTGCGCGCTGATTGGTCTCTCGCTTAAAGAGGCGTGGTTTTGTCATAACAATGCTTTTTCAAGGAACAGACACGCGCCAAGGAATGTTTCCTGTCGTTAGTTAACCAATGTTACCTTTGCTTAGCGTTTAACGGTATTTTTTTTGCTCAGGTAGCCGCTGTTGGTAACGGACGGGCCTTTTGGCAGTTAATGGAGAAAACGTATCCCTTATGCAGCAGTTGAGAGCGTGCGCTAGCTGGCTAAAGTTAGCAAGCTAATACCGCCTATGTAAGGAACATTGTCAAAAAAAATTGGAGGAAACGGCAATCTATTGCTTGCCCATTAACTTCTTCTTTTTTTTTTTTTTTTTTGAAGATATTGGTCGGTTAGCGACAGTTGCATACGAGGATAACTTGATGGGACACGACATATCGGAATCTAAAACACCTGCTATCCTTTTCTATCATCGAGCAAGCAAACTAGCTAATAAAGTAAGATGTTGGCTGTGCTGTTCTCCAACTTATGGCTAAAGGTTTTCATAGATGGGCTCTGCCTGTGGAATAATGCATTACATGATTAGATGCGCAGTGATAAATGTGCATACGTCCTCGCCATGTATTAGCATGTTGGTCATCTGCTGCCGGAGAGTCCTGCTATGTCGGACAAAGCGTTAGCCTAGCTAGGCTAAAGTTAGCTGTTCTCCTTCAACAGGGGACATTACATTTTCACCAGTTATAAAGGCCGTAAGCTTGACCCGACGTTATTGTTTCCCCATCTTATCGACGATGTATTGAAGGCTTTTCTTATTACTTGCAAGAAATAGTTTAATAATGCAGTGGCCCTCTAATCTGTATGGTAGCGAGCGTCCTGCTTCCCTACCACATCTTTTGTTGTTGCTTTGTCTCATGAGCACATGGCTTACTATGTTTTTGCTCAGGCAGGCTATAGCGACCTCTATTATGTTACGTTCCATACGTTTACTTTAACATCTGTAAATTAACTGTCTTCAAATTTAAAAAGAAAGAAAAAGATTGAAGTTTGCAAATTAAACATTTGAGCAAAATTAAGTGTACAGTTGCTTCACAAATCCCTCAAAACAGTCATTAGTTATTTGTGTCTCCAATCGAAGTGGTAAATGTTGACTTCGTTCAGCTTTTAATTTGACATGAAATTAACTTGCCTGTCTTTTCCCTCAATTGCTAAGGGATATTTGTTTCCTTATTTTTGCTATACTGTGTTTCCTCTTACACCAAACACTGTAACACAGAGCAGAATTTGTTAATCTGTTGGTGTTTTCACAGGGTTAAGACAATCAGAGGCGATATACAAGTGCCTCCACCGTACGGTTTCCTTTCCCGGAGTGTGACTCGTCTGCACGACGTCACCAATGCGACCATGGGAAATAGCAGTAAATAGGCTGCCACCAACAGCCCCCTTAAACCCGAGGAGGTTCCTTGGAGAGCCGTGCAACGCTCCAGTGCATCTCAGGAGAAGGTAAAGTCTCTGCATGCAACTCTTCTTTGTAGAAAATGAGCTTCAGTCAATATGCAGCAGTCTTGGTTCTCTCAAATTTGTTGAATCCTCACACAGTTGTGCATTTGGCTGCCTGTAAACAGAAGAAATTCATTGAGCCTGCACCATCTTCATTCAGGTGGTGCATCTATAGTAGGTGGTGACTGCACATAATTTAACCAGCCCATCAGCTAGTTCTTATAATGGATACCCCGCTGTTGTTATGGTTATAACTCAGAATGCATAAAACAACTTAAATGCCAAACACAATGTCTATTTCTTGAGCACAAACATTGTGCACACACAGACACGGGCTGTAAATCTGGTAAAGAAAAAAACAAAGCAAACAAATAATTAAAATTCACTTCTAATTATGACCCCATTGTCTTACCCAGAGGATTAAACGGTACTAAACCAAAGAACATAGAATAAGAACTAAGGATCCACCTTACCTAAACTGCCCCCTATGAAGGTGAAAAGATCAGAGTGAGTGGAACTCAGTGCAGTCCTCAAATAGTGCCATCAGGTTAGCTTAATCAGGGAAATGAGCATGTGACAGGGCCAGGATGACAGGGCCAATAAGAAAGGAGAGGTGAGGTGGGGTTAGGAAAGGCAAAGGAAAAAAGGAATTGAAATGAGAATCAGCTAAAACTTTGCCGCATAAGTCCTGAGGCGCTAGCGGCATGTACACACATCGTGACGATGTGTTACAAAGACAACACGGTTCTGTTGATGCAGAGCAACAAAGCATTTGTAAATGGATAAATACATTTACCAAATCTGATTAACATGTTGCATTCCAGGCTGTGAATTAACCAGAGGATCATTTTTGTTATCAATATTTTATTCTTTCTGGTACATTTGTCTTGTAAATGATTAATGACACTATAAATATCAATCATTCTGAGAGAGCCACGCCATTTTTAAGTGGTGCCGTTTCTTGCTAGCAAACCCCCCCCATTCAACAGCGATCGTAAAACATCATAACAACAATAGACTGACAGATGTTATTGAATTAATGAATTATTATTGCTTTGAAATGCTAAACTTGACACAACCACTACCACTTATGCTTATTGAAGTATGAATGTTTGGGCAACACCATTATTTATTTGATCGCACAATCTTTGCAGATTCCTCCAAAGCTCATAAATACTGACAAATTCATATTGGCTTATTTCTGAAAGCTCTCAACAGTTGGCAGCTTCAAAGAATACACCAATGTAATTAAGAAGTTATTTTAAGGTTAGCAACTCACTATCTGTTTCTGCTGTTTTTATAGATGCTGTATTGACCAGCCTGTGGCCTTTAACAGTGTGTTTTTTTTTGTTGTTGTTGTTTTTTTCCCTGCACGACCTCAAAGCCCGCCTGTGAGACGCCAGTGGGGGAGACGAGACAGACCTGTACTGCAGACTTCTCCGGTCCAGGATGAGAACTTCCATCATCTCCTCTTCTCCCAACATCACCAACAGGTTCCTTTAGATGAGTCCAGACAGTACAGCCACACCAGCACAGCACCACGGATGCTTCACCCTGCTGCTCACCTGCCCCAGCAGAACCCCATCATGGTGGATCTACACGATCAGGTAACAGGACACCCATAAGGTGTTCTATTAAATGTGGTTTGCGGTCTTGTCCGATCTAATTGATTTGGTAACAATATACAAGTTTAATTCCATTTTGTGTAGTAGTGTGCTGATTTGTTTTTAGGAGACAAGCTTCTGCTTTAGGTAGAATGTGGAATCACCTCATGTCCCCCCACCTCTTTCCTTGAAAGATGCACCAGGGATCAGTTCCGATATCGTACACTGTTACGACGGTGACGACCCATGGATTTCCCATCCACACCGGGCAGCCCCTTCCAGGGTGCAACACTCAGCAGCTCCCAGCATGCTCGGTAATGTTCAGCGGACAGCTCTCTCTGCTCTGCTGCCTTCCTCCTCCTGTGAGTTTGAAAAGGAAGAGCTTAAATGTCAGTGGAATCCATGTAGCACACCATACCAGCCATGCAATCTGTCACTGTTCAGTAATTTAGACTCCATATTTGCAAAGTAATTAGCACCAGTTAAGCAACATGCAGTTGATTCTTTTTTTTCTTTCCTGTTTTCATATGGAAATACACAAGTAAAATTTGGTGTTTGATAGTTATTTTCTGATTGTTGTGGCAGTTCTGTCAGTGGTGTTTTATGCAATGCATTGCTTCGGTTCACACCTTGCTCTCATTGTAGTCGCTTCATTGTGAATGTTAGGTGAAAAATTGCTTTTGTTTGGTAGAGGCTTCTTCAACTTTTTGTATTTACTTTAATATGTCTGTTCTTGTGTTGCTCTCTTTTCTCCTCAGCTTATACAGGCATGTACCATGCAGCATATACCCGTGTCTTATCAAGCCTTTCCACCCCTGATCTCCAGCGAACATTTTGTATTGCACCCAACCCCATCTGTACCCCCCCACCAGCCGCCGCACCTTACTCCTTTGAGCCAGTTTGTCCCTTTACAGCCTCAGCACCCACGCATGGTGAGTGGTCGGCTTTATATAGTTCTGTCATTTAAAAAAAAAACAGAGCAGACTTGTTGGCCAGCTTGCAAACATTTGTGGAGTCTTTACTGCAAACTTTTCTTCTTCCTGCCAGCCTCTACAGAGGGTAGAGAATGAAGTTGACCTTAGAGGGGACCAGCACCCATTAGGCACCTTCTCCTACCCTCCCTCTCATCACCCACCAGCGCTGCCTCCGTCACTGCCCCTACAGTATCTTCCTCAAGAGCCTTTACATCAGGATCTTCCCTTCGGAGTGGTGAGAAGGCCTTTCAGACATTTTCAGACTTGTGTTGCCAAGTGGAAATTGACAAACATCAAAAGACATTAAAAAAAAAAATTCTTAGCTTGAACTATTTCAAACCCATTGAGTGACACACATTCCCAGCTGGAGAATGTCCATTCATATTCTCATAGTGCTGGCCTGTCAGCAGCTCCACTGGAGCAGTCTGGGCCTAAATAACTTGCTCAAAGGCACTACAGCAGCTGTATGTAACCAGAGGGTAAAATTGAATAGATTTGTTTTCTCTGTAAATATCTTCACCTGTCACTATCTGATTCCCAGTTTACAATTTAGCAATCGCTTTAATCAGTAATTTGACTATGTTTTGAGTGCTTTGTATCTGCATGTACTTCAATCTGTTTTGGAAGGATAAAAACCAGTGATGTATTCATAAACCTACGCAAATATGTAAAGTACAAGATGGACGGTGACAGAAAGAAACAAAAGAGCTGTTGGTGCTCCCAAACCAAACATATGAGAGCACTTCATCAAAGAGTGTCCAAGCAACTTATTGACAAAAAACATTAATAGCACAGGAGTGCTATTTGAATAAAATGGGGGTTGAAGGTGCCTTGCTAGTTGAATACAGTTTCTCTGCATGGTTACCTTCAACGGTAAACATTGGCAGATGTTTGGGATCGGTGTTTGCGCCCTTTTCTTGACAACTCACACACCTCATTGGAGCCTTGTAGAAAAATGTGACTTTAGCGGCCGTTATTGGACGTTGAGATGAACACCATCTCCAAGTGGGAAACCGGTCGCAGCTGCAGCTCAAATATTGTGCAAAAGCAGCTTTAGACATACTTCTTGTGAATGTAAATAAACTAATCCTTACTCGCTAAAACATTAACGACGTTAATATGATAACAGTAACATTTCCTAGTATCATCATTACATATTATGCATGTGCTGTTACCGCTACCCTGCGAACAGTGGATCGAATGGACTTCACTTTCAACGATGGCACAAGTTGCATCATGCAGTTGGTCTGAAAAATGTGTTACTTTGCTGTAAAAAAAATAAAAATAAAAAATGCTCTCATTTGTACTGTGTGTACCAGGATTAGCTTTCTGTAGTGTTACAAAGTGAATTAGAAGGCAACTGGTAATCGGAGGTTTAGGTCTTTTACATAAGTCAATTGATCCGTTTGTTTTTTTTTTCTCTCTCTTTTCATTTTCTCTCCAGCCATATCCCAACGTGCTGCCTCGGCGAGTGAACGGACAGAGATATCGGTTGCAGCAGCCACTGCCCCCTCCTCCTCCCCCTCCATCTTACTACCCAGGCTTCCTCCCTTACTTCCTGTGAGCATTTTCTTGAAAAGCAAACCCTATTTGTGAAGTATAGAGAAAGGGCAGCTACGTCATGGCGCATTGTATTCTGGGTATCGGTTGCCTCGCAGCACACAGGAATAGGAAGCAAATCAGTTTACTTTGGAAAAAAAAAATTAAATTAACAGGCTTGTTCAATGCAAGTAGAAACAGCAGTCATGAGATCCTCCCTGCCTGCTGAACGCAAATGTTGGCAATACTTTCATACCCAATTGGTTACTCATAGTTAGGGTGAGTTATGGTCCAGCGTTGTGCTGTTGTTGGTCAAAACTCTGCTGAATACTTTCACCCTGTGTACATGCTGCAATTTTGCGTGACTCCAGATGGCCTTGGCTGTCAAGACAGCAACAACTCGAAAACAAAACTGGACATTTATTTGCATTTTTGGTTAATTTTTGTTGATTAGATGTTTCATCTATTTTCTTCTTATTATTCCACTATTCCTGCTTTATATACTGCTTTGGTGTCTTGGAGGTCCACAATGACTTCAGCTACGTCCCACTTACTTTAGCAGTCTCAACCCTGTTGCTATTTACTTGACTGTAAAATGTCTGATAAGTCATTGGCTGTTATACTCTGAGTGCCACCCTGGTGTTGGTTATGTGATGTTAGACAGGCCTTTCCTTCTCTTCACTATTGAATGTAGTCTCCACTTATTTCTGATATGTCACTTGCTGACATAGTGGAGCTGATTGACTCAGTGTGTGCTCGTCTGATGATGCCTCTCTTTTTGCTCAGGTCAATGCTTCCTGTGCCTCCAGCAGTGGGCCCAGCCATCAGCCTAGACCTGGATGTGGATGATGTGGAAATGGAGAACTATGAAGTAAGTTACATGGTGGAAAAACACATTAGACAACTCGAAATATCTATTTTTCTGCTTTTATTTTTCTAAACTATCTTGGGTTGTTTACACCTGGCATTTACATGCATCACTGCACACTTTGCATTAAATATGCGTCTCTGGAAGTGTGTCAACTGACCACTTGAGACATCTTTCTTAGTTCACTATTCAAATCAACACATAGGCTACATCGCACAGGGCAATCTGTGGGCAACAAACAGGATGGGTGGGTCTGTTAACAGCTCCGCACAACTTTTTTCAGAGACCTTAGTGTTTTTTCAGAGGCCTTATTTTTATGTATTTTTAATGCTTCTTCCACTCCCCGCTGCAATGCTTTTATTTTATGTAAAGCACTTTGAATTGTTTTGTACATGAAATGTGCTATACAAATAAATTTGACTTGACTAGACGATTGTCGATTCTGACATTAATCTGACACCTGAGACGCATAAATGTCAATGATAATGCAATCACCATACTTGGAAGATGTTAATTCAGCTTTTTGATTTAGAAAAGCTTTTTTTGTTGTTTTTTTTTCTTTTTACATACCTTGTCGGATGCAAATAAACCCTTTGTTGAGTCTTCAGTTCAGCCATCTTGTAAGATTGAAAGGGGAACACGCACACTCTCAGTTCTTTAAATGAGGCGAGGAATCCTGAAACTAAATGACTCCCGATGTCTCACATTATTCATTCTGTTGTCTTAGATTAAATGTTCCAGCACTGAAGATCCTTATCTCTTCTCTCTCAAGGCATTACTGAATTTGGCAGAGAGGTTGGGTGAAGCGAAACCACGTGGACTCACGAAGGCAGATATAGAGCAACTTCCGTCCTACAGATTCAACTCAGAGAATCATCTATCTGAACAAACGCTGTAAGCCTCTGCTCACTCTGAACAGAACTTCAAGCATATTCCTTGCTACCACGATAGATGATGGTCTACATTATGGTAACTCTTTCCTCCCCGCAGGTGTGTTGTGTGCTTTAGTGACTTTGAGTGTAGGCAGCTACTTCGGGTATTACCTTGTAACCACGAATTTCACGCCAAGTGTGTGGATAAATGGTTAAAGGTAAGTTGATACCAGTTTTGTTAAATGAACTTTTCAGGCAGTTTTGTTGTTTGATACGAGCGTGAATAGTGTTTTGCGTTTTTTTTTTTTTTTTTTTTTTTTTTTTTTTTTGCACTCACTGTTGTTTCAACTTGACTTCCAGACCAATCGCACTTGTCCCATCTGCCGAGCTGATGCCTCGGACGTACACCGAGAAGTGGAGTGAGAACATTCTCTGAGTGCTGAACTGGAAAGCTGCACACGCCAGAGTCTGTCTTGAAGCTGGAGACTCCTGCCACCTAACCCGCGTCCTCCAGTAAATATAGCTTAACAGCCCACCACTCCCGCCCCACCCACAACAATAAGCAATCCAGGATCGCTTCTGGAGCGTGTTGTACCTCTGCTGTGCTTCATTGTCCGAGTCTCATGAAACCCACTGCCTACTGCAGCCTACAGCCAGAGTTCTGGGATCGCCAGCCAGTTCTATCTCTGCCCCCTTGTTGCAGATTCCAAAGATTTTCCCTACAATGCATTGTTTGCTGCTTTTGTTTACAGGGTTTCGTTTATATTTAGTGGATTTGGTTGTGGTGTTCACAAAAGTGTGGGAGTCCTGCTTTGGAGATGAGTCGGAAGCCTGGAGGATGTTAGGCTGAACACTTTGTGCAATTAGCAGAAAAATAAATAGGAGTACTTCAACGTGGGTATCTGTGTTTGGAGGCGACGCCTAACCATCATAGATGCATGTTTGTGTTGGTGTTTGGCAAAGTGACTTGTTAATAATGTATGTTCTGCAATAATGTATCAGTCCTTTTTAACAATTTTACCCCTTATTTGTTTTCAACTTTGCCAATGCTATTGTGAGAGCATGACTTGCGACGGTTACATGCAGATTCTGTTAAGCCTGAGGTTATGGACCGCAAGTGATGGGACATGCAGCTGCAGGGTGTCTTCTATCCCTGATAATCCACTCTGGAACACAGATCTGTACAACAGCAGTCATGGATTAATGGACTGCATCTTTTTGAGGTCATCTGGCATAACTGCACAAGTGCTACATCCACCCTCCACGTCAGCATTGTTCCTCTGGCAAGTGTGTGCGCGCTCGCACGTGTGTGCATATTGTGTATGTTTGTCCTGTTCACAGAGCCGATGCATTGTGTAACTACTGGATACAGGGCAGCATGCTAGGATTTGCATGAACTGTTGATTCAGACTAGCAATATTTTAATCAAGCATTGCCACCAAAATTATCCAATTTTATGGAAAGAAAAAAAAAAAAAAGAGACAAAGAAGCATACTAAAAAAACTGCTTGCTCACTCAGAAAGCGCCACGAGGGAAGACTAGCATGTGGTTACACCCTGACTGTGTTTAAGAGCGGGAGACCTCGTCTGAAGGCCTGTGCAGAAAGCAATATGTGCAGCGAGTGGTGAGTTTTAAATGAACATTTTCTTCCCCTTTTAGGAAGACTTTGGGCTTTTTATTTCTTTGTTCGCGAGCCAAATCCAATATACACATATAGCCTACTGTTAACGATTTCAGATCTGCCTTTTTATGACCTTGACAAGCACAAACCTATTACTAATCCCGAGAATACTTTGTCATTTTCACTTATTTTAAGTTTTTTCTCCTTTTTTTTTTTTTTTTAAAGGTTTATTTATGGGTTTTATCCTTGAGAGAAAAAAAATCTTTTGACAGAAACGGTAGGAGCACTAACAACGTTTGTGTAAGGTATGTGTTATAATCTGGTAACTTGGTCAGGTCATTGTCTTAGGCCATTGGTAATGGTGTTGTAAAAGAGCAACTATGTATAGCTTCAGTGTGAATGCTTTTTCGATAAATGTTTGAAGACAGAAGAATGTTGAAACCCCTTTTAGAAGTCACTGGTGACGCTCGACATTACACCGGCTGTTTGTATTCCACTGAGATCAGATCAGGCTTCAAATGACACAGAGCTGGGGTGTTCTGTAGTGTAGAAACACTGTAAGACTTCAAGTCCCCTGCCTGTGTTAACACTAGAAAAACAGGATATTTTTGGGGGTGGTAGAAGAAAGAGCAACACATGAACTTTTGCTTTGGATTCACTCTTGTCTCTTGACTGCCCCAAGTAAGCACTAACAGGCAGTTGTAACCTTTGCTTTGATGTGTAAAGGGATCTTGCCTTTTTCTTTATTTTGGTTCCTTAAGTGAATGTGAGTCGTTGACGTGTGCCACCTTCAAGCGAGAAAAAAAAAAGCCATTTAATGAGTTAAACCCACAGCTTTGAGAATTAACCTATGTGTACATATCTAATCGCTGGCATATATTGTAAGTTTAAAAAAAAAAATAATAATAATAAAAATAAAAAAAATCACTCAGGGCCTCTCGGTATATAAAAATAAAGGAGAACAGTCCATTTTCATATGAAAAGGATGCCATGAAAAGAATATAACTGAATTTAGTTTGGTCCTTTTCCTTAGACCATAAATAATTTAATGTAATCAATTATAATATTCAGTTTTGTCTTCAGTAGTAGGTATTACACCATTTAAAGACAGGCATGCGAGAAAAAAAAAAAGATCAGTAAATACGTTAACAATATTCACTGAAAAGAAGCAAATGTACACTGCAACTTATTCCAAGTGTAGAATTCAGACCTGTTTGACTTTTGTTCTTGTACTCAAACCACATGTTCAGACATAGCGGTTGTGATCCCATCTCTAAATGTGCCGCGACGCGCACTATTCTACCTAATTCACTCCTAAATCAACTACCGACGTGTTTGCATGATTTAGAAAAAGAGGGGGACGACTTGAAAAAAAATAATAAAAACCAATGAGAAAAAAAAAAAAGGAAAACAAGCGTGTTATAGTGGAGGATAGGATATCTCAACATCTGGTGGGGACCTATTTAATGGTGCACAATATGCATGCTCGTCAACCAGATCCCAACTGATTTTTAGCTCTAGTTGGCTTTGGGTTCTGGGAGTTTGGATCTTAACGCTCAGCTGATAACTGCCATGCATTGTACTGCACACATTTGTAATAGAACTGAATGACTACAAGATTTTATTGCGCTAACTTAATTTTATAGAAGGGAAGGAGTTTAAAAAAAAAAATTTAAAAAAAAAAGAGGGGGAGAAAAAAAATAAACTGGCCTTGAGTCCAGAAATTCTTACATACATTGTTACTGTTATTGCCCAAACGACTGAAAAACGACATGCTCTGAACTACTTTAGTCTATCAAAAGCCATAGTGAAAAGGTGCTAGATGTTCTGCTTTTAGGTATGAAAAGTCACTCGCGTGAATGCAATAGTTTGTCATGGATCCCACGTATTCTTAAAGCATGTTATACCAATACCCCTGAACAATGTCAGTGAAAACCAATATAGTTTAAGGGATTTTAAGGAATATATAAAAAAAAAAAAGTTAAAAAAAGAAGACTAAAAGTGTTGTCATACTTATTTCAGTGTGGTACTGTACCTGCCTATCAGGCTCTCTTGCTCTGTGTATCAATATCTTAAAATGTATTGTTCACATATTGAAACCTTAATTCATGTTACTGTTAGCACTATTCTTTTTTTTTTTTTTTTTTTTTTTTTCGGAATAAATATTTAATTGATAATATCTAGCAACCCTACGACATAAAAAGAACCTCCCATTAAGGCCTAGGTAATGAGCTCATTTTTAACACCCTGAGAATAGAGTCTTGTAGTCTTTCTGTTAAAGAGTTATTGAATAATCTCACAGCTTGTGTGGTGCAAAGATGTTTTCCAATAAGCAGCTAAAGTTTATTTAGGAATTTGTGATTGATTGCTCCGTAGATGCCATTTATTGTTTACCAATGATTTTATTGCTGTGGTGGGATAGTGGTTTACTGTTCTTACTCTCCTCGGCCTTCAGGGGTCTTTGCCTGAAAACCAGACTACCCACCCACCAACAGAGCCAGGGGCATGTGTTCTGTGTTAGGCAGATATTTTTGCTTTGGTACTTGCACATTTACAGTTACCTCATTTTTTTTCCCATGTTTGTATTGGGGAGGTGGGGGGGCGGGCAAGGGAGGGGGGAGGGGGGCGGGGGGAGAAAACGACTAATATATATTATATATAGGAAATGTTTCTTATTAATGTTATAATTTTTCATTCCATTGGAATCATTGTTTGTAGCATTTAACACAACTAGTTAGTGTATTATATATACATCTGTATACTGTTTGAAATTTTTAAGATTTGTACTTTTTTTAAATGAAAGTTGCTAGTTATGCTTTACCAAGTAGTGCAATCATATATTTTTTTTTTCTTTTTTTTTTTTTTTTTTTAATTGTTGTGGCTGATTTTGAGAGGGTTGTTCACTAATAAATGTATGATGTATACCAGTATCGCACTCGTCTCGTTTGATTTGCATCTGAGAGGTTCAAATCTGGCATTGTAACAATTGACTTAAAAAAAAAAACTGAATAAAAAGGGTTTATTCAGCTTCAACACTGCCCTCCCCATTCCACTCATCCCCTCTTTATTCACCATGCCCCTGCACACCTAACAGCCTTCTGGTCCCCACATGCAAGTGCTGTACAGTCCCATTAAATCCAGATTTTTAAAACGTTTTTAATTTATAGTTGGAAAATTACATCTTTACATGAGCCCATTCAGATGTTACAGGCAAAACAGGCATCTATGAGTAACCACAGGCACACTATGGGCAGACTTGTACTATACTAGATAAAAGCCACATGTAAAAGCTGTGGCCTCTTGTTAAATATTGTGTGTTTGAACTTCATGAGCTTGAGGCAGTCTGCTTTACATAGTAACAAATCTGCATTTGGTCATTTTTTTCTTATGACACACGAGTCAAAAATAAAACAATAGGCAAAGGTAAATTTGGAGGTTTTAAATATTAAACTTATGTACAGGTAATGGCTCACTGAAAACAGGGTTCCCGTCATTTCATTCATGTCCAAATCCACCAACGT
Source organism: Odontesthes bonariensis (assembly GCF_027942865.1). Classification (NCBI taxonomy): domain Eukaryota; kingdom Metazoa; phylum Chordata; class Actinopteri; order Atheriniformes; family Atherinopsidae; genus Odontesthes; species Odontesthes bonariensis. Next base: position 14,225,742 of record NC_134518.1, on the reverse strand, counting down.
CCTTCCTGAAGTTCAACATTTTCTCTCCACGTCACATGAATTGACAAAAGTGGCGCCGAACTCACCCCAGACTGCTTTAGTTGTGTTTGTCAATCACTGTGGAGGATGTGTAAACTTAAGGCAGAATGAAGGTTGAATTGGGACAAATGGATTAAATGAAACTAAGTCAAAATGATAGCCAAGGCTGTCAAACCATCACAGAAACCAATACTTCTCCATGCGGCGTCTGGTGTACAACTATTAATACAACCCGTCTTCCTCAGTTTCCCAGACAACTAATTTGGGATATGGTTTTGGACAAAGTTATGCTACCGCTTCAGTACATTTAAGCATCTGATTAATCCATTGCCACAACAGCTGCTGATGAGGAAAAACAAGAATTAACAAGTAGCTCATACAAACGATGGGGAAAAAAAAAAAAAAAAAAAAAAAAAACCTTTCCACCTTTCCACGTATATAAAGATGAGTTCAAGGAAGGACTTCAAGAAATATTTATTTGATAAAATTCAAGACTTTCCAGGCTATTGGGAACCCTGTAAACAAAACCGAACAAGGAGGGTGGTTTAATTTTCCAGGTTAGGATATTATCTCAATGATCCCTTATGCATAATGGCCATTTAACAAAATGTGAAAATTGGGAAAAAAGGGTGGTGGGTGTCAGAGGAAATGCTTTTCCATGTAAAAGAGGTATGTCATCTATTAATCGTCCGTAAGGTCCTGAACAAAAAGGACCTCGGAGCGGCTGAGTCCTGCCTCCTTCAGTGTGGGTGGGTTGGGCTGCTCTTCAGTCGGAAGGCAGGGCAAGACTCTGCGAGGGAAGTTTGTAACTATCTCAAACTTCTCTGGAGTTTCTTTCAATGAGAAAAGGAAGTCGTAAATTACCTGTAAAGGAAAGGTAGTTGAGAAAACAGGCGAATCACTAAAAGTAGCAGTCGTGTAGATTTTTATGCGTTTCAATTGACATGGCTGCACCAAATATAAATGTAACAATAAAACATTTAAGTTTTTTTTTTTTTTTTTTTTCCAACCAAGTACTGTTGCTTGGTATAAATAATTTACTTCCACAAAAATCTGATTTTATTGCAGAATCTACAGAACGACTACCAAAAAAGGTCAACCAGCTGTGCAAAGGGTCCCGATATTGGTGGTCCTTACCGTCAGAGACTGACCAAACAGGAATCGTCTTTCTACTCGTGTATCATTGGGCAGCTTAAACACTATTTTGACACTTTCTGGATCATCTGCAGTTGGCTCCGGAGGAAGACATTCTGACTTCCTCTCCTTCTCCTCCTCGAGTGTCTGCAGTGACGACATGAATCAGAAAATTGAGAAACTGCATCTTTGTGAAGAAACAACAGACCTTCAAGGTCATCGATTAGCCAGTGCAACATAAAAAAAAAAAAAACTACTCACTCTTCGTCTCCGCTCCTCAGCAAGAGCAGTTTGTCTGACCATCTCCTCTTCTTGCCTCAGCTGCTCCTGCTCCTCTCTTTTCTTTCTCTCTTTCTCCTGGTCGGCACGGAGGGAGGCGAGATAGGCCTCATCTTGCTGCTGCCTCAGCACTTGGGTTTGGTTCCTCTCCTCGCTGAAATGTATTAATGTTAGATATTCTAAATATTTATGTTTATATACCGACAGCAATTGGTCTTAAACTTTTTTTCCTTTTTACCTCCACTACGTTCATACTGTATGCTGGCCAGATCATAATCGTTACATGCAATCACTACTTGCATGTGCATCATAATACTGTACCAATACTATACCTACCTAATATAGGTAGCACACAGTTAAAGGAAAATCTTTAGTAATATTTGGTGCTTTCCTGCTGCCTGACTGAAACTGAACACAGGTTTCTTCTGTAAACCAGCAGTTGGTTTATTTTCTCTCACACACACACACAGTTTGGGGCCTAGAAGCAAAATAATATGCAACAAAAACACATTTTTTTTCCTCGTGGATCAGGCAGAAGCAGAGGTCCAAGATTCTCAAAGAAAGTGCTAACTCTGAAATAAGAGTTATCTGCATCATATCTACATCTCTTGGCTCTGATGTAACAACCCTGTCCAAGTATGTGCCACACAGAGATGTGCGCATTGCACACTATGTAGCCATCTACGTCACTGCTTCCATTTTATCATTACATAAGTATGCAAGGAGAAAGGTCTCTAGTGACCTTTGAGGGTGTTTTTAATCATGTTTTTAACTTTAACCCTGAGAAAGAAGGGACACCGGAACATTCTGGGGCCGTACAGTGACGAGGGATTTCACAGACAAGCAAACACAAGCGAATTCGGATTTTAGGTACCGTTCGAGGCGCTCCGACATCAGATATGTTTGGTTGGCTTCCATGATGAAGGTGAGCTGATTGATGAGATCCTCCGGCTGGATGACACCCTCGAGCCTGCCCACCACTGTCATCTTGCGGTCCTTCAGCATTATCATGGCCAGGAATGGGTAGGTGTTCTCTCGCAATGCTTGGGACACTAAAATACACCAAAACATGACACAGTAAAATGATACCATCACATCTCGTCGTCCCAGCAGTTCCACAACACAAGGTTAGTTTCCAATGAAAATGACGGCCCCGCACGGAAATGTTAATACTCTCAAGTTCTAAAATTTCCATCAGCAGCTCCAAGCAATAAAGCAAATTTGTTATGCTCAAAGCACTGGAAATCCCAAGAAGAATGCCCAGTCTGTGTGTGCTTTTAGACACAACATACCAGTTTAAGAACTCTGTCCGATTCTTATCTTTGTATCAACACAACCAAAACTGCACTTAAACTGCATAACGAAAGCAAAGGTCTCACTGTAAAAAACAAAAAACAAAAAAAAACTTGGTAATAAAAAAGCAACTCTATCCTAGATCCACACAATAAAGGACGATTATACTCTCAAGTTTTCACAAAACATATGATGCATTTGTTAAACAAAATCCTAGACATGCATACCTCTGTAGCCCTCAGGCTTGCTGGTTGAACATGCCCAAAAGAGCATTCGCGTGTTGAGGAAGGTTACGACCTCTTCTGTACATAATGTGGAGCTAAAAAGTGATAAGACAGAGGTGTAAAACAAACATTTAGACTGGAACGGATTTTTCACAAGCAAATGGTTAAAAAAAATAACACACAATGCAGTAGAAATATAACTATACTATCCTTGAACTACAGATTGTGTGCCGCAAAAACCAAGCGAACTGAACTTGTATCACAACTATGAGTGTGCGACATATTCAGACACACTGTTGACACAGGCACAAAAACAAATACTGCACCGGCAAAACTCGTCTGTGTCTTGATGATCCTCCCCGTGAAGGTACACTAATAGGTATCGGAGCTCCCGTTTGGCGTCATTCAGTGCCTACATGTATCACAGCACAAAAAAAGGCAGTGCAGTGAACAATATTGGAATTGCACGTGGCCGGATTTTTACACAACAGCAGAAAATGTAGTTTTCAAATGTACGTCTCCATCTCTACACACGTGTACTCACCTGGCTGTATGTTCCCTGGTAAAACACAGGGTGTGACTGACCATACTTCTCCTCAAAATTATGAATGAAGGACACAACATCTCCGACAGGGTCTGTCACACGACCACGAGGATCTGGCCTAATGAACCGCAGGGCATACCTTTGAACAAAAAGACAACTCCACAGTCAATTACCTCGATTCACCGAGTGATGGTGAGTTGAAACTCAGTGTGCTCAAATTACCTGAATATGTCCAGAAGTGTGTAATATGTAAATCTGAATGGTAGCATTATCAAGTAGTAACTCCATCCTAATAATCCCTGAAAAGAAACACCAATAAATGGCATTACAACTTACACAGGGTAGTATTTATGTTTCCATAACAGAACAGGGTACAAGTGGCATCACTTACAAGCAAAAGGGTTATAAACCAATAGTTTCACAGGATATATGAGAGGAATCCAGTGTCCCATTTTGGGTGCAGATAACATCAAACCGACCTACCCTGGGTTGTGGCCTTGATACGATGTAACTATATACTCTATGGTCTGCTGTGTTGACCTGAAGTGGTCTGGGTGGTGGAGGGTTAAACACACTGGGAACTCCTTCCTGCTCATTAAGTCTGTCTTGCACCGCAGCCTAAGACAAATACATCCAAGTTGACATATTCATAAACCAAAAAAAAGAGTGACTTATGAATCAAAGCAAGCCTACGGCTCACATAATCTACACATGGAAATAAATGTGACAGAGCCTAGACAAACATGTCTTCTTTATCATGTGACTTTACCTCTATGTTCCAGTTGTGCTGCTCTAATGTTCGACGGCATTGGTCCATTGATTCCAAGCCTGTTAAATCCTGTAAGACACGAACGGAAAAGTCAGACGGAGGATCTCAAATTGCTCACAGAGGCTGAAAAGCTTGTTTAAAATCAGTCATTTTTTTCCACTAAAGCTGAAAAGCTGCCACTCTGCCCTGAGTGGATTTCAGATCAGCTCAGGGTTGCACAGGTATTTTCATAATAAAGTGATGTGATCACAAATCTTGATGTGTGTGTGTGTGTGTGTGTATATATATATACACACACACACACAGTATATGATTACATTCAGAGTGGAGGTCTGTTTGTGTAACACTTCCAGTTTTCCACATTAGGCAACAAAATAGACACATAATTGGGAACCATGTGTAAATACTGTGGTATCAACGTGTTTCAAAACTGCAAATAAAAGTGTGTTCATAAACAACTTCACTATTTAAAAATCCAAATATGGGATGGCTCAACGACTCTGGGGTTCCCTCATATTGTCATAAAGCATCACTGAACCATACGAATTTAGACTGGTTGAGAAAGACTTGCAGGTTAATAGTTTCACAATCTGGCCTGAGCTTTATGTGGTACCAGGAAGCTGTGCAACCTCAATATTTACGTGAATATACAGATATTGAAAAACATGGCTTCACCCAAAGTTAAGTGGAAATATTTCAACGGTTTGCTTAATAACATCCCATTAAGCAAGTTATAACAGAATACAAATTACAGGAGAGAAACATTAGCTAAACAAATATTCATACTATACACTAACACGTTGATTATGCAAATATAAACGCTAAAGTGTCCTCGAAACTTCAGTGTCAGCTTGAGAATGACAGCAGTGCTAATGTAGACTTAGCTAATATTTAGTAGGAAGCGCCACTGAAATGCTAAACCAACATAAAACTATTTTTAAAAAACGGCCCCGATAGTGCTGATGGACCGCCCCAGACTGATATGGTTTCTATGAGAAGCATATGACAAACGTGACGCTTGTTGTGTCCACCCATATCCCTTAAAGTAAGCTAACTTGATGGTTAGCTTAGCTAATTTTCGCTAGCTTCGCTAACGCCAGCTCTGACTCAAGTTGACGTTGTGGGGACTGGAGAATCGTTATCGAAGTTGACTGGGCAGGAAGGGTTTACATACAAACGATTCGGCCCGTTTACAGCGGTCCACTATCAGCAACAACGTATTCACACATGAAGTTTCAACCAGACGTATGGTAAACGGGGGATTTAGGCTGCCTACCTGAAACTGAAGGAGTTTTTCAGTCTGCGCCTGGGATAATTCTGGCTCCTCTGGCGCCGCCATCTTACCTCGCCAATCATCTAGCAAAGCGTAGCAACGTCAACTGTCTTTTCCTGGTGCTAGCTGTGCTGACACACGGTGCGCGGGCTGCTGCCCCCTAGCGCTGTGGATGTTGGATCGCCACACCTTTTAAAGAGACTCCATCGTGGCGCTGAACATTTACTCCAAATGATGATACTGTGTATGTTTCGTGCCTGTTAATTCCAACGGAAAGTACCCATGATGTATGCTACCCAGCTGCCCACAGGGTAAGCCAGAGTACTTCAAATAATGTGCTCCAAAAGCCCATTAGCTGTGTAACTAATTATATCATCGTTAAGAGTTAGTTACAAACGTATTAGAATGACTGCAGAATGACTGATATCTTAAAAAGATTGTGATACTGTAGTATATGTATACTATTTATATGGTCACTGTGTAAACCACATCTAATAGTTGTGGAGGTAGAGCTGAAAACTACCATGTACTTTTTTGATGAAAGACGACAGATAAGCGTGAGCAGTAACTACTTTTTTACTTCTCTGGGGTTTTTTTTCTTTTGGTCATGACTGAAATAATTAAAAGAAAAAACCTCATACACATGTTAAAAGAGACCCTTACCCTGTTCTGACTGTTTTTTGTAAACATGTTAGGTAGCCATAGTACTTCTTATATTGAAAACAAATCCATGAAGCAGAAAAGTGTTTACAGCCTCTCATTACTGAGACTTTGCTGCTTTTCTTTTGTCTTTAGCAACAGATAAATCTTTTTGGGCGCTCTTCGGACTCCAAATGTGCCTTTAACTTTTGAAGTCAGAAATGTGGGTTGTACTTCTGTAATCTAAGGATAATAAGTTATCTCTGTCATGACAACAACTCGGTTTCTGAAATCAAATAGAGCAGAAAAGCTACTTTTTTTTTCTTTTATTCCCTCATTCACACACAAACCAGTTTTACACATTTTACACGATGTGAATGAAAATGCATTTATTTGCTTATTTCATGGTTTGAGTTCCACAAGCGTGGCCAAACTGCAATGGGAAATCCAGTCAACGTGAAAGTTCATCTTGAGAGAATATTCCCTCATCCCGACTATCAGAGTGGTCGTGTTAAACAGACACAGCACGATAACTTCCTCTTACACATGAAAAAAATCAAGTCACATTAGAGCATACACGTGAATTGTTGAGTTGACCGCGTTACTTTTTTCCCTCAACCATAATGATGTGATACCCAAACTTTGTCTTGACGGGAGGATCTGTGTAGACAGGTTTATCCATGGAACTGACAGCTAGCGCGAATGCTGCCTCCTGGAAGGGTCCAACCATTGAGCCACGTGTCATCCACCCCAGATCACCCTGTCGTGGAAATGTGTCAAGATGTCAGGCAAATGCTTATTTGCATCTAGAAGATAACAACCACCTACATGTTTATGTGGTGTCACTAAGTAATACAACACATTTATGTGGGTGAAATAAAGTGGTGAATTGACAGAGGATAATCTTTTTTACTCATCAGTTCGAACTTTATCACCTGTGAGAACTCAGTATTTGGCCTTTTAATCATATTAGTCACCTTAAAGAAAAGATACAAACTGTTTTGTGTTATATCTCTTTAGAACGTCTTTGCAACAGTGTCCTCATCCAAGCCATATGATATGACAAATTGTAAGTTATGAGGCTCATTTAGGGCTCATCGTTCGAATAATTGGAATAATTTGAGCAATAAAAGAGTGGAGGCAAACAGAAAAAAAAAGTAACAAGTTGAATACGAGTGCATGAGCTTACCCCTTGTCTGGCTTTGTCTTCACTGTACTGTGAAGCTACTTCACTGAAACGGACTCCAGCCTTCAGTTTTTCCATTGCCTCCATACATTTTCCATGTTTTTCACAGAGGATGTGCCGAACCTGTGGAGAAACACAGGAATGTAAGAAAGGATTGCTGAACCTTCACAGATTACCAAGGGTTGGGATGTAACCTATGAAACATTTAGTATCATTATAAATAAACTTTGGAAAATGCAAATCAAGCCCCCTGATGGTAGATAATTCATGGCCAAACAAAAAAAAAAAAGACACAAAGAATCTCAGATTGGAAAAGTAGTGCAGTGATTGATATATTTCAGTTGGCAACAAGTTATTTAATCTTAGTTGATGCACAACAACTAGGTTCATTTGTGATTCTGAATTGGCCCGAGGAGTAAATTTGAGAGTGTCTGTCATGAAAACATTAATCTGGACGTAAAACTGGACGTAAGACCAAATGAATTGCTGCCCCAATCATGCCGGATACCTTCTGTACAACCCCATGGGTGCGTGGTTATAATCGGGGGTTACTTCAGTTGGTTAAATAAAGGTTCAGCCGGATGAATTGCGGAATATAGTTAATGACCAGCTTTTCCATCAGTGGAAGTTAATGGCATATTCAAAGATGATGGCCGGGCTCCAGATGGGAGTTAAAGTGGTTAAAGGAGCGGAGGACAACATTTTCCTACAGATTTCAGATAGATTGGCCACAGCACAGTCCACACCTTGATACCACTGAGAGAGTACTTTACACCGCAGTTTGACTCTCCCTCATTAATACAAATTATTGGTGTGAAATGAATGCAAATCTGGATGGAGATGAATGCTGTGACATTGCATAAGCATACTGAAACAATGTCACAGAATATTAGTGTGTGTGACTTCTTACTTTTTTTTTTTACCAGGCAGTGTGAATCTAAATGTCTCTAAAGGTCGTTATATGATGTAGTGTTGGCTCTTCCTTTTCTGTATGACCAAATGCTGTTCATGCAGATACAGTGAAAGGCCCGCTTCTGCTGCAAAATTCCCATCTACACCTCAGAGAACTTCTGTTATCATGTCTTTCTATTTTTTTTATTTTATTTTCAGGACAGCTTACACTAAAATATTACCTTCACAGAAGTGCCTCCTTTCGGGGCTTTCTCTTTCTTGTCAGCCTCTGCACTTCCTGAAGCAGCTCCTACACAGTAACGGAGTTCAAAACCATACCATAACAGCACAGAAAACGTTAAACCAATTAAAGGCTGCAATACATAATGACTTCGAAGTAAATAAAGTGAGAACAGTGTCAATGTAGTATGTTTCAAACCATGGAGGAATGCACGGCAGTTGTATGCTAACTGCCAGGTTGTTGACTGGCTGACTTTAATGTGATAACATCTCATTCATGGTAGGAAATAAATGGGCCACTAACCTTTACCACCCTTGCCACCTTTTCCTTTTGGTGGCATTTTATGTTAACGTACAGTTAAATTTAGGTAATGGTGAAAAAGGAAAACGTAGAATATCATGCGCTCATGCCGTTGTGATAAACATGCGCAGTAGCCTGCATCCCGCGAGAGAAGCGGCAGTGTTTCTTCTTCTTCTACTTGTTGTTCTTCTTCTTCTTGGGTTATTATGGCGGTTGGCAGCTTAACGGAAAAGGTGCATTACCGCCACCTGCTGGACTTGGGTGTGGATGCAAGAGAGCCTATTCTAACGCTAGACTGGGGGGATAAAAAAAAAAAGAGAATGAGACTAGACCCTATGAATAAGGCCTGTATCCCTCAGAAACCTAAACACATAGTTGAAGCATATGTGTCTACTTGTTGTTGGTAAATCGTAACTACTAAATATCCACACCGCCACCTAGTCTAGGCCTACTACATTAAAAATCTCATGCTACTTAACCGTTGAACTACTAAAACTCGTATATAGAGGTATCATATAGAGGTATTTTGAGAGGAAAAGAAAAAACAACACTATTCTTCCTTTTAGCAAAGAAGTATGTAATGAAAATAATAAAGGAGTCTCAAGAGTGGCAGAAAGAATATTGACTGAGTTTGTCATCAGATACGGAAGCCCAGAGCGGATGTGGTACGTATAAACTTTTTTTGATGGTTTTCTCGAGATAACGAGATAATTGTGTCATTTACCATCGGTAAATTAACTCGTTATCTCGAGAAAACGATCATTGTTTTCTCGAGATAACGAGTTGATTTACTGATGGTTTTCGAGGCCACTTTTCTCCCCAGTCCGCCCCTGTTTATATGTGTTTTATGTGCGGGCTTTCATATTAGCCCGCGTCATTTAAGGAGACGCCTGGCTCGACTGCAGTTAAGTGATCCTGTTGATATATTTGTCGACTTCATCAGTAACCAGCTGAGGTGACCAGGCCGTCTCCATGGTTACCAAATGATGCACGAGAGGTGCCGTTATCATTTTCTCGAGATAACGAAATGTTTGTCACACCAGCGGGATTTGCTTTGTGCATTTTCACAGGCAGAATTGTTACGCAAACGCTCCACATTCCATGTTTGATTCATAGGCTACTTTATTCAGTTTTCAATGAAAGGGGGGTAAAAATGGGTACACCTTTGCCAGAAATACTGTACATATAAACACATGTAAACGGGGGCGGACTGGGGAGAAAAAGTGGCCTCGAAAACCATCGGTAAATTAACTCGTTATCTCGAGAAAACCATCAAAAAAAGTTTATACGTACCACGTTCGCCCTGGGCTTCCGTATCTGATGACAAACTCAGTCAATATTCTTTCTGCCACTCTTGAGACTCCTTTATTATTTTCATTACATACTTCTTTGCTAAAAGGAAGAATAGTGTTGTTTTTTCTTTTCCTCTCAAAATACCTCTCTATGATGTCAATCAGGTGACAACCTTAGCCAAGTAATAGCCTAGCTTTTTTATTTTTCCTTTGACAACTCTTGAGTCATTTTCATACTGAAATAGGCCTATCCCTCTTCTGTTGCACGAACGCGACCTCATATCACCATGATCCCATCTGTAAGCGTCTGTGGGGACCATTCACTGTATTAGTCCTCGCCATGTTCATACCGATCCTTCTGGACGCCATCTGGGCCAAACAAATTTGAGCCTAATCTGAAAAAAAGACAATGCTCCAAATAGCCCATTCAACTTTTTTCTCATGCTCTTTAACAAAGTTCTGGGAGGCCATCCTTCTGTCTGAGCTTTTTACTAAAAAAAAAAAAAAAAAACCTGCAAAAAGTCTGGTTTTCAGAGCAACTGACTCGCACTGGCTCACTTCAGAGGGACAGCCACTGCATCTCTGATTAGTTGGCTCCAATGGTTTGCTCCAATTTCACCACAGGTGTGTTGTCTTTTGTTGCAGTGTGTTTCTGTACCGGGTTCTGTATCCTCAATGAAGTTTTAGTTTTTGATATGTGCATATGAGAAATACTTGGCAACTTAAAAATAATGCAGTTTTGAAAGATTTGACATTTCCGTTAAATTTGTCGGGAGGTGTATGGAAAAGTGTTCATTTAAATGATAAGTTTAAAATTGACGCATGGGCTTTCTTTTCCCATATGAATGAAAATGTTAATTCTATTCCACTTATTGGCAGTTTGGTCAGCCCAGTGTCTATATTATTGGTTTACAATAATATGACCTACGACATATTCACATTTTCAACGCCTGGCTCCTCTGTATTCAGTGTACTCTGTGTTTTCCTAACTTTAGTCTCTCTTTAGTCACATTAGTCTAACTCCTCCCAGCTTTTCATTGGCTAGCTGAGTCACATGGGCTAAAGAACAAGGAAGTGTGGGGAGGTTGTTGTTGTGTGCAGAAGAAGAGTAAAGTGCTGCAGAACGAATAATACGTTGCGACCCTGCTGGTTTTTTTTAACATCAGCAGTGAACCTCACGTCGCATACCCCTTTAGGTTGTCAGTCATTGTACATGTATTTATTTTACGGGCACATATGTGTCAGCAACCAGTAAACATTTCTGGAAATGTATAACTGCTTTCAAACTTCTTTTTTAAATAAAAGTTTGAAACGCCTTACACAGTAAAATACGGAGAAACGTGACATCATTGCCGCACGAAGAGGCAAAGAAGACCAAACGCAATCTGAAATGATGCTTGGCAAACAAATAATACTTTAGAGTGGGCGTTATAATCCGATAAACGTTGAGATGTGGTACTTTTAGACTCTGAAACAGCTAGCTTACTGCTGAGGAGAATAACACCATCTTGTCGTCTTGAACTATTCTCTGGTTTCAAGCCGTCGCTATGGCAACAACAGGAACACAAACTGCCCGCGAGAAACTGACAGCTGTCAGTTTCACCGGGCTCCTTTAACGGCGGCACCGGTTGGACTTATTCAAAAGCTCGACACCAAGCATGGAGAAGTACGAGAAGGTTTTATGTCTGGGCAGAGGAGGAGCAGCGGACGTGTTTCTTATGAGGCACGTGGAGCGGAGGAGCATGCACGCGGTGAAGAGGATAAAGGTAGAAAACACACGGGCCGCAAAAACACAAAGAGCCATTCTCCAAGAGGCTGAAATCATCAGGAGACTGGAGCACCCCCACGTTGTGAAATGCATCGAGGCCTTCGTGACTTCTGATGACGGATTCATTTACATTGTCATGAACTACTGTGACGGTGGTACGTTGGATGATCAAGTGAAAGAGAGGAATGCAAAGCAGTTTTTCACGGAGGAGACTGTGATGGAGTGGTTTGCACAGGTCACTCTGGCTGTAGATTATATTCACACGGCCAGAATACTACACAGGGACATCAAAACCTCCAACGTACTGCTGACCAAGAAAGGTCAGGTAAAGCTAGGGGACTTTGGCATATCCAAAGTAATGAATCACACAATGGATCTGGCATCAACGTGTGTCGGTACACCCAGCTACATCAGCCCAGAGCTTTGCTGGAACGTCCCATACAGCTTTAAGTCTGATATCTGGGCTCTCGGTTGTCTCCTGTATGAGATCTGTGCACTCAGACCCCCATTTGCTTCTACAAACCTCTTGAATCTGTCCCAAAAGATCATCAAAGGAGAATACAACCCTGTGCCCGACACTTTCTCAGACTGCATTTCCTCTTTGATCCAGAGGATGCTCAGCCTCCACCCCGAAGACAGGCCCAGTGCCGCGTGCATACTGAGAACTGCTGAAGTGCAAAGTCACCTTAAGTCTATCAAAGAGAAATATGCAGATATTGATACTGTGACTGAGGGGGAAAACACAGACATGAACAAAACACTGGGGCCAGATGTTCTTGGTCAGTATCACCCACGGGAAAAGAAAGGACAGATATCGGTGTCCAGTCCCACTGATGTAGAGGAGGAAGATGTTTTCAGTGCTGGTGGACAGAGCTATCCAGAGGACTTTGATGAAGATGGAAGTTTGTCTTCTCCAGAGGAACTCAGTGAACACTCAGCAGGGAGCTCGGGTGAGTCTGTTGGTATGTTGAAGTGGGAAAGGAAAGCTAAACACCTCATTATCAGTGGTGGAAAGAAGTGACCATCCAAAGGATCAAAATATAAGTAGAGGTTGTAAGATTATAATTAGAGTTAGAATTGTTTTCTCAGTCTTTGCTTTCTTTGTGAAATATTGGAGAATTTAACCTGACTTTTTGAGTGGAGATAAGTTCTTCCCCCAGAATAGATTTAATCTGATAGAATAAATCAGAACTTAAGTTTAACTATTGTCATCCTACATGTTTTAACTCAGGTTGATACTACATCTTGTATTTTGGATATTTTGGTCCGTGTATGAAGAGATCACCATTAAAGATTATTTCACTAAAGTAAAGTATATTTGAGTTACGAAGTGTTCATCATTGGCACTAGGTGACAGACATTAGTCTGTACTTTCCCACACCTGTTTTACTACACAAATATACTAATCTAGGCTTTAATGGAGAGGTGTAAACCTTTATATTTAAAACTCTAAAACAATAATGTTCCCTAATGTTTTATTTCTGGCCTGCCAGGGCTCAAATTCCTTACCACTTCATAAAAATACCCTTATTTAATGATTTGAACTTGACTTGACTTTTGCTCACCACACGATTTCTCTTTTACAATCTTTTCAGACACTTCGGAGCAAGTTGAGTATCCAGATGACTTTGAGGAAGATGATGAAAAAGATGATACCGACGCTGACTCAGGCTCTGCTCCTCTGCAGCCACATGACGACACACAGGTGGAGGAGTTTCAGCTCCGTGACGCTGGAGGACTGACAATCACACTGAAAGCACTGAAGGAAAAGGGCTAAGACTCTTTGCATCCTTTTAAACCGCTTTGGAGGGGGGAACCCAGTGTTCACTAAAGCTGTAGCCGTATTTGGAAAATCTTTCAAGAACTTTGTTTGTGAAATGTTTTTATATCCAAAAACTTTTGGTGCCACAGTGAGTTTCAAGAAAAATATCGATTTAGAAGCTGTCTTGCAGCACATTCACAACACACCGGGAAACCCTATTGAAATAGGCTGTCGTACTTCTGGCTTCACGGTGGCATGGTGGTCAGCGCCGTCGCCTTGCAGCAAGAGGGTTCCTGGTTCAAATGGGGCCTTTCTGTGTGGCGTTTGCATGTTCTCTCCGGGTACTCCGACTACCACCACCCAAACACATGCATGTTAGGTTCATTGGTGACTCTAAATTGACTCTAGGAGTGAGTGTGAGCGTGTCCGCCAGTATTTTCAGCCTCTGAACAAAACTAGAAACATGACGTCAAAACCATTTGAAAAGTAAAAACTTTGGGTTTCAGTGTATTTATACTTTTCCCTGATATTTATCGATATGATTTAAGATGTGATTTGTGTGCCTTGAAAGTCGTATAAGGCTTGAAATGTAGTGGCATGCAAGAAGTGTCTTGCATCAGGTCTGAATGGGGGTGAATCAATTGAGAATATTATGAAAGGAGACAACAAATCAAATAAAAAAATATATATTTTACATGGGTTTCCTTGAGAGCCTCTGTCTCTTTGGTGATCTTTTCTTCTCCTATTACCAAAATGCACAAAATATTTGTGAAAAGGTGACAGATCTGGGATTCAGGCGGACCAGCTTAACACCTGAACATTCTGTTACTTTGGGGGCTTGTTGTAATGTGTGGAATTTGATTAAGCATTGTTTGTTCCGAGTTCTGCCCTGCCTTCAAACATGTGTGTTACCATTGGATACGTCGTATTCGTGCTAATAAAAAAGTAACAGCCTTTTTGTGAAGCTCCGGCCTCGCTGATCAGCCGTAATATTAAAACCATTGACAGCCATCGATTCTCACTGTTCATTTTTTGACGATACAATATTCTGCTGGGAAATCACTCTGACAATCACTTGCGTGCTACCTCTCTCCTACAGTAGAAGCCTTCCCTAGTCCAACAAATACTGATCTGATGACATCTGAAAGAAGTGAGCCCAGTCCTCAAAGGCCTTATCTCACATCCCACAGGGCCCAAAGAACCTATTGGTAACATCCAGACACCCTCAGATGTTCATTGCCCATTGTCTTGACTGGTCAGAGCTCCTTTGGTGACATAAGGAGGATCTACTCAATATTAGGCAGGTGGTCATAATGTTATGGCTGATTGGTGTACAGTGAAAGGTTGTGTCTCAGTGAGCCACCAGTATAGCATCAGTGCTCCTATGAAACCATTAACTGACCCCTTGGTTGTCAAAACATTTGCATTTAGTATGTTAATCTATTTATAACTGCCTCTAAGGCCTTTTTGTCTCTTTAAAGGGCAAATAAGAACATTCTAAACTTGATCTTATCAAGAGCTATCATTCTGCTCTCCTTCTCACGGGTTATGTCGAAAGAAAAAGGCAACAAGTGTGTCAGAGGGCAACGAGTACAGCAAAACGATACGCTCAAAGATACTTCAACAGCATCTCAAAGAACACCCACGATTTAAGATAAAAGTGGAATTTTCTTCTGCTCCTTCCATTCACTTTTTTGAATTTCCCCCACTTGGGGATGAATAAAGTATTTTTTTTATTCCATTCTATTCTTCATTCATAAACTTTTCTTCAGAAGCCTATATTCTTAAAACAACCTTTTTGTGGCATCATAATAAAAAAATGTATATTAAACTGAAGTTTTTCCCAGTGTGCACAGAAACTTTCGTCCACTTAGATTATTGCACTGTTGTCGCTGGAAAGGTTCCTCTATGCACTTTGTAAAAGTTCAGACAGGTAATGTGTGAATCACCCTAAAGGTGTTGTGTTTTGCATTAACGCATAAAACCTTCAGGATGATGATGGGAACAAATTAATCTTTGAAAGTGCCACGCTTGAGGTTCATTGTTTCAACGGAAATGAAGAGTTCAAATTTTATCAGCACACCATCTCTCATGAGCTGACCAGACTTTTCCCCACTTCTAGTCAGCAGTCTCAAGTTCACCCACACTACACCTACAAGCAGTGCAACACACAGGCCCCACTCTGAGAGAAGAAGTTTCCCATGAGCTTATGATGCAAGTATCAATGTCATCAAACGTGATACTTTCCCCTCTTAATCCCCACCATTGTGTGTGTGTGTGTGTGTGTGTGTGGTTATATCTTGTTGGATAATTCAAGAGCTTGGTCAGCACCTCTTTTGGGTATGCTAGTGCTCAAATGCTTGCCATTTTGTAATCTGTACATGGCCATTGCATGTAATCAAGTAATAATACTTTGAAGCAGCCAAATTAAAACTTCTATTCATCAGACTTTAATTCATACTCCTCATCCTTGGACATCATTAAAGCAGTTTCGACACTCGGTCTGTGACTTACGACTGCAAACCAACAATTGTAGTTTTTTTTCATTTTCCTGTCGCAGCTTTCCTTCTGTGCAAAGGTTCCCCTGGCATGCAAAGAATAGCTCTCGTCTCACCCTCCGTCTTCCTCATACTGACACTTGTACCGTCATCCACTGATGGTGTAAAGACAAGAACAGCTCTTCAGTCTCTATGGTGGCAACTGCAAATTGTTGTAACAAGCATGGCCACATCAAACACAAAGTGAATCATGCCAAGATTTTGAAAATAAATGACAGGTAACATTTAGGGGAAATGTGTTTAGTAGATTATTATATTTCTCGAAATTGAGCAATGGAAACATTGATTTATTCTTTTAACTAGACTGCTCTTTATAGTTTGGTGATACTGTTGCAATTAGGTATCCATCCATCCAGTGTCAGATTCTGTAACTCTGAAGTTTGCTTTTCACAAGGAAAAGTTTTACTCTTTTCACATTTACTCTTTGACAATCCAATCATCCTTAGCTAAACAATCAGACATTCCTTTGGAATAAAACATTTGTTTCTTTCTCAGGGACACGTGAATCAGCAGCACAGTAAATGCAGCGTTGTTGGCCACAGGGCCAGTTTTCGATGATGATGTATGATAAAAAATCAACACAAAACAGAACAGAATTCATAAAAGGTCCCAAAGAATAAACCAGGTAGCATTCTGCAATACGATCTCATGACAGAATGTATAAGTTACTTTGGTCCACACGGCGATGTGTTGCAGAATCACAAAAGGAGACTCCAACATTTTCATTTTCATGGGTCGTGGTTCCTGTTCTGTGGTGTTTATCCTCCCTTATGCAAAACAACAGCCCCAAAATGACACAGTGCCCTCTCACAAGCGAACAAACGTACATGTATTCTGGTAAGACCAGGCTTAGTATTCCATTACATTACAGATGATAGAAGTCAAGTTAGATCAAGATGTTAAGTAATGACAGACAGAAAGGATACGGCAACTAGATATGATGACAGGTCTGGTGGGTTTTTAACCAAGATTTAAGATTACACACAAAGAAATGGTGAATATAACTGGATGACAAAAGAAGAACTTAACAACTTGTGTATCTTCTCACACGTATAAGGCCTTATTACAAATGCCATTTGGCCAAATCATGTTCTCTTTTGAGGAACAACTATGCCTAATCTTAGTCATGATCATGTTCATTTGTCCTTCATTTCCCCCCTGAAATATCAGTATGCAACATGGGTGAATCCTTTAGTCCATTAAGATTGTGCCTTACTAAATAGGAATTAGTAGTCATGGTCGAACTGCCTACAAATCAAATATGAGCGTTTGAGAGTTAGTTTAGAGTGTGGTCTGACCTCTCGGGATATTTACTGTGTGCTCTCTCATGCTATAATGACGTACGTCGCATTAATGAGTACTACAGCCCTAAAAAGAGGCAGACCCTGGGAAAGAGGGGCAACGAGGAGTCCAGAGGGTCACTCCATGCCCTAAAATGATCTGCTTCTATAGAAGTGTAACCGTCTTAACCCAAGTGTAGTGACCCAAGGTTAAGTATCTTAACCCTGATTGAAGTCTCAACCATGTCTCCTTCTCTCCTTCCACATGAAAAAGTCTTCCATAAGAATCCATCGTTTCTGCAGCTGCTCAGGGAAGATAGGCCAGCTGGCGTCCTAGCTTCTTGCTGATACGGCCGGTTTGGAGCAGCATGTCTAATACTCTTGAAAGCAATAGAAAGTAAATACATTACACTTCTGAATGATCCCAAAATCAGAACTGGCCATAGCGAAGCATAAGTTATCCATAAGTCCAAATGAACAAAGCAGACACTGTCAAGTGCTGGCAGGTGGAAACATGAGCAGGACCAGTTCAGCTTTCTTATCCATCAACATTCCCTGAATGAGCCAAAAGGAGTAATATCCCAAGCCATTTTAAGGCTGTAAGGATTTTTTTTTTTTGTTCTTTGGCAAAAACTTCAAAATATACATTTCTCAGGAACGCAGATGAGTTTTTAGGGAACCAATTACATCTAAAGCCAGACTTTAAAAGTAAGATTAGCATCTAAAGTGATTGGAAAGTAATTAGGACTGGATTGTACCTTCTCAACTGATAGATAAACTGAATAATGGTGAGACCAGTCACTTACTCCTTTGGGGAAAACTTTTGTCATGTGAGGATGGAGGCAAACATCTTTAAAGCAATACAATGTAACTTCTCAAAAAGCCCATTATGGAGCTCCCTCTACAGGCTTGGAGAAAATGTACGGTTACACTGTCGTAAATACAACACCCTTTCGCTTTCACATTTCACGTTTGTTGACGAACCGGCGAGGAGTCAGAAGGTGCAAGCTATGTCGACCGAGAAGGTAAGAGTAATCAAATGTACCTGGGAGCGTGAGAGGGGTCTATTTGTTTTTGCGGTAGGTGTGCCAGAAAGCAAGTCGAAGTACTTCCGCTCAGCTCCCGGGCCGGTCCAGCCATAGACATAATATAGGTAGACGCCCCATTGACTGCTTCAGCCCGTTGCCGTGACGTAAACGTCGCCGCCATATTGCTTGGGGGCTCATTTGGACCAGAGGTCTGTCAAACAAGCGCAAGTTACCGGGAGCATCGTTTTTTCTGGATAAAAATCACGATTGTCTTACATTTTGCAACCGATTTTACTGAGTCGTTTTTACATTCAAGGGTGTATGATCTACGCGGAGTATCCCCCAAAAGATTTGTCTCAATGTTTGAATCTTTGAATCTCGCCAATTAGGCTCTAACCTCCATAGTAGACACATGTGCATATGTCTATAATAATCGCTGATAGACGCTCACTTTTCTTGTACTCCCACAGCTCGTGCACAAATCTAGACTATCAAAATGGTGCTTCTTTAGCTACTACGTATTGACCATCATTAAGAGAAATAGCCTACAAATCAAATAGTGAGACACTGGCAGTCAGTCTGTTTTTTATAGTTGCGTTTCAAATATGTGCATTGAGAAACCACCTTGAACAGTGCAATTGACAATAAACAGTAATTTGACAAACCAACATTACAAAAAAAGACAATGGTGAACAAACATCAAAACAGCTGCAGCTTTCTATATTTCTATAGCAGTAAAGTATGCATATCTCAAAATATTTAAATAGTCTAATATAAATACCATAATATATAAAATAATATAATGACTCAGTATTATGTGTGATGGAATAACATATGTATATATATATATATATATATATATATATATATATATATATATAAATATATATACATACAATCATGCTCATAAGATTTTCACATCTAAGCAACAGTGCAATTGACAATAAAAATTAATTTCCCAAACAAAAACTTCTGATACAGAAGACAAATGTAAACAAACATCAAAACACCTGCTGCTATTATAAATAAATACCATAATATTTCAATAGTTTAATTCTAATACACATATAGTAATATAAAATATAATATAATAATAATACATACATACATAATAATATGTATGTATATATTTGTATATATAAGCTTGTGTCTAGGCTTGTATCTTGGAGCTAGAACCCTTTAAAAAGTATAGTTTTGCTAAGCCTTTTTCGGCTGTTGCCACTGTAATTCCAGTGTACTGAGTTTGGCTATGTGGTGCAGCCTGAGTTTGTGAAATGTGGACACAATGACAACAGTGAAAAGTGGTGGTTGTCTATACCAAACTGTGTGTCCTGAATGTGCTCCTTGAGCAGAAACACATCATCTGAGCCAATTTAAGCCCGGACAAACTGCTCTTTTACCGACACACTGACAGCTTGCCTCGATACAGACCGGCGATCTTGACGCAACTTACTCCCTAGCAAGATGGCGGCGACATTTAACGCGACCCAGAGGCGAAAGGGGCGTCTACCTATAATATGTCTATGGGTCCAGCAAAGTTACATAGGCATAGCGCAGTTTTTCCAACTTAGACCCCCGAAGGGCATAGGAGACAGGCCAATCGTAATATTAAAACTCATTCTAGCCGCACAATTTTTTTCAAGCTGTTATTTTAAGGTAGAAATGTTACATAGTATTGATTTAAGCCATTTGTGACGTCTCGCTGACTTGGCAAAGTATCCAAGAACCCCTGCTTGTAACTTGCATGGCAGCAAGATAAAACAGCCCTGTAAAATGATTATAGGTGGAGTGTATTGATAACATTGAAAAACAAATTTGCAATGTAATGTTGTAAAATTATGTATATGTTGCTCCTGGACATAATAGAATAAAAATACCACAGTTATGGTAGTAGTATATGGCAAGGTTTTTCTATTTATGGTTGTTTGGCATATCCTATATGCCATTATCCTTTTCTGTGTAACATTATCAGTCTCTCCCATTGATTGGGAGGAATTTTGACCTGATCTTTTTTACAATGTTGCATCAGTTTATTTGGCCTCCCACCACAGCATTTCAATCAGGTTGAGGTCTGAACTTTGACTGGACCTTTGCAACACCTTGATTATTTTCCTTTCAAGTCACTGGAGATGATGTTACTGCTGGGCTTTGGATCATTGTACTGTTGATGACCCAGTTTCAGGCAAGATTTAGCTGTCGGACAGACGGCCTCACATGTGACTCTAGAATTCTTTGGTATACTGAGGAGTTTGTGGTCGACTCAATGATTTTCCCTTAGACTTTCCCTTAGAAAAGTCTTAGACTTTCCCTTAACAATGACTTTAGTGGTTGGGAATTCAGCAATTATCCACCTGAAAACTTCTGTTAGCAATTGAGAAAAAAGGTCCCTGACAAGGCTCCATGTTGCCAAGTCCTATACAAAAAAGCTGGAACCTGACTGATAAGGCAAGGCATCTTTATTTATATAGCGCATTTCATACCACAGGCAAGTCAAGGTGCTTCACATAAAGACAAGGCATTTAAAAGAACAGCATAAAGCAGCATAAAAACAAGCAATTTAAAGAGAAAAAAATGTAGAATAAAAATGAAAAGCAATCAAAGAAGAGGGAAAAAGAAAAATATAAACTCAACCATAAGCACACCGAAAGAGAAATGTTTTAAACCTGGATTTAAAAGTGTTTACAGTTGTGGCTGATTTCAGTTCTGCTGGTAGTTTGTTCCAGTTGTGTGCAGCATAACAGCTAAAAGCTGCTTCACCGTGTCTAGTTTGAACTCTGGGCTCCACTATCTGACCTGAGTCAGCAGATCTCAGAGCTCTACTGGGTTTATACTCTACTAGCATGTCATTCATGTATTCTGGACCTAAACCATTCCGTTATTTGTAGACGAGTAGCAGAACTTTAAAAGAGTATAAAAGTATTGTTATCAAGCTGTCATAAAAGCCAGAGGAGATGCGACACTTTATTTTTTTATTGACAACTGAACAAAAAAAATAAACTGGACAAAATGACAACATTTTTATCAACAGTTTTAAGGTATGTTTGACAAAGCCAGACTGTTCAGCTGTCTAACAGCTAATAACTTTTGTGTAATATCAATGTTTTGACAGGTAACCTGCCCAGGCAGGATGTCTGACGCCCCAAAATCAGATGGGTAGGGTCCAGCCACTGCTACTGTTTATGTATTTCTTCTAAAACTTTTTTACAAAAAACATACTCTAAGTTTGGTAATTCATTTTTTTCTTTCTTTTTGCCAGGGGTTGTAGGTAATTTTCAAAATTCTGGCATAATTCCTGAACACACGGACATGTGGACATCTTTGAGGATACAAAAGATAAAATTATGAACACATTGGTCAGGGCCCAGAACAATAAATAAAAAGAATGTATGGCTCACTGAAATATGCAATAACTATAATGCGGTTCAGCGTTATCGAATTTTCACTGCAACATTTATCTTAATCTGTGGTAATATTAAGGCATTCTTTTGAAGAAGCGACAAAAATAGATACACTGTCTCAATATGTTCACAGGGTTTTCCCAATGAAACCTTGAACATTGACATTATTGACCACTGGTGACACGCTGGCAGTGAGATCAGGGGACCCCCCCACCCACTTCCTGCAAATCATCGATGCCATTAACACGCAGGGAAATAATTAAACAGAAACTTATAGGAACTCTGACCAGAGTAAGAGTGAGAAAATTTCAGGGAGTGGTGAAGTCTTACAGTGCAGGAATTCAAGAACTGTTTCTCGAAGAAAGTGCTATTTTTGCCTACTCTGATGCATCACCTCACACTTAATGAAGCTTCAGTATCACTTGCATTCAGTTCAGCTATAAAAATGATATTAATATGGTAAAGATCAGTTTTTGTGACTTGAATTAATCAAAATCATTGAACTGTACACTTTGGCACTAAACTCCAGATTAAACTTTATGAACCATAAAATGACACCTTTCGTTACAGCTGGGTTGAAGAAGCTCACAAGTAATTTTACTTTAATTCTAGCCTCAGTATCACATAAAGACTGTCCAAAATAAATGCAGTGAAACAAGATGGTTTGCTTACACTTGCTCCAGTGTCAGTGACTTTTCTGCTGACGAGAGACAGAAACTGGTGGTTTCTCAATCTATTCCTATTGGGTTTTTTTTTTTACATCATATTGTGTGAATTCAAATAGCTTGGGATAAAAAAAAAAAAAATAAGGTGTTAATTTGGGTTTCCATTACCGCATGCGTCAAAAACGCACTTCCTTATTTCTGTTATGTATATAAAGAGTAAAGGCAGATAGCGATCATATCAACGCTCACTCGCACATAAAGACGCTGTCAAGGAAGAGCGAGACGACACTGCGGTACAATGAAGGGTTTCTTAATGCTGGTCCTGTTGCATCTCTGCTACAGCTTTCAGTTAAACATGAACTTGAACAAGGAGATCATAACAAATCTGGAAAATCTCAGAGACAAAGTGAACTTTACATCTGTAAGTATGAGGAATTACTTTTATAGCACTTTAATTTGTGAAATGCTTCACCTGCACATCTGGGCTTTAAATGAATGAATGAAGTTAATCTTCTACTTAAGATCTTCTCTAGAGAGCATATTGAATAGATTCATTTCTCTGTCCCTCCAGCCAAAAACAATACCTGTTCCAGGAAAGTACATGAACACACATCTTGTAAGTATTGCACCTTGTCACTTCAATTGCCCAAAGATGAGTCTTGTTGCTGCTCTTCTTTTGATGCATAGGGTGATACATGAATTTTGAATTCTTTGATAAACAAACTAAGCCTTGTTCATTTTCTTCTGCAGTCCCACTGTGTGGGTGTCTTCAGCGAGGAGCTGAGGAAACTTCTCAGCAATACAAGTGTGACTGAAGATGGGGAGAATCTTCTCGCAAAACTTGACCTAAACTTGAATGAACTGGGACGAAATCAAACGGTAAGTAAACAGAAATAAACTGTCACTAAAAGATTAAGATTGTTGTTACAAAACAATATGACTGTTGCATCACTAGTGGATATCCACATAAGACACAGTAACAAACCCTTTGTTTTCTTCTTACAGAAGGACTACAAAAATTGTACGACTATAAATGAAAGAAAGACCATGGCTCATGCCATTAAAAAGTACATCATCTTCCTCAAGAAACTAAACAACAAGAAATGAAGGCTGAAGCATGTCGTCTGTTTTAAGCAGGGCAGCTTAATTTATTACCAGTTCAGAGTTATTTTGAATTCAAAATTGAATGGGATGGATATGCATTCCGCTTCCAACCAAGAGTTTATCAATGTTTTTTAGAATCTATTTATTTATGTTATTTATGTCTATTTATTTAAGAAATCGCGACCCGATCGACGGATTCAGCGGTATAGATAATGGATGGATTATTTAAGAAATTATTTATTCGTTTGCAATGGGTTGACTCAGTCACTTGATGTAAAAGGTTTATCATGTCAACTGCATGTTTACAATGTGAAAAACCTTGTTTTAGTCCAGAAGTATTGTGCTGCTGTTTTCAAATAAATTAACTACTCTGATCATTTTCTCTCATGTTTTTGTTTCTAGATCAAGTTGAAATTCCAACCTTAGTGAGCTGCCACTTTGTCTAAAATTCAAATATAAAACTTGCAGCTTCATTAACCCCTTAACGCCTGAATTTATATAGCTGTATATAAAAAAAATGTTTTGTGTGTGTTTTAGCCTTTAAGTAGATGGTAAATAATGCTGAGATTATTAATTTCACTTTTGCACAAAAACTAAATAGAGTTTTTTGTATGTTTCAAATTTGCGACAACAGGCGTTAAGGGGTTAAATATCACCATTTTCTTATCATTAAGCACTCAAGTGCCTGAGTTTGATTTTAACTATGTCCGTGGTTCAGTTTGCTTCATTCCTTTTGCCAGAAAAAAAATAATATGGGCCATGTTGTAAATAATACTCCAGACTCACTGTGGCGTTGCAGTAGTTAAAGGAACATGTGTCTCTTTATTGTCACCACAGAGTGTGTAATAGGAGTTGACAGAGCAGTGATGCCATCGGTTTGGTTTGGGTTCTGCAGTTTTGAAGCGTTTGAAGCATTTGAAGCATTTGACTGCTGCCATCTTTATGGTTTTGGAGCTTCACGAGACAAAGCAGTACACTCTCACCTGAAAATGTGTATTTGTCCCGAGGCCAAATCGTAGTAGCAGTGTCAGAGTCTTTGGTCTTAAATTGTGAGACGGCAACATGCGCAAAAGCTGTTGTTTTCTGTGTGGCAGCATCAGTGTGACATGACATATATTGCAGCCCAAGATGGCAAAATGTTTGTCTTTCTAAACATGTTTATTTGCTACATGTAGACCTAACCATGTGCATTCATTCTAAACCTAAACATGCCATTTTAAGTCTTAATTGTAACCATTTGAGGGAGAGGAGTGAGGAATTGTGAGAGTGAAGTAGATAAGTGCAATGACTGTGGATAACACTGTCTCGATCAAGTGATCGCTTGCAGGAAGGTCTGTGGATTTGTGCATCCTGCCATCGCTTCCTTGAAACTGCAGATGTTTCTGTGGGGGGTACAGAGAAAGGAAAAACTTTTCTTTTTTCAGTCATTTTTGTGTGACTGTATGTCCTCACTATTATTTCACAACTCAATTGAAGCTGCGGATCTACCAAATCAACTGAACATTTACAGTCCGATTGGACGAAAAAGGTGGAGCTGGAGAGTTGGACTAATTTGAACAAAAATATGTATCCTTGAGGCCTGGTATCTATTCAGTTATCCGTTTATTTTCAAAAGGAGTACTATCCATAAATCTCATTTCAGTGTAGAACAGAGACATGACCATTACCAAAGACTATAAGAGTGGATATCACATCATATGGAGAGAAACCTTTTCTTAGTATATAAGCTACCATTTGAGTATTGAAATCTTAAAAAATGTTTTTTGGAAGATGTTTTAAAGGATTTTTTTCTATTATTTTTATTTATTGTTCCTGTTTGGCTCCAAGCCATCTTACTCACAGCATTTGTGCATTTTCTGGGTGGCTGGGCACCTGTCATCCCGCATCAGACCAACAAGACTCACATGTTTTGTCATGACATTAACTGCTACACAGAGGATTTGTCACATCACAATGTCTGCAGAGCAAATTACTTAAAAAAGATAGGGAAGATTGAGAGGTTGGAACCATCACTGTATGTGAAAGGGCCTGACAGGCCATATAGCCACAGTCTCTGTCTGGCATGAGAGTCTGTAGAGTCTGAAACTGTACTGGGATGTAGGTTGGTAGGGAGGCAGCTGCGCCTTTTAACAGAGAAAACCAGCAGCAGAGACAGACGTGGGTGAACGGAGAGACAGAGAGAGAGAGATGCTCTGAAATATAGGCCAGTGATGCACTTCTGCTGTTTGACCTTTCAACTTTCAAACTCACCCAGCTGCTGTGTCTTTCATGTCCCTGCAGCAAATCAGCACTCAGAGCAGAGTGACAGAAATTTACCAGGAGGAACCGAAGGGATGACCTCACCATTCCCTTCTGAAAAATAACAGAAACAGAAAATAAAGTACTTCTGATGAACAGCAAACAATCAATAGCCTACACAGAGATGAAAAATAAATCTTCTCTCGTGTAACGGCGTTGCTCATTTGCATTTGTGCCTATTTGGATCATAGATCATTGAATAAGTCGCATAACTTCAAACCATCTCCAACACATCTAACAGCGTGGGTGATTGTGAAAGAAAAGGGTTAACGCTGTTTCGTGTCCTCTTGTCAGAAGCAATTACATCACCGCAAGGTGACGGCTGGCGTGTCATGACTCTTTTTGCATCTCTCTGCATCTTTCATGCAGAGCATCATGGCCCATGACGCTCTGCATGAAAGACACCAGCTTGAACAGGATGACAGATGAGGGTGCACGGAGCGATAATGCTGAGGTGTTTTTTGGGCACTTTTCTTTGCATGGGTGCGCGAAAAATACACTTTGGATCAAATTTTTTCCATCTCGGAATAAACCTAAACATGTCTCTTTTTAGATGTGAAAAGCTCTCTCCGCTCTTAGTCCCCTGCAATTGTCGGCTCTTTCCACTAGGTGGCCTCAGAGAACCATTGCCCCTTCGAGTCAGATTTTTGTCCCGATTGTATCACCTGTTTTAATTCAGGTCCAATAGGTCAGTTGAATAGAAACCACGATGACTAACAGCTGGGTTTGACCTCTGAATATCTGCAGTTAGGACCACAGACACAACTACCGAGACTGGTATCTAAAGAAGCAACAGTGAGATGCTTTCCTTCGCACTATGAGGCTTCTCGCTCCACTTTGCATTGAATGGGACAGCGCAGCATCATGTGAAACTTGAGGCGGCTTGGCGTCAGGATCCGTCCGCAGATGCGCTGCAGGACGCGCAGAGAGCGACGGGGACATTTCATTCCCCATGTTGCGCGCTTTTTAACCAGAGTGGCGAGTGATGTGGCGTTATGGAGGATATAACTGGAACACTCTTTGGTTTGTTTTTGAGGAATAGGGAGACAGAACGCCTTCCGGATGGTCCCTGCGATGTGAAGTTCGCGTGGAAGCGAGGGAATGTTGTTTATAAAAGTAACACCAAGCTAATTGCATCTCTTTGAAGTGAGTATGATGAGAAATACTAGAGAAGACCGCGTTTTCTCTTGTTCGCAGGATGGCGTTATTGTTGATTGGAGTCCCATTTGATTAATCCTAAACCCCTCCTGCAGGGAAAATCCTGCCGCTTTAGCCGATTCGGTCAAATATTTTGAATGAGTGGGCCTTCGTGTAATCAGAGCCATTAGAATAATAAACCAATACAAAGATGCAATGCTTTTAAAAACTATTTTTGTATGACTAAACGTAAACATGGTTCCAGTGTTGTTGTTTTTTAGTCTGATTAATTTATTTAATCTCCAGGACTCCTGATGAGTTCGCTTAGCTGACAGGATTCCTGAAATTACTGCGCTTTGGGCAGACAAGGGAATCAGTCTGAGGAATTAACTACCTGTCCATCACTGCATTTTAAATGATGTCGTCTTATTTACAAAGTCAGACAAATGCTTCAACCAGAGTACATTTGCCCCAACCAGCTGATCTTTCATCATTTATCAGTGGAAAGAATGATGGAGATTTTTACTTTTTATTTTCCCAACCTCGACTCTTGTGGATATAATGTAGCTGGACTCTTCAGTATGGCATGAATGTACCCAGCTCACAGTTGTACAGGGATGGATCTCATGAACTTCACAACCGTTATTGACGATGGCTTTTTGGATGAGACGTCATCGAGCCGTGTTCTGACTGGCTGCTTTCTCTCGCTGCTCATCCTTACCACCTTGCTGGGAAACACTCTGGTTTGTGCAGCTGTCACCAAGTTTCGACACCTGCGCTCAAAAGTGACCAACTTTTTTGTGATCTCTTTGGCTGTGAGTGACCTCCTGGTTGCCATCTTAGTGATGCCGTGGAAGGCGGTAACAGAGATCGCAGGGTTCTGGCCGTTTGGTTCCTTCTGTGACACCTGGGTGGCTTTTGACATCATGTGCTCCACGGCATCCATTTTGAACCTCTGTGTCATAAGCTTGGACCGCTACTGGGCCATCTCCAGCCCCTTTCGATATGAAAGGAAGATGACACCCAGAGTGGCCTGCCTGATGATCAGCATGGCCTGGACGTTATCTGTCCTCATTTCCTTTATCCCGGTGCAGCTCAACTGGCACAAGGCCCAGACTAAAACTTACAACCCCCTCACTGACTCATTTGTGTTACAGGGATCAAACCTTACATCCAACTACCGCCCAGAGAATTGCGACTCAAGCCTAAACAGAACTTATGCCATCTCCACCTCTTTCATAAGCTTTTACATCCCTGTGATCATCATGTTGGCCACATACACCCAGATCTACCGCATCGCCCACAGACAAATCAGGAGGATCTCCGCCCTGGAGCGTGCAGCCGAAAGTGCCAAGAACAGACACAACAGTCTGAGTCGAGGCTCCAGCATTGCAGAGTCGGAGAGCTCTTTCAAAATGACATTCAAGAGGGAGACAAAGGTGCTGAAGACGCTCTCTGTGATAATGGGGGTGTTTGTGTGCTGCTGGCTTCCGTTTTTCATCCTAAACTGCATGGTGCCCTTCTGCGAGCAGTCGAGCGGAGGGGAGGCTCTTCCCTGCATCAGCCCTACCACCTTTGACGTGTTTGTGTGGTTCGGCTGGGCCAATTCCTCCCTCAACCCCATCATCTATGCCTTCAATGCTGATTTCCGCAAGGCCTTCTCCATCCTGCTGGGCTGCCACAGACTGTATCCAGGAGGCCACAACATCGAGACAGCCAGTCTAAACAAGAAATGACTCATGACTCTCACGGCACTGACTCATCCATCCCTTAATTCGAAAGTTCGAGTCCAAGACTTCCTGTTGCAGTCGGTCTGATTGACTTTAAATGCGGACACTGCTGTCTGGGATTCTTTGCTAACTTTAAGTGTGACTTGACGTTACATTGACCCTGTGTATGTCCACGTTTGCACTAGGCGAGTGGGCTGCCTTTTTGCACACTGTCAAAGTGAGATTGCTGTGCTCACTCACAGTTCTCAGAAGGGGGATGCTCCTGAGAGAGGAGAGAGGATTTGGTTATTAAGACTCTCTGCTGTTGTTCAAGGGGTCTGAGAGTGCAGTGGTGCTGACATGCTGCCAGGATAGATAATCCCAGGACTGGGCAGAGTGCATCATGTCAGAC
The DNA here is from genome assembly GCF_027942865.1 of Odontesthes bonariensis. NCBI lineage: Eukaryota > Metazoa > Chordata > Actinopteri > Atheriniformes > Atherinopsidae > Odontesthes > Odontesthes bonariensis. Next base: position 14,196,540 of record NC_134518.1, on the reverse strand, counting down.
ACTGCTGTCCTCCTTACCATCGCACTCACATACACAGCAACACACACTCTCAAAGGAGTCCGCCAAGTACAGCGTAACTTTTCTGCACAACTCACACTCTTCAAGAGATTACATGACAGCTCACATGACAGATGTACTGTGATGCAGGACATTGTAATCCTTTGCTCTGCAAGGACCCCGAAACCAAATCATGTTTGGCATAAGTGCAGGTAAAATACATCCACAAGTGACTAAATATTACGAACAGAATTGAAACAGATTGGATTTCTGCACATGTTTAAACGGAATCTTCTGAGAAGTGAGAACTAGCTTTCTTTTTTAAGGTGGATAGCAGCTCCAAATTGTCTCAATATAATTATGATAATGATCTGATATGGATTCAGAAATTTTATTCTTGCATAATCTAAATGTCAAATCATAAATTGTGAAACATATTTACCCAACAGACGCCTAACAAGTTATTGCTTCTTGAAATTGTTATAATGTCTTGTGAGTCTTGTATTTATCATTAGCAACAGTTGATGACTTTTTCTCAAGGAGAAGACAAAGATCGAAATAAAGCCTTAGCTTGATGTGTTTTGGAGCTCAAACTCAAAGTGAACTTAAAAAGACTGAAACATGTTTCCACCAATCAGCTTTTGGTATATATCAAGGTGGGTCATATTCTTATGGGTTTGGCTATCCTTGTTTGTTCGAATATTTGTCTAAACCATTTCAATGCCAAGTAAGTGGTCAGTTAAATCCAACAGGGAAATAAACACTAGCTGTCAGAAGGGTTCAATACCAGACCTCAAATGACAGATTTCAAGTTAATTGAAGGTACTTTATTTGAAGGTAACCTGAAAAGGAAGCACATGTATCAACAGAAATTCTTGATTACATTAAAAAAAAATAGATAAGACTGTCATATTAAGAGACAGAACTTAAATGCAATTTGTTTGAATGAATAAAAGCCAAATTAGCAAATCTTAAACTCTGTAAATGTTTAGTTGATTTGGTAGATCTGCTGCTTTAACTGAGCTGTGAAATACATTTTAACAAAATCAGAAACAAGCTCACAGTTCTGTGTATTTCTTTCAAGATCAAACTGCCTCAACACAGCTTGCTATTTTTTTTTTTTTTTTTTACATTGTTTTTTTTTTTGTTTTTTGTTTTTACATTTTGAGTTCAAAGGAAAATTATACTGTGACCAGTGCAGGATACAGCCTTGGATTTATGACTGATTGGATTTATGAATGTCCCAACTCATTTCCTGTTGTGCTTACAGGGTATGACATTTTATTTCAAATAAGTAGTTACAGATCAGTTTTTCAATTAATTCCAGAGTTTGGCTTTAGTTTGAATAAAACTGAGAAAAAAATTAGAAAGCCCTCAAGGACAGAGAACAATCCAGTATGTTGAAGTTGAATGAGGAAGTCACAGTGGTGAGTGAAGAAGTAGTCCCCCATACACACCAAAACGTGAATCAAACGGTGTAGGAAAAATCAGTAAAATTGTGAGCTCCACTGGACCCACTGTCGTATTTCAGCTCCCTGCACTGAATGTGTGTGTTAAATACCTTGCTGTTTTTTTCAAAGCTTCCGAGGATGGATTGAACTTCATTTCTGTTGGATCGATCAGGAATGCAGTAGAGGAGTTTTAGAATGGGTTCAGTAAAATCACTCTCATTGATTTCTTATACAAAGCTGTTATTCACCCTTACATTTTCAGTTCTGATCGAGAAGGATGAGAATTCTTCCCACATCTCATTTCTGCCCAGCGATTAGGATAAGGAGCTTCTAAAAATTCTTCTAAGTTTCTCTCTTGTCAATAGTGACCAAACAGAGGTTAATGAGCATAGATTTGTGTATTGTTATTAAAAGCCACTGTGTGGTGTTTGTTTGACTGCTCATACATCTTTGATCTTAACACATCAAACTTCCTGGGGCAAATTTCACACCAGAGCTTAAAGAGTGAAACGTAATGGGACCAGCTGTGTTTCACATCCAACAACTCACTCTTACATATTGCTGGTGTTTATGTGTCTGTTCAGTCAGGTGATGTATTGCCATCATTAGCAAAGTGAAGTGCCCCATCTGGACTCATGAACAGCCTGGAATAATAAAGTTGTCCAACCTCTGTATCCTCACTGTTGGCTGTGTTTCTTTTATTAAGTGCATTTCACTCTTTAAACAATACATCACTGCTAAGTCTGAATTTTGGCTCTTGATCACCTCCTCCTTGTTTCATCACATTGGTGAAACCAGGAGACGTTGCTGATAACATTTTCTAACTTATGTTTTGGTAAATTTGTATATATAATGCCAATTCCGAAAATAAATTTAAAAAAAAGTAAGGACACTGTGTAAAATATAATCACAAAAATGCTTTTCAATTCTCTAAAACCAATACTTTTACTCGCAATAGAAAATAGAAAACATCTCAGATGCTGAAAGTGAGACATTCTGTGAAAAACATTTGCTCGTCTTACATCTGAAGCGTCTGAAAAAGAGCACCTAAGAGAGGCAGAGTCTCAGAAGTAAAGATGGGCAGAGACTCAGCAATCTGCAAAAACTGTCTCCAAATTTTAGCACAACGTTTTTTGGATAGTGTTATTCAATGTCATTTTGTAAAGACTTTGAATATTCTACCATCTACAGTACATCAAAAGAGCAAGAGGAGGCATCTGTATGTGTAAGTAACAAAGCCAAAAAAAAAACTATATTGGATGCCTGTGATCTTATCGTCCTGAGCCAGTACTGCATTAAAAACAGGCACGATTCAATGATGGAAATCACTGCATGGGTTCAGGAACACCCCCTGAAACTACTGTTTATGAAGACAGATCACCATGCACTGGGCTGTAGCTACCATTGGGTGAGAGGCAGGATACATCCTGGACAAATCACCAGTCCATCACAGGACCATCTATCACAACAAATTGGCTTAGTAGTGGAAGAGTCCAGGTGCTGGACTAACCTGCCTGCAATCCAGATCTTTCATCAGTTGAAAACATTTGGTGCACCATGACGTGCCAAATTTGACAAAGACGACCCACTGTTGAACAGCTAGAGTCTTATATCGAAGAAAGATGGGACAACATTCCTCTATTAAAGGGCCGGCAACTCGTCTCCTCAGTTCCCAGACGTCTTCTACAAACTGGTAATCATGGACCTGTCCCAACTTATTTTGAGATGTGTTGCTGCCATAAAATTAATGATGATGAGCTAATATTCACAGGAAATAATAAAATGTCTCACTTTTAACATTTGATATGGTTTCTATGTTCTATTGTAGATAATATAATGGTTTATGAGACTTTTGCAAACCATTTTAATTCCCTTCTTGTTTACATTTTACACAATTTCCCCACTTTTTTTTTAAAACTGGGGTTGAAAAGCCGCCTTGAGAACTTGATCTCATCTATTCAAAAGCTTGAGTGGGAAGTGAGAGGAGAACCGAGGAAGCTGAAGTGTGAAAAGAGAGCCGAGCAGTGACAAGGACATGCGATTGCTTTTATTTTACAAGACCCACTTAGGCACGCCCTCTGTTATTAGCCTGCAGGAGCCTGGAACCAAGCTTTGAGAACAAATCTAAATCTAGGTTCATTTGACATTCAGTTTTCGTTCATTTTTGTCTAGGAATATCTCTGTAATGGAGCTTTGCGTTTCATTGCCCTTACAGTCTAAATCTCATTGATTTTAAGAGTAAAATTGAATTGAATTGAATTGAATTGAATTGAATTGAATTGAATTGAATGAATGAATTTATTGTCATTACACCTTACAGCATAACGAGATTACAGTTACAGTAACATGGAAACTATTGCAATGTGTTGTCAGATTCTCTGTTCTCTGAAATGCAAGTCTCAAAAGGCGACTTGTAATCAAATTAAGTTGATGCTCATTAGAAATGGGAAAAAAACTGTAAACACTCTCGCACAAGCACACACACACACACACACACACACACACACACACACACACACACAGAGCTGTCCTTTTAAAGTCTACTTTCTCTGGGCACTGGACTGTCCTTGCCTCTGTGAAACCTCCTCAAGCATGCCACGGGAAAGGAACAGCAATTAATTTGACTGACATCACTCAGAGTGATGGAAGCAGTAGTGGTGACGAGAAGGGGTGTGGGCACATGTGTGGCTGAAGCGCTGCTATCACCTGCTCCAGTGCCCCACCTGAGTCCTTTCAATGTCACCCGCCTTTAGTAAACACAGAAATCATTCCTTTCCTTGGTCTTATTTTTTGTTCCCACTGGATGTTGTGAGATTCTCAGAGGGATTTTTTAGATTGGCACATCAGACATCGGCCCATAAGGAAAAGATTTACTGAGGCAGAGAGGGAGAAAAAGGAAGCAAGGAGACAAGCAGTCTTATGTAAGAAGCAAGCGGTGGCAACTTAAAAAAAGAACCGCAAATGATGTTCTGTAAATATCACATAACCCAGCAGAAAGCGTCAGCCCAGTCAGACTGCTGCCACATCTATGATGAATGAATGGTCACATGTTGCTTGCTTCTGGGCACGTGGTCATGTGGATACATACAGTTAGTTTAGTTAAAGATTGCTTTGTCACCTCATCTTGGGGAGTTGGACAGTAATTAAACAGTCTTCAACGATATGTTTAGCTCTCCATGAAGCATGTATAATTCACAACTGGCAAAGATATAATAATAGCAAAGAGCCAAATGCACTTTTAATAACCTTACACAACACCAAGATAAGCATTAACTGAATGAGCGTGTTGGTGACTTCTGCCAAAATTAGTCACAGCTGCATGCCGACAGAAAGGAATACACTTTGCATGCTGAAAAATGCTTCTGTTTTTTTCTCTTTTCTTATTTTGGCAGTGTCTGTTCTCATTGATGAAATAAACAAATGCATTTTCAGCTGATTCTGAAAATCTGCACCACATCGGGCCGTTGGTGCCACAAACACACATCTTTAAGGGTGGATGTCTTTGGGAACCGCAGAGCAAATTCAAAAACAATATAAACGCGTATATCTGATCTCAGTAATAGGCTATTCTATCCTTTTGCTGTAAAAATAGCCACAGAAACCTTTCTTGGAAATCACCCTGCACATCCTTTGACTTTCAGGCAAGACCCTTGATTCGTCTTCCTCATTTTCTCTTCATTTTTCTTTCTTATCACAGCCCTTTTGCACTCCTCCTCCACCCTCACTCTGTTTACTGTTAGTGCTGCGGGCCGCCGGCAGTACTGTGTTACCATCCATCACTTGAAGTGGCTCCAGCGGAGAGGACAGGCCCTCTGACCTCACCACTGGGAAAGAAGCAAGGGAACATGGGGGAAGGAGTAATCACAAAGGACTCTTCAGCAGGGGAGAAGAGTGGATGAAAGTGATTATCAACTGGACGGGCAAAGCAAACAGAGGCTTCTTGAGTCTTACTAAATACATTTCTTTTTTTCTAGCCAATGAGGTGACTCCATTTAATATTAAACAAATGAAATGCTTTGAGTGAATTTGTGAGCTTTGGGTTTGGAGAACATGGTTTTTTAGACATGGGTTTTGTGGAATGATTCACAGGGTTGGACTGCAACAGTGAGGCCAGCTTTATAAAAATAAATGTTGCTAATTGAGTGATTAGGTTACACCTGAGTTTTCCACGTGATTGTTCAGTACGATTTTGCCACAATCTCTTTCTCAAAGCCTGTGTATAAGGGGCACACACACACATACACACACACACACACACACACACACACACACACACAAGCACACATACAAATCCCATTTGTAAAAATGGAGAAATCTTCAAATATTAGGTTCCACTACATTTCACATTGACAGTGTTTGGGGCCAACACAAGCAGAAACACAAGCAATCTGTGGATACCGCAAAAATAAAATAATAATGCCAGCAAAAATGCATCACATATATAAATGGTCATACGCCTTGAAATTGGATAAAAATGTGTGAGAAACCTTATCTCTTTCCTTACCTACATTGCCGTTCGGTCGAGCACATTCCTCAGTGACTATACTCTATCTTATCTCAAATTTGTGAGCTGTTAAGGTAAGTACACCTGTCATATGCCATTACTTTTTCAAATTTTGATACTTTCTTTTTTAGCAAGGGTAGTAACTCTGCAATCATATTTATTATAGTGTCTTGGTCAGGTTCTACAAGCTTTTCAATTTGTTTCTCATTCATACAGTGCCTCCTATGATCCTGGCATGGTTCTGCCTCTGCCTCTATCTATTATAGCATGTTGCAGCACCTTGGGGGCAGTCTCAAAAACTAAGAGATTAAACTGCTTGTGTTGGTGTTGTTGTTGGTCACGGTGGACAAAGATGTGCTTTTTGGCCGAGGAAAAGTTGTAAAAGTGATGAAGATTGTCTGGTGGAGCTATTGTCTGTGCAACCAGTAAGCATATGACCTGTTCTTAGTGTTACCTTTAAGGTAGGGCTGTCGCAAAAAACACAACTTTGTAACACCGTTGTATGGATAGGTTAATAGCAGGGGATACCACATAGCTGACATAACTGTGATGTTCCCTTATATCGTATTTCATGATTCAATGTGTACTAAATGTTTAACGAATGCTCAATAAAAGCAATAATAAAAATTCTTGACATTGTACATGGAGTGGGAGAGTGTTTTTGATGGACCCAGCAGGATATCATCCCAGAGAATCATTCCAACACTGATGGAATGGGGTACACAGTTAGTCTTCTGGCTCTGGTTGCCTACCCTTTGTCACCAAATGTAGGCATTTTTAAATCCAGGTTAAAGACATTTCTGTTCTCATGTGTCTATGCATGAAATATCTTTTAACTTATCTAGACTGTTGCCTGTTTTTAAATTAATTTGAATTATTTTATTTGTTTCTCTTTATATTCTTTTATGTATTTTTAATGCTCCTTACACTCCCTGCTGCAATGCTTTTATTTTATGTAAAGCACTTTGAATTGTTTGTACATGAAATGTGCTATATAAATAAATTTGATTTGATTTGACTCTAGGTCCAAGGTACAGGCTCTCCTGTGGCATGAGATGTCCACTGCCTGGGCATCTCCTCATATTCCCATCTACTACAGCAGGCTTTTGCTCACAACGAGGTGGAATGCACCAGCTGCCAGTGCGTTCCACCCTCTCTGAGGGCTAAGTACTATTAGCTTTTTGGAGCACTGCACTGCAAGCCTGTCTGCGTTGGTTCCAGATGCCTAGTAATTCTTCACTCTGTGTGAGGTGAGAGCGACACAGATAGATGCATACATTACATGCTACCTTGAATTAGCAATTACAAGAAGCACATTCACACTCCTAGAGCACTAGGGGACCATTTGTTTTGCCTCAGGTCACTTAAACAAATGAGAAAACTGGGGATCAAATCACTGACCCTCCAATTGGTGGACCACCTTTCTATCATCCAGGCAGAAAAAGCTGTGTTTCCGCTGCCTTGGTTATAGTTAATCTCTTGTTGTCCTCTTTATTTTTTGTGTCATGGCCAAGCTACCCACACAGTAAACAAAATTACACAATATTACGCTGTAAGTAATTTGTACTTTTCTACTTTTTCAGCCTTTTCATTCATTTTAAGTCCAGTCCTTGTGTCTGACCATTTAAATCTTTTTTAAAAAAGTTTGTTAAGCCACTTAACACTGACCTATGATTCATTCGAGATTTTAAAAAAGGCACCTAATTTAAAAGTTTAAATGGTGTTGTGACTGCATATAATTGAGATCTTATCAGAGACAATTTTAAATTGTATCTTTAGGCACTTTGTTACTAGCAGCCTAGGGAATAGAGAAAAAAAACAGACCTTGAAACCTTACCTGGGAGTTACAAGAACTGGACTGAAAATTGGTGGCAAAAAGTCTTATATTTATTAATACGCTCCAGAGCCCAGACACTGCGGGATCATCTTGACAGAAAACGGAACAAAACACAGCCAACGTCCAAAGAAGAAGCATGAAGAGCTATACCTAAAGACTACTTAATTGTTTTTACTAAAGCTTGTCTAAGAGGGTTCAGACTGTGTAAAAGAGTAAAGGTGCTCCTACAAAATATTGACTCTTAAGCTCACTGGAATTGGACAAACTCTGTATTTGCCTTGTGTACAGTATTTCCATTTGTGTATGCCCATGTTTCAGTAAATTACAACCATTTCCTCTTTTCCTGTCGATACAGTGTAAAGAAATTAGGGATAACTCACTTTTTCACAGAACTGCACATTTACAGCATATATTCCATCTGAAAGTAAAAATGATTTAAACATTTGGCAGCTACGTCAGAATGCTGTCTTGCATGATTTTTTTTAGCCCTTCCCTTTTTGGTGACGGTAGATAAGCCTCTCAAAACCCTTTTCTGAAACCAAACCAAAACAATAGAATAGAATAGAATAGAATAGAATAGAATAGAATAGAATAGAATAGAATAGAATAGAAAAATAATTTATTCATCCACATCTGTTTATTCTAGTCTTTCTGCTATTCAGAGGCTGCAATCATCCTGGAGAGGAGCAAGAGAAAGAAACTTACTTCTAAAGGGGCAACACACTTGCAGTACGCAATCTGAAGGGCAGAGGGCTGCCGTACAAAAAATAAGCTAAACAGCCACGACTGACATAAATTCAAAACAAGCCAACCACCTTCTTTTTTTTAGAAGAACACATACACTGGATGTTAACCTACCAAGTTACCTAGTATCATATCTAACTACCATCTACTCAATTCCACTGGAAAAAAAGCTTACAAATTGAGAGGTGTTGAACTTGGTCTTGATCAAATCTGTTACAAATATATTTACTGAGTAACTGATTGTATCACTCGCATCCTTGGCCCATCACAAAGATTCAGTGGTACAAGGTAGAAAATATCACTGAACCACTTCAAATGAGCAATAAGGTTTTGAATAATAATAAATAAACTGTAATATACTTGATGCAAATGAGGTTAGCAGATGAATAGTGTTCTCAACAGGGGTGATGTCCATTCCAGCCGCGCTCTGCAGATGAGCTGGAGAGAGTGCAGTCTGGCTGAGGCAGCTCTCAGTGGAGAAGATGCTAATAATGATGCCAGTGTTCATGTTCATGCTGGTAGGATGCCCCATAGGTGAGTTGTGATGATGCTAATGTTTATCAGTTAGCTCGAGGGGGAGAAGAGGCATGTCATTTCCTTTTAAGAGTGCAACATCAGCAGCAGGAACTGACAGAGACAGACTAACAGAGTGATTACTGACAACTATGCATGGAAACTCGGAGGTCATGCCTTCTTTCACATGCACAAAAAGGTGATGGCTGCTGCCTGTTTGGCCTGAGCATGCTTATTAACATTGCTGACTGCGAGAGGAATTGGGCTGATGACTGTGCATGCTGAGGCATGTAAGCAAAGCATTCAAGCTCCTCGCAAATGCTCAACTGTGAAAGATTTTAGGGGGCACTTTTCACCAAGTTTAATCATCACAATAAGTATTACTCTTTGATTTAATTGTACATATATACACATACACAGAGATGAACCAAAACATACTTTTTACTTTTTTGGTCTTTGATCCAGGTGAGCAGTTTTAGAACACCAAACACATACTGTATGAACGTGGTCTAAAAAAAAAAACTGAAGTATAATGCTTCTTTTACGGTTTGACACATAAAATGTTGAAATTAAGCTCCCATCACCGAAAACTGTGCTAATGGACATATCAGGTCATATCAGTTCCACCACCTCTCACAACTCCATTAACACCATCCTGCAGTGAAGCATAGTGGTGGCGGCATCATGCTTTTGGGGTGTTTTTCACAAGCCGGGACTAGGAAATCAATCAGAATTTAGGGAATGAAAGGTGGTTCTAAATACGGGGAAATTCCTGTTTAAGTCTTCCAGAGATTTGAGACTGGGATGGAGATTCACCTTCAGGCAGAACAATGACCTTAAAGGAGAAGTTCCTTTTTTTTTTTTAAACCTGGACTGCTGCAGCACAGCTTATTTACTCTGTGCTCTGTGACAGTCGGCTAATTTCACACTGAGTTTGCAACTGCTAGTTTTGTGCAACATGGCAGGATATTTATCAGATTTTGACAATGTGAGTACGATGGAATGAATGATCTGTGCTGCAGCGGTGCGTGTCAATGAAGTCATCCGACGCGTGTGTCGAAAGCTTCCTTTAAGCCCCCCGATAGCCCCTGATAACAACAACATGGCAGCTATGAGCTAACAGTGTCAGGCTCCTAGCCAGGATTTTGCTTGGGGGGGGGTCTTTTTGTATATTTTTGTGACTTTGTTGTAGGGGGGTCCGGGGGCATGCCCCCCCCCCCGTAAAATTGTGAAAATTCAACCCTCTGAAATGGCATTTCCTGCATTTTTGAGAGGATTTCAAAGTAAGAAACGGAGACTGTAGATAACTGTTTCAGGCAGTATTGTATTCAAAGAATGTATACATTTTCGATGAAGAATACGAATTCAATATATACATTTTTGTAATGCCTCCACATGCATCTTTTTAGACTTTGTAGAACACCCCCTGCCTACGGGCCTGCACTGTAAGGTCTTTGGGCTCTCACAGGCCTACCCACTAAGCTTTTTTCATGTTTAACTCATCACATATGTATTTCACCGTGCGTGTGTCCTTAGCCATACTAACAAGATGATATTCACTCAATAGCGTAGCGTAGACTTCACAGGGTACTAAATATGCCAAGAGACATTTTAAGATGTAGTCAGAGCCCAAGCTTAAATAGTGGAAGGAAATTTACTTATGATGTACAATAGGCTACACACATTAAAAGTTGCACAATATGTTTGAATGAAAACACCAATGAACACAGTATTTCATCGATCAAAATGATTTTGGAGAAACAGTGTATAATGAGCAGATGGACAACACATGTGAAAACATTAATACAACTTCTTCAGGGGGTCTATTTTTGTTAGATATGCTAAGCTTAACGTTTAGCCTATCTAGCTTTAGCTATTTTCCGACTACATCCTACAAATAGTTTACAATATCAACCTAGATGCTGCCTTAGCCTATAGGCCTATACGTGCATTTTATGACGTTTAATAGCCATGTCACTTGATTAGGCTATACCAGACGGTAAACGTTACGTGATTAGCCTACCGTGGTGGCTGAGTTTCCCACTCATTGCTGTTGGGATGGGGGTCAGAGTCGTAGCGTCCTCTGAACACTCTTCACCACAAATCTAAATGAAGATAATTTGGGCAGTTTAGTCACCCTTCCATCTTGCTCTTTGCGTTCGTTCTGCTTCCTGCAGCCACTTTTGTGTTTGAAGGGCAGGTGATAGCTCATAGCTATGAATAACTGACACCATAATTGAGAAATGTTAGCGAATTGACTGGACTGGATCAAATCCTGACCTTTTGTATTACAAGTCTTAGATAAAAAACAAACTTTAAATTAACGGATTTTTTAACATGACATAGGGTGAACATGTGAACATCTGAAATATCAGTATGCATGCCATGCAGATTCATGTCTTCGCACCCCCCTCATTGCGCCGCGCGTATCAGTAATTGTTAACTCATCACCTGCCGCGACCGGACTTCTCGGGATTGTGGGGGGGGTTCGTCCGAACCCCCCGAACCCCCCCTGCCTACGGGCCTGAGTGTAATAGTACGTGTTCATTCATTAATTCGTCTTAAAGTATTGGCGAAATAAAGACAGATAATGCCTTATTTAGAGGCTGTATTGTCTATGCCCTGTTCATTCCCGTTATATATATACACGAGGATCTCGAGTGATCTAAATATCTTCCGAAGGACGCCCGACTTTCACCAAACTGTTATCGGTGAGTAGATAAACGTATTTCATGCCAGAAATAAGGTCCGGGTTTAAAAAAAACGAACTTCCCCTTTAAGCATGCTGCTAAAGCAACACTTGAGTTCTTTAAGGGGAAAAATGTAAATGTGTTGTAATGGCTTAGTCAAAGCCAAGACCTCAATTCTCAGTTGAGAATCTGTGGCATTACTTAAAGGTCGGTACAAAAAAGACGCTTTTCCTGCTTGTAATTCACACTGCTAAACAGGGCAAGATCAGCCCCAACACATTAAGCTGGCGTCATGGAATCAGCCGAGTTACAACAGCACTATTGCTTAGTATAGTATAATGATATAAGAAAACAGACAAACAAGGTATATACGGCAGTTCAGTTGTGTCATCTGTGGGAGAGAATAACACCCTGAAGTGTCAGCTTTTGGGACATTTCATATACGAAAAAATGATGTATACACTAAAGGAAAGGGGAAAACTCCAAATAGCACACTATGTCTTGTAAACAGGTCAGTTTTACTTCACAATAAATTAAATATAGCAGGCTGGGGAGAGGACCTCATTGAGACGCTTATCTAGTTCTCAACTTTTGGAGAATTTATGACTCAAGTTAAATATAAATAAGAACATTATTTTCACAAGTCTTTAACCCAAATTTTCAATTATTCATATTTTTTATGAAAAAAAAGATCAGAATGCTTTATATCTGGCAGCAGTGGAAGAACAGAGAGGTGTGGTAAAATAATCCCAGCTCACAACCGTCGATGGCAACTCCAAGGAAAGAGCAATTTCCTGCTATATTTCTATAGTTCTACAAGGAGATTAACAGAGTGGGAGCAAAGTACAGAAGACCACTCAGCAATGTACATCCCACTCAAGCGATGGCGCATTGACAAGCTGAACAAACAACCCCAAGAGAGAGACAGAAAAAAAAGGGGGGGGGCAGGATGGAAATAAAGACTTCTTGAGAGTTTAAGAGCAAAATGAGTGTAGATTGTGGCAAGAAGAAAAAAGCTTTCAAGTTGTTGCAGTGCACTCTCCTTGTACAGGAAGGAACACTTAATCTTTAGAAAGACACATACATGTTTGTTTTTGGTTATCCATGTTCATTTAATCATTTCAGTTAATTGTTTTCACCTCCAGGTATTTAGAGACTGTGTTTTTGAAGAATGTACCACTGCTAAATGATCTTTATCAACAGTGTGTTGCATAAGATAAATCAAGTAAAGAGATTAGGTTCTGCAATAGTTTCCCAGATTTTATTGGGGCATCAGTCAAGCTTAAGATTTAAACGTGAGTGGAAGCAATAATGATAAGTGGGACTGATACTGCAAGGTTAATGACGATGTTATTTAATGCATGAAAGGGTTCTGATTCAACTGAAGCATAGTTTATTTACCCAATTTATGTGAGTTTGAAAATACAGAGTTACGTAATTTTAAAACAGGCACAAATGAACTCATGGGAACACACGTACACAAACACACACACAGATGTCTAGTTTTTTAATGCATGATGGGAATCTCCTTTGACACAATGCATTCCCTAGCCCCTTACCCTAACCTTAAATATAACAACTGAATGCCTAACCCTGATCTTTACCCTAAATCTAGCCACACACTAATTCTAACCTTGATCCAAGTCTTCACCCTAAAAATCACTTTGTACTTGTGGGGACACAATTGCTGCCCCCATGCTTGCAGGAGGTCCCCATAAGGTAGTTTGCAGGCAGGTTTCTGTCCCCACTATGTAGGAAAAAGAAGCAAAGAGACAAACACAGACACAGCTGGAATCTTGAATTCTTCATTTGGATATGTTCAGGGATGCAAAAATTGGGTTATTACTTTAATATTACTGTTTAATTGAGAATAAAACTCCAACCATCTGAAAGACCAGGGCCTTCTCACCTCCATGGATGGGGAGACACAAGATTACAGAGAACAACTGCTAGCTTATATATTGCATTATCCTGACACAGGCTGAATTATCATTACTACTATGATAGCTGTATCTGAATTACCTAAATTAAACCAGAAGAGGGACAACCAATAACACAGCCATCTATTCACTGCACTTTAATGCACCAGCTACATGTACAACAAAAAAAGAACTGGCAAGGAAACACAGTGAGGAATTCATTGGATGACAAAACATAGGTGTGACAGAGTCATATTGGGGCTTACTGTGATTTGCTTTGTAATTATCTTGTCTTAATTTCATTGGTTCATACACATTTATTTAGAATTTTAGGCCTGAAACATATTTAGGTCATTTAGGGCATGGGTAATAGGGTGAAAAGAAAAAGTAATGAAAAAAAGGGATTTTAATCATTGTTTGGAACAAAAGCAGCATCTATGAAAGGCTGAGCGTCTGAGGAGAAAAGATCAGGAAAGAAGATGGGGAGTTTGTCAACAAATTTGTGAGAAAATTATTATTATATTATTATTATTATTATCATATAAATATAATATTTCATCAGTTTTAGCTTCTCTTCATTGGCTACTCATTAAATCCAGAATATAATTTAAAATTTTTTCCCCACAAATAAAGCTCCTAACGACGAAGCTTCATCATATCTTAAATATCTCAGAGTTCAGTTTACTTGGCAGCCTACCTTTAACATTTGGCTTAAAACTTTCCTATTTGATAAACCTTATAGTTAGGGATGTCTCAGGTTAGCCTGAAACATCCCTTAATTATGCTGCCATAGGCCTAGACTGCTGGGGGACCTCCCATGGTAGACTGAGTACCTTTCCTCACTCTGCTTATACAGTACTCTCCTTGTGCATGGGATATAATTTTTGTCATTAACTTGTGCTTTTCTTTCTCAGTAGGTTTCCCTGGCCTGAAGTTATGCTGCTTGTTGACCCCTCTTTCCAGTATTCTCAACCACCACTGGTCGAGGCAGATGGCCACCCTTTCTAAGTCTGGTTCTATTGGAGGTTTTGTCTGCTACAGCAGAGAGGAATTTTTCCTCTCCGCTGTAGCCTCGTGCATGCTCAGGATGGGGGATTGAATCATGGAGAAGTTTTGATGGGATCTCTTTGTTTCCTTTGCAAGGCATCTTTTTTTGAATTTGCATACAAATTTGAATTTAACTAGTCTAATTTTGACTGATTTGACAAGACCCTCTATGACGGAAGAGAAATTTGGACAATAGCCGCATTCGGACAGAGCAGTTCTAAGAACGATCCACCTCGAATTTCGTTCTAATAACTGCCCTTCCCCAGGGGAACTGTTGCAGTTTGCATTTGCACATGAGTCGGGACCTTGATAGAGACTGATGTGACGCAACCGTCTGCGACAGTGACGTGTTACTTTAGCACCACACTCAACAACAAAACAAAACCCGCGAAAAGTAAGGAGAGAAGAAAAAAACACCACCAAGAAGCTAACATGGATGGCGGGGAGACCACCGTGTTCATGGTCTGCATGATGGTGATATTAATCATGGACGATCACATCGGGCGTCTAACATGGAGGCTGGAAGAGTCCACAGAGAGAGTCAGGATCGAGCACAGGTGATACTTCCTTTCATGAAGGAAGGAAGGAGAGCAGAGCGCCGCAGAAAAAGGAGACGACGTGTAAGTTTAACTTATTAAACACGTGCCGGTTGTGTCCGTGTCATATGAGTAAACATTTCAGTGGTGACAACATGTGGTGGAACGTCACCTCTCTGTTGGGGAAGGAGCCTGAGCTGGTGCGCGAGGCTGAGCGGTTCCGGCTAGATATAGTCGGACTCCCCTCTACGCACGGCTTGGGCTCGGGAACCAGCCTCCTTGAGAAGGGTTGGACTCTCTTCCACTCTGGAGTTGCCCCTGGTGAGAGGCGCAGAGGAGGTGTGGGCATACTTATTGCCCCCTGTACATTGGGGTTTACCCCAGTGGACGAGAGGGTAGCCTCCCTCCGCCTTAGGGTGTGGGGACGAGTCGTGACTGTTATTTGTGCTTATGCACCAAACAGCAGTTCAGAGTACCCACCGTTTTTGGAGTTCCTGGAGGAGGCACTGGAGAGTGACCCTGCAGGAGACTCCCTCGTCCTGTGCTGACCTCAACTGGGGACGTTGTGAGTCAGTGAGGGGAATACTTCGAGGGCCTCCTCAATCCTACCGACACGCCTTCCGATGAGAAAACAGAGTCGGGGAGCTCGGATGTGGGGCCTCCCATTTCTGGGGCTGAGGTTTCCGAGGTGGTCAAAAAGCTCTGTGCTTTTACACATTGAAAGATACTGTTAGCACAAATGCTAAAGTCATCATGCTCACAAAATAGTCTCAGCCAACACTGTTGAGTTACTTGAGCCTGGTCTTGAACAAAATGGCCCAATGCTCAGGCTCCCAACTGACATTTTAGCACCAAGCTGCTAATGTGGCTAAAGGGCTATTAAGTATTTGTATACAAAGGGTTTACAGAATATGAGTACTGGAGAGACAGAGTGGCCAAGAGGAAGTGAACATGAGTGGTTTTTCAGAGGACTGTATTAATCTTCTTTAATTGTTCCAGATGGAAGTCTGCTTTCGTGCCTCGACCACCCATTGTTCATCAATAATTTAATACGTGATCCCAGGGGTGCACCAAGCCTGCTTTGCTTCATTACATGCCTCACAAGATTGACCCCTATTGGAGAGATTTGTCAGTATTAAATCCAGTGAATGTCGAAATACTTACAGAGAAAAAGAGAAAAGTGAAAATAAGTACAACCACCTCGAAATCCTTTCATGATGCTCTGGACTCAAATCAGGAATGATGTGGGACAAAATCACTTCTTTAAGCCAGAATCTGAAGCTTGCTAATTCAAAGTAAAACCTGTTACATCATAGATAGAATTAACAGACTTATCCTTTCATCTTCCTGTCTCACAGTCTGAGGCAATCAGCGTGTTCTTTTCTGACCATTTCTTCAAATATCAATTTGAAAATGACTGATGGTGTTACTCACTAAAATTGACTTTTTTCTTATATCTATCCTTGCTGCTTAGCATAACAATCAGTTATCTTTACATTGAGAGGTATAACTGAACAGTTTTATCTTGGAAGAATTTGTAACTTTGCTTTTGAAAGTGCTGAAGTTATAATACACTGACTTAGATGACAGGCTTGAGAGAGAAACTATGAAAAAGCAAAGACAAATTAAATATCATTAGATTCTACCAACAATTTCAAGTAAAAGTGTAAACAGAAAGCCTAGCAAAGAGTTACAGCACAACACAGCCACCCTTTCCCCATTTAACCATTCAATTTCAGTGATTGAGTAATGGTGTTTCTTCGTATCTGAGTGTCAGTGAGTGTGTTATTAAAATACCAGAAAGAGTTAGGCGGGTAGGGCTTTTTCAGTGTAAAAGAAGCCCTGGGGGAGATAAATGAGTCATAGGATCTCAGGAGATGAAGGGGACACACAGAACTGTAAGGAGACCTGGACAACAGTGAAGGCTACAGATGGCACCGCTCTGAAAAGGATAGGACGTGGAGTATGAACCTCCCACAGGGCAATGTATGGATGTCACTGCTGGAAGCTAATTCAGTTTGCATTGATGCGTCTAAACTGAAGAGTCACTTCAGCTTCAGAAAACAGGTTTGGTATCTTGCACCAAAGGCAGGAACTCAATGTGCTAAAGGTAGAGGATAATAAATACAACTTTATGCTACTCTTTAGCCTAAAATAACACCTATAGGGATTCCAGATGTGTTCATCTCGTCTCACATGCATGCCTCTGCAAACGAAAACAAGCTGCTTTCCAGGGGGCGAGAATAACTGTCCTGGGAAACAAAAAATACACAGGTTAAAAGAGCGATAGAGAGACACACAAGTTTAGAGAGAAACGGAAAATGGGTGTGTTTAAAACTTCAGAATAAATGAAATAGAAAAATATCCTTGAGTGTGTTGTTATTTCTGCTATGATTTCCTCATGTTCCAACGTTCAGTGCCCTAGATCTTTGTTTAGGAAAAAAAACACAAACTGTAACCCAAGAGTACCTTTCTATCGCACAGCCTCGAAGCCAGAGGTTTTAGGTGTGTCTTTATGTTTAAATAGGTCATGTTATTTGGCCAACAGGCTTGAGGGAAATGTCTCTTGAAAACCAGCTGAAAGAACAAGACAAAAGAAAAGAAACTGCTCGAGGTGGGATTATTCAAGGTCTGCATCTGTGTGTGTGTCTGAGCATGAATGCTTCAGTAAAAATCGAATTCCCCCGGTGAGGACTTGCAACTGTATGAAAGTCACGGCTTGTTCTCTTATATTGTCATAATGAGCACACAGATTAACTGTAACAGCAACAGGATGAAGGCGGACTCTGTGCCTAATTATATCAAAACTGCTCATGGCTCTTTCTACCTTTCATGCAACATGACATATACGGGCATTTAATTAAATAAAGATGAGAAAAAAAAAAGAAGAGTTCAGAGATGCAGAATCTGAAAATTCACAGCAAATGTGAGGGACAGAGCAGGGGGCGTTCAAGGAAACACACCTGCTCCACAGCTTTGAACACAAGATGAAAGCCCTTCCACCCAGTACATAATGTCAATGTGTAATGGCTTTCAGCATTCTGCAACCCAAGATATACCATTCTACAACATAAAGACAATCATTTTAAAAACATACAATCAACAAATATTCTG
Source organism: Odontesthes bonariensis (assembly GCF_027942865.1). Lineage (NCBI taxonomy): Eukaryota > Metazoa > Chordata > Actinopteri > Atheriniformes > Atherinopsidae > Odontesthes > Odontesthes bonariensis. The sequence goes on along the minus strand of NC_134518.1, from coordinate 14,178,188 downwards.
CCAATTTGACATGACTGTGGAATATAAATACTTTTTTGAAATGACGCAAATACAGAAAAAAAAAATTCAACATCACTATCATGTGATCATTGGTGAAGAGACGACTACAGGAACTTCATGAGTCATCATCGTAGGAACAACAAGCGTGTCCCCACCACGTTCATGACTTTTCAGTGGCTCCTAAGAGCAATTTTTGCTGCAGTCGAAGCTGCTTGCCACATAAGCATTGTCACGTTAATAAATACACCACACAGTGCTTTTTCTCTTCTGAGGTGCGAGTTATGTGCAGTAAAAGAGAAATCCTTGTTGTGTTTGCCATGTCTCGCATTACTGCCTCCCTGACAAGAAGTGCGGTGTGTGTGTGTGTGTGTTCAAGGGGGGGGTCATTGGTGTGCAATGAAGCACATAGTGTTTATCAGCTAAGCTGCATGCACTTGGATGTTTCTGCCAAACAGACAGGGACAGTTTGGAGTGGGGCAATGACAAAATCCCAAGCTGGCTCCTTTTCTGTCAACAAAATGGCTCCGACTGCTTTCTTTAGTCTTGAACAGATTCTAAATTAATGAATTCATTCATAAATCATATGCTGTCATGTTTAATGATGTGGCAGCCTGATGGAAATATTCACCTGCTTATTACGGTGCATAACTTCATCTATAAGAGTAAAAATGAGGTGAGGAGAGCTTCTTATTCTCAATCAGATTATATCTCATTCACAATTAGAGCAGATTTCATGCACCACTGCTTGCAGTGATATGTGTATGAGAATCTAATGGCTTCTTTCACTGCAACAGTGAACTCTTGAAATCCCCAGTCCCCTAACTGGAGCCGTTTAGCACGGATATAAAGGAACAAGAGTGTCATCTTTGATTCACCAGGCTATTCATAATGGATGTAACGTACATTTTCCAAGAGCTTGAAAGTTGCCAGTTTGCCAACACGTTAAATCTGCATAGGATGATATGGTGTTACCTAAAGTGTTCTGAAATACGTTTTAAATGCCAAGAACGAGAAGACTGAACGAGCTTGTTGATATCTGAACAGCAATAGATGGGAAGCTGCTACACCTAGTGGATTTTGTTCACAACTGCAAGAACTTTCAATCAGGGAGGAAGCTTAACATGACACACTGATTACCTTTAAGTCCTATTTGCAACTTCTTTTTGTAACATGATGGTCATTTTTGTTTGTTGTCAAGAGTTATTGGTTCTGGGTGGACTTTCACCTATTCATCCACACTGCGTGGCCCGGTGGAGAATGCCTACCTATCAATCAAGTGTAAAAAGGGAAGGACAAAATCCACATCCCTGGCTCTGAGTATTACTGGAAATGCCCTCTTTTACATAATGGATTCCATTTATTATCTATTCTGCCACTGCAACTCAGCAAGGAGAGAAGCTCATACCATCATCATTTTAGCTTCAAAAAGTATTTAGCACAGAAAAATTTACATTATTATTTAAGCTTCTATAAGCCCTGTTGGGCCTCTTGCTCTTTTTAGCGCAGGGCAATATCAAGATTGCATTAGTTAAATCCCTATTGACTATTCAGCCTGAGAAAATCAGATTAGATCAGTCAGTATTCAAGCAGCTTCCCTCCTCCCATTTCCTGTCATTCTTTGTCAAATAATTTGGTCGTTTTGATTTCCTTTAAATATTCATCATCATCATTATTACTCATTATTTCTTACAGAGACTGTAATATTGGCCAATAGGCCATTGAGGGCCTTTTCTATCAACTTAATGCTAGGTTTCATTTCCAAACAGAGGGGAGTAAATGGACTGTGAAATATGTGCTAATGGTCACAAGCTTTTTCCAAGTTTTGACAGAGGGAGAGAGACCATATAATGTCCTGTTCTGTTATCTGACTCTGCACATAATAATTTCACAGAGTTTTGGAGTCAGAATTCTTTGACAAACACAATTAAATCATCGACTGTAAAGGGACAGCCTGCTGTGGTGCCATGTTACAAAGTTCACGGAGCGAGACAGGCTCCATCTAAGTATATATTTTAAAAAAGGCTCACATTAAACAAAAATCTCAACCTCTGCAATAAAACACATGTTTACAATTGTAGCAATAAGAAACAATTTTACATCTTGAAGGCATATTTGGCAGGATAAATATTCATTTAAGTGTAACTCCTCTGCACTTGGGCCACCTGGTTTTAAATACACAATCATACACATAGTGGTAGGTCCTAACTTAAGTCTAAAGCTGAATTCAGAGGTTAGACTAGTGTTTTTTCATGCGTTTTGAGACTAAAACACTGTAACAGACATTAACTACTATCATAGCGAGGGTATCCAACTTTCTTTTTAAATTAGTCTAACTCAACAGACACTAAAGTGAAACGTTTAGCCTTATGACTTGAGCAGTTAATCTATTCTAGACCAAAGTGGAAGTGACAGATAAAGGGGCCAGTATGTGCAGCAGCGAGCAGAGCTGTTGCTTTTAACCAGGATAGAACAAGACCATTTATGACCGAGAGTTAAAATCCATAACATTGCAGCAGTACTTCTCACAGAAGACATTTTACTATGTAACAGCAGGGGGAAAACACATTGTTAAATAATAAAACAAATGAGGCCCCGTCATGGTTTACTGGGAAACCTGAACAGGACAGAGACATTATTATTAATTATTTGGATCACTTACAGCGGGGCTCAGAGGGCTGTGGGAGGAGGGAGAGGAAGTCTGATCACCATAGAAGTTTGGTAAACAAGTTTCTGGGAGAACAGCAGTTGCGAAATGCCAACTACTAACTGCTCTGAAGATGTCTGGGAGTGAACAACATGTAGAATGGGATGAAAACCATGGCACTGAAAGAGGAGTGCACAAGAGAAGACAGATGATACCACTGGAAATCAAAAAAATGAGATTAGGATTGGGAATGGAAACACAAGCCAGAGTTTGTGTATTACAAGATAACTGTGCTGAAGCTTAATGGGTTACTTATACAGCTTTATGCTTCATGCATTCTTCAAAAAGGTTAGAGGACAAGAGTTTGGAAAACTGAAGGTTTCATTTTAGGATTATACACATAAGATAATAGCTTTTAATAGTGTAGATATGCATCAAGAAATACATGATTCTCTGGGCTATCACAAATAAATGCAGTATGTGTCATTTGGGAGTATTTCTGGCTTTTATGGATGAATTTTCATGAGATGCTTCGGCCCAAGCTGTCAGTCTCCAATTTCTCAGCATCTTCACGGCTAACAAGTGAAAAATGCACTTGAATCGTTCATGAAATACAAATAAGAGCAATGAAAACAATTCAGATGGTTGCAAAATACACACTCTGGTATTTTGGACAGTATACTAGCAAATAGGAAAAAAGGATTGCGTCGATCTTTGGACTCCCATGGAAAATTTCGTTCATTAATAAAAAGTCTCCTTGAAACTCAAGGCTAGAAAATCCCACGAAGCTTCGACGCCACATCAGATCTTTTGCAGTCATGTTTTTTTTTATACGGTGCATGATTTAATGATACCATCTTGTCAAACCTTTTTAAACAAAGTCGGTGCATTTCCCCTTCCTCTCAGGAGAGGTGAAACAGGCTATAGCCCAGCTGTGAGGCGTACATGGCCAGATGTGCGGCAGGGAGGAGGGGAGTGCGGCTGTGCGAGCAGCCCAGTCTGTAGAGCCCTGCTGAACCAGCCTGCAGGTTGACACTGTGGGAAAAGGCAAAGGATGAAAAACCAGGGCAGAACACAGCCTTGGACCCAATGCCAGCAGCTATCTTGAGTTTCTCCACCTCGGCCTCCTGAAGCCTTTTGGCTTTGGCTCGTCTGTTCTGAAACCAGATCTTGACCTGGGTCTCGGACAGTGATAGGGAGGAGGAGAACTCGGCCCGCTCGGCAATGGATAGGTACTGCTTCTGATGAAATTTCCTCTCCAGGGCGAGGAGCTGCATTGTGGTGAAGGGAGTGCGAGGCTTGCGGTTGGTTTTGTGCTTTCTCAAGGAGCAGACTGCAGGACTGAACTGCCCTACAAGACAGATATGTCATCCATTATACACCAAATCACTAGCTTCATAATCAAATAAGATGATTTAGGCCAGGCTCATTATTCAGTCAGTAAACTAAGTATAATAATAAAAAAAGGGACGACATTGTTGACTTGTTTTGAATAATAATTTGAATAATAAAATCTTCCCAGTTTGGTGCTTCTTCGAATTTTTATTGGCTTTCATCTTAAATTTCATAAAAGATTAAAAATATAAGGAGATATTAGGGCACTTATGCATCTGTATATTTATATGTGTGTGTGTGTGATTAGATTATATATTTAGATTATATTTTGTCTAAATAATGAGCTGGTAAAATATAAAATTTTCAAAACTAAACTAAATTTATTAAATTCAAATTTCAAAGCAACATAATCCCAACAAAAAGGGGAAATCAGATAAATGTTGGTGAGACCAAATTTAGATAAAATCATACATATATAGGCTATGAGTTATAATTTAGAGCAAACAGCGATCTTTTTCAGCCTTTTCTGATCTGATTCACGTTCACATGGATCGTCCAAGTGGAAGTTCATCAATCAAGGATCAACAGTAAAATCTTACTGACAATGAATTTACTTACGACTTGGTATTGACATCTTAACTGAGCCAGATATCCAAGACGGCCTTTCCCGTTGTCCCAACGACTCTGATTTAATAGATACTAAGTGTTGGGAAATTTCATCCGGTCTGCGCGCATTATCTTTAGTCAAAGCGTAATTTCCTTTCTCTCCGCTCGTCGCAGGCGGCGACCTCCTGTCCGACATGAGCGCCTCAACACTAAAGGGCAGACGGGACACCTGCTCCGAGCGTCTGTTCAACGTCGCTGTCTCCACATCCTCGTCTGTGGACAACTCGTCTCTCAAGTCTGCGGGGGCAGACATGCTGGGTTTTCGTGGATCAGTTTCTAATTCCAGCCCAGGAAACTCATGCCTTTCTGACCAGAAACATGCAGCGGGCAGTCGGAGAGAAAAGTCAGAGTAACTTCTATCGAGTTGACAGGAATTGGTGCTGGAAAAACTTTGGCACGTCCTCGGGACCTTCAGCCAGATGCGTCCTGATCCCAAATCTGCGAGAAGACTTGTGATTGGACGGCGTGTTTAGGGCGCTGCACTCTGCCACACCCCTAAGCACACAGCAGGCCAGCAACTTATCTGCTTCATTTAGCAGTAATCATTAAGTAGACGATTGTTTATCTCATAAATGAGACTGACATTAATGTGCAAATGAGCATAGGCTGGCTTGATCCTGAAATCTGAATGAATGCATACAAAATTTGTATGAAACTGAAGACTAGTGCAGAACCCTGCTAATGTAACCGTGTCATCACGAGGTCAGGGAGGAAATTGATTCCAGGCTGTTCAACTATATATCCCATCCGGCAATTAGGCTGCTGGATTGGCCTGGCTGTGTCTTGGAAGATCAGTGGCACCAGGATGAAAAGCACCAGAGAGGCATCTGTCTCAAGAGCTGTCGTTCTACTTAACAATACCTGACAAAGCTCCTAAATCAAGCCCCAACTCGCGGAACTTTACACAGCAGTTGTGGAAGTAATCACAATGGTAATCAATAAGAATCATGCTGCTTTTAAAATTCAGACATCACCGTGCAGAAAACCGATACTTAAATGTGAGAGTCAGTTGGGAGATGGATTATGGTTTTGGGCATTACTGTCATTACATTGTTATTATTAACACCTTGTAATTAGGCCTGTGGAATCCGGTTCTTTTAAGCAGGATTTAAAGGTAATGATGGAAAATTGCTACCTTCCTGAAGTGTGTGGCGCCCGCTGCGATTAGTCCCAGTCTCTGCTCTGTCAGAAGAGACAGAGGTGTCTCTCGCTGTGTTTGAAGCTCATACCGGTGGGGCTCCAAAGCATTAGGAAACATCATGAGAAATACAACTGTAGCGTCCTGAAAACCAGCCAAAGAGACTGCATGTTAAAGCACACAAATCTGGAAGAGCACCATGTTTAATGCCATTCTAGGCAAGATACAGTCTTCATTCAGCCAAGACCAGACATGCCCAGAGGTTGAAGTAAGATTAATGTGCTTAGTGCATGATGTGTATTGTACTGTGCTTCTAGTTTGCTTCTATATCTTCAAGTCTGTCTACTACATCTCCACATGTACAAAGGCCACCTGTGAAGTGACTGGTGTGCCATCCTGAGCTCTGTAATCAACCCTCAGAGAGAATGTGTGCTCTCTGTAATCAGCAGGATTAGTGCTATCAGGGTCTCAACTCCACAGCATCTCAACATCAGTAGTCTCCATATGACGCAAAGTGCTCACACAACCTAGGCCCACGTATCTGCAATAAACACAGGCAAAATGTGATAAGATCTCGCTGTAATTGGTCCTGTCCCGGTCACACTCTGCACTGACGGTGCAACAAGAAATGTTTTTTGATTGCGTTTTCACCAGAAGGAGTAAAACGCGCTTACAGAGCGACTGCAAGACCAACCACGGTGAGTTCAGGGCCTTAGCAGACGACTGCAGGGAGTACAGCAGAAATAAAGTAAAGGCAGGGACTGATTAAAGATCGCACTGCAGCTGTGAAAATCAGCTTCACCTGGCGCTGTCCCCTGAATCACTGCTCCACATCTTTAATCCACAGCTGAGCTTCAATCATAACCCACTGCCACACAAATCCCTCTGTACTTCACTCTGCTTTCTACCAATTCCTTCCCTACAGGTTTGTTGTGTGCACCATACATCTGGATGTCAAAGTGATGTCGAAATGTTAATTTCACCACCAATAAACAGACCAACACCAGGCTGCAGTCAGAGCATATTTCCTTGGGCTGCTAGTGGTCCAGTGATCAACTGATAATTAAAATACCCTGAAATAATTTTTTAGCAAACACTAATTGTGCCATAATGAATGCAGAATAGTCACACTCACTAAACACACAGACAGGCAAACAGGTGGAAAGGGGACGATGAGTGGACAGGGGTCTATTCATCCCGTTCCAAACTTTGGACGAAACAGGAGGCGGTGTCATGCACTGTATACAAAGAGGACCTAGATGCAGACAAAGCTTTCAGAGGCAGGCAAATGTAGAAATAAAATGCTTTCATCTAAACCAAACGAAAGGTGCTGCAGAGCCAGCAAGTCCGAGAAGAATAAAATCAAATTGATGTAAAATAAAACTTGACTAATTAGATGCGGACAATGACTCAGGTGAGGGCAAACAATCACTAAACAAGGACTTGCTGTAAAGGTTTACTGTGAAACTAACTCTATAGAACACAGAAATGTCCACAAAATAAAAGAGGAGGTAATGTTCAGAAAAAGCTAAAGTTAAAACCATGACAAAACTAAAACGAAGAAGAAAGCCAGACCCATAGATCATGACATCTGGACTGCCCTTGTCCAGGCCAGTGTCACCTGCTTCACAGAAACATGCTGCAGGGGTCACCGTCCAGCGTGGAGCTTCATGTAGCCCTTTTCACTCAGAGGTCTTGTCTCATTGGTGCAAAAAAAACAAAGAAAAAAAACAAAGTCATGTCGTAAAACTGGTGCTGTTCCTCTTTGGTCATTTTCACAGACCAAATGGAGGGTGGATCAGTGCCATATTAGAGTGTGCTTTCACACAGCAAGCTGGTGTCGTTGAAACACTACTCTTCCTGAATTGTACCTTCGAGAAAAATGGAGTGCGTTCTGTCGTGCTGGCTTTCCCTTACACACAAATGCAAATTCAGCACTGTAACTACCTCTGTAGCAAGCTCAACAATGCAACAGCAACACATAGTAAATTCTAGAATATGCTGCAGCAGCAAGTTGCAACAGCTGCAATCATATTGTGTGTATTTAGTATATGTTTTAATCTTCTACTGAACCGTTTTTTTTTCAATAAAACATTGATTTTTGACAGATTTATTCTGCACTTATCTATAAGCTGTGCTGGTTGAGTGGATTTTTTTGATGTCTCTGTCTGGCTGTCCATCCATTTTGTATTCCTGCTTAATCCAATTCATGGCTGTGGGGCGGCTGGAGCCTATCCAAGCTGCCGCCTGGTGTAAGGTGGGGCACACCTTAGGCAGGGTGCTAGTCCACCATGGAGACAAAAAAAATCACTTTACTCAGCAATCAACCAAACATGCAGAATTTTGCATGGTGAGAGGAAGCCTGTGAATCCGGAGACAATCCACACACAGGGAAAACATGCAAATTCGGGATTCAAACCACAAATCTTCTTGCCGTAGGGCGATGATGCTAACCACCACACAAACATGCAGACATCTGTCTGTCTACCTATACTGGATAATGAAAAAGAAAAAGCACTGCAACATCATAATTTCCCTTTTGGATTATCAAATATCTTTTTTTCAATCAATTTGATTTAATTTCACATGAACCTTTCCCCCACGACCATTCCACCTCTGTAGTTCAACACAGGGCTCCAATGGGTGAGGTTGGTACATCAGTCCTGCCTTAAAACTAGCCGTGTTACAGGGGCCATAAATTCAGTGACTTTGGTGAGTTGCTTTCCTTTTATTCATCCAAGGAAAATATGTGTGAATTTTATCATACACACTTGCTTCATAAATTTGCTTCTGCATTGATATGCTAATTAGCCATGACACTTATAGACACTTGCATCTCCATGTCTAGCATGTTTATGAAAATATGTCAATATCTATAGGTATATACATATATGTTCATGTCTCTGTGTGTGTACACATTTACAGGTTTCCCAGTCTCAGAAGAACATAAAAAATTGATATATTATAAAGGAATAGTTATTGTGAAATAGTATTGCTGTTGTTTTGTACAAACAAGAATCAAGGCACCAAACATGTTTCTATCATGTACTTTTCCTAATCTCTAGTCCCACACCTATCATTATAAATATTCAGATTTGATCTTTTCTTTTTTCTTGCTTGACAGTATGCGGGATAACGCTGTCCTAATGCACTTTTGAACATGTAACAGTCACGCACAACCACATTTGTTACAGTTTCACACAATGCAAAACACAAGCTTGCTGAAATGGAAAAGGAAAATGTAGGCACACAACATTTCTGGAGCCTTATAAAAATGTAGCAATTCTACAATTTTTCTAAGTCTTTAGTGGGTTTTGAGTGGCGGATAATTGTAGCTGATATACATCCTGGTGTTGAATGAGTCAATTGGGGATTAAAGGAAAATAAAATATGTGGCCAAGACAGAGTTAGTTAGTCCCACCAACATGAAATAAGCCTTTAAGGCATAAACTTACACTGGATGAAAGCTCTATTCCTTATTTGTTTACAATGAATTTTTCTTTTATTCTTAATTCTTATTTTTTTTATATATATATATATATATATATACATATATATATATATATATATATTGGGGTTGATAATCATTTAGCTATGAATTATGTGAATGTAAGTAAAAAGAAAGAGAGTAAAAGAGAAAGGATGAGAGATTTTAAAAAACAATTGTTTTTGTTGATTTCTAACTGGTTTGGTGTTCTTACATTCTGATTTCCACGTGCTATCCCAAAATATAAAGATGGAAAAAGCAGCATGTGTATTTGTTGGAAAAAAAAACTCTTGAAGCTTTAAAACAAAAAAGCGTCCCCCTGTAATCTTTCACGGTGTAATTTATCTCTGTAGTCTTTCCAGCAGTGACCGAGATGCTTACAGAGCTGCTGTAACCTGAATGTCGAGGCAGAACAGCGAAGGACCCGATAGGTAAAAAGCTCAGCTCTGAACACCCGGTTTGCATCTTTATCTCTGTTTCACCTGCAGTAGCTCTGATAGCAGTCGTGTGGTGTATGGATAAGTACTGCAAGACTGAGTTATTCTTCTCCTTTCGCACAACACCACTGGGACCGTAGACAAACTGTTCTCTGGAGACATGAAAGAAACATTAAAAACAAGGGAATAATGATGAAATAAGAACAAAGAAAGGTGGTCATATTAGTGATCATCAAGCAAATACAGTGCAGCTGTGATTATACTCTCTGATGACACCATATGTGACCAAGCCACAGACTTTATACACAGTTTTAGCAACGGCATCATCTCCAGGACATGCAACATCATCTTCAAAGGCCTCAAAATTAAAACACCCTAACTACTGCTACATGCAACCCACAGACTTATTCATCATGGAACAATCGAGACCAAATCAATATTTCATCTGAAGACAGTCAAAATAAACAACTCAGAAAAAACCAAGAGAGGCACAACCCTCACGACTTCAATACAAGTTTTTAATCTTGTTTTAAGTATAGGGCAGCATGTATTACAGCTAAAAATAAAATGAGCCATAACAACGGGGTTTTTTTTCCCCCTAAATCTAAAGACAGGACTATATTTGGGTTGTTCTTTGGCCAGAATGCCTTTAGATAAGTCGTGTGCTGTAAAGCTGACACCCACCCCACCCAAATGTTTATTTACGAAAAGTGTGGAGTTGCTGGTGGGAGGAAAGCCCACTCTCCTGTTGTATTGCAGCTAGAGAGCGAACCTAAGTATAATGTAAATATCAATGCAAAAGCATTACATGTTTTTAAATTGAGAATATTTCTTCCTTTTGGTCAAAATGATTGTTTTCTGAAACTTTTGTCAACACATGTCCAGCTGGAATGATTGCTGCTGCTAATTCAAATACTTTTTAACGTCTATTATGATGAGTCACTGTGCAAATGGAAAAAAGAATGACACACTGAATGATCCGATTGAATTTTCTATTGGTTCAAATTAAGCCTGGAATAAGAACCCCAACTACAGATGAGTGGAAGAGGAGATGCTGCCGATGTAGGATTGAAACGGAGAACAAGTGGTAGGAAGTTTAAACTATTGAGATCATTGGCACCTAAAGACAAGCTGACTAAAGACACAGCAGGAATATATTGCTATGTGTTTCATATTTGTGGAATATTATCCAGACTCACACAGCTTTCTACCCAGCTGTCAGTCTATATGGGCGGACAGAGAGCACAGACAGAGTGGTAAGAGTGAAAGAGCAGGGGTGGAGTTGCTTCTTAACAGCAAATGATGTAATCTTGTCACTGGGACGGACCATCTCTAAAACCCGGATACTGAACCTTTGGCGATGGAATTCTGTCAGTCTACGGAACAGAGAGAATTCTACCTGTGTTATGGGATCTCACCATCGCTTCCAACTTTCCGGCCGTTTTGCCAAACGTTTTCTATTTTCGTTTTAATTTTGTACTATTTTCCCCGATATTTCAAACTGAAACAACACAATTTACCTTTTGTAATTAATAAAGTACTCAACTGAGTCGATTTCAAAATGATCAGAAGTATCTGTTTTTCCCTCGTTCACAGAGATGACAACTGTCCGCACGACAGATGATGAAATGTTGAGAAACAACATTCTTAAATTGTTGACTCCCATCATGTTGTCAGAAGAAAATTCGGTTTTGATTATTTGTTTTTCTGCATTACACATTTTCAGCCTTTTGTTGCCTCATTTTTGTCACATCACGTAGACATCCGATTCGAGGTGATATATGTGTTCATAAATCCATTTCTAAGCTTTGTTTTGTATTGGGGAGTTGTTTAACCAAGAACAGAAATGTCTTCGTGACAGGGACTGAATAACGAGCAACTGCGTCAGGAATCGCTGCATCAAAACACAATGTTCATTTTGTTTAACATTTGAAAGCAACCTCTTCATTTTGTACGTCCAATACAGGAGCTATCTGCAGAGGGTGGCACCTCCCATGGCTTCACCAGCTCCTACAAGGCAGTATACTTACAACTAATTGCACCTACAACCAGGTGACACACAGTTTAAGTTATAACCTTGACAAACTATCTGCCCATCAGTCATCTTGATATGGCAGAGAGCACTGACAGCTCTTGTGGATCTCAATATCTATCCAAGTGAAACTGCGTTGCAATCCAATGTGATACAGTAAATGTCAACTTGGAGTTAAATAGCAAAACAACTGATAGATGCTGTCAAGAGCCACTGCAAGCATGGGGAAAGCTTGTAGCTCAGCCTGATACAATAGCAGAAAAGGCACTGCGAGGCCAGTTAAAATAAAGTGTCATCAGTTACAGGAAGTCATGTCAGCAACAATGGCACAAAATTAAGAATTTTCCCATGAACTTCAATCACATGCTAAGACTGAGAGAAGAGAGCTTTAACCTTGTTTTTCTTACTAGTTTGAACACGTTCCTTCTCTTTTGTTGTAGTTGCCACCAAAGCTGAAAGAGGCTCATTAGCGTGGCGCTTCAGCTGTTGGCACATGCCAGCAGATGCTCCCCTATTGACTCAGCTCCAGCTGATGTAATTCTCTGACAGCATTTGTTTTCCTGTAAATTTCAACGCCCTGAACTCTGCCTGGCAGTAAAAGCTCTCAAAGAGTTGGCATCCTAAGAAAACACAGGAACAAAAGGCACCGTAATCCCATTGTGACTTTTAAAACCTGATTTTTTTTATCAGCATGAAATGCTGCCAAGCTGCATACATACTGACAATGATTGGGTTGCCATAACATGCGCTGGCAACACAAAAAAAAGGGCTCGCTTTTAAGATATCTCTGGTCAGAAAGTCGGATTGAGCAACAGGACAGTATGATATTATGACCTTGAGATGAAGTTCTGTGCTAGACGTTTGTAGAAATTGAAAAATATACTATTATTTTTTATGATAAGTAAAGTTTTTCCTTCTTACTTCCAGCATTAGAAAGTTAGTGAATCAAATATTTGTAAATTAGATGATAAAGGCAGGGTAAGATTTGGGCCACGATACCTTGGGACTGGCACGACGTAACTCACATTTACCCAAAGAAATTTAGTTAGTGAAAACCATGAAACATAGTTCATCCGAGCATACACGTCTACAAATGTTCTCATCAGGCATCAGAGAAAATGGAATCCATCTAGAATCCATTTACTGCACTTCAAACTGATCTGGAGATGTCCATTTAAAAAAGATCCATCTGTTTAAGATTAAAGACTTGTTTTGATCCGTCTTTTTAATTGCACATGTAGACGTTTTACATATTAGAATGTTAATGGAAACGGCGAAATCTTAAAAAAAGCACTTGTGATTACCTGTGTTTGTGGAAAAAGACTCGATGTGCACGACTGGAGCTGGAAACCTTGTTTTTTATTTTTTTTTTATGACGCAGCCAGAACTTAACTCACGGAATAATCATCCATTTTCTCTTCAAGAGAATACAGCGTCAATAATTGACGGCATATAGGAAACTTTTTACAACGTTTCCAACTAAAAACACTTCCAAAAACTCTCAACATTCATCTTCAAGTTGTCCGAGGCATCACGAGGCCCTTCAAACCAGCTGAGGACAATTCATCATCTCCAAACCAAGTTTACGCAAATTATCCTTGTTTGGATCTTCTTTTAAGAAGCATTTCTAAAATCTGCTTCAAACTTACTTGTCAGTGTGGAAACAGGGCTGCTTTGTGATAAAAGTGGCAGAGGTCAACCAAATGACAGCATTAGTTTGTAACTGAATTAAAAAAAAAAAAAAAGTATGTGTGAGCTGTTTTTGAGCTTTTAGTTTTCTCCGAATAAACAGGTGATTGGATCTTTGACAGTTTGTGTTTGTCCCGCCAGAGTCAGCATAGTTTTTCAGATTTACTGACAGTGCCACATCTCGTTTCTCACTCTGCCTCCGTTTCGGTCAGGATGTGACACGGGAGGTGTTGGCGCACAATGACTCACGCGCCTCCAAGAAAGCAGAAGCACACTGAAGGTCGTGTACGGGCTGTTACTGAGAAAGAGACAGGATGGTGTTAAGTCAAGTCACAGCTTTAAGCATCAACCCATACTCGTTACTGCACCGCTTCAAAGCTCATTTTAGAGGAACGGTGCCCACTTCATCATCTCCCTGACAGCTTCTGTGCCACCAGAAAGTCTCGTTTTAAACTCAACGACATTCCGGAGACCTCTAACGGCGTAAACAATGCAACGAATCACTGATCAATGGGCTTGGCAGTGTGGTCTGGAGGTACAGCTGCCAGTCTGCCGGTCTCCTTACAAACCGCAGCTCTGATGAACTACTAATCACCATCCCGAGTCATTTATCCTGAGCGCTGTTGCAGCACCCTCAATAAACTCCCTGTTTACTGGTTCTAAACCACCAGCTTTAATTTTCTGCAGAGTACAATAATCTATGAACTTGGGGGAGGTTTATTTCTACAAGAGCAGCCCGAGTACTCCGTTTAAAAAAGTTGGACATAGCACAGCATGGTGACCCTACTATCATTAAGGATGTTTAGTAGATTGGCTGCAGGTGTAAGAGAGATAAGTTTGTTTCAATCCCATTTATTCTTTCGTGTGCCACCGAGACAACAAACTAACGACTGAAGTAGTCAATTTACCTTAAATGTAGTAAAAGTCCCAGAAAATGCTAGAATTTAGATATGCAGTAGCACTCTATGTAAGCTTGGGTCATAGATCACTCTACGAAGACGTGAGATCTGTGCGGTACTTTTCACAACAAGCGACACTCACAGAGGCAACACTCCTCAGATGTTTTGCTGAGAAGTCCGATAAGGCTGCCACGTCCCGTTCCGGGCAGAAAAGGGTAAAACAACTGGCCTCTGAACACAGGCAATGAGGCTCATCAATCAAAGCGTTCAGAAACTGCAGAACAATTCAAATCAAATCGTCCGACTCCACGATTTAACAGCAATTATTTCAGTTAAAGTAATCGCAGCCATATGCTGCTTTTTCACGTTGGCTGACATTTATCTTGTTAAAAAAAAAAAAGATTTAACTTCAGACCTTCACTGAGAGTGGAGGTCAGTACGGTTTATTCCACATTGTTAAACGTTTTATAGAAATAATGAATAAAATGCTTAATAAGTGAAAACCCTCTGTATCAATAACATTATTTAGTGTAATATGGCAACTTTATTTTCTTAACCATTAAACGTGTTTTCCTCCCTAAATAACGGTGACATGGCAGCTTTTGGATCCATCTGTAAAGTTTTACATGCTTTGAAGACAGACAATCAAATATTCAGAAATTCACAACAAAAGCCACTTCTTGAAATACAAACCATTGAGAATGATCTAACATTTGCATGACAATCACAAGCTTATGCAAACGTTTATGAGAATCCAGACTTCATCACAAAGATGTGGCGTGACGTGTGACCAATAACTGAACTCAAACAATGGTGACACTGGAGGTGGGGGCGCCCTCTGGTGGACATACAGTAGTTATTTATTTTTTGTGAAAGAGCTCGGTAGTAGAAATAACTTAAATTTAACACCAACATACCATTTTTCCAGACAGTTATTCACTTTCTTTCTGCAAATATTATTTTTATAGTGTTATTGACAGGGACAAACTGCGTGAACACATAGCCACTCTGCTTCTTTTGCGGTCTCAACCTCTGCGGCACAGAAAGAAAAGGCTTTAACACACCCGCCACAGCCTAAATCTTAACAACCCAGTATAATGAACATTGAATATCATATAAAATTCACTTTAAAACATCAAACTAAATCAAAGTACAAACATTTTAGCTTGGATTTATCTGATAAAATAACAATCTTCCATTGCACATAACCTAAAAAAACAGTAACTTTTCCTTTGCCAAATAGCCTTACGTGCACTGTGATAAGAACTAACATATGCCTTGCTTTAACAGTGGTTCAAACACTCCACGCTCAAGGAACCAAAATATCCACCAACGATAACTTTTGATGTGGAGCAGCACTTATTATGAGCACTGGTTGAGCGGCCTGCTACGGCTGTGAGCCATTTTGTACCATTCGGACTCAGCTGGCCTGGCTGAGAGCAGCGAGCCTCTGTCGGATAAGCCGGTTCTCTGCCAGCATCTTGGAGATGGTTCGAAGGGCAGACAGCTGGGCCTGTTCAGGACGGGGGACATATTCCCAGGAAAAGAAAGAATGGGAGTGATGTGTAAAGGAATTTTATTATCCTGTTTACTGCATTGTCAATCTAACGTGTGTATGCAACGTGTGACTAAGTATTGTGTAGCCTTTTAAATGTATCTATACTCTTATCTGTTATCACGTGCACACACATCCTGTGACCGTTCAACAATCCTTCAGCACAACAGTGCGTTCCAAAGAGCAACTGTGCTGATTGGCTGATGTGGAATGCGCCGTCATCAGTTAGTGTCATACTAGCCTATATAAGACCGACATTAAGCCACTCAGTTAGAGATCTCTCCATGCTTAGAAATGAGCATGTTTTTGTGTGTTTAATAAATCTATGAAGGCTGCAACGACTTTGTTAAATTCTTCCGCCGTGCATTGAAAATTCCTCAACAGATGAAACAGCTGGGTTGGCAAAGAGAACACAAAATGCTTTTGTGTCTACCTGGTAGAGGGAAACAGCCCCAGCATTTATTTATGCATATTTATTTATCCAAGCACAGAATGTGATTGTTTTATGCAAGTGTCGCAGGCAACAATGGCAGGATGTGAAATAAAAGTCAGCCATTTTCCCATTGTTGCCATGTGACTTCTTACAGGGAACTGCTGGGTTTGTGTCGATATAAAATGACCTGAGATCAGTTTTATCTAAATTATCTGGACTGAAATTATTTACACCCACTTGCCAAGTTTGAGTGCCTTTAAAGCTATAATGTGTAATATTTCACGGACAATGAATGTCTCCATGTCGCTCCGCCATTTTAAAACTACGGGATTTGTAGAAGGACATGTCATCAGCTTCGCATTTTCCGTTTCCAGTGTGTAAACGGAAAATGCGAAGCTGATGACATGTCCTTCTACAAATCCCGTAGTTTAAAAATGGCGGAGAAACATGGCGACATCCATTGGGGTGTAACACTCTTATGTACATTCGCATGCTGAATATAAAGAATATAAGAACACTGCACTTTTGTGATGGAGGTAATTAATAACGATTGAGGTAATACTTGTGAATGATAAGACTCAAATTTGTTAATAGACAACGTGAAATATTACACATTATGGCTTTAAGAGGAACATATACTTAAAGAAGTATTCACTAAGCAATGTTATCTAAACTAGTCTTCCACCGGCCAGTGCGTTGACAAACAGAGACCGAGTTTCCCCACAGAACACTACATTTTAAAAAGATTGACATTATTCTCCACTTCCCCTGCCGGTGGATGTGATGTAATGGCCAATCAAAGCAAAGGAAGAAGTCAAGAGGAAAGTTGTGGAGTTATTTACAGATTTGTCAACAAATTTGAACCTAAATTGCTGAAAGGATGTTGTAGCAAACTCGTAATTCCCTCTGTGCACTTTGCATATAGCCTACCTTTTCCTTCGGGTTTGTTGTTTCAGATCTTTGGGAGAAAAAGAAAACGTCTCCATCCACAAGGGCAGAGACGGTGTTGGCACCTGACAACAGCAACATCAGCACAAAATCTTATGGTGAGGCTTTTTCCTGGCAAGTCGATAAAGTAAATCTATCATGGTGGATTATGTTATTTATGACAGGTCAGTTATAGCTCCGAGGACGGACTCATAAAAAATGGAAAATCCAAATATCCAGTGAACACTGCATAAACAGGACAATGTCTAAACCAATCATGAAATCAATACATTTTATAGGGTTTTAAATAAGTGATTTCAAGTCCCCCATAAACAGTTTTCAGTACGAAAATCAGAAAATGAATTAAATAATTTGAACAGGAAAACAGAAAACATCACTATATGTGCCAGTTTCAGCAATTTATCTTGGTTAAAACTGCTGTTTTACATATTGATCAGATATCAAGTTACATTTTGAGTCACACATAATGAACCCTTATAATGATACCAACAACCCTTGGTTGAGAGCTGGTATTCTTCAGTATATTATCATTTATTTGAGAAAATGCTAAGCTAACATCACTCCAAACATCAAAGCTAGCCAGCTAACAATAGCTACCACAACTTAGCTTGTTTTTGACTTCTTAGATCACTTTAAAAGGCTATATTACACTGCGTTTTTCTCTCTTGCTCCGCAGAAGTATTGGGTTCACTTGTCACAGGCTTCGGGATATATTTCGTCGATGTTTTACCATCCTTGGTCACCTTCCCCGGAAGAGTGTTGTTAAATTTTGGTAATCTGACTTTCAAGACAGACCGAGTTATCTTTGCCGATCCATTTTTACACCGCTTGTTCCCGCGCTTTTCACTCTGAGACTGAGTGCTGGGTTCCGTCTGATCCACCTCCTCTTCACGTCTTTGAGTGGAACCCAACTGTGACCCGAAACTGGGCACAAAAGATTTCTTAATTGGCGGCATCTCTTCTCTTTTCAAACTCGTAGAAAGATGCGCTTAAATGGACCCTGCCACCGTCAGCCAGCAGGTGGCACTGTTGATCCTCATATCATAGCTCCCATAATGGCGGTCAATCGCTTCAGCCGGTCTTTTTGTATCAATTAAAACCATACATCTGGAAACTAAGAGGTATGTTACATTCTGCGGACACCGCGGATTTTTTTTAAAAATACATTTTTGAAAAAAATTAGAAATATTGATGATACTGAAAAATAGTCCAAATTAACTGGTTTATGTCAGACTCATCTTAAAATGAATTCGGTTAAAAATAAAGAATAAATACTAGAGTGGAATAATTATAAATATCAATTTGTACACCTTGTACACATTTTTTTTTATTTTAAAGGATCGCTGAATATTTTCCCCCAGTCTTCTATGCAAGTTGCTCAGTGCCATCATCAGAAAAGCATCCCCACAGGATGATGTTGCCATCACCACACTTGGCTGTCAGCACAGTATTGGGCGATGCTCAGTGCCTGTCCGACACACACTGTAGGAAATTGCTGTCCATTAGTTTAATCTTCAGTCGATCACATAAGAGGATTTTGTTTCTTGTGGCCTAAAAGTCATTCAGGTGCCTTTTGACAAACTGATTGCACTGTCCTGAGTACTTTAGTGAGAGACTTCCACTTTAAAAGGCCTGATTGTTGGAGTGCCTCACAAAGGAACTCTGTACCTTAGTCAAATTAACCATTGGCTTGTTAGTGACCTTTTAAGATTGAAGTCCCTTTTTGTGGCTCAAAATATCTTCCAATTCAGAGTGATGGAGGCTGCTGGACACGTAGGAAATTTACAATCATCTCCCTTAAGCCTCGATTTTCACTCTGACATGTACCATCAAGATGGAGGTCTTACAAAAACCAGGCGTGTGCCCTTCTCCATTATGCCCAATGAATTCAATTAGGCACCAGTGGACTGTGCATGTTAAGCTGCAGAAGCATCACAAGAACCACCGATAGAAATGACTGCACCAGAACTCAGTTTTAAGAGTCAAAGGGAATATTTCCATTTTATATTAAAGCAAAAGTTAGCCGACTAATTAACAAATGCCGACATCAGGCACCTGTTCTTCCTCACAGCTGTTTTATTCGTTCAACATCTCACATTACAAATACTTCAAATGTATGCATATAGTTACAAACCGTTGGCAGCAAATGAATATATGACGTTAGATCTTTGTTTTACTTCAATACTACAAACCAACTATAAAAACTGACGCCTGTACTGTAGCGTAAATTAATCAGGAGGAAAATATAAAAATTGGAACTTACATATAAATGTGAAATGACTTTAGTAAAAATCAGAAACAATATCAGGTTTAAAAAAAAAAAAAAAAAAAAAAAGAGTTAATAAATATAACCTTCCCAGCATTCAATGAAAAACTACTGAACTTTTGCGATCAAGTAATACTAAACAGACATAATCAATATTCTTTTCTTGTGAAAATGTGGAGCACGTTACAGCAATTAGAAAAACTAGACACGTCAACGAGTTTTTAAACACATCACCCCAAAAAAGAAAAAAAATAACAAAAAATTCTGATCAAAACGATGGTTGTACATTTCAATTGAAAATATAGCAAAAAACGCTAAATACATTATCGACCTAGTATATACAATGTTTTCAATCACAGTAGCATGGTTGTAGCAAAATAAGTAAATAAGCACGAAACCAATGTTTAAAAATAAATTCAGGTATAAATTACTTTTTTTTTGCTTTTTTTTCTCTTCTTCTTTTGCAGACACCTGCCTGAACAATGGGGAACAAAAAACGGGTGTAAAAGACTGCATGATCTATATGGATTAAATGACTTACACTGCGGAGGACTGTTTCTGGAAAGAATAAGTATTGCACATAATGGCTCAAAGATAACTTGCAACATTGAAATCACATTCAGGTTATGTCCCAAAGCATGCCACATCACAAAGGAGGGAGGGAGGGAGGGAGGGAGGGAGGGGGAGAGGGGGTCAAGTGATCAAATCTCCTCACCTATGTCCTACTGAGTGTCCTCTACATTACAAAACACATCCAAAAGTGTTGTCACGGTGTATATTGCATAAACATCATGTCTGTGTAAGGAAGGCAGACTCCATCATGTAAAGAGAGGCTACAAGAGAGGCGATCTCAAAAAGAAAAACAAAACCAAAAAAAGAAAAGAAAAAAAAGACAAGAAAGTTAAAAAGGAAAAAGGAGATCTAGTGCATCACATTAGGTCCTGCATCATCACTAGCCATGTTATGTCTTATGCATGCCAAGAATAAGTAGAACTTACAGGCAGTCCCAGAAAGAGGATCTAAATATTCAAACAGCTGATATCCACTCCGGTGGCAGAAGGGGAAGATTACACATTGACCAAAGCCAAAACATTTACCTTAATCATAATCTTACAGACTACACTTAGGAGCAAAATATCAGATTATATTCTCAAGACTATCAAAATCGGTTTAGAAAGGTCCTGCCATGCCTTAGGATCCTGTAATTATGTTTATTAGGAGATAGGAGAACCTGTATATGAAGGCTAGTGAAAGCCTCTTTTTTTTGTTGTTTTTTTTGTTTTTTCAAATCTACAGAATCACACCAATGCACCAGACAATTTTCAGATTTACTAGCACTTAAATATATAAAAGCTAATTGAAAATTATATTAATATTCTGTTTTTCTTTTAAATTAAGGTTTACCATAAATGCAGATCTCTTAGTAACAAAGGTACAAAATTATTTTTCACCAAGTGAAAAAAATGAGGTATTGCAAAAGGAGTTCTCCCATTTGTGAAAAATGTGCCTAAAATGACTATTGAAAAAAATATTTAGAAAAAGTAGTGCATAATAAATGTATATATGTTCATGACAAAATAATCAGCTATAAAACACTGTACAAAAATCAGCAGGCCATGTATAAAATAATATCTTTATCTCTGTGACAGCAAATTCTAGCTACTACCATATCCAACCACAACACTTGTGATAGAAGCGCCATTCACAGTAGAGCGTGCAGTGGTACAACATGAGGACAGCTCAGGGAGACTGGACTGTGCGTTCCCATTAGTTAGTACTACATTAGCATGTTAGCTTCCAGTGCTAATATCCCTGACGATATAAAGTGAATAAATACTACTGCCAATACCTGAGCCCTGAGGGCTTTGCCTTTAATCAGATGAAACCCACAAACCAAAACTCCAGCCTTTTCCTCTGTTGTATGACAAGAGGACAACGTTATCCTGAAACCCTCAGATCAATGTTTCCGATCATGCGTTTAGGCCAATCTTTGGTTTGCCCTCTCTCCTTAAAAAGTGTTGACTTTTATACCGAGACCTAAAAACTCATGCTGACAATCAAAACGTGTGTGCCAAACTGAGGAGGGGGGGGGAGATTTTGTTTTGTGACGTGGCCAGATGCTATACACCGAGCTGCTTGGAAAAACTCAATAATCCATCCATCCGAAACGAAGTTCCAACCATTTGCACTTAACCTTTGGTAAATGGTATTAGTTGTTCTCTGATCCTGCACAAGTAAGAAAAATTCACCCTTCTTCAACTCAGCTTCCATAGTTAGTATACTGATTTAGGTATGATGAACCTTACTTAAATTTTATGTTACTCTCAACAACAAATGTAAGCAGCTTTGCCAGCTAATACGAAAAAAAAAAAAAGAAAAAAAAAAGTACAGTCAAGTAAAAAAAAGAAAGAAAGAAAAACATCCAAGTCCAAATCTAATGCATCCATATGCTCATGCACACTTAAAGTCAAAACATAAATGGGATTTCACTCTTCTTAGCATTAACTTCTTTTAGAAGGCCCAATTTAAAAAAATAAAACTAAAAAATAAATTATTATCTTTTTTTTGTTTGTTTTTTAAACTAAAAAGAAAAGTGCATTTATTTTCATATCACAGCCCACCCCCCCCCCCCCCCCCCTCCCTAATTTCTAACCGGTCCCTCCCGATCCTGCACCGGCTCCCTCTCGACTCAGTTCCAGCGGAAGGAGATGTGTCGTGGTCGGTCCCCTCCCTCCTTCACCAGCGGCTTGTGAAACTCGCGCCCGGCCCGAGAGTGGATGGCTGCCCAGCAGTACTCACAGTAGTACTGCAGACAGGTCACGTTGGCGCAGAAAAAGGGAGCAAACTTTCCCCCACAGCGAGTGCCCTGGCACTCATCGCACAGCTGGTCATCCAGGACATATGGCTTCACTTCCACCTGAGAGGACAGAGGGTTAAGGAGGATGAAAAGAAACAGAAACAAAAAAGGAAGGTCAAAATAGAGGCCGAGAAAGACGTGCAGCATGCTTAAAAAGGTAAAACATTAATAGTTTATGATCATCCAATTGTTATTTTTAGGCTGAACACAGAGCTGCTGGCATCAGATTAACTCACCCGTTTATCAATCTCCCCGTGTTGCAGCTGAACAAATCGGGCACTGATGGCTGCGATGTAGCTCTGCTGATTGGAGAAGGCCACTCTCCCTGCGCCTTTTGGATACTTGAGTTCTGGGTCTGTGTCGATCCCGGCGTAACACACTCCCCCATACAGCCGGTCCATGATCATTGCGAGCTCAACTGAAAGAGTGACGCGCGTTAAGAATTAACATCTTCTCAACAGTTTGAAATGTCAGGAGGTTTGGGGAGCCTCTTTATTGTGTACCTGCACGTAGCGGACGAGGAACACCTCCCACAAAGATGGTCTTCCTGGGGTCCAGTGGCTGAGAGCCATCCATTACAAAGTCACTGTCATTCAGGTTCCAGGGCCTGATCTGGACCTACATATGTAAAAACATCTTTTTGGTTTGCTAATAAAAATGTATTACTGTAATATGCATCAACGCATTCGCTTAACTGTTTTATTAGTTCAGAGATCACAAGCATGCAAGCTCCCAGTGGCAAAAACCTGACCAACTCACAGGCTTATCTTTAATGGTGGGGCTGGAGACACACAGGTACAGCTTGCCGTCCTCCTGAATGCAGGCATCAATCAAAGCCTGGACAGAGCTCTCATCTTGAAACAGCAGGAATGCATACCCTAGAAATGTTGCACAGCCAGGTCGATCAGTGGGTAACAAAAAAAATTCAGAGCAACACGCTGGCACAGAAATAATGGCAGGCTGATTCGACTCACCTTTTGGTGGAAAATAAGACTTGCTCTCTGCCTTATGGGGCCAATCTACGAATAAATGGCCAAATCGACGGAAACTGGCAGTTATTTCATCTGAAAGGTGGAACACAGTAAAATCAGTGCCAGTGTTACAGATCACTATAAAACATTAGCTCAATTGGGGTAAAAAAAAAAAAAAAAAAAAAAAAAGGTTATAGATTTGTAATGGGACACGTTATAAAACTGTAGCACTCTTTGATATCAATGTTTGCAAATTAATGCGAAAATGAAATTGTTTTGGTCTCAACAAACTGGAGTATTTTTTATTTTTTAACTCATTTCCTTCACCTTCGTCTATGTCTGGGGGCAGCCCACCGACGAACACCTTGCGAGAATAACGCTCCACGCGTTCACCATTAAGGTGAGGGAAACAGTGGGCAGAACCAAGGCCAGCTAACCCCTGGTCACCTGACTCGTCTTCTCCAAAAGAGCGCTCATCCTCCATGGGGAACAGAGACGAGTGGCCTGACAGGGAAAGTTATTTGATCACAAAAATTGTCTCACCGCGACTGAAGTTGAAAAAAAATATATATATATAGAATTCATACCATTATAGCAAGAAGCAGGGAAATGAGAAACAGGGAATTTGACTGAATGAAAATTAATAAAACAATGTTAAGAAGTACAAGAAGCAGCCATGATAGCAATTTTTGATGTCTAGGGAAGAGTATAACTGCAACTAGTTTTTGGAGGAAAACCTGCAGCAGAGGGGTTCAATGCTCAGCACATGAAAAGGGGCTTAATTTCATTTAAACATCATTGGCATATCATTGGGAGAGAGAAGAAAAAAACAAACAAAAAAAAACAAACAAAATCAGACAGAGAGAGGTAAAACAAAGTGATCAAATCAGAGGTCATGAATACACAGTAACAAGATTTACCTCGTCTTCTGCCATAACTTCTCGCTGCATGTAAAAAACACAGAACACTCTTGAAATGGATTTTTGAAAATGAGAAAAAAAAATAATAATAAATCACATGTGAAAACATTACCAGGGCTTGAAATTTATTGTCTGGTTTACAAGCTAAAACAGTCGCAACCTCTGAGGGGACATGCGACGACGAAGTTCCACCATACAAAACGCAATTTTAAATTTTTTTTTTTTTTTTTTTTAAACGCATGTGTAAAATCACTATTTTAAAAAAAAAAAAAAAAAAAAAAAAAAAAAAAAAAAAAAAAAAAGTGTAGACCATTTCCCTTCGACTGCATCTGTGGTGCAAGTTTATTTGCATTTAGCCATCAATAACGTCGCCTGACAGCAGCATCGTTCTTCTAGGAAGCAGCCATTTTGGTCTCTTACCACAGCGACCAGCCTGACAGCTCGCTGAGTAATACGACTTCTCTCTTTAACATCCAAGTGGTTTCTATATTTGGTGCAATTAGTATCATAGTTAGTTTCATTGTTGGCAAGATAGCAAAAAAAGAAAATAAATAATGGACAGATGACAAGTTTTCCAGAGGTTAGGGAAAAAGCTTGCAGGCTCAGGCTGTACCACTTTTAAGGTTTAACTGGTCACGGGACATCCAGACATTTAAGTTTCCAGTTTTATGGAGAGAAAAAAAAACAAAACTTACTATACTGAAACAGCTGTTTTTAACAAATGCTCAGAATTTTTTTATTTGTATTTGGGAGACATTAAATTCAAGCCCTGACCTCAGCTACAGGACTGCATATTGTTTAACATACCATTCATAGGCAGAGGCCCATCTCCACCCTGGTGAGAGAAGCTGTAGCGTCCTAAATGATGAGAACAGTGGAGGCCATGAAAGTGCCAATCATAATAAATCCTCTTTCTCATATACAAACATGCAGAAAAGTGTAATAAATCCATTCATGACGGAACTATGAAAGAAATGTGTCGTCAGCAAGCTTGAAACGTAACCAGTCAAAGTGACCCATGTATGTTACATTAAAACACCCGATTCCATTGTAACGCAATGACAAATACTTTAAGATTATCAAAACGATACTTTTGACACATGTGAGAAATTAAACTGAAGTTTCAAATGCTGAAACTAACACATCATGGTAGAGGTTTGTCTAGAAAATGTCTGACAAGCTTTTCGAAACAATGCATCTATTCTGACGTAAAATACAAGTATTTGCTGCTTGTCGATACTTCGTAGAAGCAGTTTGGTCGGTATAAGGACTGATGTTAACCTCTGGTTCAGTTTAATAAAAAAGAAAAACACTAGCAAAAAAGAAGCAACTAAATTTGAGAGGGGTTCGACGCTGCCATTTCTCCAACTATCAGCCCAGTTTCATGGAAATCAGCTTGGTAGTTTTAGCGCTCTGTTGAATGGAAACCATCGGACCACGATCCTCCACCTTAGTTTTGCCTCACCCAGACACTGGAAGAACAGTCTTTTAGCTTAAGGCGGCTGCTAACTGAGTGAGACTCTTTGTTGCAGCAAGATTCAAAAACACAATCTACACCAGACTGTTCATGCTGTACTAACCTTGCATAAATTGTATGAAAATTACTTCATACAGTCAAACTCAGTTGGATTCATAGCATTAAATGTCAATGGGCTGAAGGGCGAGTGTTTTTTGGTGCCTCTTTTTTTCAAATGACCGCCCCAGGAAATAAATGATTGTTTTTCAAACATAACAGTTTGAATTCACAGGCTTAAGTATCTTGATGCAGTGTTCATTCCATCCTAGAGCAAATGTAGATAGATTCTATCCGCATCCAAGCAAATGTTTCTCAAGACCTCATCAGTTAACTCTAAGATCTTTCCTTAAACTCTTGACATTTGCCTTTAGTGTTGGGGAAACATACAATGCAATCTCTTAGACTGTTTCATCATACCGTCATATGATACCAAGCCGTTCTTACACAAGAACATCACTGCAGTAAATCAAAATGGGTTTTTGTTGATGCAAACGAGTACAAAAAAGGCAACAACCTACAGTGTGTAACTGTATTAAAAAGGAACAAATCCATAAATGTAAACATGCTATAAGCAGTATATGGATACACACTGGAAGCGTTCTGAAATAAGAGCCAAATTAAAGTTTTGACCATTAGATGCAACAACCACACCGTCTGTCTATATCCAGCTGTGAGGAAAAAAACAAAAGAAAAAGAAAAGACAATCCTATCCTTACAATCTTTAATGTGGGAACCAACCTTTTAAGGAATCCTGTTCAGCCCTCATAATGTCAATCAGAGAGTTCTCTATAGACTGCATACTGAAGCCATCAAAAGGCCGCGTTCTTTCCTGCTGAAAGAGAGGAAAACAACAATTAGGCTCACAAGTTCACAAGCAGCACAGCCTTCAAGATCTGTCACATATTGCCCTATGTTGTAAAACTGCTTTTATAAAAAAAAAAAAAAAAAAAAAAGGGTACACATTAGAAAAACATTGAAGAAACCTATAGATTACCAAGCAGAAAAGAAATATATATCTGTGCTCACTATCCATTGGCATCAAAAAGGTAAACATGCCAATTAAGAAGTTGATTACCAGAAATCATTCAGTTTGAGCAAACAAGTAATACATAACAAGTAATGTTGCAAAACTAAGTAAATGAAAGGGATAAGGGCATGCAAATCTGCAGAGGAGCACAAGACTTCTCAAATCAGGACAAGAGGAGGGACATGTGATTAGACCCGATGATAAGACTGCTCTCATTTAACCAAATGATCTAGATAAGACCAAAGACGTAAGCGCACACATAATAAGTTTCAATTCATCCATTTAGTCGACTGAATAATCATGTATCCTGTTTTGCTATGAGGCTTATTTGTTACATTTGACACAGATGAGCATGATAAAGAGCAAAAACATTATTCGCCCCAAGAAATTACACAACACAAATTATAAATCATAAGGGACCTTTGTTGCAGTTTTCACAAGTTAAATTAGTCCATTTATAGACTTACTTAAATACCTCAACATTTATGCAATCCTGTATGCCCACCTGAAAAGGATAAACATTGTCACTGCGACACATACTGTCCTCCACCCAGCCCTTGTGATTGATGCCAGAGGTATTTCTGGGGAATTTCTGCGAGGAAACCTGTTGGGATAGAATACGTTTTATACAAGTCATCTAACACTTTCAGAGCAGTGCTAAGATGAGTTTAGTCATGGCAATCATCTACCTGGTTGTTGGGGAAAGACTTCTTCAGCGGAGAGATGGAGTTAAGCCCCGACATACCCCCACCGACACCCCGCCGATACTCTCGGACACCCTGTGTGCCTCCCCAGCCACCATAACCACCTGGGCTCCAAGAAGTGGATGTGGGAGTGGATGTGCTCTGATAGCTTCCCCAAGGTGAGGGGGGTTTGCTCTGAGCAGGAGCAAGGTGGGGCATCTGGGCAAATGGTCCAGTGCGATGAGGATGTGGAGTGAAAGAAGCCTGGGGTTGATGAGGGCTAGCTGGCGAGCGTCGGTGCTGCTGTGGAACCCCTTGACTGTGAGGGTGGTAGTGCTGGGGATGAGGTGTGGGAGGGTGGTGTTGGGATACTGGGCCAATCTGTGGGGAGAAACTACCACCTACTCCAAAGCCAGGGCCAGCATGGTGAGAGAAGTTTTGGAACAGTAAAGGGGGGCCATTGGCACTGGAGCCAGCAGGTCCAAAGAAGCCTCCAACATCTTCCCCAACCACTGGAGACTGGGTGGAGGGAACAGCAGGGGACCAGTTATTGAAGCTGGTCAGCGAGGATGAGGAGGAGGTAGACTGTGCGCAGCTTGTACCCATTCCCAGGCTGTCCTGGTAGTCAAAGCCGCTTAGCACTGGGGACTCCATCCTCAGCTTCTCCTTTCCACTGTTGCTCTCCAAAGAACCTTTCTCCAATGAGCCATCTTCAGGAAGAGCTTCAAGTTCTGCTAGGCCTCCTCCAGAGTCCTGCTGGCCTGGAGACAGGGCCTGTGGCTGTGTCTGGACCTGAGACTTTTCCTGCATGTCCTGGAGGTCCAAGGCCTTGGACTTGTCTGACTCCAGAATCTCATCTTGCATGTTACTGTGCTGTGCTACGGAAGGGAACAGCCAAGCACTGCCCCCATTGGTGGAGCAGGTGTTGTTTATGAAGGAAGGGGGGCTGGGGGGATTCGCGGGATGATGAGGGTGCTGGGGTTGAAGGTGAGGGGGAATCCTTACAGGGAAAGCAGATTTGTTACCACTGCCGTTCTTCACCAGAACTCCAAAGCCGTAGTCCCCCATTTAGGACGCCCAGAAAATTTTCAGTTCACTTTTTGGCATTCACCGTCTTCTCTGTCCTAAAATGTGCATATAATAATAAAAGATGGACAAAAGGTAGAGGAAAAAGTTCAAAGCTGGAACATGTCATGTTCATCTGATCACTAAAAAGGACACACAAACAGAAGCCTTGCTAAACGCAGTTAATGTGCTTGGGCTGCACCCTGAATGGTCTTGTGATGCAATCAGGGAGATTAAATCATTGACTGGCTTGGCCATGGGAGGCCAAGATGAAATATAACACTACAGCAGGCAAGCAACCACGGAAAACACCCAGCCTATATAGAGCAGGCAGCTAACAGCCTGAGCTGGTGAGGCTGACGTCTCCAAAGGTCGTTATGCAGCTAGCAGCAAGCTAACAGCTGCTCCGCCACCTTCCAAGCGCCCTATTAATCACGCAGAGCCAGACAGTCCATTTTTAAGCACGCTTGAGCGTTACAGTGCGAACGTGAGCTCTCTCGCACTGTTGTGTGTTACACTTACCGACTAATCTCGCTTTTCCAGTAATGACCTCTTTATACACGACCATTTAAATACAGGAAAATGTTGATGACGTCTCCTGTCTGTTCTGAATCTTGGGTAGTTCCCTTCACCAAGCCGCTAAGCTAGCATAATAGCCGATACCGCAGACGTTTAGCATATATTTGCAAACCAGCTCGGAGGCAATAAGCAAACTTGGCGTCCCTCGAAATGTAGCTAATGTACACGACACCATTGTCAGCTGCATATATTTTCTATGACAAGTTGGAAATGGTGTACGACTCTTTAAACGACCTCGTCAGTTTCGTGTCCTGTATGTTCAATGTCACACAGCGTACCAATCCTTGTCATCATTTTTACATCTCGAAAATACGCAGCGCAGTCTCAGCCACCGCTCTAGCATACCGACAAGCATATATATTCGGTGTTATGTCGGGCATAGATACCTTCAGTTCGGCGTCATGACCTTATCGTTTAGATGTTGCCATATTTTAACGTTTTCCCTTTTTCAGCGTTTCCTAAGCAGCCGGTGTAAATGGTCTCCTCTCTCCTCTAGATGACAGCTGGGCCAGTTGGGAGACACTTCCGTCTATAAGCCCCGCCTTCATCACCCTGCACCAGCCACTGTGTGAAAGGATTTCCCTGAGGGACTCCGCCCACTATAACCAGAATCTTCTATCTGATTGGATAATTGCTGTGAAAGCACGCCCATAGCACGCCTTTTCAATGAATGGCAGATGAATCTCCTTCCAAATAAGGATGATATAAAATCACTAGGAGGAGTCGTTGTAGGAAAAATACATGGTCTGTGTTGTCGTCTAATCATTTATTCTGAATACAGATGGATTCATCAGGCTAAGCAAATGTTTTCTCTTCCTCCTTACTCTGTGCTTTATCTACAACGATAGATAGATAGATAGATAGATAGATAGATAGATAGATAGATAGATAGATAGATAGATAGATAGATAGATAGATAGATAGATAGATAGATGAGTGGGTAAGTGCTACCTGGATTTTGCTACATCCTGGATTCACAGCAGAGGACTGCATAGCAATCTCATTAAATTAAGCTGCTGCTATTTTGAGAGCATAATCAAGCTTTGGAGCACATTCATTTTGCTTTGGTCAGATCTGTTCTATGCTCTGATCATACCAACATCATGCCTTCATCTATGTTAGAAGAACGTAGATGACATATTTACAGGGCAATGTTATGCCCCTCATTTATTTCCTGCCTGTGCGAAAACATCACATCTGTGTTAATCTTTCGCCTCTGAAGCTGATTTTTTGTCATCCCTGTCAGTCACCAGCTGCCACAGATTACACTGGGCAAAAGAAGAACTTTTGCTACCCAAAACATACATAACTCAACAGGGAGTGTTTAAACCCACACAAGTGAAAGAGGCCCCATTGAAGTATGTGTAATTAACAATTATAGGCCTGCATTTTGTCTCTGAAAGCAAAAGTTGCCATAACAATGAAATAAGGTTGAAAGCAATCCAAAAAAAACAATGCCTTCATGGCTGTGCACTAAAGACTCTACCACATACTACGCTGTGATTATTTGCTCTGAAAATAAAATAATAGATACAATAACAACATACTGTATTTACTGGTTATAGAAAGTATTCAAGACAAGTGACAGTGGCTGAAAGCCCTCTCAGTTTTACTTACTTTCCACCCAGTCTTCAGAGCATTATTTACGGACTGCACGTTAAGTCAGTTTTGTCTACACAGTGCCTCAGCCCCCCCAAGGCAGACCCACCCTTCATTTGTATCCTTTAGCAGCGGTAACACATCCCCTCACCCCACTCTCTGCAGGACCTGTTATGGTGGTTTAACAACACAACAATGAGTTTTTGGTTTTTCCTTAAAAATAGCAGACAGTTGGTACAGGTATTGCAGGTTTAGATATTCTTGACCAGCATCTACCAAGTGATCAGGAAAGCTTTGGAGTATTTATGTGTTTGAAGGTGATTTCCACCTTCTATGCTGCTTTATGCCATAGGCCTTTTGAGTTATGTCAGCATTTTTTTTCTCTGAGAGCAACACATTATGTATTCCTCAGTGAAAGTAGGTTGCACTGCAGAGGTTCCAGTCATTTTATGGGGCTATGGGAGTTGATTTGATTATTCAACACACAGCGCATGGAAGTACTTTTCTCCATACTTTAGGTAGGAGACAAAAGTGGGATGCATACATTTACTCCAAATGGTTCTTAAATGATTCATCTGTGTAACTTAGGCACCCAGTCATTAATTCATTAGTTCACCCTGGAGAACATGGGCAAACATTCACAGAGTGCCTGGGGCCAGCTATCTCAGGTTTCTCTGCTCAGACACACAGCCTATCTTTGCTATTTGGCCTCCTCTCAGATGGTAACCTCCTTATTGATAGAGCCGTGTTTCCATACCGACCATGCAAGCTGGGAGAATTCTGGTCCAGCAAACCGCCCATTGTTTGACCTGGAGTCATCCATCCGAGACTCCTGTATTGTCGTGACAAGCAAAGTGACATTGCATATTTTCTTACATTACTCTGTGGCCTCGCTTTTTTGCCTCCTTAACTTACAATGCGCAGATGACTGAATTTGGATAACTTTTGTCATAGATAATGGCGCAGAATCACAAAACATTTTTAAAGAAGAATAGTGAAATAAATAGGCAGCTTGGTCTCAGGATATCCACATGCTCACAGTTCATATGTTAAAGTATCCTTGGCTAAGACACTGAAGTCCACTATACTTCTGATCTGATTGGAATATGTCACAGTCTGAGTGAGTCACTTAGTCGTAATTCGGAAAGTGTTTGCTGAATGACAGAAACTCAATAATTCAGAGTTACATTTACTTTTAGTCTTATCAGAGTTTATCTAAACAACTAAATCTAATATGATATAACCTTTCAATAAACCTCCTGAGGCTCTTAAATACAGACTTCTTTACACACAATATCACAGACAACCATGCAGACACAATTAAGTTTTTTTATTTTTTATTTTACAGTTGTTGTCTCTGAGCCGTAACACTCCTTGGGATGAGTAATCTGATTGTCATGTGTAAGATTGCTGCAATGCCACATCTGTTGTTCCATATAAGATCTGTATATGTCTTGTAAACCCACGCGAAAGCAAGAGATTGGGAGGTGAATGCGTCATAAAATCACATTTTAAATCAAAATCTGGATCATAAAATACGTAACTGTTATTAGTTTTGGCTCCTGAATAGCTTGTAGCTTCAACCTTGTGGCTCAAAACACTCCTGTTAAAACTCCAACACCTGCACCTGCTTCCATCATCTGCTTGTGTCATTTAGCTGAAACATGTCTCCACCCAGTGGTCATTCAGCCGCACTGCACACTAAGAGTTCACTTGTAGAACTGAGATGCGCTACGAGAGGCAGGGCCGCTCTGCAGAGGTGCTGATGTTACAGAAGCTGTATGGTATGTCATAACATGGTACATACTATTGGTTCTTCCCGGTCTGACTGTTAGCAAAATCTAAAATAAAAAAGAATCAATTAAAAAAAAGAGAGCAAGATTTGTGTGACGAAACCCCTTATATGGCCCACAAGGGCAACTCTACATTTAACTCAAGAATGACTGTAAGCCCCCAAGCACCAGTTGGAAGGCTACCCTTCAAATTAGGACACTGTTAAAATGTTTGGTGAGGCAATGTACACTGTTGGGACAACTCATAAAAACTGACACCCAAAACCCACCTCCCGCATTGCACACGATCCAGAGCTGCTGACGTAACTGTTTAGGACTCTTAATAGGGAGGATATTTCCAGTCCTTGAAACTTTAAACACAGTCTGTATTTCACTGTGAGAACGGAGGCAGCAAGTCAAATGAGAGTACGGTGTCCTTTAACCTGTATGTTCACCTGAGACATCAGGGCCTTCTCTGCTACCCTGCTCGGTGCTGAATGACAGTTTTGCCTCTTTAAGGGTTTGTTTGCAGTTCCATTTGAAAAGTATCTTGGACGACACAAAATGTTTTATGACACAAAATACTTTAATGAGAACAAGATACATCCAACTTCAGGAGTTCAAAGACATCGACAGGGTGGTATGCCCAGTGTCTTACAAGTGAGTTACAAACTTCTAAACAATGTCCTGCGTTTTGAAGCAGTGAAACAGAGTCCTTGTGCTTAACAGAGTAAAGCAAGTGTAGTAATGAAGCACTAAGAAGTAAGGGAAACATGGTTAGTTTTATCTTCCTCTGAACACATAAAGAAAAGCCATTCAATCCACTACATTATTACAAAATGCCACATCACACTTAATGACAGAGAGCTGAACAGATTGTCACTTTACACACATACAGTACATTCTCAATAGGATTAGCTTATGTCTCGTGCTGGGATATAACCGCAATCCCAACTTCCACAAGGTAGGAAGGTCTGAAAGCATCACTTATGCTCGTCTTTAAATGTCGGGGGGAGAAAAAATACTTTACCTTACTGTAAGTATATCAGAAAAAAAGAAAAAAAAAAAGAGAAAAACCTCTCCCTGAGCCACAAAAATCTGAGTGAGTTTTATTTGCTTTTTCCACCAAACACTCCTCACCATGAAGAGTAAATGTGCTCACACACTGCGCTTCTGCAGACTAAGCATGTGACTGGCCTGAAATGGTCAAAAACTTGTGTCTGTGACCTAAAAGGAGGAAGAAAAAAAGAGTACAAGGAGAAGTTATGACAGAGTGAATCATTGTATTTAAAAAAAAAAAAAAGAAAAAAATAAACTTTAAGCGTGTCCCTTTCCTACTTGCTGCACTCATCTCTGCCTCCCTGTGTTGCTGACTCTTGGCTGAGGCCCAGAGGAATTCTCTGGTGGCCTTGGTAAATATAACATTTAGAATAACAGCACGAGAGTCCCCGTGTGTGGACTTAACCCAATTTCTGGGTCCTTGCTGTGTTGCCTGCGGCTCAAACGGGTAGAATAACAGGCCTTCGAGTCTGACCTGAGTGAGAGACCAGAAAGGGAACAAGGGCTAATTTAGAGACAGCCAGAGATCTGGAAGGTTTCTGTCAAGCCCCTTTCCTGCCCGCTGGCAAGCCAGACAAGGGCAGCATGGCTCAACTGCACAAAGGGTTCAATCTGGTCCTAAGGAGCCATGGGGGGATGCAGAACTTAGTGCTGTCATTGATCAGGAAAACCAGATTGCTCAGATGAAATATAGCCTCTAATTAGACCGAGACTACTGTGGTCTTATTCCTGGAGCTGCAGCAGTCCAGCACATACTAACAAGAATCAAAAGTGCAAAATCTAAGACTTTTGTGGCTCAACACCATCATTAAAAAAAAGCTCAACATTAAATCTCCTCATGACAAAGTATCATCCATTCAGATGAATCACAGAGAAGCGGTCGCCGAGAAAATGAACAAGTTTAGGCACCTTGATGTTTGTAATTCTTACATTTGAAATTGAACATCTTGGCTGCACCTCACTGATAGCTGACAATCAAGTGGAAAACCAACTCAGAGAGAATGTATTACATTTGACAGTTCAGTTACTGTTTGTGAACAAGAGCAATGTCTCCTGAAGCTATAAACCGGACAATGACCTGTGATGTCTCCGAGACGCAGTTTCTGAAGCTCCATGAACAACGAAGGAGAGTGATGCAACACTTTGTGGATTAAAGTGAAACACGTGTCAGAGTATATCCGACACAACGGAATCTGCTTTGCAAGTTCCCATTCACTGCCGCCGAAACAGCATTGCTCGGTGACATCAAAGATCCGTCTAGGCTCTCTTATTTCTAGTTTTGCAAGAGAAATATCTCTACAAATAAGTGTGAAAAAAAACTGCTCATATTCATCGTATGACATTTACAATCTCTTTAGAGTGGACTTTCACTTTAAGAATGCACAAATTTGCTGGCTTTTTGAGCCACCATGCACTAGAATTCATATGTGCCAGAGCTGGACAAAATCTGTACAATTTGTATTTAATCATCAAGTATCTATCGTTAAAATACACATTCCCACTTTGAAACAGCAAATGGTGTATGTTACATATCTACAGACCAATGTGTGATGGGTGCAATACTGCGAAGAGAGCAACAGACAGCACGCCATATACTATTTTATCTATAGTATATCAGTATTGCATATTGTAACTATATTTATACATGTTCATATAAATATAGATAAGTATATTTCTATGTACATTTTGATATTTCAACGTTGCATAAAGAATAAAATAAATAATACAAATATAATCAAATCTTACAGTCAGTATGATTTGAGAAATGCTATATTAGAGCCAAAATAGACCTAACAGTTGAGATAATCATGATAATAACAGTTGTTATTTAATCAAAAAAAAAAAATAAAATGTGGCCTATAGTCTGGCATAACAGTACAAGCTACACCGTTAATTACCCTGCAAGGTTACCATGTGGGGCTGCTGGAATGACTGGAGAGGCGGAGGAAGAATAGGAAAGGTCGGGGCTTGTTTCCTTATGCTCAGTCTCTCTGGGAATTTGTGTACGTGTGGAGACGTGTGTGAGCGTGTGTGTGTGCATGTGAGTGTGTGTGACTGCGTGGAGATGTGCATAAGTCTGCAAGTGTGGCTTTTAAATGTAAGAGGGGGTCAAAGGGTCTCTTGAGCTTTCACCTCCGGATGTCGGTGGCCTTGGGGTCTTCTTGCTCGGCCACCACTCCGGCTTCTGGACTGTGGCGGCGGGGTCCCTGACTGCGATGACGTGGGTGAGCATTGAAGCCTGCCTTACCAGCCTTGTCCTTGTCACCTTGCCGTGAAGCACGAGGGTGCTCCGGTTCAAGGTGGGACGGCAAGGGGTGGCGTTGGTTTTCAGCAGCAGAGCTGGCAGGAGATGGCGCGAGTGAGGAGCAGAGGCTCAGGCTGTCGCACAGAGCACCCCAGTTCTGCTCGCACTGCAGCCGGACACTCCGCGTCAGCGCCTCCTTCACCTCCTCTCCACAGCTTAAGAGAATATTCACCAGCTCCACGTATGGACTGAGCAGAGAGAGGTAATTTACTAACTTGAATCCAATGATTTAAGGTTTGGTAGTAGAATACATTGAGGTTTGGCAAATGAGCAAGAATAAATGGGATGGTGCCATTAGAAGAACTGAATTGAACTAGAGAACTGAACTGAACAAGTAGGCAAATCAAGGAAAGATGAAGGAGGGATAGAAGAAGACAGCAGGATAAAATACATTTTCCAATAGTAGCCCAGAGCAGTCACTTACCCTTTAGGAAAAAGATCTTGGAAATGGATCATCTCCACCATGACGGCCACATTCTCCTTAGCAGCAGAGCACAGGTTGTGTCTGATGTAGCACTCTCTCTGGAGCTGGAAGACCATCTCCTTTATAGACACACACTTTCTGCTGATACAGCTGAACTTGTGCCGTAGACCATGTGCCATGCATTTCAGAGCATCTTTGATGAAGGACTTCCCCTGTGTACACACAGAGACAGTTACTAGAAGTCCCTTAGACTAAGAGATGGGGAAAAAAATACTTTGTTTCCATAGGGTGTTGATATTTTCTAACATGTAAATGACTTCCTTATGGTGAGTTTTAGTTCTTTGGAGATGCCATGCACCTGTTTCAGCAGTTTTGGGGTGTATGTTGGAGATGGAATCCTGTATGAATAGTAAAATAGTGGAGTTCTTCTGTATTGGTCGGTCAAAAACGTAAATTCCTAGTATGTGACCCCTATAGACGTATTAACACCCCAGTCAAGCCTGGCTTGGCAAGATTTCAACCTCCGCTGTGTATGAAAAGAGAGCTGACTGGGCTTCAGGCCAGCTGGCTCATGACCTCTGGTCCTAACGGTAGACACATCAGTCCACATGGAGGCAAATTCACTCCCCAAGAAAGGAAAAGAGATCATTAGGGGAGTCTATTAACGAATGCACTTCCCAAAAAAAATAAAAGGACGGACATGTTTTGTGGTATGTAGATGATGAGTGTGGAGCAGTGGAGCAAATAAAAGGAAAAGGAATGTTGCCTCTGGTCACACCATTTCAGCAAACAGAGAGACCAGCTTAGTACCTGAGAGTCAAATTTGCCAGCGTTGTGCAGGAACGTCATGCAGATTTCCTGTAGCCCTCGTATCTCGCAGGAGTTATTCTCAAAGCACTCAAACACACCACAGCCGACATCCCCAGCACTCACCAGGCAGTGCTGAATCTCAGCTGGAAATAGAGAACAGGTTAGGGGAGGGACCTTATCATCTGCTCACAGCAGAGGCAACATTTTTTTTAAAGTGTGCAGGAAATGACGACCGTACGACTTGAAGGCACAACTTCACTTCAGCACTAATCACAAAGCCTGGGTGGCGTGTAACTATTTGCATGATTGCAGGCGATCTTTCGTGTCTTCATAACTTAAAGTCAGAGAGAGGAAAAGGGATGCAGGGGGGGTGGAGGGAGGGGAGAAGTCTAATTACTCCGGCTGAGGGGTTCCTGCAGAGGAACATTTGGTGACAGATATTACTGTGTCATTCTGCACCACAATCCATCTGCACTGCCTAGCATTCAGATGGGATGGTGCATTGCAGATACAGCCTTTTACAACCACAAATGCAGTCACTCCAGTTAATGCCTGTTCACCGAATGTGCATCAACAAGTCCCTCATTATTTCCTTCGCAGACTGACACAGTTTGCAAACTGAAAAGAAGCCACATGAGCTATATTAAAGGAGCATCAGCAGCAACTGAGAGAGACAACTTAAGAAATATGTGAATCAGTACCACTGGCTGGCCTTCAAGAATCACTGTCCTCTAAATATAGTCATTTAATGCAAGGAATACATATTTAATCAAGACCCAAAAAAATTACAGTAGCAAAGTAAAGTATCTAAGGCTCTATCTAACCCTGCCAGAAACGGCTGCTCACCCTAAAATCCCCAGGAGTGTTTGCGTTATACGTTAATAGGTAAGGTTGTGGGTCAACAGGTCGTGTCCAGTTCAATGGGCAAAGGAAACCTAATTTACGGACATGATAGCTGATGGGCGTGCGAGTATTTAGTCGGCACTGCGCACAGGTTGCGCAAAGGAGCCTCCGTCTTGGACCGGAGCAAATAAAGGATTAGATGTGACTTATTAGAAATCAAGCTTGTCAACAAAGAGCCTCTGTTTGGGGGGCAGCAGCTGAGGGGGAAGGGGAAGAACTGCTATGGGGTTTGTATGCACGGAGTTGAACTTTAGTGCGCTGGAAAAGTGAGCCGCTGTCAGCAGTGCTTGTTTTGGCATCATGGGAATGTGCTCGGATCGTACGAGCTCAGCCGCAGCGTGCATTGAATTACACAGTGGTGTTACCAGGGTTTCTGCTGCGAAACCTGCACTGGAGTTTGTCCCGATTTTTCTACGTGGAGGACAGATAACTACTATACTCTTGATATACCGAGACAGGTTTGCATGATCCCTCGCAAGCAGTCTAGTGCTGTCTAGGAAGGCATTACAACCGAAACTAAATCCTGGTTTCCAGGAGAAGGCTGCCCTCCGTGATGTTAGTGCTTTGCGTTATCACGGTCTTCTTTCACTTGTCTTCACTTGATCATCAGCGCTGTTTCTTCCAAAAGACAGGTTAAAAAAAAAATCACACCCAGCTTGTCTTTAGCGCCGAGTAACCACCCACCACACAAGTAATGCCCTTCTAACCTGCTGGAACACATCACCCAACATTGATTTCAGGAGTCTGCCCACACAGTGTATGTACAGATTTTCTTTATTTTTCTTTTGCACACAACAGCTGAAACGGTCAGCTATAAGGCGCGCGCACGCTCACCCAGATGTATTGCCGTATGCGTTACCTATTACCTTGTGCCATTCTATTAATAGTTTACTAACATATTGAATTTCCGTCTGACAGTATCTGAAAAATATCGTCTTACGCAGGGAATCGGTAAACGCCACACGAGTGAAAACGTAAGGATTTAAGTCAAGACAGCAGGTTTCACAAATTGCCCGAACGTGCCTCTTGCACGCTTTAATTTTGCAGCCCACCGAAACACGTGTTCGGGCAAACCTCACATAGGCTACATCTTAGAGCAACCCTGCATTCCCATTCCCCCTGGGCACCCATGCCTTACCTGTATTCTGGAGGGAGAGGCGTCCTTTCTGGCTCGCAGGCTTCTCCGGAGGACTGTCGTGAATATCAATATCCGATCCCACTACTTGCTCCAGCACTGACAAAACCAGCAGCGCAACGGCCAGCTTGACCAACATTGCGTCTCGGTCAGAGTGCCTCTAATTCCAGCACAGATCCGGCCGTGTGAGTGAGTGAGTGCTTGTGCGTGTGTATGTGTGTGAGAGGGTTCACCTTGGATCAGTGATCAGCGCAGCTGCGGGCTCGGTGTCTTAACGGGGCAGCTGTGGGACTGAATGCAAGAGCTGGAAGGGATGCTGCCTATATTTCTCAGAGACCCGGTTGTCAATTTGGATGAAGGAGTTAAGCAGGTGTTGTCGGCTGGGGCTTCACAGCCAATCAGAGACGTAGAAATCTGCGTCCAAGGTTTTAGGGGAGTGTCCAGTGAAAGTCCCCTTTTTGCCATAAAACTGGCCTCATAAAGAAATATTCATGAGTCAATTTAATATGACAACTCTGCAGGGATTTACGAACCGAAATCTGCTAAAAGTAATAATATGATATCAAATCTCAACCTGCAGACTACCAGATATTCCACCTTTAAAGTCAAACCATTTGCATGAGCTCCATTGCAAGATAATTAGGAGTTCTTGCTTGTATGAAAAACATGAGAAAGTCTGGTTTTGCCATAATACAAGGTGGCTTTTTTTAGGTTGCAGGGTCATGCATAAGAGCAGTGAGAGCTAACAAAAACCCATTCATAGTGATATCCAAGTGCTCTATAGTGGGTCTACAGCCTGCTAAATCGTTGAATATGCTGCAGTTATGGCTGAAGCGATGACAGAAAACTAACTGCATGTGTAGTCTTATAGTCCTCAGCCTGCTGATAATCTTAAACAAAAAGCTCATGTAATAAACTTTTGATTAAATGACTTTAAGACACTACAATGACAGCTGAAAGCATCTATAAATAGAATGTCTTTAACTTTTTATGGGGAAGTCAATTTGAAGTATGTTACACAATGGCTGGTTTAGTCTGAGACTATGAAGTCTGCTAACCACTACAACAGGGAATAATCTAAGAATAGAGGGCAAACCTTGGCAGGGATACACATTTGGAGAAGTTAGAGGAATCTTTTTTTCAAGAGCAACACTTTAGGAAGCCATGTGGAATAACTGTGAGCCCCATCATCCTGCAGTAGAAACAAAGTCTCAGATGATATTGCTGCTTTTCAGGTAAAGGCCTCTATAGCAGCAAGTGTGGTGGGATGTAAACTGGCACGTTGCAAGAGCCAGTGGCGGGGAGTGATCACAAGGGTGGAGGATGGGGACCTGCAATTAGTACTCAAGCCTCTAGGGGGCCTACTGATACAAATTGTTTCATCCATTTCTTAATTACGCCAGAGCACTGTTGAAATCTCACCATAATGATCCCAGCATCCAACTGTCTAAACTCCTGGGTAAGCACAGAGCCAGCATAGATGGACAAATGCATCCATAGTCACAACTTTAGGCAATCTAGGTTGTTGTCTCCTGACTTCACCTGAATGCGCAAATCAAGGAAACCAAAGCTGACATGACAAGCAAACTCTCAAAACCACGGCTGGTGGTTTACTGTCAAAACTGTCAGGTGTGAAGCAAACCTCAGCCTCCATCACTCGGCAGCAGAACAACGAGGAGCAGGGAGGTGGTTTAGTGTCTGTGTGTGACCCAGACCCCAAACAAATGCATTACGCCACTGCCCAGGCGCCCCATAAACGAACATGGGGAAACGATTGGCGGTTGTGTGTGTATGTGAAAGACCAATAGAGGATGAGGCAGACAAACAGGCATCTGATGTTGTGGCCGGCTGAATTTCATAGATCTGTGACTTTGAAATCTGTTTATCATAACATTTCATTTGCTTTCACAAAATCCTTTTCATGGGAAACTTTGGCTCTGTTTGCTGGAAAAACTTTTAAAACCAAGGCTATATTTAGACCATCAATGAAATTAGCCTACAGCGGGAATTTGACTCCTGTTCTAGCCTAACCAAAATGATGATCACTTAGAGCTCTAAATATAGATAATTATTATCTTGAGACTGCAGTATTTATCGTTTTAATTGAGGTTTTTTTAGTCAGCGGAATGAGCTTTTGGAGAGGTCGCCACGGCTGAGAAATGGGAGGTATTTTGGCTGGGAGATGGTGCAGTACAGAAAACCTCAACATTTCAATATTCCTATTATGCTCTTATGGTGGATGTGGTAGGCTTTTTCTGCCATGAATTCATGATTATCTTGTACTTTGCCTTACACGCTTATGATATTAATCTACATTTGATATGCCACCACTATGGGCTTTTTTTCATGCTCCTCCTCCTCCTCTGAAAAAAAAGAAGGAAAGAAAGAAAAAGAAAATTGTTCTAGTCTCTGTGTCACATAAAAGGCTTAAGCCTGACGGTAGTATGCAGTGTACTGGATTTCCATCAAGCTCAAACAGGGGGGTGTAGTGCACCGTGGCACGCGTCTGGAGATGAGCTTGGTTTCCATTTGAGCCTTTACCACAAAACTGGAATCTCCTGCTCAATTCACGTCTGTTAAACGCTACCCACGCTGTCCACACACCCTCGATTTGGCTCAATCAGCGTGCTTCAGTTGGCCACAGGCTTGTAATAGTGTGTGCATCACCACTGCCAACTGATGCTGCATTTAGTCCTTATGGGAAAAACTGCTGGAGATATTCAATTCAGGGTTAAGAAGTATTCAATTTTTATGATTGTTTACAGACCAATTTTATTATCTCTGTCAGTTAGTTGGGGAATTTGATCCTTAACCTGATCTGAACATCTCCATCCACTAAAATACATCTTTCATTCTCTTTCTTCAAAGTCCAATTGGGACTAGTACCTCATATTTAACCACAATTTTATTTTAAATTTTGCCAAAATGTGAAGAGTAAAGGGCACTCTAAAGTACCATAGTACTTTATTCAACAAATTAACTAACATTAGCACAGAAGACAAAAACATTCAGTGGCTTGCCTGACCAAATAAATGAGGATCATTCTGAAAACATTAATTCACAGGGTTTAAGATCATATTTGATGCATGTAAAAACATTTTGTAATGGACACACAGTATCCATTTACTGTATAATTTCAAAAGAAACCTGTAAATGTTACCTCAGCTTAATGTTAGTGATTATTCTGCAGCTTTAAAGTCAGATCACATACATGTAATCATTGATGTTTTCCTTTGCTGTCATCCATTTCTGAGTATTTAAGGAAATCTTTTTTTTCTATCAGTGTTTTTCATTAAAAGGTCACCTAAAGTTTTTGGGTGTCAAGATGATGCTTCAGCTTGCAGTGAGACTTTCCGCCTGTTCTCCATAACTTGACCGAAGTTTTTCAATATCTGTGTACACAGCAAGGAGCTATCGCAGACAAACATTTAAAGTATGAGCACTGATGTTGTTCCAGCAGTCGGTTGCGTGGCAGCTGCAGGTTTATATTTTTCTTGCTTAAAAATGTTTTGTTTCAGTGCTGTTATATGTCATGTTTACACTGAACACAGGCATTGTCCCCTTTCGGTGACACTGTCCAGAAAATAGACAAGTACATTTTGACAGCCGTAGTGTTCATTCACTTTGACCGCTGTACTGTAAACATACAGAAAGCAGACATGTGTTCTGAGTTGGGACCCCTGGGGCCCTGGCAAGTGACCGACCAATGAAACCACAACAGAGAGGCCAGGATGGGGTGTGTGCGCAAGCTATTTGTGTGTGGACTTGGGGGGGGTTGTTGCTTCTGTAACAGCAATTAATGTTACTAGTTTACAGACTCCTTATAGCAGTTTACGGGAAGCATGTGGGTGTAATTTGGTAACGAGTTAAGGCTTTGTAGTATAAAGCTGCTGGACAACAAACTCTCAAGTGACCCCACAGATGCTTCATTCAAAACCTTACAGTAATCTCTCACACAGTTGGTTCTTATTGTCAAAGGAGCAACAACAATAATATCACTGCAGCCCTACTACAGCCGATTTTTTCTTCATATACAACTTAAAACAAAATCTATTTTTTTTCAGATGCCATCTGAGCTACATTTGTAGTTTCATATTATATATGTATTGCATGATTACAGTCTTCACTGCAATGTGACAGTATTATATGACTACTTTGTGTTCTCCGGTATCTGTTTTACTTTCATTTGCAAAGCACATGCAGGTC
The DNA here is from genome assembly GCF_027942865.1 of Odontesthes bonariensis. NCBI lineage: Eukaryota > Metazoa > Chordata > Actinopteri > Atheriniformes > Atherinopsidae > Odontesthes > Odontesthes bonariensis. The sequence goes on along the minus strand of NC_134518.1, from coordinate 14,134,828 downwards.
CATGCATGGCATCAGTCTTCTCATGTAACTGTATGTAACTAGATCTCACACGTCACATGGAGAGCACGCACCATTTCAAAATCACTGTCCTATTTTGTCATTTTAAAGAAAATGATTCAGAACCAGACTAAAATGTCTAGAACTTGGGTTATACTTTCACCCATGTGCTACCATGTTTTAGGTAATTTGACATAGTGGTTTTTGCATAACTTTGCTATGAGACAAACAAGACGTTGGACATGAAATTACCCAAGAAATTTTCTGGAAGAAATGTCAGCAACTCCTTTAAGACTTACATATCTGCAAATAAAACATGTCGGTATTCACACTGAGATAGCTGATGAGCCACTGCAGCTGCGTAATGACACATAGCCTCCATCTCATTGACACACTTCAGCTCAAGTATGTCAGGTGTTTACTCTCAATAATATTATTTGCACAAGAGGATGAGTCTGAGTCGTGCTGGAAAAAATCCACAGAAACATAATGTGAACAATCTAGGCAAGAAATTGGAGCAGTAAATCACGGCTGAGTTTGGGGACTCGCTGTGTAAACACACTGTAAATTATAAAGTCACGCAGAGAAGAGGGAGCATGAGAAGGCAGCGATGTTGGGCTGTGAGAGGAAGAAGCTGTGAAATATCAAATACCAAAGTCTTCGAGGAACCTGAAGATGATATCTTAGTTTCTAAATTTGGCTCACTTTAGGATTGTGTGCACTGAGAGTTATCAGATTATCACGAGAGCCTTGTATTGCCCAAATGTAAGCTTCTCTGGAGCCTCGTTTAAAAAAAGGCATTAACCATGTAGCAGATTTACAGTGCATTTTTGGTCTTTTTCTGAGACTGTGCTACGAGTCTAAAAATTTGAAAAAACAGTGTCAACTCATAAAGGTGTGTTTAAACTTGACATTTTTTCACTATGAGTCTGCATACTGCAACAGAAAAATGTGCAGTCTTGTAGCAGAGAGGTGCACAGCCCTTCTGAGTCTCAACCATTAATGCACTCTTTGGTGTGTTAACTCACCTGACTCGTGAAAAGAGAGGTTTTTTACTGGCCCAGCTCAGCAGGCCAGCTCTGGGCTCTGATTCCAACTGGTGTGAAAGCGCCACATCTCAGACTTAACTCGCCTCAAACAATGTGCTATTATAGAGTTTGCTCTGTGTGGGTTATATTGCTACAGTGCTGGCAGATTACAAAGTGCCCCGTCTCATTACTGTCCATATAAGCCCACAGGCCTCGACAGGACAAAGGCGGTATTGAGTGATAAGGGGAAAGAGATGGGCTGTAGCTGCCCATGAGAGCCCTCACCTTGGCTGCAACAGCCTTGATGAGGGCTGAGGTGATGTCATCATGGCTTGAGATACAGAGGTCGACCCCTCTGATAGGTGGGCATGCTGGGACAAACGAGAGCAGCTTGGGACACAAAGGCCCCATTTAATGAGAGTTAGACATGGGGCCAGTGTGGAGTCCGTGGGTGGCACATAGTGTCATAGCTGCTGAAAAGAGTAATTAATCATCTGATTCAAGAACTGGGCAAAGTGTTTATTATGTAAGGTTAGTTTTGACATCATCACTGAAACAAAGCGAGTTTTCCTGGGTTACGTCCCTATTTGATCACACTGATCCCCCAAATTTCCCCCGATCTCTGAATATTGGATCCAGGGATACTATATTTATCATGATGATTAGATCCAACAATTGTGCAATAAAATATGACACACTTACCCCTCATTAGAGATGAAGGGTTCTTTGTGGCAGCCTGACAATCATTAAAACTTCTCCCCTGGCTTGGCTTGTTTACTCTCTGGTAATTACCAGGTGATTGTGTGGCCTGTGACCCATATTCAGAGTCAGGTCAGCCAAGACATGGGGGATAATTGACAATATTCAGAGAAGTGCACGTAGAGAAAGAGTGTTAGAGTGGATAGTCATTTGTTCCTGCCTCATTAGACTGTGTTAGAAGACAAGCTGGCTCACAGTATTCTTGTAGTGGAACAATACCTCTTTCCATTGTAAGACCCTAATCTCGAGATGAGTTTGCAAGAACATATAGCAGCCTTATCCATCAATTTATACATTTATTTACCTACTCTAAGAAATGCAGGAAGTAAGTGGATAAATTGACTGTGTAATGCAAAAGTCCTGTCCAATTATGTGCACCACCTTCTGTTGGCAGCCTTTTGCCATGACAGAAAGGGGGGGCCCAAGGGAGTAACTTTGATTTTGTCATTGGTGGGGACACAAAAGTGCTCCACGACAGTTTTTTTTTTTTTTGCATTACCAATCATAAGTTAATGGCATGCAGATGCTATATGTTAACGAGCCATCCTAATGTTTAGGGAATTGGTCTTTAAATCACAGGGTTGCAGGCTCAAATCCCACGATTAGGCTACCTCTGTTTACATCCCCATCCATGACTGGAGTGACCTTGAGCAAAACAACTAACCCAACATTGCTCCAGAGACTGTAACCAATAATGTGTTCTTATAAGTCGCTTTGGATAACAAAAGTCAGCTAAGTGTTATGTAATGTAACTCATATAATGCAGGGTATCTGCACATTTTTTATCAACAAATTGAATGACTTTTAAGACCTTTTTAAGACCTCTAAGAATAAAAATTAAGACCATTACCACGGCAAAAATATATATAAAAACTACACTCTAGGCTGTTCGGTGTTGAAAAAAAGTCCAGTGTGAAATGTGTGCTTCAGTGATACTGAATCAGTGTGTCAACATGATCGCATAAGATTTGAACGCACAAGGGAACACCACACACCACAGGACAATCGTGCCCAATTGTCACACCTCTGCGAAGGAGTGTGTTTTCGCTGCCATTTGTCTGTCTGTTTGTCTGAGGCTCTGAGCAAAATAAATCCATAATTGAACCTAATTTTCGAGTTATGTCTACTGTGCTTTTACAACTAGCAAAACGATTTTACTACCCAAGTTAACTTAAACCAGAACTTTGGACAACTCACGTGAAGCACAGACTATGGACAGTGACTTTGCATTGCATAAACCACACGACAAGTATCTCCAATCTTATCAAATAAATAAAAACGAGCACAGACCGCTCATACAGTCAATGGCATGTACCCATAGAAAAAATACACACTCACACACACATCACACAACCTGACTATCGACTGCTAACAACCATGATCAGTAACCTACACAAATCCAGACACATAATGGCTCGGCGGCCAGCAATTGGATAAACCAATGAAGTGAATCAATCCTGTGAAAGAATGAAAACAAGTGAATGAAACCTGCACTCACCCATTATCAAGTTAACTGCCAGCCCTATAATCTTGCCCCTGCTCAGCCAACTCCTTGACGTCGGGTATGTTTGGTAACGTTACTGCGGCTAGCATTAGCAACGAGGCTGCTAGGCTTGCTAAATCGGTAAGCATTAGGCTACTGAAGAAAGCTAGTCTTTTTAGCTTCGTTATATTATCATCTTTCTTCTCGGCTATAAGTTAACCTTTGTTTACGGCCACTGGCCCTAACCTGACGCGCTAGCTGTCAAATCACCGGAAGTTTTCACCGGAAGTACTGGCGCACACACGAAAGTTCGAACGCCATATTGTGCACAGAGCAATAGAAAATCGTCTCTCCAGACATATCTTTCTTTCATTTCGCCCAGATGAAATTTAATGCCACTCTTCGAAAATCGGCGAAATTTAAGACATTTTAAGACCTTAAAAAAAGTATTTTTTATTTAAGACTTTTTAATACTTTTTAAGGATCTGCGGAGACCCTGAGTAGGGGGCTGAATATTGGTAGGGACGTGACCCTAGCGTCCCTACCCAAAATTACGCCCTTGGGGGGGCCACACTTAGATAAACACACATGCATGTGTGGTCCAGTGAGATTTCTGTTGTCATCGCAGAGGTTGGCTCTCCCACTCTTCATATGCCAGCTTACCTTGATGAGTTTATGGGTTTGCAGTAATGCTGAAAATCATTTTATGCTTTTCAAGCTCAATGTGTTTATTGTGGCATTATCTAAAGCAACACTGAACTAAACACGGCCAAATAAAGCTGAGTTTTAGCCAATCCTAACAAAAAGTAATGGGATGCGTGTCTCCAGAATCACTAAGGTTGGCAGTGCTCTCTAGTTTCTCTCACATAAGGCACTGTGTAGCCCAGTCTTCTGGGTGAAAATCCAATACTGTTTCACAGTGTTCAAAAGTCTGGGGAAATCTAAAAGGCACAAATAACTGATGATCACATGACATCACTGACCAGCTCCTGGTGACAGCCTGGTGTGGGATAGTGAATGTAAACGCTTTGAAGTGCTGCAATTCAATAAAAAAAAATAAAAAAAATCAGAAGGATATTTGATTGATCTGATTTAGATGTGTTACTGCCAATCCAATTTCAGTCGTGTAACCCATTTAAAGTGTGAACCAGCTGCGAAAAAGCTTAATCACTGCCGATGTTTTCTACAAAACACCAGAGTCACAGCATCAAATGTGACCAACTTCTCATCTTTGTTTCAGGTTGCCGCCCTGCATCACTGCTCACTGGTATATAAATGTTGAAATTCTGAGGAGAAAATAACCAAACTTTTATTTGAGTCTTTGATTACCTAGTGCTGCTCATATACATCTAGGACTCTGCATGACTATACATTGGAGAGCAATAATAACCCTGGTAGCTAGCTCATTAGAAAAGTGTTATTTGACATGGCTTGATTAGAGTACATTGTTTCTATTTTGGCACCTGTGTTTGCAGGAAAGAGCATTTACTGTTATGGCAATGATATAAAAGGCTCATATAAGACTACCTGTCTGGAACAAAAACAGTTTATTGTACTGCTGAGAGGTACCATATGCATTCAGCACTGTTTCTTGTTTGGAAAACAAAAGCACCATGAAAGTAACTATTTGTGATCGTGGTATAAATAAGCACACGATATATTTAGAATAGTTTAGGTTAATTAGCCAGCTCATGAATTAGTGGTTGGGTCCAAATGAAACCAACATGTCACAGATGCTTGAGAACCTCAGTGCCATGAGGTTACAATTGTAGGATGTTTTGAGATATATTTGTTGTTTACGATGTGTGTTCTACAGTTAGAGGTAATTGATTGCTGCGATGGTGCGTGTTGGAACATGTTGTAATTTTCCGTAAGGCCAGCGGCTGTGGGGGCCGGGCCGATATAACAGATGAAAAGCCTCCTTGGACCGTCTAAACTTCCCAGGAATTTCCAGAATTCTAGTTCTTAATTATGACATCCGCAGAGCAGGGCCCCAACAGCTTCACCATCACTGCAACTGACCCATTACAAACCCAGACCTGCGTGAACACATGCGCGCACGCACAAACATGTGCACACATTCCTATTACCCCTCTGCTGGCATCATCACAGTTGACAGGGGGAAGGTGACTGGGAAATGGAGGGAAAGGATGAAGAGACTCAGCGCAAAGAGAAAAAGATAAGGAAGCAACAAAAGATGAACAACTAGTTTCTATATCAAAGAAAATTCTAAGTCATTGCAATTTACAGTCCTTTCTCTGCAGGCAAGGCCAGTGTGGGCTAAATCCGCTTGGCCCAATGCTGGAGAGAATGCCAGGTCAACTAGCACATCTTCTCTAGGATAAGAAAATGGATTGACTCCACACCTGAGGGATTCATATATTTTACTTTAAAAATGTTCCCATCTTGGCAGCTTTTCATTTAATGTTTTTAAATGTCAGTTAAATGGGAGATATCTGCTTGTTCTTCTCCACATGGTGGTAGCAGAAACAACCTCTAAACATAAAACTGGGATATCTTCACCTTTCATCTTCCGCAAGGTAAACTTTTTACGAAATGAGCACCTCTTTGCACATCTTAGCAGACATTGAATAGCATTAGCTTGCATTAGATGATAAGTGCCAGAGCACCATTACAAGCACAAAATATTTCTTCTATATTCAGCGTAATTTCTTTCTCTCTAGTGTTACAGTGTTTTTGTTTCTTAGCCCAAAAATTGCATGTTCACATCATAGTACCCAACGTTTGAATCTACCATCACCACACACTGTTAGAACACTGAAATGATCCGACAAGCAGCATGAACGATAAACTTCCAGAGAAGTTTTGTGATCTTGACTCGCATCAGAGACCGGACTTACTGTCCTTAGTGCCGCCCGTTATTGTTGACCAGGAGAAGAGACGTTGCAAATAGTGTGTGCACAGAAGTTTGGCAGGGAATGCTCGGCTGAAATCAAACGCCATCCGGTCAACTCTCCTTTTAATCCAGCTGTTGATGACCAAGAACGTAAGTCATCACTTTGTTTTATTGTTTATTGCATTGACTACTTTGTCGTTCAAAAATGATTGTTTTGTGAAACCAATCTGAGGCACAATTAAATGCTCCTCACAAAACTGGATAGAAACACATTCACTGACAAGACTACAATGGAAAGCAAGGTAATATGTTGGAAATGTGCAATATTATTTACTATGAAATTAAAAAAGGGGAAAATATCCAGTTTAATATACAATATAAGTTAAACATCACAATCTTATGATTGATTTCGTTCACTACACTCCACTATTATCTTTTACATTGCTTTTGAGAATGTTCTAACTACTTTCAAGTTCACAGTATACAGATATATTCCACCTGTATAAAGCATACTTTCTCTGTTTTTTTGGGAACTTTTTTTCCAATTGACTTCAATTGGTATAGTGTAATATGTTGTAAGGCCGGCTCCATGCACAGCCTCCTCGTTTCACATGCCAGAAATGCTTTTGGACACAGATTCTATGGTGTAAGTCGTGGGAGGTATAAACTAAGACTGGGTGTTTCTGTTTGCGCGGTACATTTTGTTCCTTGGGGAAATCTCACTGATTAAGTGCTACTATTTTGACAATATGTCAACTCACCAGGAGAGAAGATGAATTTATGTGCTTGGCTTTTCTGTAAACAGCATTGCTGACCAACGTATTCCCAACCTCAGCCCATGCAGTCTGAAAAAAATGGGGTCAGAGACCTGCTTTTGTCAAACCAATTAATCACCATTTTAAAAAGAAATAAGAACAATTTAAAAAAAAAAAATGTTGGGCAGCATCAGGGAACGTGTATGAATTCTCCATGATAAAAATATACCAATTCCTAAAATACATATGTATGTCTTTATTTTTAGGAGGCCTTGGCCAGACCACTCTGTGAGTCACCGTGGGAATAAAAGGGCCCTTTATTAGAGATGGCACACAGGGGTCCTTCATGAGGCCCACGTGGGCACTTTATAACATCTGACATAAGCATTAGTGAGTGCGGTTACCAGAGCTTGTGGTTCCATCACTGACGCTGCATGGCTGATAGAGTCCAGTCTTATGGGGTTGGAAGGCACATTCGCTTTCTCTTCCCTCTGTATTGCCCTGCAAAAAGAGAAACAAAGAGAGGGAGAGAAAAAAATGATAGTATAAACAGGAGTTCTAGAAGAAAGAGAAAGAAAGTGGAGAGAAAAAAATGTAGTGATGCTGGACCAAAATCACACAGAAGTAGTTGGATAAACACCACGAACATGTAAAAATTCTTAGGGGGCCTTTAGACCAAAAGAAAGAAGCTACTAATTATTGTTGGCCAATGCTATGTTAACCTGCATCAAAAGTGCCGGCAAACTTTATTACTTCTTACACAAAGCAACTCCAAAATGGCCTATGTAGGTGTTTACTGTATCCCTCAGCAGAATAGCAACTTTTCTGATGCCTCCTATAACACATATAATGATTTTTTTTTTTTAAATTAATACGTCTCAATGGTTTTCAGATTTTTTTTTTCTAAATGTTGCCGTTATGATTCTAAAACTAATTTATTTTTCCCCTCAAGTCAGCAAAGGTGAGTATAGATGCAGGAACTCACAAATGCATGCAGCCAGAAGTCATGCACCTCAAGCCCTACAACTGTACCCAGAAAATATGGATGCTCGTTTTCAGGAGAGGTGTTTTGATATCCAGAAATTTCTAATTGATCACCATGAGTACAAGAACACAAAGATGCGTTGAAACTTTTAGAAAAAACCTGCAGAAGACATATACTGAGAAGGCAACAAATCCAACTGCAGGCTTTTCCGCAGCACTTTGGATATCTTAAAGGCAACAGTTTTCACATCACCTCATGGGCAGGAACTGTGCAGACTGGAAGGTCAGCCCTTGTTGTGCTGGACTACCTAGCAGATTGAAGTCTAGGCTGGGCCACAAACCTGCTGGAAGCTCACCTGCAGCAAAGCTGCTAGCTGTGGGTATGCTGAGCTGAGTGCTAAGCTATCAGCTGGGGCGAATGAGCTTCCAGCCAGCTTTCACTTGAGCTTGTTTCTGCTATGTACTGAGAGGTCAATCGGCTAGGTCCCAGGTTATCCTATCTTGTTCAGCACTCCTGGAGCGATTGGCTTCCATGGTTACCTCCTGTTTGATCGGGAACAAGCCTCTCAGCGCCTCCCCTGGCTCCCTGAGTGCTATGGTTCTTTGGTCAGCATTCCTTTTGCTGTGTTCTCCACCTAGCTTGTGCTGAGTGCTCTTCAGCTTGCTAGCTCCTCATGTCAGCTGTTTCTCAGGGTCCATGCAAATTGGCTGTACAGCCGTACTCCACAAGTAGTCCAGACTGGTTGGCACTGTTTCTTCTAAACTGTCTACTTGTTACACAGAGGCTACTGACCTCCCCTGTCTGAGACTTGGAGCTGTCCTATTTATGATCATAGTAAAAAGGTTAAAAACTTGATGTTTAGTGGAAGGGGACTTTAAGTTGATGATCATGGCATAGACGAGCAAAACAGTGTTCACAGCTGGTGATAAACAGAACACAACCAGCAGCCACAGATGTCAGCCAAACACCTACCCAGACCTTCTCCCTGAGAGGGTTGTGGTAACATCAATCTGCTTCCACCTTTACTTCTGACAGACAACAGTCACAATTCACAGAACTGCACAAGGTCCCTGTCACAAAATCATAAACACATGTCAATTAAGGTATCTGAAAAACAATTGTTGAAGTTTTTCTATCTCTCTCTCTCTCCCTCCCTTCTTTTTCTCTTCTCTTCTTCTTTCTTCTGGTGAGAACCAATCTCCAACTTTTGCCAATGTTGTTTATGTCAGGAATGTTGGATAACGTGCAACCAGTTTGCAGGCCATGCTTAAGTGTTTGTGTTTGTATTCGTATGTGTGAACATTCCTGGCATTGGTAAGCATCAGGGCTGAGTACACAGAGGGGGGTCAGTGCAGTACTTGTAGACCAACTCAATGAACCCTGGTGGTTCATCCTTCATCATAACCTTGTACTGAAAGATCTCTGTAAGAAAGAGAGAGCAGGCTGAATTTAGTTGTTGGTGTAAATGTTGAAAGCACATTTATTGAGCTCAGAATGCTTTCTCTGTCTACTACACACTTACTTTGCTATAGTCAGTAAGCACCATAAACTGAATACTGTATAAAAAATCGGTTCCAAGTTTAGTTTTCATAGCAAAAAGGCAGTAAAAAGTAATTTCTTATCACTTTTTAAACTTTTTGACCCAGTTTTCAGGTTCCCAGTCTCTCTGTGTTGTAACTCTTCTTTAAAAAGCAAAGAGATAGCTCAGGAATTTGAATGTATTTTAAACTCCACATTTTTTCATCTAAAAATGTGAATTATTTATCTATCAGTTTGACAAATCTCCTGTGATCCTGTTTGCATCTGTTAAACATCCACAAATAGCGTCTCGACCCAAAGGTTGAGAACTACTGTAAACAACATGTTCTTGTGCAACAAGAAATTGGAAACACAACTACTTGTTGCAATGCTAGTATCTTCCTCCAGTGAGAATCTAAAATTACTTTTATAGGAGAAGACATAGCACAGGGAGGTCCAGGGAGTCTCAGCGTGGTGCAGCTTTGCTTTCACAACGTTGCAATGGCGGGCGCCACTCATCTTCATGGTTGTGGATTCCAACCCCCAATCAGATGATTACACTGTCTTGGCCATTCAGGCTTATGTCGTCATACCTGTGGGTTGGGTGGGAGATGCAGACAGTTAGTGAATTGATCATTTATGGTGAGAGCAGCAGCCCGGGTCTGAAAGTGGTCTTAGTGGAGTCTGTCACGGTAGGTTTGGTGAGCAAGGCAGACAATGGCTCCTCTGGTGCTCCTGTGGTTAAAGGCTTCTGTGGTCAGAGCTAATCCCAGGAGCAGTGCCACATGATTTTAGTTAGCCTAAACCTATATGTCTATGGGCTAATGCCTTTGGTTGATAGCTGGGCAGACAAATGTGCTGTGGCTTGTGTGGAGCTGTTACCCCAAAGCTCTGTTAATTTTTGTGACCTGGCCTGGATGAAACTGAAGAGTGGACTATTTGCTGGTTTAATGTGCGCTGGGGGTTTGGGTTACAGTGACTTGGCCTGAGGAGCTGAGGATCCAGCAGACATGCACAGTGATGGGAAGTATGTGGTAATTATTGTGTTCAGCACTGCCATCTGTCAACTATATCCTTTTAGATATTTACTGGACCTGCATTCCTCCTGCTGGGTTAGTGGATGGGATGCACTTTGTTCTTAATGTGTGTGTTGTGTGGGTGTATGTGTGTGTGTGTGTGTGCGTGCCTGTGGAAAATGCATGCATCCAGTCGACAAAATGATGCATGTGGTGTGCACACCAGATTCACTGCCTTGGGCCATCTTCCATTGTAGTACTTCATTGTCCAATTCTTCCTCTTTTCCCTCCGTTTCTTGCTTGCTTTCTTATGTTCCTATGGTTTATACCCCAGCTACAGAATCATTTAGTCTTTTAGATATATTTACATTTTTCAGAGATGAAGTTATTCACTGAGTGTACAGATTTTACTTCATCTGTTTATACTGTATATGGTGTGCATGATAGATTCCTACAATTCTTCCTGTAATGTGCAAAGAATTAAAATCCATTACTTGTGCCTGTCTTCGGTGGGGAAAAGGGTCATTCATGTGTGTGTGTTTGAAGGGGTTGGCTGGATACTTTTCCTCAGCAAAACAAGTCCCTTTTATTTATGTTTTGTATAGAGCTTGCAGTAGAATTGTTAACATATGGAGAAATGTAAAGAGGTGCAGCCCACGGAGTTAGATCAGAAAAAATGTGCTGCACATGCACTCTTAATAGGCATTTTCCTGACAATAATCAATATTTTGTCCTCTCGGCTCTCTTCAAATTGAGTGCTATAGTCTGGTCTGAATTATTATCATCCTTGAATTTCAAGCAAGAACTTCAAGAATGTTTTCCAGCAAAATGATTTGATAAAGATAAGAATACAAACACAGAATGTTTCCCCAGAGAAGAATCATGGCATCCTTTTGATTCATTTAGATTTATTCCTCATTTATAAATAAAACAGCAGTGTTTGATTTTCAATGTAATTTTCAATTATGAGCTAAGTTATAAAGAAGAATGAGTGTCATATACTGTTAAGATATTACCACAAAGGGGAACTTTGTTTCAGGGTCATGGGGGCCCTGGAGCCTATCCCAGCTGCCATTGGGCGAGAGGTGGGGTACACCCAGGACAGGATGCCAGTCCATTACATGGCCACACAGATACAAATGAGACAAAGAACCATGCACACTCACGCTCACTCTAAGGGACAGTTTTTGAATCAGCAATTAAGCTAACATGCATGTTTTTGGATGGTGGGAAGAAGCTGGAGTACCCAAAGAGAGCCCATTCATGCACAGGGAGAACATGCAAACTCCACACAGAAAGGCCCCAGCTGGTATTTGAACCAGTAAACCCCTTGCTGTGAACCCCGCACATTTACATGCACAAATCATCGTGTTAGTCTTAGAAAAAACAATTTTTTTTTTTTTTAAATGCATGTAAACATGTCAGTCTGACCAAAATCGTACAAAATCGAGCTTCTCAAAAATGGACTCACACACCCAGAAAATGCTCTTGCATGTATACTCTCAACTAGACTCAAATGGGCCTTGGCTCTCTGCTCAGTAAGTTCCAAGTTTTTGCAAATTTGCAAAGTGTAATTGTATATTACAACAGATGAATTCCCAAAAAAGCTGCTCTCATTCTCATGTTTTTTTTTTTTTTGGGTTAAACATGTCAGAAATTGAGAATAAAACTCACCCCATTAAAAACAAGAGTTGATTTATGGCCACTTAAAGGAGTTACAGATTGCTCCTCTCTAATGAAATCCTGATTTTACATCTGCATTGCCATCAGAAAAAAATGATCACCATTAAAGCTATGGTAGGTAATCCTAGAGAGCTAGCAAGAGAGCTAGCAAGATTCGAAAGTGTCCCCTCCTCTAAGCTCCACCCCCCCCTCCCCATTCCGTCAGTGCGTCATCCAAAGCCGGTAGAACCGCATGCGCACACGGAGAAGGGAGCCGACAGAGGGGGGCGTACACAGCCCTTTTACAGACAGCCGTTCCACTTCCTATTCGCCCCATTATAAAAAAATTGGCTGCAGTTCAGTTGATTTTCTCTGGGGGCGCTGGCGAGCGAGTGCAGAATGATCATTTTCCATAGGGCTGGCGCTAATAACTCAAAAAATGTCCCCGCTAGCGGCTGAAACCTGAAAATAATACTGTGATTTCTGACAGAGGGATGTGGATTTATATCGAAAGTACAATAACCTGGGAGTTATAGCTTTCTGTTTTCTTACAGGTCTGGCATTTGCGAGTCAGTATCCGCTAGCATCTAGCTAAAGGAATCTGAAGAACGCACGGCTGATTACGACCGGCTGCTTTACGGCACTCGTCCACTGTGCCAGAGTGCTAACCTGGTGCCGCTAACAACAACCAAAGCTAAACCAGAGGCTAGTCAGAGAGTATGTAAAAGGGCTGTGCTGAAATCTGTAACTATTTGAGCTAACACCTCTCTGCTAGCTCAGGGCTAGGACTGACCATGCCGTAAAGTGATGCCACATGCGTGACGTCACTCGGGATGCAATACTGACAATAAATGTGTATTTTAAACAAATCTAGTGCGTCTAAAAAATCAAACCAAGTGCCGTTTGAAAGGATAATTTATCCTGCCTTTAGGAAAATTAAAATGAAAAAATATAAAAAATTATATCCAAAGCAATGGCTGGATCTAAGGTGGATTTCATTGTACCACCATAGAGTTCGGCGTGCTCTGCACTGCTTCGTTGGCGCCCCTAGAGTGCAGTACCACCCGGAAATAGCCGCCAGTTTTCCCTCTCCTCATAATAGAGACTCTCTGGGGGCGTAGGCAGAAAGCAGAGGCATCTGATTGGTTTTTTGTAGGCGACCAATCCGAGATCAGCGTCCCGCTGATCTCGGATTGGTCAGCTTTTTCTCAGTCCTGCAGCTGCCACAGAGGTCTGATTATTTTCGTCCCTTTTTCTAAATACATCTTGTATAGATTTCTCTCAGGACAGACGGACCATTTCACCCAGTATTACAAAATGTGTTTCTGAACAGGATTACCAACCATGCCTTTAAAGTCACCTAAAAAGAAATGACGATCTCCCACAGAAAAAGTTAGAAACAGCAGAATGTCTTTGCCTTTTTCTCACAAAGTCCACAGCTGTGGTGTTGGGCATACTTTGATTTATAACTCAGTCTCCTTCCTGTGCATGTGTACTGGGACAAGGATAGTTGTCTAATTACCTAGCCAAGTCAAGCTGTTACCCTAGATTCAACTGTGCGTGTACTGACAGAGACAATTCATTAAAAGTTGGTGTCGTTTGTGAAAAAAAAAAAAAAAAAGAACACTATTTAAAGAGTTTAAATCTGACCTTGAGTAAACTGGAGTTTTGGTTCCTGCCAATACCAGAACCATACGCTACACTGAACTGTAGAGCCATAACAACTACTAAAAGAAAGGTGCTAAAAGGCTACGCTAATGTTTGCAAAAACCTTCATGGATAATTCACAACATTCATAAATAAAGTTCTATGGCCATAAAATCATAGTAGAGTTCTAAGGAACTGCAGCGCATTTGTTTGTTTAAATGCAATAAAATGAGGCCCATTTAAAAAAAAAAGAAATAGTCCAACAGTAAGGCATTGTGGAGGTTTATATTGTGGGCTGCTTTGCTGCCTCCAATACTGGAAGCATTATGTCTTAAGATAATTATGAAATCGGAGGATTCCAGGAGGACAACACAATGCATGGGTTTGACTGCACAAAACAGCAGTTGGAATGGATAATTAGACTATCAACACAAAAAGTTTCTCTTTAACATCTCTTTTGCCTGTTTCCTTTCTATGGTTTTAAGTGATGCTCAGGCTGCATCAATATTAAGCAGTAAAAGGAAAACGTCATTCGATAGTGCTGGGTTATGGACAAGTAACACTGATCACTTATCTAGGCCAGAGGGGAGTCAGGGTACAGTCACCTGACTCCAAAGCATTCAACTTGTGTCTAAGTCCAACTCTGGTTATGCTTGGTATTAAAGATATTTGGTGATGGTTAGGAAACATCACATTCTTAAAAACACAGTAAAATGCAACCCACATTTCTAAAATCCCACGATGGTATTTTCTCTAGCTTGGGATCCCCAGTCCAAAATCGACTCTATGGGTTGCCCACTGCATTAAAACCTAATGCAGCAGGCTCATGACCAAACAATTGCATATGAAAAGTTGGCATGACATGTTTAAGAATGAGTCTTAAATCCCATAAGAACCTGTTAAACCTGAAATCCGCCATTGCCTGAAAGAGAGCAGCAAACCTGAACACATATCACTGGAAGAGTGGTAGGATCTATCTGCATAGAGGTCCAAGAAGCTTATAGATGGCTACCAGACACAGCTGAGATTGTCGCAAAAGATTCTGTAAACACGAAACAGTTCATAATGTTAATGATCATGTTTGGGATGCATTTTGTGCATTTTGTATGCACTTTTTAAAAAAAAAATCAATTTGATATATCCTTTGAATTGTCCTGATATGACAAAACTGATCAGTGTTCATTCATTTCTGATGATATTCCAAACTGAGTGCTTTCACTTTGGATATGCAAGGCTGAAGTGCTCCCTCTGGTTCAGAGATAGGTCCTTTCTTCAAGCGAAGGAGTTTAGATATCACAGTATCTTGACGAGTCATGGCAAGTTGGAGTGGGAGATGGACAGACTGAGTGAAGCTTCATCGGCAGTAATGAAGGCGCTGCACTAGTCTGTTGTGATGAAGAGGAACCTCAGCCACAAGGCTAAGCTTTCCATTTACTGTTCCATCTATGTTCCAACTCTCCCCTGTGGCCTTAGATCTGGGTAATGACTGAGAGTTTGCAGATACAAGGGGCTGAAAACGGTTTCCTTCTGAGGGAGTCTGGGCTTATGCCCTTTTTCCACCGAACATTTTTGTACCGGTACAATTCTACACGGTACGACTCTACCCTGATTGGGAGCTTTTCCATCGTGGGTTGAAGGTGGGACCCGTTACGATTTTTAGTACCGGCTAGTACCTGCTTCAGAGGTGGGTCTAGTCGGTACTAGCCGATACTAAAACGTCACGTGATCAGTGCTGTCCACTGATTGGTCAGGTGAAATTACGTCATACACGCAACGAAGCTCGGGGAGCTTTAAATAATCACCCGCCATGTATGAAAACACACCTGCGAGAGCAACAGAGAATAAACAGAATTGCGAAGATGGAAGACCAGAGAAGGAAAGCCAGCCCATGGACGATGAGCGAGGTGCAGACCTTTCTGTGTGTGGTGGCCGAGGACCGCATACAGAAGGAACTGGACGGAGCGACACAAAATGAGAAGGTGTTCCAGGATATAGCCAAGCTGATGGCTAGCCATGGCCATCACCGGAATTCTCAGCAGTGCCGAGACAAGCTGAAGAGTGATTACCGGCAGGTAAAGGACCACAACAGCCGGAGTGGGTCAAACCGAAAGACATGGAAGTGGTTCGACCAAATGGACGGCATTTACGGTCACCGCCCGGCGAACCGGGGCAAGGAGAGTGGCGTGGATACGGCGACGTCTTTGTTGGAGGCAATGGAAAATGGTAAGTGTTGTTCTTATCCCCTTGGTGCAACGCTTATATCTTAACAAATGCATGTTTTATATCGTAACAAATACATGTTCAGTCTTTAAAGGTAGGGTAGGAGATCCTGGATTTTGAGTCCAGCGAAGCTGCATTTTGAAAATACACAGGTAAAAAGTCCCAACCCTTTTCTTCACTTTTCCCCCGAAGGCACGCCTCTAGAGTACATGAACGCGCACGAGCACGAAGGTGCACGAGCGCTGTTCTGACAGCAAGCATCGATCGTTGCCGTATTTAGTATTTAGTATTTAGTATTTAGTTTATGCTAACTATACGTTTAATAATGCTAGGTGCTAGCCAAGCTGGCTCTAGTTTAGCTTCCTGCCAAGCTTCTGGACGTTCACGGAGCAGGGTACGCGCACAGGGAGAAGGAGGGGGAGGGGGAGGGAGGAGCAGATTGCAGTTTGATAGACGGCATCAGTATCCAATCATTGTGAACGGTCCGTTCACAATGATTGGATACTGTTTTTCCTAGATTGTACGTTCTAGAGGCCACTAAAACTTTTCATATTTGTGTCAAAACTTTTAATTAATTGGTTGCAATGGGGGTGTGAAGAGTATTTCAAGCAATATGTAAAAAAATGTTCCAGAAAAAGATCCCCTACCCCGCCTTTAACTTGTGTAAAAAGTTACACAGGTGTCTCATGTAAGTTGTTCTGAGTGAGCTAGCAAACAACGCTGTTTTGGAAGGCTAGCTCAGTGTCTCACCTATGCGGTTAAGTGTATGCGTTTCGTAAGTTCACACTTTTTATTTTTTTTCCCTCAAGACTCGGTTTGTGCAACCGATGAGTGTTCGGTTGCTGAGGTCAGCGAAGATCCTCCAATCCCGCAGGCTTCAGAACCGAGACTGGCATCGCAATCTGCAGCTGAGGCAACAGCTGCTATCTGCATTCCACCGGCACCAACACTGGCGTCGACGCCTGTATCTGAGACTACTCCTGCTGTTTACTTTTGTACTGTCTTTTTTAATAAAGAGCTTGGTTTAACTAAACAATATGAATTGTCGACTGCATTACACATTACACTCCATCATTGTGTTTACTTTTGACTAACCGCGGCGTGACACTTTGTAGTCACCTGAAACCGACGTCACGTTAGTGGTGAACGGGCCGACTCCGCCCACTTCCAGGTCATGGTTTGTGTGGAAAAGGAAATGGTACTGGTGCCGTGTCGTGCTGTGTAGTGTCGCGCTATATCGAACTGAGTAGAGTAGGGCTAGCTCGGCGGTGGAAAAGGGGCATTAGTCTTAGAGATAAGGTTAGGAACTTGCTAATCCGGAAGAAGCTTGGAGTAGAGGTGGTACTTCTGACCATTCTTCGAAAGCATTCAGTTGAGTTCAGGTATTTGATAGGATGCTTCCAGGTTGCCTCCCTTTGGAGGTTTGGCACATCCAAAAGACTCGCTTTTGGAACTCGCTCTAGGGATTATATATCCCTTCTGGCATGGGAACGTCGTGGGATCCCCTAGGGGGAGCCGGAGAGTAGCACTGGGGAGAAGGATGTCTGGGTTTCCTTCGTGGACCTGTTACCTCCGCAATCCAACCAGGGATAGGTGGAGGATAATAAATGATCTTGATGTACTCCCTATCCATCCCTATCTGCTAATAAAAATATTTTTACCAAGAGTTGCGGAAACATGAAAACTCTTATATGTATGTACATTTAAGACAAGCACAATCTGTGCAGAGGGACAGAGGACACACAAGACAGATGTTCCTCAACCTTACTGAGGGACCAAAGGTCCCTTTGGTGTATTCATTCTTTTTTTTATAACAGCTCCATCTTCTATGAGTTTGCGGTGATGTCAGAGGAACGATTGATGTCTGTGAGCTACTCTTGGCAAACGACCAGGCAGGTCGCTTGGTAAACAAGGCAGGCTCATGGTAAACAAGGCAGGCTCATGGTAAACAAGGTCTCCTGTAGTGTGTTTGATGTTGTCGGCTGCACATACACCAAGCAGTGGTCTTGGCTGTCGCAGTGGGACCCTCGAAGAAATCTGTGTTGTTATAGGAAGTGTCCCAAGCCACTGCATTAGCTTTTATTCCCCACAGCCACTCATGACAAAACCAGCAGGCTTCACATGTGGCTTTTTTGCACACACACACACACACACACACACACACATGCAAGAGCAGAGTGGTTCAGACTAATATTTTATAGACCTGTAAAAACAGCACCATAAACAGAGGCTTCACTGAGTAATACTTGGGGGTCTTGTCCCATAAACCAACAACTCATCAAGGCAAGGATCTTTGTGTATGTGTGTGCAACCATTAAAATTCTGTCATTATGACGTGTAAAGTTTAACTTTCATGTGTAAAATAAGGTGTGTGATTCAATACATGTGAACTCAGCAGTTTATAAGACATGGCAGTATGTGCTGCACATCCAAAGCATTCAGTGTGGGTGTAGACTTTTAAGCACCCGCCAGTGTCGACTTTACTGACATCTCAACTTTTCCTTGAAGGCCTATATTTCTCATGGCAATAAACTTAATTTGTTGGCAGGGTATCCCACTGGCCTGACAGTCAAAATCACACTTTCACAACCCTGCTCCCCGCAAAAGAAAAACAAGTCACAATTTAGTTCTCTGAATTATTTTATGGTGGAGCATTCCCAGAATATGTTGTTCCGAGAAAACTGCTGAAACCAAGATGTGGGCCGAATGGTTTCTACGAAAGTCAAACCTGGAAAGAGATTGACACCAGGGTTGTTTTGGATTATCTCAGTTGAGGGCATTATGGTGGGAAATGGGATATGAATGGTGCGCACGGGTGCAGCGCAGGGGGTGTGGACGTGTCCAAAGGTGATCATTTTACTCATGATTCAGATTGCTGAGATGACTGAACCAATGAATTAGCATTCTTCCTTTTCAACCTCAATGGACTAGATGGTGGGCACTGAGGCCAGCATTGTTGTCAGAGTCACACACATGCACACATGCTCAGCCAAGCCTGAGTGCCACCACACATGAATGGAGATAAATGCAATGAGTGCCTGAGGTTTCCAACGCGGCAGTGTTATATGAGTAAATGATTAATCCACATAGTTGGACCCCGTCTCCTGTCTGCAACAGCATACTCCAAGGCCATGCAGCTGGTACCAATTTGCGTTCCCCTGCCACATCATGATCCAACTGCGTGTGTAGGAATCAGGGCTTATCGCGGCAGTAATTAACTCCCTAATCTCATGCCAAGGCTATTCTTGGCCTTTCTGCCACTTTATTATTAGTTAGCCTTACTTCTCCGGGTCATTTAAATGGCCTTGATGTAGTGTGATAGCTCAAAGCAGCGGACCCGAGGGTCCTTGGCTGTCTTGAATCACCTTTAGGATGCGTGCTTCACTGCAGTTACAACCTTTTCCGAGCAAAACAAAAACTGCTTTGCTTTGCTCTTTAAAGACACAGATGTTACCACTCACCTAGATGTGGTGAAACCAAGAATGTATCTGTGTTTTTTAGTCCTTCCATTGTTGTGACTGCTTTTGTTTGGGTGCACATTTACATGCATAGATTTTGCTCCTCGCTGCATCAGGTTTAAATAGCATTCTGCTAATAAAAATCTGGGTCCCATTACAGCTTTGGCAAATGAAAACACAAATAAAAACAGACAAGACAGTTTGATAAATCTTTCAGCATCTACTTCAAAAGCAACCAAATGTTCCCTCATTGGACTTGTATCATACTTCCAGTCTGCAGCAAACCCTCAGGTGCCCACACAGGAGGACAGATGGCCTCCAGGCTCCTCATTTGATGACCTAATTCACGGTCAGCTGGAAATTAGAACTCATCTCCCTGTTCTCTGTTTCCTGGCCTCTCCCTTAGGTTCCTGAGTAGACTGAAAGCCACAGGGAACATGGAGTGCATCCCAGATTAACATAATAGAGTTAATTGATGAAATAAAGTTCAGTCAGGGGACAGTCTTTGAATGCTCTCACTCCTTTTCTGTTTGTAACTCAATGAGGTCCAAGATTACCTCACTCCACTCATCACCTCATACCTGAAGCTGAGCTCCTGGTTCACATCAGATAGTAATGACACCATCTTTTGTCTATTTCTGTGATCTCGTCTTTATTCAGCTCTCTTCAATTTCTCTACATGTGCACAATGAAGGTGGATTGATGTGTAAGTTGATTCCAAAAGATTCATTAGAAATAGGTATATTAAAAAAAATGACTGTAGTTCTTGTCAAGATGATGGTGATGGTGATGAAACTGATATCACTCTCAAATCTATAGATGTGTTTCTTGTATTCAAACGTTACTGTATCCAGTGGGCAAAATCACAGTTTACAGTCAGAAGATTGTAATTACCTTCCTTAATAAATGCATATTTTTATCATTTGTAGATTTTTGTTGACTCAGTAATTAAATAACTATGACTAACTGATTTTTTTTGTTGTGTTTCTGCTCTCCTTATTTAACAATATCAGCTAAATGGTTGTATAGTATAGTGAGTTATAGTGATTTTTTTCATTGGGCTCCATTGGTTACTTTTACGTTCACAAGTTACTTTTCAACCTGTCACATTTCACCGAAACAACAGCTACTCCACAAGACTTCTCAAACCACACTCATGGTCAGGAACCGTGTTGGGTTTTCAAAATATTCTATTCATTATTCCTTCATGACAGATTTATTGACATTAACAGTGTGGTTCAAGTTGACGATGTAATCAGTTCCAGCCACTGACCCAGACTGTGCTAGCCATTTTAAAGTCAGTAATTGCATGAACTGATACACATCACTGAGAATGTCATTGAGTGTTTTTACAATATCAATCTGCAAACAGGAAAATCCTTACTCTTATATTCATGTTCTGTATGTAGTTTTGAGAGATGGGTCTTATGTCAAGGGATATGAGTTATGCATATTGAGACAGGTTTGAACACTGTAGAACACTGTACAAACCTTGCTGTCTTTGGTATTCATGGAACCTCAGTCCCCTTTTACACTGGCCTGGAGCCATATTGTTCTTCTGCCCTTGACAAAGGGCTGTGATCCCCTTGGAATTTTAGATGATTTCTAAAGTTCGACTTGTTCTCCCTGTTTAGGAGCTCTACTCTGCCAGACAGATCAGGTTAGGTGCTGCTTTCTGCTCTCTCTTGTGTGCACCTCTATTACATTGTACAGAAACCCATCGATAAAATAAAATACAACCATGACACATTTCATGATACCATAAAGATATATTTATTTGTTTTTGTCCAGGTGCAATTCCAAGACTCCAGTCATCAGTGTGTCCTGGCATAATAACTCCACTCATCTGTCTTGTATTTTCAGAGAACTCGTCTTTTCACTACTTTGAGATGCGTTTTATTTTTGGACTCAATCAAATTACTGAAGCTTTGTTTAAAAAAAGAAAAGAAAAAGTCTACCATGAATAGGGTTTTGCAATGTTGATCTCAGATATATGTGACATGTACATGACCTATCAACATTACATACAAGGGTGAAGATTTCTGTAGCAGCCAATGGTGATGAGACCATCTCTGCAGTGAATGAGATTCATTAATTCATTAATTGTAATACCTACAATAATTGTCATTATTATTATTATTATTATTACTATTATCATTATTGTTATTATCATAACCTCCTGCTTATGAAGGAAGCAAACCAAGAATAGCCTTGTAAATGCCAGTAATTGCATTTTAGCTTATGAGGCCAAGCCTCCAGCATTAGCATACGAAATGCAATAATAAGTCTGTGATAGACTGCACCCAAAGATGCATGGACATATAGAAAATCGCCCCAATCCAGCACAGACATAAAAGTGGCAGGATCTACAATTTTCTACATATCCAAGATATTTATATTGAGATACAGACTCAGTCATAGAGACTCTACCATGTATTCAGTAAATGTATGGGCTTTATTTCTGCGGCTAATATCTATTAGTTATAAATTAACTTATAAAATACTTCAAAAGTAGTTGGGTACACATTCAAACAAAGAAAAGGGATAAGCTGAAATATAATAGTAAATCAAAATAACTAACCAAGTGCAAGACATCAAGCTCTGTTGATATGACAAGGACCTCGAGGGGTGGCATACTCTGCAGTGGTTCAAAGAAAGGCAAATTTTTAAATGAATGACAAATCAGGTCTGTTTGACTTCAACTTATAAATTACTGGACTTAAAGGACCTGCTTTTTATGTCACCGTGCCAAATATGACAGGTCACCTTTGAAGGTTGTGTAAAGTCCATCCACCTGCAAGTCGGAGCAGTTTTGGTGTATCACAAAGGACCAATAGGATATTAGGCAATACAGTTCAAAAGGTTTTGTTGTATAAAATGTCTTATTCATATGTTTGCAGGTATGTCCATATACTGTATCTTCCATCATATTAAAACAGTGCTTTAAAGATTCTTGCACTATGACTTGCTGATGAGTTAGGCTGATTTTACTACGGTCTGACTAAAGAAAAGCAACCACTAAATGACTTTTCAGTGGAGGAGCCAAGAAATGGTTCCCCCTTCAAGTGATCTTCCCTCTGCATTGATATACATGTAGTTGTGAGAAATACATGTTAGAATACTCGTTGAGGATTGAGTGGAAGACTAAAACACAAAGTTGGCGAAGCAAACTTATAATAATGAACATTTTCCACAGCAAAAAAAACAAACACTGATAAATTCTGAGTACAAGAGAGACACATGGATTTTGAAATGAACAGAAACATGTTGGATTAACTGTGGTGACCTCCTGCCTGGTGGTTTATGTTGATCAATGTTCCTCAATAAAATATGTCGACTGGATGAACTCATCCTCTCCCTGTGGATCAACTAAAGTCTCATCTGAACCTCATATTAATTCTACAACGTCTGTGCTAGCATGCAGGAGTGAGTGTTTTTGCAGCTGTGGTGATACTGTGTTAAAAATGTGTCCGTATAAGACTGAGACATGCAGAGAAAAGGTTTCTCAAGGTAGCTCCGACTGTGGCAGATAAGCTGCCAGTGGCTATGCTGCCACTGGAATTCAACAAGATAGTTATTTATCAGTTACTCTTAATGAAAATATTGGGGAAGTAGAGTTCAGTGATCACTACATGAATGTGTGACAGCTTTAACAAATTCTAGTTAATATCCAATGGCTCAACATTTTCCTAAGTTCAACTCTGTGATGCTTACACAGATCCATTTCTTTTTTTTTTGTGAGAAATCAATTTAGCTTGGTGTGTATCGTCCTTCAACATGATTATAACTTAGTTCAAATTATATCAAATGTGTTACCTTAAGAACTGTAATATTCAATCCCAAATCCAATTAATTAGAACTTTTAAACATTGAAAGTTTATACTTGAACAATATTTGTCTGCAACTACGAGGCTATCAGGGACTAATTGACAGCACTTTCATTGAAGGTTAATGAGTGTTTTGCACTTTGATAAGCAAGAATATCTGTGCTTTTAAAGGACATTTGGAAATGTTTATTCCTATTTAGTTCTTAGATATGATGTTCATTGCATGTGAATCAGCTGATGTTATTCAGATGCTCTGTAGGCATGTTATGAAAGGCCTTAAACAAGCAGAGTTAATATTCTGATTTGAAGAAAGAGCAAGAGTCATGCTCAATAAAGATAAATGTGGTCCAACCTAGTTCTTGTTAACAAATTCAAAACAAAGTTGTTTTTTTTGTTTTGTGTATTTTTAATTAGTTTGGCTATCGTGGCTTTCAGGGTCATGCTTTGCACTTTCCACCTTCATTCTAGAGGCTTTTGGAAATACAGTATTGAATGTTGTTTGTTTTTGTTTCTGAGGCAGAGGGCAGTAGTCTGCTGAGCAGGTGTTAGTGCTGAAAGGGCTGTAGCAAATATGGTATTCACCACATGCAACGCATTTCCACTGTCATCCATTTTCAGTCCATAACTGAGCCTTTTAAAGGGATAGTTCGCCTCTTTTAACATGAAGCTGTATGACATCCCAAATTAGCAATATCATTAATGACCATTTTCTTACCCCCTGCTGCGTCCTGTGAGCCACCTGCTAGCCACGCCTGTTACGGTGTTTACTGCTCGGAAGCAAGGGACTGCTCGGTCTGCACTTTGGTCTGCACGGTCTACACAGCACGCAGTGATACGAAGGGAGAAAAAATAGCGCCAAGCGATTGTGAGGTCTGACTTTTTCCTGGAGAACGATTTTGTGATGCAAATGTATTACTCTTTTGAACACATATTGTTTTGAAAAGCAAAACGCTTTATTTTTGCGACCCCAGCCTTCGTCAATGCCAAAACGAGGCCGGAACTCGGCTCATAGGACGCAGCAGGGGGAACAAAATGGTCATAAATGATATTGCTAAAATGGGATGTCATTAAGCTTCATGTCAAAATAGGCGTACTATCCCTTTAAGGACGTGAAAGACCATCGTCAGCACAGCAATGTTTATCAAAGCCACAGATTCATTAGTTATACATCTGGGATTAGTCTCATTCAATGACACATTAGAGATTTCCACATTTGGCATTAAAAGGTCCCACCACTTGCAGCAAAAATTTCCCTCCTTGACAATAGTGGTCTATAAAACAGTCCTCTTGTCAATATGCCTCTACCTCCACACTTCCATTTATTTATTTCCTTTTAATAATGGGTCTATTGGTGATCATACTTCTGAGCAAACAAAATGACATGTGGAGTTCCCCAGGGTCCTATGCTTGAGCTTCTTTTATTCAAAATTATACATGTTCCCACTTACTTCGATTTTACAAAGCAATAAGATATGTGACTTAAGTTATACAAAAAACAAGAAAATGCATTTTACGCTGAAAGAATTCTGCATCACGAAAGTGAACGGTCTATATGAATATGAATATGAATGAGCAAGTGGCGAGTCTTATTGTCCCAAATGATGATCCATGATGGAGTCATCAAGATGGCCAATCTAGTCAGCTAATTTCTCTTTACTTTTGGTCAAACTGAAAAAAACTTTACAGGTTAATGTGAAAAAATCATGCTTTTAAAAAGAAGTAGGGAGCATATACTGCCCAGTGAATGCCAATACTTTTGTTGGAATCTCTACAACAAACACGGAGAGTAGCTACAACGTTAGCGTGACCCATTGAAGCACAACAGCAAAACAACAAGGTTGATATAACCCAGAATAATTCCTTAATATAGTTACATGAAAAACAACAGGGCTAAGCTTTGACATAATTATTTGTTACAGATCTTCTAATTTCAGAAATGTAAATTAAATAGGCGCATTTCCAAAAGTTTAAAACAAATGTTTTACCATGTTTATTATCATCATTATTAGTATTTTATATTCAAATCATTATAAAAGGCGCACATTTACAACTCAAGATTTTATCAAGTTGGTTTTAGTTGGACATAACATCACACGGTTTTTTATGTTTGTGTATGCTGACATCACCATGTGTTTGGATCTCTACACAGGCAACCAAATCAGCCCGATAACCATCTTACATAAAAGAGAAACAAACCAAATTTAACTGCACCTGTTTGTTACAGAGTAAGACATCTAGGGTTTTTTTTGTGTTTGTGTGTGTGTGTTTGTGTGTGAGTGAGAGAGAGAGAGAGAGAGAGAGAGAGAGAGAGAGAGAGAGAGAGAGAGAGAGAGAGAGAGAGAGAGAGTGGGTGTTTGAGGGATAGCAAGCTGCCAACACTTCAGATCTCCTAGGTCTGGCCAAACATAACACTGGCACAGCAGCAAAATGGCCATAGCAAGAACAGTGGCCTCCATTAGGAGACTGCCAAGCTGAAGCAGCAAGAATCAAGTCTTTGAAGAAAAAGGTCACACTGTACCCTTTGCCCTAAAACCCACACGACTGCAACATGGCCATAACTTGACTGAGAGATAAGAATGTTAGTCGAGAAGTCATCAACACACTAGGGCATGTAACAACGCACCTCTACAGCAGCTGGCGATGTCTTATGGTACTAGATTCATCATCATATAATCCAATGTAGATTATCAAGGAAAAAAAAATGCCATGAAGTGAGCCGCCTACAAAAGGCAGTTCAGATTTAAATAGACAGAAGCAGAGATCTAGGACCACTGCCTTTGTCTCTCACTGAGAATTACTCCAATCCAAGCTCTGAGGCGCCCCCTGTTTTATAATGCCATTCGTAGATGTCTTCTGGTTGCACTCTAATGATTTAACTACTTTGTGGAAAAAAGAAGCATTGATAGATATAATTTGTCAAAACCAGTTTTTCCACCATTCATCACAGGCTGAGGGGTAATTGTGGAGGGTTCAGCATACGGAACATTCCACCGAGGAAGGAATGATGGGGGTAGATAGATTCAGCATCTCTCTCCTAAGCTGGACAGAACTGTCCTCCATTAAGGCATGTGTTCTGATGAGTGATTCGGTATGTCTATATTGGGCAGGAACTCGAAACAGTGACATGAAAACACAGCTGGCAGCAGCTTCACAAATCCCACATCAGGCCCAGGGAAACCATAATCACCCCTTTCATTTTTCAGCCTTGTTTATTTCAGAGGCTGGGGTTACAATTAAGACCATTTGCCTTGCAATTACTGTGTTAAAAATAATGAAACAATTTCGGCCTACCTAAAATACCTGCATTTTGTGTAATGATTCAGGGCGTGCAAATTGAAATTGCAATGTTTGGACATTGTTAGAGAGCTGCGTGAAGTTGCCAGAGTAATAGAACTATGTTTATCTGGTTGTTTGTCTGCTTTTGGATTGCTAGTGCTTTGTCAGAACGCAGCCAAACCCTGGTCACAATTTGAGCCGACCTTTGCAGGATAAACTTAGCTGTGTGGATGTATAATGTCATGATTTACTACAAGAATTAGTTTTTCAACAGCCACAATGTAACTGAGGAACGTCTCCCAAAGGCCAGTAAGTAAATTCCCCTGTCAGTAACCCACCCCCACCCCCACCCACATGCTACCCACAGCTCCACTTACTCTAATTTTCCCAATAAAGTCACACAGCTCAGTGAGTCTCTGCTCTCCAACCTCAAGGAAGAATACACACACTATGAAGGGCACAGGCTTTGTTCAAAAACTGTCCCCCAGGACTTGCATAATCACTTTCATTGTTCTGCACCTACACTTTTTAGGTATTTCTTGCATGTTAAAGTGTTAAAAGAAGGAGACTAAATGCCCCAATCAACCGCAACATAAGAGAATAACAAAAAGTTACATTAAACAGATTATGTCAACAGGTGATCGTAATTGGGTACAAAAGCAGCATCCATGAAAGGCTGAGTCCTTGAGGAGGATCTCCAGTTTGTCAACAAATGTGTGAGAAAATCATTGAAATATTTAAAAACGTTGTTTCTCAACGAAAGTTTGAAAGGGACTTGTAGATATCTGTCTGGAGTGCATGATATGATCAAACAGTTCAAGAAATCTGGAAGAATTTCAGATTCAAAGGGCAGAGGAGCAAGTCTAAGCTGGACACTACATCAAGATTTTCCATTCATCAATAGCTGATAAATACCAAAAAGAAGAGGGATTACTGTGGAAAACATTTGATAACCACTTCAATAATGAGTTACATTAACAAATGTGACATGAATCATTAGTGTACAAAAAAGAAGCCTTATGTGAATCTCATCCAAAGACAGTGTTAAATTCCTGGGCTCAAAGGCATCTGGGATGAACTATCGCATATTTGAGAATGCATTGTGGTCAGACCAATCAGCATTCAAGATCTTTTTTTGGAAGAAATGGATGCTGTGTGCTCTGGACCACAGTCAACTGTACCATTCAGACTATTATCAGTAACAAATAAAGTACATTGACATTTTAGAACCACATATGCTGCCTTCGGGACATATTTTCCTAAAACCTTTATGCATCTTTGACCAGAACAATGCAAAACCACACTCTGCACACATTACAAAGGCATTGCTGCTGAAGAAGAGGGAATACATTTGCCTGCAGGCCAACCCAGTACTAATCCTGGAAAAATAGAGGGACTATGATGTCATTTGATATGTCATTGCAGTGATGCACAACATTTTATTGAGATGTCAGAGTAACATATGCTGCATTCAAGACCCCATCTTCCCCATGGATTTCTATGTACTTTTAACAAGACAATACAAAACCACACTCTGCCTGCTTTACTGAAGCACAGCTTCAGAAGAAGAGGGTACAGGTACTGGACCGGCCTGCTTGGAGTCCTGCACTGTGCCCACGGAGAGAATTTTCCTTCATTTTCATCACCATCCCAACTTGTTTCTGATTTTGGTTTGTACCTTAACAATGTGTACAATTTTTGAGGAATGTAAATTGGGTTTTTGCAATCATGAGGACAGATTTAGGGATTTTGTTTGTTATTGTGATGAGGTTAAATTGTTTCATACATTCATAAATCCTGCTGAAATAACCACTTACGTAATGGGGGATCAAAAAAAAATGTTGCCTCGATGACGGAACATCTCAGATCAAACTTCCACTAAATGCCTCTGCATCAGTGGTACCTTCACATTGATGAAGTCACCCATGCCATGGGCACTGAGAGACTCACCATAAAAAACACTGGCTCTTGCACCTTTTGCCAAAAACAATCTAGATGTTTTATCCCATGGTTGACACTTAAAGCAGCTAAAAATATCTTCAATGTTTTTTCTACAATCTGTTCCTTTATGTTTTGTTGTGTGTTGCTGGCATCAGATACATGCCATGGAGTCACAAGGGCATGTCCTAACTATTTTAGCCAATGGAAAGTGGTTATAGCCCAAACCTGCAGGCAATAGGATTCTGACAGCAGTCCATTAAACAGCCACAAGTATCACAGCATACATGACCTTTCTGAAAGGGATCCAGTTCCCAGAGCAAAACAATATCATTGGCAAGTTGCTGGAAACCATGGATATGTATAATCTCAAAGTTTTTTGTATGAGCACTTCTAGGATTGTTCCTTATCAACCAGACAACAAATCTGTTGCAGAAAGTTACACTAGTGTTTTTAAGTTGCCGGAGCTTTGTCAAGGATGATGGAGTTGAAAATCAGAAAGACCCTGGTTTGGTTTAGTCTTTAAAACAGTTTAATCTTTAACACAAAAACTAATAAGTGGTATAGTTACCTAAAATACTCAACCGGGATGTTTAGCCTCAAACGATGAGATGACATGGAAAAATGTCAAATGGCAACACTTAACCCTAGAAAATGGCTGCTTACAATTATACACCTTAAAAAAAACTTTGTTGTTCTTCATGAAGACCTTTGAAAACGGCCATTTTCTCTGTTGCTACTTTTTCTGATCATTGTTTTATCTCCATGATATATGTAAAAGTCATCTAATGACTATTTTTTTCTTTCCTCCTGCCCTGCAATTCTAAGGCCAACCACTCAGATAAGACTGTTGGCAGTGATGAAAACAGCAGTTTGTGCGAGGGCAGATTGAAAATGGATGTCCATGTTGTTATGTTTTGATCCCTTTTGTTGTGGAATCTCATACAGACCGTGGCACATGTGTTGTTAAGATGAGAAATGGAGAGCCCATAAAAATTGCGCGTCGCATCCCACGCAATGCATGCGGCATAGGCATGAGGTCTGGCTGTGCCGTGTGGAGGAGAGCTTGCAGTGCACGAAAAGCCCATGTATCAAACCAAGCTCTACCCTGCAGGCCCACACATACTAATTAGACCTGATATAAAGCCTGATTTGAGGCAGGCTCATCTAACTCAGGACAGGTCCCGTGGCAGTATTGTTGTTTCCATTCACTGGTCTAAGATCAGCTGTGTGTTATTCAGACACATTTTATTCTAGGAATTAATTTTTTTTATTTCTTTTGTACAGATTTAGAGAGGGTGAACAGGTTCAGATCTTTGGGCATTGTGCATTTATGACTTGCTGACGGTGTAATAGGATTTGCCGGTTTGCATTCTACAGCTCACAACTAGCAGCTCATGTGGCGACAGCTTCAGCTACACACAGAAATGAATGGCATGCAGCAAACAGCTCAGGCCACGGCACCATGCCAATTACGCCAGAACTCCCTCAAAGGGTCTTACAGCATGCTGGATTTGCTAGTCTAGGGTGCTCTACTTAAGAAACTGGAAGTGCTCAATTATTGCTGTTTTATCACAGTCTCTGTCATTAATTCGTAAACTAACTTTTGTTTAATTTGAGCGTAGTCTTTTTTCTCCTTTCTTTTCTTTTTTTTTAACTTAGAATTCAGTCTTCCTCGGTTTTCTTTGTCTGAAAATATAGACCATGGAGGATAATGAGGAGGATATTGAGATGGCAGGAAAATGACCCAATGAGCTGTTTTCACTGGAACAGCAATTAAGGATCAACTTCTGAGCCAAAGCTTCACTATGGAAACAATACATTTGTTTTTTCGTCAAACAGATTCTTTGTTAAGGTATGGACGCCATAAGGCATTTGGAATATTATTATGCTATTTTAACTATATTTGAGATATTTTTACCATACACTTAGTCTGCATCTGAATGCTGTACCGTCCATGACCTTAAGTAGCTTCGATTTACTTACATGTAGTATATCTGTGCAGAACAACAGCACGTAGAGAAGAGCCAAACTTGTGATTTTACAGCTGGTTTGCAATTGCAGAGTGATAATTGATTAAAAAAACATAACTTGAGTCAATGAAATAATGGCAGCCCATTGACAAATATGCCTTTAGCGGTCCAACACCTGGTGAAAGACCAATTGTTAGGGTTGAACTGCATGCCAGCGCTAAAAGAATACAGCTGGTACACTGGGTTCATTTTTCCAACATTTGTCTTTGTAATGAACCAACATTTTTCTTTGGGACCTGCCATATGTATGAGGCTTAAACAAATGATGTTCCAGTAAGTTTTTCACTGACTCAGAGGTGATTTAAATTTCCTTCAGATCGCTCACTAGTCAAAATATCAAATTTCCGTACAGTCCAGCTGAGATGTTGACTTGACTGATGGGAGTCTCAACTTAAGAGTTCATTGCACTTATTTCTTTAAGAGCAACCATGCACCAAGCTAACTAAGGTTTATAGTAAGATACAGTCACAGGGAAAAGTCTTACCAAAATAGTCTGACTTTTTTGTGGAGGAAAAACTACTAATCTAATTTTCAGTATTTACTGCAAAATGCATGCAGCTGATGGGCCTGAAAAATGGGTGTATGCTACTTGCTTAGCTCTGTCCACATATGATAGGATGTGCCTACCAGGATCTTTAAGTTTAAGTCATATGCACATTAAAGAGATAAAAATCACATAGAAAGCAGTACACGTGTTTAGGAGGGCCAGGAGCAAATTGAATACGGTTTCCAAACGATTGTTTTAGACTTTTAAACTGCATGTAAGCATGTTAGTCTGACCAAAATCATTCAAAATCTAGCTTCTCAAAAAGAGATTAAAACAAGCAGATGAAGCAGTTGAGGGTTCAATCATTCCTGCATGTACGCTCAACTCTGTTTTTACAAAAAGTTCCATCTTTTTGTAAAAACAGGAAAACGTAACCATTTTAATACAGCCAAAATTCTTTTAAAGCTGCTCTTATTCACATAATTTTTTGTTTCTTTTGTCAGACGTTAAACAAAATCACCGTTCAAACAACTTAAATTTTGTACAGAGTTCACCTACACTTCCATATTTGAGGATACTCTACTTTGTGAGGACACGTTGGTCCTTTAACATTTCCACAATCACCTTGCTTTTCAAGTGCAATGGAATATTGATAAATCTGCTTTCAGTCCTCAGCCATGTGCACTCATAACCCATATTGGCTCTGGCTCGACAACATATAAAACATTACAGACAACTCTGCACATCCTCTACACTAAACAGCAATTAAGCAACAGCGCTGCAATAAGAACAGATGGAAAAAGGTCATTCCTGCCAATAACAATAGCTTACACAATGACTCAATAAAATTACTATTTGTTCACATTCTTGTGAGATATTATTCATACTGCAAATATATAATTTTATTTTGGGAACTAATCAAGTATAAGTTAAATTAATTGAATTGCCCTGAGGTAAAAATTACAGTGTGATCATTTTAGATTTTTTTAGTGCGCGTTCTTCTGTAGGACTGCAGCGATACAGAAAAAGGGGAGAAAAAAAACCACAAATATAAAATGCAACTGGAACACATCCGATGTTACTTCATATATAGCACACAGAGGCAGCCATCATAAATGTCCCCACCACAAATCATGCTTTCATTTATCTCAGCACAAAATTAAAAGATTTTATTTCTCTTTTCAAATACCAGACATTGTATGGAATGACATATGTATGAGCCAACATAGAGACCCAAGCAAGCTGACTCAGCTTATGCTGGACTGTGTCTGAAAAAAAAGCAGAATCTGGTCCTGACAGAGGATAAATGCAGGAGAGATGCATGATGGTTTGTCCTGTGATTAAGCTACCAGTTGGAACTCCTTAAAGCAGCCTTGGTTCACTTATACAAGTCATTTCAGCTGTGCCAGCTGAAGCTGACAGTAATGATGAGTTGCAGTGTAAACCACATGGTGGATGCCGTCTCACCAACAGCCTCCACAGACCTCAGACTGTCTGTGCAGGGATACACCTTGCTGTTTAATTGTTTTAAAATGTTAAACAAACTTCTTTTTCTTTCCAGAAATTCATGGATAATGTACTTATGGTGCGTTCATTCTATATTCAATAGGTCAACCCCACAATGGATGAGACTTGTCAACATGAAAGGGGTTCTGGTTGTGTTACGATCTTCTTCTTTCTCTGCTTCTTCTTCCGTCTCCCACTTGAGGCTACTTTTTCTCCTCTGTTGACAGCTTTGCTCAACTGAAAAAAAGGAGCAGAATTACTGAGTAAAAGGGAAAAAGAGAGCAAATAACAGCTCTTAGAATGTTTGGATTGTGAAACCAGAACATTAGTACAAACCATAATGGCTGGCCAAAAGAGCCCAATGCCTCTCCAGAACTTCGCTCTCACAGGCAATGATGTAACGCCAGCCATTTCACATGAAGCATTCGCTTGTTGTACTTTTCAGAGTCTATTTATACCTTCTTCATTTACCCTAAAATAAAGCAGCCTATGTTAAGCTGATGTCCTTTAAATAGCTTGTTCGTTTATGCTGAAGGTATTAGAATACAATTTACTACTATTCTGGAAAACTTTAAAGTGCTTACCACCTGCAAAGATGTGTTATTTATCAGAAAAAATTATGAGGAAAACTTGCCTTTTTTGGGGGGGGTTCAGAGAAACCGGCCCTTTTTTGTGATGATGTTCTGTGCTCAGATAGCCATAAAAGACTGAATTAATGGATATAAAACAGAAATGACTCACTCAACTGGCTGGTACAACCTGTGGTGTCTAGGATAGATACTTTTACTACTACAAAGCAGCGTGTGAGTGAGTGTGTGTGGCACGTGTGTTTGTGGTGCCAACCAGGCCTCAGTGTATACTATGCAGCAGAATAAACAAGTCTGTCTGTGTTCACAGGCTGTAATTAAAGCTGTATAAAAGTGCACACGCATGCAGTAACAGCACACGTCATGGCCCTCAGCGGCTCCGTCTCTTTCGGCCCTCAGCATGGGTTTGACAACAGCTGACCTAAACCACCTAGAGCTAACATCGCTGCGCAGATATATAGGAAACATAAAAACTTGGCATTAGTTGAGCTGCAAAGGCACAGGGCGGCATGGCTCACATCGACAAAGCCTCATACACTAAAAGCCGTGTAATAACATGCTGCTGCGTCTCACAGCCGCCCTGTACAGCCTTGTCTCGGCAAAGCTCTCCTCACAGCGCAGCACTTGGTATCAACAACTGCGGGAAACCTTGACTCAATTGGCTTATTGCAAAGGGTAATCAGACCTCCCAGAAGCTCCACCACTGCCTTAGCCATAAAATTAGCCTACACATGACAGAAGACCACATCAGGCTGAAGCCTGTCAAAGTTTGGCTTAAACATAGACATACAGTGTGGCCGGTAATGTCGCCTACCATGAGATGAGCTCAGCCTCAAGGTCTCACGACTCAAAAATTACAGCTACCTGTGAGGATGTTTCATCTTGGTGAGGAGTAAAACAAATTCTAGGTTCAAAATGTCATTTTTTTTCTTCCTGGGCATAATATGAAATTTAAATGTGACTCATCTAATTCTTTTAATATCACTTACATGCATGCGATAATATAGCAGAATATGCTATACTGCATCTTACCATGAGTGAAGGATTTGAATGCTGACTACTGACTATCATTTAAGTGTGTCTGATAGCTGGGGGTATGCATGTGTAATCGAAGGCACATGATAATGTGTGTGTATGTTATTTTTTAATTTCTTTGTCTGTGTGTTTCTGTGTGTACATGCAGTGAGCTCCAGAGACTCTCCGCCGTGGTTTCTGACCAGATTTTGCCCTCTGGTGGTGCAGTTCAGGCAGCACTGGTTTTACACCAACCTCTCAACAAGAGAAAAGCATCACTAATGACTGAAGTGCAAATATGAATGATGTGTTTAAATGCAGAAAGAGATTATGCCTTACTTCGGATAACAACTTTTCCATAACTTGGTAGAACGATGGTAAATTCTTGAAATAAGCGTCTGCAGCAGCCAGACATTAAATAATGGCATGAAGACTTCATTTAAGTTGGCTTCAGTGGTTGAGTAAGGGGTTAAGTATGAAGTAGTTACGGTAAGATTTAGGGGCAAGTCTCCAGAAAAATCATTAAAAAGTCAAGGTAATGTCTTCTGAAATGCTAGAAACTCAACAGAGTGTACGTTTGAGTGTATATCCTATATACACTGGCTCCGAACAGATCCCCTTGGAGCCAGAGATGGGCCATAAGTCCCACGCATTTCCCATGCTCACTCACACCAGGCAGTGAGTTCCACCTCACTGTCTCCCTCCTCTGTCTTTCTCTCACTCATTTTCACCCTGTCATGTCCTCTTCTCCTCTCCTTTTCATTCTCGTTTCCGTCATCACCACTGCCATTATCATCCCACTTTGTTTTTAGCTGATTTTCAGCCTGACCTCATCTCTGGGGGAGGATAATTACCAAATGGGGACACCATGTTTTAACAGTGATTTTGAGGTCAGCCACTCGCTCACGTTTGCTGAGTCTTTTTTGTTCTCGACAGTGAAACTCGCCAATGTTCCTGCCCTCTCACCCCCCACCCCTCGGACCCCCAAACTCACTCCCTAAACCCCTATGCACACATTGGTCCATACTGAGACTGCTTTAGGAACCTCAGTATAGACCAATGCAATCTCTCACTGTCGAAAGAGTTGGCAGGGCACCCTCTGAGCACTGCGTCTTGGAACATTGTGTCCATGCACTGCTAGATGTTAAAGAGGGGTGGCTGTGGAGAATGTGGCATGGCTTTGCAGAAATGCCAGCCTATGGAGTCCAGCCACACATGCTAAATTTGTGTTCAAACGCTTTGTTGAAATGCAAAGTATAAGGTAGCGTACTTTTTTTTTTTTACTTAACAACACAAGATGTAGTTTGACTTTGCAAAAAAACAAAAAAAAAAACAAAGGTTAGGCCTTTTCCCAATAGCCATCTGAGTTGTACTGTATCTGTATTAACAGTCTGAGTGACTGCTAAGTGGCTACACAGGTTTTATGAAAATGACCCAGTTTGGAAACGATGTTGAAGCAGGTGGCCAGTGGTGGGAATGACAGATAGGTATGGACCCTGAGCGAGTAAAGCAGGGGGCTAACAGAGCAGCGCTGGTATTCCACTCACCTTGGGAACGTAAAATACTATCCCTGTGGAAACACCATGAGGCATGGGGGAAGGGGTCAATCTTTGCTTCCTTGCCTAGGCATAGATCACATAACTGGTCTGAGCATAGGTCTATGCCCCCTTCAGCTGTGGAGTGAACCTCTAGAAGAAAATAAATTAATAAAATCATAGATCAGTATACAATTAAAAATGATCCATTAAGTTACAGAACACTTTTCATGAAAAGCAGACACATATCTGAATCTACACCTATTACTAAACATTCATTTCCCAGTAACACCCATCACTGTCCCTACGTGTCAGTTTGAAGGAGCAGCG
Organism: Odontesthes bonariensis; assembly: GCF_027942865.1. Lineage (NCBI taxonomy): Eukaryota > Metazoa > Chordata > Actinopteri > Atheriniformes > Atherinopsidae > Odontesthes > Odontesthes bonariensis. Next base: position 14,098,910 of record NC_134518.1, on the reverse strand, counting down.
ATCAGGGAATGTTACTCATGTCGTACGTGCCTCGAGGTTGCCATAGAAATTAAGCACATAGGTGTAAAGAAATGCCAGTCAGCCTCTGCATGGCTCCTTCAGTTCAGCTCCTGGCAGTGTGCTGGCAAGGCCGAGGCCCAGGAATGCTGTGCCCATCTGTCAACACGGAGCTGCCTTCCCTGGCAGATGCCACAGAGGATTTTTGTAACTTGGCCTGGCAGTAGCTGAGAACCTAGGGCTACAAGGAGATTATGTGCTCGGATAATATGGACCTGCATGCATTGGTGTGTCAGTTTACAACAGAAGTGAGTGCACTCTGCAATATCACCTGAATGTGAAATGGTTCAAAACTATGTCACCTCACAGAGAGTTCTAATTTGAACAGCATGCCATGTGCCCTGTCAAATTAAAAGCAACAGAAATAAGCACACCTTCCAAGAGTGAGATAAAAAATATTGTATTGTTTCAACTACTCAAGGTGCCTATCTACCCTTTTGATAACCGGCTTAACCCCCAGTTTCAGGGAGGATACCAGTGAAGCACAACCTTCTGGAGATACTCTGCTATCCTGTAGAGACTCTTTGGTTTAGTTGCTTTTTCCTAGACAGGTTGTGTTGCTCTACATGCAAAATATCCCGAAAGTGCTCTTTTGGATTGAAGTCAGGCAACACATCTGGCCAGGTCATAGCTTTCACTTTTTTTCTTCTGTAGAAAGATGTGTGATTTTTTTAAAGATTGCTTTGGATTGTTATAATGCTGGAAATGTTCTCCTCTGCAAATCTTATTTAGAGTGGGAGTCATCTTGACATCTAAATTTCATCTCAGAAACACTTTTTGCACTCCTTTAGCCCCATATTATCAAACTCCCACCTCCGTGCCACACAATAGAGAGTATTGTATGCACTCATTACGTTAGTCCTGGCTTGGTTTACATCAAACATTTATCTTGACCCATCAAACCAAAGACTGTGCTTCTATATTCATCACACTTTCTCTGTGCAGTTTAGTGAACTATTTTAAATTTGTTATAATTACTAACTACTGTGCAATCTGAGACTCTCTGAGGCACTTGTTTTTCGTAACAAGACATCCACTGTATCTCTGTTTAGTGGTACTAAGGCTTCAGTACGTCCCGATTACTTCTACAACTCTTAACACAGATTTTAGGTGGTTCACCATTCTTCTTGCAGCCTTCAAATCATCAAAAACTGCAGTAACAACTCTCGTGTCCTGTTTGCTACAGTAAACAGATTAACAAACCCTCCAGTTTCACTGCCTTTAGAACTCATTTCTACATCCAAGTGTAATGAGTGTGCAACATTCTTTAATGACAAAGTTCAAGGCATTAAAAATGCAATAATTTCCACAACACAAATAACTACTCTGCAGCCAGCTAGACACCTAGAGCTGACACATTTCACTCCTGTTACTGACAAAACAGTCGAAGAGACCATCTGCAGTCTGAGTTCATCAACGTGCTGCCTTGATGAGTTGCCCACTAGATTCCTAAAGTCTGTGCTGAGCAGTTTGTTACCACAACTCGCTCATCTAGTCAACATCTCACTCCAGACTGGAACATTTCCAAAGGCCTTAAAAACCGCTGTCATTAAGCCCCTTCTAAAGAAGAGCAATCTTGATGCCACAGTACTGAACAACTACCGGCCCATATCAAACCTGCCATTCTTAGGCAAAGTCCTAGAAAAAGTTGTATACCAACAGCTTAGTGACTTTCTCCTGTCTAACAATGCCTTTGATACTTTCCAATCAGGCTTTAGGCCCCACCACAGCACTGAGACAGCTCTGATCAAGGTGACAAATGACACCCGCCTGAACACAGATGCAGGCAAAGTCACAGTCTTAGTTCTGCTGGACCTGAGTGCTGCCTTTGACACAGTTGACCATGCGACCTTATTACAGAGGTTAGAAGACTGGGTGGGAATCTCTGGTCGTGCTTTAAACTGGTTCAAGTCCTATCTGGAGGACAGGAAATATTTTGTTGAAATTGGTAACCGTGTCTCAGACCAAACGGCTGTGACCTGTGGGGTTCCCCAGGGGTCAATCCTGGGACCCGTATTGTTCAATCTGTACATGCTTCCACTAGGCCAGCTAATACGCAGCTATAATGTGTCCTACCACAACTATGCAGATGACACTCAGATCTACGTGTCACTGACGGCAGGAGAACACGGGCCTGTAGATACATTGTGTCGCTGCATCGAACAGATCAGTGTGTGGATGCAAAACAATTTCCTCCAGCTAAACTCAGACAAAACTGAAATCATTGTCTGTGGCCCACAGAAACAAAGAGAAAGTGTTATCAGTCACCTTGAGACTCTCTCTCTAAAACCTAATAATCAGGTTAGAAATCTCGGGGTAATATTGGACTCAGACCTGAACTTTAACAGCCACATTAAATCTGTAACATCAGCAGCTTTTTACCACCTAAAAAACATTGCCAGAATCAAAGGAATAGTGTCTAAACCAGACTTAGAAAGACTAATCCATGCGTTTGTCTCCAGCAGGTTAGACTACTGTAACGGCCTGCTCACTGGGCTCTCTAAACGGGCTATAAGACAGCTGCAGTACATCCAGAACACTGCTGCTCGAGTCCTGACTAGAACCAGGAAATACGACCATATTAGTCCAGTGCGCAGGTCTCTGCACTGGCTTCCTGTCGCTCAGAGAATAGACTTTAAAACAGCTCTGCTTGTGTACAAGTCTCTTCATGGCCTTGCACCAAAGTACATCTCTGACATGTTAGAGCCATATGAACCAACTCGGGCTCTGAGAACCTCAGGGAGGGGTCTCCTGCTGGTGCCCAGAGTCAGGACTAAACTGACTAGGCTGCGTTTCAGTTTTATGCTTCTAAAATCTGGAACAGTCTTCCAGAAGATGTGAGACAGGCCTCAACTCTGACAATGTTTAAATCCAGGCTGAAAACAGTTCTATTTAGCTGTGCATTTGACACCTGAAAGTATTTTATCTGCACTCTTCACTTTTTAATTAACTAATGATTATTTTAATGGGTTTTTAATTATTATTATTTTTTTTTTAATTTCTTTATTTTATTTTTTAATTTCTTTTTAATGATTTTATTGCCTTCTTGTGATTTTATGTAGCTGTGAAGCACTTTGAATTGCCCTGTGTATGAATTGTGTTCTATAAATAAAATTGCCTTGCCTTGCCTTGCCTTGCCTTGCCTTCACCGTCTTTGTGTCATCTCAAAATCTTTTTTCCCCCATTTGCTCTCCTTCAAATATCTTATCTAGAGCCATGACACAGACATGCAGCCGAAACATCCATCCATCCATTTTCTATAACCGCTCCATCCAATTTAGGGTCGCGGAGGAGGTTGGAGCCTATCCCAGCTCTCATCGGTGAGAGGCAGGGTACAACCTGGACAGGTCACCAGGCCATCACAGGACCAAAAAGAGACGAACGAGACACACAACCATGCACGCTCACACTCACTCCTCAGGACAATTTAGAGTCACCAATAAACCTAACATGCATGTTTTTGGACAGTGGAAAGATGCCGGAGTACCTGGAGAAAACCCACTCATACACAGGGAGTACATGCAAGCTCCACACAGAAAGGCCCCAGCTGGAATTTGAACCAGGAACCCTCTTGCTATGAGGCGACGCTGCTGCTAACCCAGCCCACACATGAAAAAAAAAAGAAGAGTTCAGTCATCAATCAGTATAATCATATTAATTACCAATCACCAGTGTGCTTGTTTTATGTCTCAATAACCACAGGTAGGGTAGGGTTAGGTTTTTGTGATTGGATTGATCTGATCACAGGACTGTTTTTTTTTTCTGGGTTTCTACTATAGAGTTTCTATTTTCCGCAATCTTTGGTTTTGATTTTCATATGAGAAAGTTAGATTTATTGCCACTGTTAGGAGGTGATTTTATTTGGAATCATTTGAGTGATGTTGCACAAGCTTTTTCATACTTCAATTGTATACTTCATGCGTGCGTCCTAGGAATCCTACCTGTGCCGCATTCCTCTACTCTTTTTCTCCGCTCATCTCTCTGTCCTGCGCCCTCCTCCTTCACCTTCTCCTCCCCCTCTAATGTCTCTTCTAACCACTGCTGGCCTGCTCCCGTAGCTCTGATATTCATAATGAAAGGCGTTCTCTATGTGGGGCCTGAATATGTGTGGTGGACCCAAGGAAGCACCACCTGAGTGATGATTCTGTCTGCCCAAGTCTCCCTCAATACCTCTTTCTCGCTCACGCACACACTCACACACATATATGCCTGACCTGCTGGGAACACAGGGTCTTGCTGTATCAGGCCTCTGTGGCAGGGGCAATTAGAAAGGTCCAGACGGAGCACAAGCTCTCTTCTCATACTGTCCCCATTAGAGAGGGAGAGACAGGCAGTGAGGACAGACAGGAAGAGGACCCACAATAATGACCTCTCTCTGTCACACACACACACACACACACACACACACACACACACACACACACACACACACACACACACACAGACACACACTACACTATACATTAACCTTACACAGCAGTAAAGCAACTTAGTGGCCCAACCCACACAAAAAGCCTTTGAAGTGTGTTATGATAGCTCTTTTCATTCCTCTGTTGAGTTTTAACCTACTTCCTACAGAGGGCCCAACATATGTGCCGCACCATCATGTTGATCCCTTAAGTCTGCGGTGAAATACTGAAAACAATGGGTCTGAGTGGGAGGAAGCAGCGTCTGGACTTGATCAGCCAGGATCTGTGTGCCAAGATGTTGTCACAATGATCGAAGCTCTAAATGCTACGGTACCTGCCACACAATTAGAGGTGATGAAAATGGGTTCAGAGTAAGTGAATGATGTGTTTATGCATTTTTGCTCAGGAAGCAGTCATGATGATCCAAAGGACATTGTGGTCTCCCTTCCAATATATGTATATTACAGTGGTTGTGTGTGTGTGTGTGTGTGTGTGTGTGTGTATGTATTCGGGCGGTTCATCCTTGACCACAGACGTGCACAGAGACCAGGCACTCTTTCCACACCGCCTTTGTCTCCACATGAATTATCCATCAAGCCAAGTGTGGAAATTAAGCCTCTCTGGCAAGCCTTGTTACAGTGTTGGTCCTTTAGCCTGTAAGCAATGCTCTTACCTCATTTCTTGGTCAACTCCAGTTGCACGGAAAACAGGGCACTACGCATGTGAAATGAGCTCGGGGAAGGCTGGACGAATTAAGGAACATGAAGTGACGGCAGCTGATACAACACCGGCAGGTTCTCAGTAAGACACTGAGCTCAGGGCTCATGGATTGGCCACTGGAGGACTTAGCATGGTGAGCTCAATGTCATAAAATCTATCTAAATGTGGACAGTGGAGCTCAGAGTTTTACTGAATGATTACAAACAAGCAAAACAGTACCACAGTTCTACAGCTCTTAATACACCGCTTTAGTATAATTTAGAGTTTAGATCATTCAGAGAACAATAAACAAATTAGACTGTGAAATTGCTCTTGACTGGTCTAACGTGGGCACAGACAATTAACTGAAAATTGGAATGGAAATGTAACAATGGGCTTCTTACAATCAGAATATGACTTTCAGGATGGGACATACCTCCTTGTGTTTCTTTATTCCAGACAGACAAACTGAGTAAAAGAGATGATGGTAGTAATTTGGGAGACTTGGTAAACAAAGGTGCACTGCTGTCCTCTTGTGGTCGAGTTTCATGCTTACACAGCAAGTCACATGCTTATGACTTAAACAGGTGATGTTTATACAGATGTTTCATGGTAAAAACATCAAAAGAATAACAAATGTCAAAAATCATAGAAATGGCACAAAACTATTCATTGTAAGTCATTACTAAAGGATACATTAAAATAAACAAAAGAAGAAATAAAAAATGACCAGTTGAACCCCCCCAAAAACAATCAGCAAAATTGCTTGTACTTTTATTTGCTTGTTTGTTTTTTTCATATCAAGTAGAGGAAAAAAATATGCATCACCATGAAATAAGCACATTTTTTTCTAAAACAAATATTTGTGCAATTTTAATATGGAAATGAGTGTGTCGTTAAAAGAGAGTGTCTGCACACTTTGACAAGTTGTTGTCACAGAGAGCTGTTGGTGGAAATAATGGAAAGGTTTATCAAACTCCCTTGAGAAGATAACTGATTTCAGAGTGTGGTAAAAGATTTTGGTTGTTTCCAGCCAGCTGTGTCTAAAATTTAGCGCGAAAACTAACAAATTGGGAAGGTTATAAAAGGTCAAGCATACAGGCAGACCACAGAAGATGTCAAAACGTCAAGACAGAAAACTTTCAAGCAATATGGCTTGAAAATAGAAAATGCACCACAGAACAGATTAAACACAAAAGGGCAGAAACAGGAGTCAGTGCTTGTGACATGGACTGTAGGAAACCGGCAGAAGGAAATGGGATTTACATCCAGAAAAGCCAAACCACATTTCAGTAACACCTAACAGAAAAAAAGCAAGGTGACAGTGGACTAAAGAGAAGCGGTCAGTGACAGATCGATTGAATGCAAGTGATATCGAGTGATGACTCACCAGTCTGCGTAGGGCAAGGAGACGATGATGGGACTTATTTGGGTGGAGGTCCAATGAAATATTTAAAGATGACTCTCTGAGGAAAACAAGCAAACTTCCACAATCATTGACGATATGGGGTTGATGTCAAGTAAAGCATCTGAGGAGATAGCAGTTACTCCCTCTACAGTAAATGTACCGTTGTCATTCAATCAGTCAAACAGAGGTTTGGTGACAATATAGTCATTTTTCATGATGATAATGCATCTTGCCACAGAGCTAGAAGGGTTCAAACTTTTCTTCAGGAAATACATATCAACTTAATGAAATGGCCAGCAAACAGTCCGCATCTGAATCTGACTGAAAATCAAAAAAAATGGAGGTCCGTGACAACGCTCCATCCTGCAAAGCTGATCTGTCAACTGTTATACAAGGAAGCTGTAACTTGACTGATTGAAATCATTGAAACCCATACCTCTAAGAATTCAACCTGAAAAGGCATTTTTGAAAAAAAGTCACAATTTCTCTGCAAAGACAAAAATGACACAGTATAAAGCTCATTTAAAGTAAAACCTCTTTGAATAACTGGACTAAAATGCCATTTTAAAAGGTTTTACACATAAGAGTCAGTCGGTTTTGAACTGATGGTGCATCGTACATTTTCTGAGGCTCTGGAGGGAGAGGCTCTGGTTGATCAGCGTTTTCTCAGGTCTGAGAGATTTGTTTAGTTGATGATGAACAGAGTTTGCACATGCAGAAGTCACATAGGTAACAAAAAGCATTGTGTGCAATATGCTCCAACTCTTACAAAGGCTGTGCTTAAAAAGCTCATTTAAAAAAATACCGAACGGAGCAAGAAAATATCAGACATTACAAAGGATTTGCTGGAGACAGCTTCATGAGTAGCTCTGAGAAAATATGGCTTTGAATGAAAGCATCTGCTAATTGAACGTAATGTGAAAATATATGCTGGATTACCGCTTTCCTGTCTGCATATGTTCATGCAGCGCAACCTGTCCCCTAAAATCCATTCATCGTCTTACAAGCTACACTACAAGAACCCCCGACTGACCTCAAACATCAGCTGCAACAGCACCGTAGACAAAACTAAATTAGGCACAGAGCAAGATCCATCCTCTTTAGTCCCCTGAGGGCCCTCACATCACCTTGAACTCTGCAGAAGGCTGTGTGAAGCGTTGCCAAGCCTATGAACATGACCTGGAGAGTGTATGTGAGGGAATGGGGGAGGTGGGTGGGAGATGGCAGAGGATGGAGAAGGATAAGGAGATGCTGCTCCCTTCATCACAGACAAGACATATGATGCACAGACAGACGGCACTCAACATCACATTCACTCAGTTTCCAGTTACAACTGCTCCGCTTTGGAATTTCAGATGCTCGTGGTTACAGTCACGCCGCTCCACAAACGAGACGGTGCTGACCCCAGAATGATCTTTGCCAAAATAGGACGTCTAACTTTTTAATTTTCTAATAAAAATCCTGATTGATCCCACAATCAAGAAAGCACGAGGACAATGAACCAGATTAAAGTTTGTGTGTTTCCCTGCAGCAGCCACATGGAGGTACTGTAGCTCACAAGGGAGGGCTGGACAGACTGCAAAGTCAAAGCACCATGTATTAACCCACCGGCCAGTACACCACTTCAGTTATATCTACATAACAGTCAGTGCGTGATATCTTCACGCCTGCTAGTAATGCTGTGAAAAACATCCAGGGTGCAGGAGATGAGGACAGCGCAGTTGTCAAGATCTGGCCTTGGACTGGAAGCGAGCTGGACTGTATCACCCATTACCTGATACATGAGGGGAAAGGAAGTACCCTGGGAAATATGATATGTGATGAACTGTTGAAAAGAAAGATGAAAAACTAACGATGACACAAATTTCCACTGCATCAGGGTGTGAGTCAGCTGGGCAACACAATGGGACTGAGTTTGTGTCTTTGTGGCAATTTGAACTTCAATGAGATTCAGTTTGAAATTGCCTTTGATTTTAGATCCAGTTATTGTTTATCCGCATTGCTGTGAGGAAACAGATTAGTCTGGAGCTGCTTGACAGACAATTACAGTAAACACACTTTTCATTGTTTGATTTCTTTTTACCACAACTGATTGCAGTCTCTTAGTGGGAAAAGAAACTTCTTTAGAGTTGTTTTTTGTTTTTTTTTAACACATCACTTGGTGCTGTTTAAAGATTTTGAGTTTAAATTTTCAAAAAAAAAAAAGTCTTAGGATATGCTAAATAATCATAACCATATTTGACCTTGTAACATGGGAAATAACCCCTTCCCCCCTTGCTATTGTAAATTTATGTAGTGTTTTGCATTTTATTCTTTTAGGGCTGGTACTCTTTTCTTTCTTTTTTTTTTTTTAAATAAAGTACATTTTAACATCAAGGACATATGACAAATCATTCTATCATTTCTAGACAAGAGAAGAAGTTGAGAAAACTGTCTGCAGTCACTTTTATCGTGTCTCAAAACGGAATGGCTGTCCCTCTAGTAAGAAGACACAACAGTCGGCAGCAGACTGTCAGACTATTATATATCCGGAAGAAGAGAGCAGATCACTGCCTAGTACTCCTTTTGCATGACATTTCGAAATTTAACATTTTTCATCATCATTCATCTAATTTCTGTGTATGAACTCAGATGTGTTGCATAGTCCTCAAAAATGGCCTCACTGGCTGTGGCAGTCTTTAGGTCAAATTACAATGAGCTTAATCTTCTTTTTATACTGGAAGCCTTCAGGTGAACCAATGAGTTCTTGCTCAAATCCCCTTTTTTTTTCCTTTTCTTTTTTTTTAACTTGTTTTACTTCATGGTATTTTGTAGTAAAAGTAGCACAACATGTCATCCTATTTATCATAGAAACAGGCAATGTGCACATATATTTACTCTACTAATGTCAAAACCCTTCAAATGTGAATTCTTGTGTAAATATGTATAGATCTGGTGTACTTTAAATATTTAGCTGTTATCAACAGGTTTCCACATTTTCACTTGAGCTTCTCAACAATAAATAAAGAGCTTACAGCAATGTGTACTCACGCTGTGCATTTCAGTCAAACTGTTAGACATTTTTTACACTTGATTCTCTACTTTTTTCACTCCTTTGTCTGATTTGTAAAGTTTTTGCTTTGCATTTTAAGATCACAAGCCCATCAAAATGAGCCAGCTGTACCCCAAACAACACAACCCCTAAGAACAAATAGGCTACCTGTAGTAAAAACTTTTTTTACATTTTAAATCAAAGTTTTAAAAGATACCATATAGGTCTACTTCATTTGCCAGTGCAAACTTTCTGACATTTTGAAAAAGGACGCCAAATTTGGTGAAAGTATTTGTTGAGAACCCTCCTTATTAATCGGATTGTATGTTAACGAGCCTATCCTATTTGAACTGGTTGAAACTGTTAATGGTTCTAAATCACTCAAAAGCCTGCAGGACGCAGGATAGACGACCAGCCCACGGCGTCGAGCGCCAGCAGCAGGAGAAACAAAGGGAGGGGGGGCCTCACACGCTCACTCCGTGAGGCACCTCACTCCAACACGCAGCCCTTAAAAATACCCACACGTTGGAGCAGCGGAAGTTTTTAAGCTACCTTATCTGACGCTTTATCTGAGTTGGAGATGTGCTGCAGAAAGACGGGTCAAAGGGGAGCGCAGGGCAGCTGCTGGACGAGGCATTAAGGATATGTAACACATGCCAGACATGTCATGTTCAATTTACAGTTAATATACATACAAGTCTCTATATTAACTGTAAATTGAACACACATATACACAATATTATATATATGAATTTTGTTTGTCAGGATTCGTTGCTTTTTTAAAAATTCATCTTTTGCAGGAAGCGACAGAAAACTCTAGCCGCTGCGCAAAAGTGGCGGTGATCAATCATGATGGAAACATCCCCCTGTTCCGTGCGTCCCCACCGTGCGTTTACTTTATTTCTCCAATTATTCCAGCAAGCTCGGCCAGTGTTAACTCTCGCTGCGACTGAGAGAGATTTTACAGCCATTCATCAGCTCCCGAGGCGCACAAATAGTCTTTAAAACTATAAACACAATCGGTGGGTCAGAGACAGGGGGACCCATTTACCCCGTGGCTGCGCTAAACGCCGAAGATAAAACAAACGATAATACTGTCTGTCTCCTGCGACCGTCTCCACAGGCATTAATGGCAGGTTTAGGGCCAACGGTGCAATGGGAAACGCGTGGAGGTTATGAGTCATTACCCACATATGATCAGTTTTACTGCGGCTCTCTGAAATTGTGTGTAAATAAAAGTTGCGTATTTGCGCTTACTTAAAATGATCTAATGACAACGTGATGTCTGAAACCAACAGGACTGAAAAGAGACAAAAAGAAAGAAAACTCTATGAAATTGCTATATTTGCTCAGTAAATTCAATTTTTTAGTGTCCAAGACAACAAAAACCAAAAAAGTGTCACACACGACTCTCCTTTAGGATAACCTGGCCTGCAGCGTGGGTGGGAGTGTGTGTGTGTGTGTTTGGTGAGTGTGTGTGCGGATTTGTTGTCTTCTGTTATCACATCCCGATAAGACAGACAGCGGCTCCAAAATCTCTTGGAAGCAGACAGCAGAGTGTGTCACTCCTGGTTTCAGGTTCCGTGTTCAGGGACCCAACCTGCCGTCTGATCCCCTTTTTTCCCTCGATGCTTGTCTGCTCCGCTTCCCCTCGGATGGAGGACCGGTGGAGACTTATCAGACACACTGACCCCCGTTAATTCCTCTCACTGATCTAAATAATCAAGATTTGGCTCCTTGGTGGCTATTGCACAGATTTCACGGATAAATTACTTGAAAAGTTGCTTAAACATCTATTAAAATTCTTGGAAGGGGCTTAATGACGAACTGTGGTGTATTAAAACTATCCAACAACTTAAATCCTAAAAACTTTGTAAAACAGTTGTGCTTCTGCAAGGAGGGGGAGAGATACCTCCATCAATGGACTAATAAGGCAGGGCCGGTAAGATGGGGATAATAGCAGTAAATGAACAGATGTAGGCCTTGCATGCATCACTTCACGTTATTCAATTGGAGCTCCACCAGTGGATCAGGGCCTCTCCCTCCTTCCCTCCTTCCCTCCTCCTCCTCTCTGCGTCACTGAGAAGAGAGAGAGGCCGAGGGAGGAAAAAAAAAAGTTTGGAGTCAGAGTTGACATTCAAAATGCACACTTCACTCAAGATCAGTCTGGTGCACCTAACTAATACTTAAATCCAGTAAATACCACCAGGAAGGAAAAAGGATTTGTTGACATCTTTTTGTTGCCTCCATATGACAGATTAATAGGGTTTTTTTTGGCAATGTTTCCCAGCCCCAGCACGTCCACTCCCTTCTCTGTAAAGGATATATTAAACTTGGAGCAGAATCACGACGTTATGGTATCTTCTCTGGAGGTCCCCCCTCGCATGGACTGCTGCACCGTGCCCACGTCCTCCTCCTCCTGCATGCTGGCCCGCCTGAAGCAGGAGCCTCTCCGGGACATGTCGGCCACCGCCGCCTCTCTGTTTGGGGAGGACATCCAAGACTCCAAAGCCGGCAGAGGCAATGCGCTCAACTTCGCTTCTACCTTTTATGGCAAATCCCTCATGGAGATGGACGTGGAGAGGGGTGGGAAATCAGAGGCGTTCGAGGAAAAACGAAGAAAAGGTGAGCTGACGAGAGGTCAAAATGAGAAATCAGCGGGCCTTGGCTGAATCAGGCCCGCTGATTGAGAAAAACCCAAAGAATGCTCAGAAAAACAAGGGGCACCGGTGAAGAGTAAGATTTTAAAAAGGCCTAGCTTTTATGATTAATGGGTACAATTAAAGTTGTACTTAATATTTTTTTTCTAAATGTGTGGAAAACAAACAAACAACAAAAACACCTCCCAGTTAAAATGTAAAAAATGAAAAATGATAGGCCTAAATGTCACCTGCAATATGTGCGTATCTTTCTGGGAGCGAAGCTACTGACCTTGTCAAATATCCTGCTCATTACAACTGTGAGCAATAAAGCACTTTATTAAGGGACAAAATCCTTCTTTTTTTTTTTTCTTTCATTTAGAGGGTTTCAGTGCTCCAGTCGAGCCCGTGGAGAACGTAAAGCCCGACGATCCGGACCGACCCAGGCCTCGGAGACGAAGAAAGCCGCGGGTCCTCTTCTCCCAGGCTCAGGTGTACGAGCTGGAGCGCCGCTTCAAGCAGCAGAGGTACCTGTCCGCCCCGGAGAGAGACCACCTGGCCAGCGTGCTCAAACTCACTCCAACTCAAGTGAAGATCTGGTTTCAGAACAGGAGGTACAAGTGCAAGCGGCAGCGGCAGGACCAGAGCCTGGAGATGGTGTCTCTGCCGCCGCCAAGGAGGGTGTCGGTGCCCGTGCTGGTGCGGGACGGGAAGCCTTGCCTGGCGGCGGACACAGCCGCCTACAACCCCTCCTACAGCGTGGGTCCCATCAACCATTTCACTTATAACAACTACCCAGCTTTCAGCGGCTACACCAGCCCCGGCTGCAACACGAACTATGCATGCAGTTACCCCGCAGGCACAGTACAGACTATGCAGGGATCCTCCAACAACGGGAATTACATGAACTTTGGGGTCGGGGACTTGAATAATGTCCAGAACACATTCTCCCCCAATGGGGTATCTTCGTTACACAGCATTAGGACATGGTAAAAAAAAACAAAAAAACAACAACAACAACAAAAAAAAGAAAACACAAGTGTATATAGCCTAGAGTAATTCACTTTGACGGGATTTGAAGACTGCATGCAGATTTAAACGTGTCAAAAGATTCAGGGGTGTATTTGTGTATCCTCTCTTATAGCTAATTAAGTACTTTGTTATGTTTTTCGTTTTTGTTTTCAGCACCAGTTTTTGTTCTGATATTTTCAGCGCATATATGTAATTTTTGCCAAAACAATAATAAAAAGAACATCAGTTGCAACCCCGGTTCTTCAAATTCTAATTTCAGACATGCCTAAACTTTTCACTAATATCTCATTTCTGTGTTGTTTTTGTTTTTGGTGTCATGATGAATATTTTTCAAACTGAAACCAGAGACCTGAAAACCTACAGTTACATGTTTATGAAAACCCCTCATATGCTTAACATTACAATGAAATATTCCATGTAGCTACAACTTCAATAAGTCGGCTTTTTCACTGACCAGAGGTCTCACAGTCGGACACGCGTTCAAAACAATATTGGAAACTATTCCAACAAATCCAATGCCTCTGCCTGACACACTGACTCAACTCGCTCATAATGGAGCCCCACATCAGTAAAGCCCTGCCATGGTTTGTGTCTGGTTAAAATGTTCAAGTGGCTATTAGGAAGCTTCCCTCAAATTTGCTTAAACAAGGTGAAAAGGCAATTAAAAGTTTAAACTTTACTGTTTTGTTTTTTTACAATCTGCTGTCAGGCGTCTCCATACAAATCTTTAAAGCCTGGACAGAGGTGGCCGTTAGTCGTGACCTTGACCAGTCCTAAATGTTTAAATGAAGAAAGAACGCGGACTTAGTTGGCTGTGTTAGCTCTGTGAACAGGCAGTTTCTAAACACGTGAGATCCTAATTTCATTCAGTCTTCCATTTCTGCTATGAGAAAATATAAGGAACAAAAGCGTGATCCGACTCATGACACTCACTGTTATCGAATTGGACAAAGATGACCATTTTAGTAATAACTGTCTAAATAAAAGAGAAGAAAACTTTGACTTTTGAGTGAACGCACACTTAATGCAATCTCAAGCAATGGCGTGTGACATAATAATGGCAACATAAATGTGGAGTTTCTGAGACTCCTGTCAGCCATTCTGACTCCTGTTGTACACCCTCAGTGAAGCGCAGTGTCCTCTCTAGAGACTCAAACCCACTTGTCCAGATACAAACTAAAGCACTTGATCGACAATATCTCAGCGCTTAATGCAAGAATAGTCCAATTTGCTTGAAAGCGAGCCAGAGACCTCGTCTAAGTGTGCAGCTGTATGAACATGCTAGGAACCGGCTCTGCCCAACTGCCTCCACTTTACATGAGTAAGAGATGCTTAGGCATCTCTCAGCTCTCTCCACACATACTCTGTTTTCGTCCGTTTTATATGTGTGAAAAAAATATATAAATGCACACAAAGCCACATAGGAGACACATTTCCAATATAAAGGCCGGTATCATTTGTGTTTATTCATCATCAATATGGAGAAAAGGACAAACAATAAACAGAATGTCAATAGCAGGCAATTGCAGAGAGGGTAGCAAGGTCATGTAGCTTCTCTGGCCACCCTCTCCTCCGTGGTGTTGAAAAGGCAACGTCAGATAACAGCGCCGCTCAAAGCTAAAAATATACCCCCTCACCCTCCACCCACACAGCAGAGAGAGGGAGAGGGAGAGAGAGAGAGGGGAAACGGGTCGGAATAATCTGCTTTTCCGGGTCTTATCTGAAGAAAGGCAGGGGTGCATGTGGCTCTGTCCCTGCCAGTGTGAACACCGCTGCTCCTTTTCTGCTCCGCCGCAGCCCCACAGCTCAGCTCACGGCAGAGGGGACGCTGCAGCGTGCCGCCTCTCACACTTCAGAAAGACTTCGCTTTTTTGTGTATTTTCTGGTTTGCATGCTGGCTGAATAAAACATGGCAACTGTTTGAAGTGCACATCCGCGGTATGAGCCCTCGCCAGGCGGT
This sequence comes from Odontesthes bonariensis, assembly GCF_027942865.1. Classification (NCBI taxonomy): domain Eukaryota; kingdom Metazoa; phylum Chordata; class Actinopteri; order Atheriniformes; family Atherinopsidae; genus Odontesthes; species Odontesthes bonariensis. The sequence continues at coordinate 14,083,675 of NC_134518.1, read as the reverse complement.
GAACCTCACACTGCGATTGTGCAGTTAGAACCAAGTCAAACTACAATCTAAAAAGTATGGAAATATTCTGTTCCTTCTTTTCTAAAAAAAAACATTAAGGCAATTTTAAGCATTTCTAAATGATACCTCACAGTATCACACCGTGTAAAGAGCATTTACGCAAACATCTTGGACGTCGGCTTCAGAGATTATGTGATGGTGGCAAACAGTTTGTTTAAAACCGTTAATGCGGAATTTCTGTTGCTCGGAAGTGTTCAGTCATGGCTTTGTTCACATCTTCTACCTAAATGTACCATTGACAAGAGCTCAGTGGGAGGCAAATGTAAACACACCGTCGTTACATTATCAGCACCGAACTAAAGATGAACCTCTTGACACATTTAGCGAAGAAGAATACTTTTTTTTTTCCTTGAGTGCAATGAATTCAAATCTAACTACATAAATCCTCGTTGTGAGGAACAACAGGCATGCAGAGTCACGTTCTTCACGGTCATTGTTTCCACCCGCAGCGGCATCACCGTAAATTCAAGAGGACAGTTGACGCGTTGCGTGTGTGTCATGACTCCCAGCTCTCTGAGCTGTTTAAATAGACTTGCGCTGACTATGAAAAGTGCTGTATGTGTGGAATGGTAGAGCTCCTCAGAGGTACCTGGTCTACAGGAAGGGGAACAGTCTCTTCTTGAGGATGTAGAGAACCGTGGCAAGGAATAGAGCCAGCGCCAGGAAGATGAGCAGTTTGTCGGTGAGCTCCCTGCGGTTGTACTTGGTGATGAGTTTCCTCCCGAGCTGTATGGTCCCAGTCATGGTCCTAAATTCCTCATTTGTTTCTTGGGCTGTTCTTGATGAGGTCGCTTTAAATGAGAATGAAAGCCGTCAAACACTGCATACAGCGTGCCTTAAAACAGTCTTACCAGGAATAATGTTAACAGGTTAGAATTTAGTAACGTTCAGGAAACGAGCGAACTATCAATCAAACTCATCTGACAAAACCGAGTCAACAATCACGCTCGAAGTGTTCAATGTGAGCTGCAAGGAGGGTAATTAGGATTTCAGACATCGCACCAGGCGTTTACTTTACTGACCTAGAGTTGTTATGGTGTCTTCACTCTGCTGAACTTGCTGGGCCATCATTCGGCTGATGCTCATCAGATTTTCGGTGATATCGCTGGTGGTCTGGGCCATGCCTTCTTTGGTCATCTTCCTGCAACAAAAATGAGGCACTTCAAGTGAAACGCTCCACGCGAAAGGCTTAGTAAGGTGTCGAAACAACCCATTCTTCTGAGCATGACATTAACCCATTTAGGCTTAAAACGCCTGGAAAAGAAAGCCTGTAAAACCTATGGGCGATTTCAGAAAGACCCCCTAAAACCTGAAGTTTTTCTGGAAATTCAGCAATTGTGTCAACGCCTACTAAATGATTTCTCTGCCTCTGTAGCAGATAGAAACAAAATTCAAAAAGTATTTAAGAGCTTACACCTGTGGCTTTCTTTGGAAATTGAGTTTATTTACATACACCTTCACGAAAATAGAAAATGTAAAAAGTAAAATGCAGGAACAGCACTATTTTCAATAAAAAAAACAGTAATAAAATAAAATAAAAAGTAAAGTGCAGGAACAGCGCTATTTTCAATAAGAAAAAAGTAATAAAATAAAATAAAATTTTATATTTATCTATTTATATATTTATTTTATCGCCAGTCTCTTCGTACTGGCAGCACAAGGAGTCCCATGCCCATACACATTCCAATAAACGTTTTCATCTCCGGCACAGTTACGTGTCAGCACCTTGCCATCTTTGCTCGAGCTGGAGTCTGAAGTACCTGGTCACTGTATCTATTCGTCTCGGAAACGAGATGCGCCCAAAGCTCCTCAGTAAAAATATGATTAAATGCCTGCAACGGTGTGGCATCTGCAGGTAAATCGACTTTCACCCCTGGTGTGCGGTTGAAACCTCTCCGTCGATTACGGTGGTAAATGTCAGTCTTCTACTCACATTCAAACACTTCAAAATCATCCTCGTCGTTATCGTCATCCTCAAACATATGTGCTAGCCATAAATCTCGATCAATTGGGTCAGCACGTTCTTCAGCATCATCAAAGCCAAGAAACTCCTCACAATTGCTACCGTCTGAAAAAGACGTGTATGCTTTCCCGGCTTTAAAAGGTAGAAATGCGGCAATGCTTTCCCGGTCTAAATGGGTTAAAGGGATAGTTCGCCTCTTTTGACATGAAGCTGTATGACATCCAATACTAGCAATATTATTTATGAACATTTTCTTACCTCCCGCTGCGTACTGTGAGCCGAGTTCCTGCCTCGTTTTGGCGCTGATGAAGGTAGTCTGGATAGTTGGCTGGGGCCACAAAAATAAAGCGTCTTGCTTCTCAAAACAATATGCGTTCAAAAGAGTAATAAATTTGCTTCACAAAATCGTTCATCCAGAAAAAGTCAGACCTCACAATCGTTTGGCGCCATTTTCTCTCCCTTCGTGTCAATGCGTGCTGTGTAGACCGTGCAGACCGAAGTGCAGACCGAAGTGCAGACCGAGCAGTCCCCTGCTTCCGAGCAGCAAACACCGTAACAGGCGCGGCTATCGGCAGGTGGCAATCACGGAGTGATACGAAGGGAGAGAAAATAGCGCCAAGCGATTGTGAGGTCTGACTTTTTCCTGCACAACGATTTTGTGATGTCATACAGCTTCAGGTCAAAAGAGGCGAAATATCCCTTTAAAAGAACATAATAGCGGCGCGTTGTTTAAAGACACTTTGAAGGACAAAGCTGCGCGCCGTCGGCTCACCTCTGTCTCACGTCGTCGTTGGCGCCGTTAAGGAGCGCGTGCTTTTCCATTTTGTCTATGGAAAGTTTGCTGGCGAGGTTGGCTTTCCTCCACGCTGTCTGGTTACTGCAAAACGTCCAAAAAGAAAACTCAGAAAACACGTTTGTTTAGTAGGTATTAATAAGCACGTGAAAGCAGGCGATGTTTCTCATGCATTTCCACACAAGTGTAGGCAACAATAACAACACAGAAACACGGACACACGCACGCGCAATCATCCATATCTTTGAATGTCCAGGTATTGTTAATTATCTAAAAGACATTACCTCAGCATCTGCTTTTTGTGTCCCTCCACCTGACTAATCAAACCTTGCTTGTCTGACTCTTTGTCCTGTTCCATTGCCATCTGCTCCAAGTCCTAGCAGAGGAGGCAAAATGGGACATATATATCATGTTACATGTTTTTTTTTTTTTTACTATAAGCGGTGCAGAGCCGGCTTTTGATAACCTGATATTTTTGCAAGATTACTCTAAAGTGATGGCTCTCACCTGAATTCTCAATCGGAGGAAGTGAAAGCACTTCTTCACGTCTGCGTTTATTTCTGTTAGCTTGCTTTGAGGCCCAGTGAACTCTGTAATATCCTGTTGAGACAAGGGGGATAAATTCAGTATCACGGTTGGGTTGATGGCATCGACAGCAAGTTGAACATAACCAGCGTTCTGACAAGAAGTGTTACCCTCTCAACATGAACACTGACTGGATAGTCTAACAACATCCCCGCCACAACTTTTAATCGCACAAATCAACATCAAGAGGAGTGGAAATATGGTTGACTGTTAGACTGAAAAAGTAACTCTATCACTACAATTTTCTGCAGCCAGACTCTCTTGGGAAAATGCCACATAGGCTTCCCAAACTGCCTACTGTCCAAGAAGTAAAAAACATTTATTGTTTCGACCTGATGTAGGGCAAAATGCTGAAATGACTCAGTGTGTCATTAAAAACCAAAGAGAAGAAGAAGAAGAAGAAGAAAAAAAAGGGCAAAAAAGTGAAAACAGAATGGTGCGTATGACCATCAAGCAGCTCCTCGGAGCTTTGCCTGCACATAAGGAAAAACAGTTCATAACATCTTGTCTTCATGACAGGAGAGTGGGACTTCAGTGTGGAGTCATAGCACTGCTTTGCTATTTTTAATGATAGACTTTTACTTACAATAGAGCGTTTCTAAATCGCTACCCTGTAGAGACTGGATACTTTTTACATGACAAGTAAGACTTGTTGAAGAGGCGTCATTTACAAACAACGCACGAGACTATTTGGGTTCACGTTACCTTTCTTACAACCAATTCATTACACTGAAAGACACCTGCCGTTTCTCTCAACAGACATTTTATAGTCTCGACACCCGCTACAGTTATCTGGCTTTGTCACCACGCACATCTGGCAGCCCATTGCGATTAAATTAGTCTTGAAAAAATAAAATAAAAATAGCCCTAATTGCAGAGGTGGCGGCGGCTCGTCTTTAGAGAGCTTCCCTGAATGTCGCCTCCACTCGGGCTCACTGCTGTTCGGGGAACTCGGTGCAGCGTTGAGGCCGCAGGGGCAAAAAAAAAATACGATTCCTTTCGGTGACAAGCTCTAATTTCACTGCGGCCTAACGAGACACTGAGTAGTCTTACCAAAGAAATATTCGCACCTGGATGAGGGCCTTGATTTCCAAGTCATATTTGAGAATTTCTTTTTCGCTTACTCGGACGTGGACATCTGTGGACGCCATATTGCCAACGAAGCCGGCGAAAACTACGGAAAGCAGGAAGCGATGGGCACCGTCGACTCAACGCCTTTAGAACTCAAATGAAAATTTCAAAAAGCTGACTGTATGCCCAACAATGCCTAATCAATACATTTTTCAAGTATGTATGCAGCTAACATGGGGAAAAATTTTACTTCATTTTTTTTTAATTAAACAAAATGTTTGTTTACATGTCAATAATGAGAAAACACACAAAGAAAATTATCTAAATAATTACACGGTATGGCTACACATACAAGTCCATTTTTGTCATTCTGGAAACAAAGTACAGAAGCAATGAACCAGTGGACTTGACACATTTATTAATCAACTATCAAATGGAATTATATCCAGCACAAACACACAAAAGCAAGATCATGTCAAACACACCACATTACAATTTATTAAAGGTCATTTATATTGACAACAGCATTTAACACAAAATGCACAACCTATAAACTAGACAATGGGTGAAAGGTTGCTTTTAATTTAAAGTAAAGCACATCCAGTGAGATCATTTAGGAAAAGGCAACAGTGTGGGCACAACTCCAAAAGCACACAGGGATCCGAGTTTAAAGGCACTTCAGAAGGAATGGTTCTTTGGAGCCGCAAACATCCACCGATACACAGCAGTGTCGGGTCCTCCGATGCTGAGACGAACTACATTCAATTCGGAGAAAACCAAGAAACAAAACGAATGAGCTGCAAGTTACATGTAAATGCAGTACAACTTTTAAGAAAGAAAAAAGAAATAAAAAAAAGAAAGAGAAGGAGAAGTTTACCTGCAGAGTGAGCTGTCCTGGAAGAGTAAACTAAGACCAGTGATAGTTCAGGTACCAGATGGTGTCAGTGGACAGGGAGGGTCCAAACAGCGGGTTTAGCTGGGCGAGAATGGCTATCAACCAACTGGTAGATAGAGGACATAAAGATCACAACCGTAAAAATCTTCAAATCTTCAACTTCAAATCTCAGCAATGTGGATTATAACCCCCTCTACAGAATAAAAGGGTATTCTGACGACACAACACACTCATAACTCTAATTCCAGTTGGAGGGTTGACTCTACGCTGAGGGCAAGATGACTGGAAAGAGTCAGATGACTGACTGCAAAGCAACTTTGCCTCTACTGCCCTCTTTTGCCCATATACGTGTAACATTACACCACCCGTACACTCGCAGCAAACTGTAAGCATGAATAATTCATTATTGAAATGCTACAGGCCAGACATATATTGTCTCAGTAATGCTTCCAGCTGAATACGGAGAAAAAGTCATCCCAAACAAGTCAGGAGACCCGTCGCTGAAGCCCTGAATGAAACATAACATTTATGTCCAGAAGAGATGATAAATAGAAAAAAAAAAAAAAGATGAAAACAAGACAGAAATCAAAAGCTGTAAAAAGAACAAATGATAGAAATGACAAAAAAAGTCACAAATGATGACAAAATTACCCATACGAGACAAAAAGTGACCAAAACAACTGCAATAGCAAAAAGACCAATATCATTTGAAAAAAAAAAGACACAAAATAACCACAGTGATGTAAAAAAAACATGATAAATAGATATCAAAATATTCAACTCAAAGAATGAAGAATGAGAAGCAAACCCCCCAAAACGAGACCAAACAACTCCAGAGATGCATTTTGAAACCATACTTCTGCTAAATGCAAATACACCAACTCAAAATCCATCACATTTTGGGTCAGCCTGGTTTATGCCTTTTCAAATCTGGGTGCTTAGGTCTTACAGGCCTGTGCCTAACGGCCTCTTGTTTCACAATCCAAACCCAATTCTTTTTCTAAATTTGGTGCTTTTAAGTGCAGAAGAGCCTACAGGACACTGTAAGATAAATGTTGGTGTATATCCGGGAAGAAAATACTTACAAGAGGTAGCAGCAGACTGCAGTTAATACCAACATTGTGATAATCACTCTGTGGGAAAAAAGACAGAATATCTATAAGATGGTAAAGCTGTCATCTATTGACTGTTTATGTCTTTAAATAACATAGTAATGCCGCGATCTCGTGATTTGTAGTCAGGTTGACAAAACGGAAGCAGCATTAATTTTGTCACATTTTCCAGGGATGGAAATATGCACACACACACAAATATATATGTATATATATATATATATATATATATATATATATATATATATATATATAGACGTTAATATCATATACATGGGATTAAGCTATCATTATTTACAAAAAGGGCCGTCAAATTAGCTTCACTTATGCTAATTCAAACTTTTACGAGTAAATGTAAAACTCGTTTCACTCTTTAAATAAGTCAAGAATAGTGTTTACAATCAACTTTAACTTTAAAACAATACAAATATTGATAAGAAAACTGTAAAATGACAACATTTACTATAAAAAAAAAACAACAACACAGCGATAAGTTAGCTCCCTTTAGCCAGCTGAGGGCTGCGGAGCTAGCAAACGTACCCTCTGTTTGGTCCTTTGGGGATAAACCAGGGCACAACTCCTCCAACAATACCCCAAAACAGGGTCATAACAGAGATGGCGATTGCAAATATCTGATCCGCCATGGCTGCAAATGTGCAAGAATAATAAATAAATAAAGAACTAATAATGTGCCAGAAGCGCTAACTTTTAACTTCAGGAAACTTCAGCGCTGTGCGGCAGCCAAAAAAGATCTACCCGACTACGTCACGTAGTAAGCAACACGTGTGTCACATGACTCTGACAGGAAGTAAGGAAGTACAGAGAGGTTAGCTCAGGAGCCATCTACCGGTATGTGCTGGAGTCAAGTCTTTTCGGCTGCGTATATCCAAGTCTGAGTGTAAAGTTTCTTTTCCCATCAGGATGCCTCTTTGTCAGTTGTGATAGCAAAATTCTTAAAAACATATGACTCATGAATGATTCTGTTTCAAGCTTTTATCCACATTGACAATGAAAGACAAGCATTCATAAGCCAGTTTTACTCTTGCATTATTATGGCAGTCCTCCATGTAGACCTACCCCATAGACATTATAAAGATGTAAACATTATATACATGTCTATGGACCTATCCAAAAAGAAGTACTTTCTTCGTTGCTGTACGTCACGTTTTCCCCAGTTCCATTTTTTTTTTCGTGATTGCATTTACAAGACAGCAAATGCTGAATTAAATAATATCTTAACAAATATCTCGAGGTAATTATTTATGGGACTTAACGTTTTCTGCTACATCAGTATTAGCATTGTGTTTTCAATGTTAATTTCAAAACGAAAAAGAAAACTTACTAAATGTCAAGCACTTGTATCGTGCATGTCCACTGAATATTGTTTCTATTTGTTACAGTAGAATGGAATGGAAATGTTTGTGGATGCCTGTTGCTCCTTTGATAACGTCACACAAATTGTCATAGAGCAAAATCAGAGGACACTTTCAACTTAATATCCTTTTAATAGCTGCATATAACAGTGTATCATTTTAGGCCATTGGATTGATGCTCAATTTAAAGCCCAACACTCAACATGTGGTAATTCAAGCCTGGACATAGATATGAATTGGCCAAAAGCACATCCTTTTCTTGTGTGCTCTGATACACGTTGAAAAGGCTGAAACTTACTAAATATCACATATAGAAAACTCTTGGTAATTTGGACCTTCTTATAACTCAAAATTACAAGATTTATATAAATTTCAGTGCCTCATGCACGTATATACCCTGAAATATTTACGTGACATGGAAAAACTTCCTTAGAATCCCAAATTAATTTCTTTAAGACGCTAAATGATGTTCTTTATTAAATTCTGCTCAACAGGCTTGTTAAGGTCGTTAGGCATTTACACATTTAGTCAACTAGATGTTATGATACAGAAGTACAACCTTTGCGTGTTTGAAGCAAAAGTTCCTTACAGAAAAAAATGTTACGCATCAAAAACAAACCGACAAAATGAAATCCATTTATACACTTTATTGATAGCAAAAGATTGTTAATCCTGCATCTTCTCAATGGTCTCCTCTTTGTATTTGCCCTCCTTTCCATCAGCACGAGACTTGGCCTTGCGTTCTAGGATCTTCTTGCGGTCCTTGTCCAGCTTTAGCCTGGTGATGACCACCTGCAGACAAAGAAAAAGGTGATGGGGGGTAAACAAAGCATGAAATGCCTCACGAGCATTGCAGCTAACCCTTGAAAGAGGAATAATATCTAATATCAAACTGAATTCTGGCACAAATTTACAATAGCAATAAATTAAAAGAAATAAATAGAGGAAAAAAATATGCCAACCAGGCACATTTTTGCCATACAAAACAAGGATTTCTAGTGACAGATGTATTTGTTTTAGTACCTTTCACTGAGATTATTTATTCTAAATTACTTTAAAGAGATTGACCCTAAATGTCAAGTCAACTGCCATGTATTGATCAAGTTATTTCAAGTGACAGGTGTTACAAATGCTCTTCTAATCGTCTTTTGTTCGTGAAATCCACCCTTAAGTATCTGAGTAGCTATATAGCTATAAGAGCTGGTCAAATTCATTAAACGCTAAGAAAAGTTTTAGCACTTCCTTAGTATCTTAGCATAGAAAACACTGAAGCAACTTTATGAAAGAAGATAACTGTCACACACAGTTCCTTTTAGCTGAAACTTTCACTTGATGATGTTATATACATTTGTACTGACTGTGGTTCCTGACACTGAATACAAGGACAAGAGGGTGAGGAACCTGCGAGAAATACATTTAACTTCTGCGGCAAAGTCACATCAAAACAGAAGAACATGTTTTGATAAGACACTTGGCAGACAATCACTGTTATCCACGCCTCTATGATGTACTGACTGAGCTTTTGGGTCAGCTAAGCTAAAGGTAGTATGATTAAGACTCAGTTGGTTCATACACATGAAAATCATGTACTCAGCCTCCCACAGCTGTGCACCTATGATCAAATGTACACCTGGACAGTACTCTGGTAACCTAAACAAGGAAGTTCTTTTTTTAATTGAGCTGCAACAATCAGTTGATTGATCAGCTGATTAAAAATGAAGAACAAAAATCATTGTCACCTTTTGGATAACCGTTTAAGTTGTTCAACAGTCTGTAACAAGAGCTGATAATGTCTTTTATATTTAGGATAGTCAGCCTAATTGCACTTTAATTCAAGTGCAGTTTGCTTACAGTGAGAGATGCAAACGGACTATCCAGCGAACCAAAGATCTATTCAAAGTGCTGGATAGCTCACTGCCTCAACTGCTGCACTTACTGGGCAGTTTCTTCTGAAAGAGCAATTAGGTTTGAACTCCAAAGTAAAAACAGAAACCGCAGGACTGCATACATTTGGTGTTGCTCCATTATTGTTTTTGTTGTGAGCAAGCCGACCGAAGGTGGTGGATATCTGTTTTCGGTCCTGGCAAATAAATGAACCAGGTTTTCTGCTTCCTTATGCTTTTATCCTTCCTGGTCAGTGCTCGTTTGGGGCTGTGTTGCCTTGTATTGTTGGGGCAACACAGTCCCAAACAAGCAGCTGTGGCAACTGTGTGACGTTGTCCAGGCGGTTTGGTCCACTTGTAAAAGTGCAGTGTTAAAGTGAATCAAACCAAATGAAGGTGTGACATTTTTCAGCATTCTCTGTCCAATCAGAGTCCCCCGGACTATCCTAGTGTGAAAGCAGCCTTACAAAACAGGTAAACCGATGACATGGGCTTAAGCACACTTGAATTTATAGATAGACTATAACCGAGAATATAATAGATTAGTCAAAGATGAAAATGATCGTTAAATGCAACACTGGTGGCCACGACCACTTGCCTGAAGAACACCAGGACAGCTCACATGTTTGCTGCAGATTTGGACATTAAATGAACTTTTTCATCTCAGAAGGTGTTTTCAGTTATTTAGGAGAGAGCTGCACCCAGCTCAGGTCCAAGTCAGGCTAATGGAACATCATCAAATCAAGTGAGATCAGCAAATTTCTTTAACACAGTTATTGTAAGTTGCCCTTTTTTAGTCACCAGAATAACAGGAGAGCAAGGTACAGGCCAAAAGAGGCCTCGTAATGAAAACGATATAACCTAAATTTAATTATCTTGTGGCTGCATTTTAAAATGATTTTGCAGCAGTGGAATTTATACCACATTCATAACTGCAATGTTTCTATTAACGCATAAGCAAACAGTTTTAAATCTCCTTTAAAAGCAGAAAAAAAAACAAAAACAACTACACAAAATAAAAAAATGTGATCAAAAACACCCAGATGTTTGACTTCTCATTGTGCAAACTTATCAATATAAGCAATGTGACGCGCTTTTAAAGATCTTAGGACCACAGAATGTTTCTCAAAGTCTGAGCTTAAAGCCATGTCTCTAATATAATTGAAGACTTCACACAGGTCAAACTTAAGTGTGATGTGAAAAAATAAAAAGCCGGTTTTACAGACACTGAGCCCAACGTTTCAGTGACAAATTAAACACATTAAATCAAAATTAAATACATCTATGTCTAGCAGTAAAAATAAAAATGAATAAAGTATGTGTTTTTAAAAGGCCAAAGTAGTCAGATCACTGAACTTGGATGAAAACTTAATTCTACAGCTTCAAACACGTCAAGAGAATATCTTTAAAATAAATTGCACTAGCTTAAGTCACAAGCAACATCTAAATTGTCTCATGTCAAGAATTGTTTCTCAACTGTTAAAACAGGTGAACACTGCAGAAATGACATCAACATAGTGTAATTACAATAAAACAACAAGGCTAGATTACATTTAGTCTGTAACTTTAACACCGTCTTCATATGTTACATGTTTTGTCATTCCAAAACAGTGTTAACTAAAGGCTTTACTGAATAACAGTTTTCAAACTTCTTACTGGGGTTGCATTGGTGAATGCCTGCCATTCAACTTCTGAATCATAAATACAATTCCCTTCGCTTCAGGTGTACAGTTGTGGGACAGGTATTGCTCTCCAAGTGAACATTTTGTTTACACTTTAAGCAGAACTGTGAGCTTGCACTACAAGATTTAACTTAGCATTAAGGAGATGCCAAAAGGGCACAAGATCCCATTTCTCAGTTGCAAATCCTGACAGGTAAACACAGAGGGGGCCATACACTGGCTGTCCATGTGTGAGCGTAAAATTTAATCTGAGACTACCAGCCTGGGAAGACACATGCACACAAGCAGAGGATCGACACTAATATCTCTTACCTTGCTGGGGTGGATGCCGACATGGACAGTGGTTCCGTTGGCCTTCTCTCTCTGCACACGCTCAATGTAGATGACGTACTTCTTCCTGTAGACCTGCACGACTTTTCCAATCTGCTGGCCTTTGTAGTGTCCACGGACAACCTGAATGCAACAGCATTGGGAGGGTCAAGCAAATGAAGCTCAAATTCTGCAAGCCCACTACAACAGGTCTGCTGCAATCCAAACTAAAGTACCTGGACTTCGTCATCTTTGCGGATGGGCATGGACCTCACGTTGTACTTCTGGCGGAGCTCCTTAGAGAGTGGGGAAGACATGATCTTCCTCCTGATGTGTGAGGGGGCATTGAAGTGCCTCTTGCGGTTCTTGCGGCGGGAGGATGTTACAAATGGATTCAGCTTCATGATGCTGGAGAAAAGTGTAGATTTAAAATCACCGATTACATTCTCAAGTAACAAAGCTTACATTTCTGCGAAAAATCAAATGTCACTAATAAATCCTAGAAACCTGAATCTTTAAACACTCAATATTATCAAGGTTAATTGCACAATGTAAAGATTATAAGTTGGTCTTTGCTGTGTACAAACTTGAGACCCAATGGGCAATTTAGTGTCAGTAAACTGGAATTAAAGATGCCAAACAATGCGTAAAAAGTACAAAGTACTTTATTGATGTCTATGTGAAGTGGTCTTCGAAGCTAAATGCTAAACTAGCGAGATGCGCTAGGAAGCTAGCATTACAAAGTAGACAAACTAGGGGCAGTTATTCGATTAAGACGGTAGTTCTGAGATTACTGAAGAGTTAGCGGAGGAACATGTGAAAGCAACATTATGTGAAGGAAGCGGAATATTAATCGTTTTCACCCGGTATCTAGCTACTTCACTAGCGTTGCCAGACATGCGGATACAGTCGGGACTTTACAGGGAGACCACATACTAGCGGTATGTTTTTATTATCTATCTGCAAAATGTGTTCAATACTGCTGGACATTTATTTGTACAGATGTTTACTTTGTGTTCAGAGTTGTACATCATTCCACAGTTATATTAAATCGAGGATGGATAGTGATAACTTTGTCGAAATTGTCTGCCAGGAATTCTTACCCTGCCGTTTGCTCCTCTATGGCCGGCGGAAAAGAGACTCGTATAGTATTTCCGCTTGCATTAGTTCACACTCAAGTCTCGCGAGATGTCCAATGAAGAGATAAGCGACCCAAACACTTGCACACATAAAACAAAACAAAAAACATGTATTTGGCAGGTATACCATTGCTGCGTTTGTTTCCAGTTGTTTAATTATATTAATTAAGGACATTTTGTTTTTTTCTTGTCAACTTTTGAAGAAATATATTGTAGTTTATGTTACCGCAAATTTAAAGTAAACATTTGTGAGACTTTTCTGGATAAACGTCACACGGGCTGATTTAGCGATTGTTTTTGTTTGTTTGTTTGTTTATTTTTTATACAAAACTCCTCGTTAATTTAAATAGTGCCATAAGATGGCGCCAAACATAATTAGTCAATAACCTGATCAGCAGACAAGTTTTGTTTATGATTTATGTAGTTCATGCCGCTGTCCGCCACTGTTTGACATATCTCCCTTTACTCAAATCAGCTGACAAACAAATACGTGGCGGTGTTTTCAGCGCCATACCACGCTTGCATTGATCTCCCGGTTGTGAGGACAGGAGCGATCCCGTGTGCCAGCTTAAACAACTGCCACAGAAGGAGTGAACTACGGACAGGGAAGCCTTAAGACGCGCTGACATTGTGCGCTGTTAGCCTGCTGCCTGTCTGCGAAAAGTGATGCTGTCATAGCCCCCTGCGCCGTGGTCACAGAGCCTCTTTTTCCCCTCCCGCACTGGATCGTCTCTGGCTGGCTGTCGCGGCAGCAGTGCGGATGTGGAGCCCGCAACGCAACGCTCTTCACCCGACGGCAAGCACCGGAGAAGATGAAATGTTTTTCCCGTTATCTCCCGTACCTCTTCCGCCCTCCGAGCACCATCCTGTCTTCCACTTGCCACACCGAAGGTAGGGTGGGACGCAGACAGGGCTTTCATGGGTCTGCGAGTTGCTTACTTTATACGTGTGACATGAATGTTTAGGCTGTTGTATGTCCCTGACACATACAGTGTATATCTGCAGAAGTTAGACTCTGCTTTGCCCGATGCAGATTTGTCACAAAACGTGAAGTTGTTTGAGCTATTATTAATTGTAGACACGGGGCAGAGGTAAATATTTCTCCAGCAAACAACGTAAAATATGTAATGGCTGATTGTGTGCCAGTATTTTTTCTAAAAAGTGGCACTCAGGGTCTGTCACATAGGCCTACAGCATGCCAAGAGAGAAAGTGAGTTTTAGGAGTTGCACGGTAAGTACCTCCATTGCCCCTTACCCCCAGTTCTCTGATCCATTTAGCCAATTCACATTTTGTTTGGGGACAACACCCAGTGTAATCCTCTGTTTAGAGTGTGCCGTCCCCCAGAGATGCTAAAAAGCTTTCCCAAGCCGGAAGATGCGCCCAGTCCATAGAGGGTTATGTCTCTGGAGTTTTACAGAGTTAAAATGTTGAACCTATACCCGCAGTGATAGTAACAGCCTAAATGACTTCATATGCTGGCTGGTCAATTCATCCTACTGATTGAGCTGTCAGATGCAGCCCAAGAGGATCTGAGTGTTTGTATAACCAGCCATTTACTAGGTCATAATGTGGGAGACTGAGGCATTGCATTATTTAGCTTTGCATGGTTGCCCTCCTTCCTTCCTGTGCATGCTCTGGCCTCAGCCCTCTGGCATAGGAAGTAAGATACTGTGGTATAGTGTGGTAGTGGTCAAAGCTAGGGTCCCTCAAAGCCTGTAAAGCGACCTATATACTGTAAATGTTCTTAAAAAAGGATAAACACTTGAACGCTCTTATTGCTTAGATGGTCAATTACTCACTTGTACATCTTTTTTCTCTGCTCAGTCCCATCCCATTGCTCTCACCCCTTCAAAACCGCATCCCTTGTTTCCTCCCTTCAGTTATCAATCTTAGCAATTTTACATTGATTAGCCACTTACAATTACTAAATGTAGCTTAAAAAGTTCAAAAGACACATTTGTGAGTGAAAAGGCAACAAATTACACACTAAGTCAACAAATACAAATGTTAACCAACAAAATATAGGAAATAACACTTTAATAAGAAGTGTCTGAAAATGAGTTTAAAGTCCAGGACACATGTAAAGTCACTATGTTACTTGAGATAAATTGTCCAGATGACATGATGTTATTATAACGAAAACATCATTATCTTAAAGCAGCTCGAGCATCAACATGAAAATCAAAGCTTAAAAACCACACTCTAGCTCCTGGTTTTAAAAGGTGAGGCAAATAAACACGGTCTTTCTCTTTCCTTTCACCTTCTCCCACCTTCTCAACTCACTTTCTGACTCTCTCTGCTTCAAATAAGGGAGGGGCAGGACAGAGGAAGTAATGGATCATGAAACGTAGAGCTGCAATGTTCAGCCACAGTAACATGATCCCGTTCCGCTCTTTGTCTGAAGACTTTATGAAACAGTTACAGGCAGAAAGCAGGGGTGAGAGATGTTGAATCTCATGCGCTGGAGGCCAGCGGGGTGTGATGATGACACAGCAGATGACCCTGGAAATGTGATGAGTAAAGAAGGCCCAGAGCATCCCCTTTGTGCAATATCCGCTATATGTCCATGTTTCAGAAAGTCCGAAAAATGACATATTTTGGCATTAATAATTTTTGCGTTGCAAGGACTAGTGTGTTTGCACGTCTTGATGTGACCTTGTTACCGTGTTTCACACATCTTGTGAGCCTCTATGAGGCTGGTCAGTGCATCATGATAATTCCTCCTTCCTGTCTGCTGCCTCCAGCTGAGCAGAGTTAGCCCCAGGGAAGATGAGTGTGCAGTTACCATGTTAGTGGAAAATACATTATATAAGCCCTGTATTGGACCCTATGTGTGTTTGTGTTGTGTGTGTGTTCTCTTTGTTTATCTGGGCCATTGTGGAGAATTTTATGCTAGCATCACTCAGATTCACCCGGGTCCAGTATCTGAGGGACACACAGCGAGCTTATATCTCCCTCTGTTTTGACCCCTGTGTGAGCTTGCATGAATTTCTCTGCGGCTTTTATCTGTCTCTTGTTTTTGTTTTTTTTTCCTTCTGGTTCCCCAGTGTTTTCCTTTCTTCTCTTTCACATCAGTCGGTCAGTTCTGCTCTGATGGATTAAGCCTTAAAGTTTTCTGATGGGTGTGCTCCCTGCCTCTGTTTTGTGTTTGAGTCAGGAAAAAATGTAGGTCCCCAAGTGACACCACATCACATTTCTCTTGATAGCAACTGCTATCAATCAACAGAGCCAGTCCTGGATCAGCTTCTTCCTTCTTTGAGTTGCTGTCTGAAGGAAACTCTGTGATACGTTGCTGTCAGTGTGGCAGGAGGCAGAATACATTTTTGTTATTCTTTCTGACACTTTTCTTGTGTCACGTTTGTGCATTTGAGGTACTTTACAGTTGTTCATTAAAAGAGGAGCAGTGAGCTCTTCCATGGCAGTGCCTGCGGGGGACCTCTGTCATCACTTTCACAAAACGTGACACCGTCATCATATTCATGTTGATGTGTGTGTGTGTGTGTGTGTTCTGTTATCAGACATCCCGCAGTGTTGTTGTTAGCCTGACAGACATCCAGTTCACAGCTCAGAACACATTCCTCCCGATCATCCTGTCCTTGCATGCCACTGGGGACAAACACTCTGCATACAGGATTCGAGTAAGTTACACACTTGTACACGTGACAGTTCTGTTTCAGTTAGGTCAGCTTTTCGAACAGGAGATTGTCTTTAAAGGGAAACTACGCAAAGCAATTAATATTGCATTTCTATTGAGTTATTTTTGACTTGTAAAGACTCTTTGGATTCCCCATCTGAAGGCTTGTGACATGGGACGTCTGTGAAAAGTTTTTTTTCTCAAAGCTGATACATTTACGATGGCATCAGCATCATTAGGTTAATTGCAGCAAACTTCAGCAGGCTCATGCAGAGATGCTGAGGATGACATACAATATATAACCATCCAATTTTAACATGTTGATTAGTACTTCTTATAAAGAGCAAATAATAATTCATATCTCCACCAATTGCCCCATTAAAGTGGGCTACATATGCACAATCTCATGTACAGTCAAATGAAAAAGAATGCACATGATTAAAAAGAATATCTGATCTTTCCAGGTCTTGAAATTAGGGGAACACAACCTGAGATCAACAAACATACATCATTATACACTGTGCCATTATCAGTTAAACGTCAGTAAAGTCAGCATGCAGAAGCAGTGTGTGAAAAACTAAGTGCACCCTCACTGCTTCCATAGAAAGTAAGAGGGTATGTGGCAGCCAGGTGCTATGAATCAAACGTCCTTGATTAATTGATCATCATCAAGCGTGAGGACCTCTTTAAAAGCAGAAGTTTTCTGGAGCATTCAGATGTGTGTTACACAATGCCAAAGGGGAAAGGCATCAGCAGTGATCTTAGAGAAGCAACCGTCGCTGCCCATCAATCTTGGAAGGACTTTATTTCCAAATAATTTGGAGTCATTCTTCATTGAGAAAGATTCAAGAAAGTTGTCATTTGTCCCAGAAGGCAGTGTCCCAGTAACTTTACCCCAAGGTCAGACCATGCAGTGCTCAGAGAAACTGCAAAAAACCCCAAGAGCTACATCACAGACTCTACAGGCCTCAGTTAGGCTGTTAAATGGCTTGTTTGGAAATATTATCTCTCTTAAAACAAAATGTCAGCATGACCTATATTAGCTAAATTGAATCTGAACGAACCACAAGTCTTGTGGAATAATGTGATGAGACTCAAAGTTGAGATATTTGGAAGCGGAAAACCAAACACAACATACGAACACATACACCTCCATGATATTCAAATTCACTGCGACCAAGGTCTTTTAAGATTGACTGATGTGAAGTGAGGAATTGTCTTGTGGTCTGAAAATGTGAAACTTTAAGTTCTCTTTTGGATATCATGACCAGTTTTTGCCCTGGCTTTAGAAAGAGAGGGGTGTATCCAACTTGTTATCAGCATATCGTAAAAAAATGGGTGCCATGCTGTGGTAATACATGCAGATATTACTAAAGCATGGCATCACAGTAAAAGACTCCAGGTGCCAAACAAGCCTGCCTGCAGTTCAGACCTGTTCAAATAATTTGCTGCAATATTAAAATAAACAGAATAAGTGAAGAGAGTCCTTGGACTGTTGAGAATCTTCAGACGTGTGTTGAGCAAGAATGGAACAAAATTTGACTTCAGAAACTTTGCTTGGTCTCCTTTCTGGAAGCAGGTTTGAAAGTGATGTACGGATTACGCTGGTACTGTTATTGACCTTTATAAATGGATTATGTATTGCTATGGTTGGACCAATCCACATTAGATCATGTTTTCTCCACAATGTTATTAAATTGTAAAGAAAAAAACAAAGAAAGATGAACCCTGCTTTGTTCATTGGCAGCAGTCATGTCCCGGTGGTTAAGCTTTTCACTGTTGACAGAGAGAGTTAGCAGTGACATGCAGTACAGTGGGAAGCAGTTACACCAATCTGTAATGGAAAAGGAATGCAAACACAATGTCATGTTTAGCAAATACAAATGGTAAGTCAGGTGTAGGCTTAGTAATGTTTGGGTTTAAACATTAGCCGGGTCCATAGCTGTTTCTCACCTTCATTCAGCAGTGACTCAGGTAATTCCTGCTGAATTAAAAGAAGGGAAACAAGCAGGCGTGAAAGAAAGTTAACATAAAACCCGATCGTGCCCTTTGGAAAAACCTGAGCAGAAATATGAGACAAGTTATGTGTGGGTAAAGGACTGAAACATTTACTCCCACCGAGGTGGACCTCAACATGGCGTCCTCTGTCACAGTGAGAAGAAAACACCACAGCATATCAGTATCCTTCTCACACAGCACTCACTCACAATCTCACTTTACCACAAACACTTCCTGCTAAGTTTCCACATGAAAACGAGGAAAGATGCAAAACCTCACAGGAGGTAGTACATCATTCCAGCAAAAGCAGTACAGCTTGTTTCTTTTTTCCCCTTCCTTTAACATTGTTTCGCAATATGTAGAACTATAAAAAATATATCTCCTTTGGCCTGTAATTAAATGGCGAGCGACAGTGTTGTGAAACCCCCTCTGCGAGACAACATCGACTTTGCCTCTGTTTGGAGCCGTAGAGCCAGACAGAGAGGCTCCTTATCAAGTCGGACTGCTGGGCCTTTGCTCTGGCTCACAAGGTTGCAGCGGCTACTATTGGGTTTGGGGTAAATATAGAACATCAAGAAGGGCTTCTTCTTTTTCTCAGTCTCCTTCTTTGCCCGTCTGTCTCTGTGGTTTTATAAAAGGTCCTGAACAAATTCACAGCGCTGCAATAAAATCAGCTCATCAAATCCTGATTTATAGCAAAGCTCTTACATCCTGTACCGTGTGTCGCTGAAATAATCAGTGTTTGCGGGCAAGTAAGGCACTGAAATGCAGTGTAACCAACAGGATATTTGTGGATGTGATATATTCTTAGATTTGGTGAACATACCGTAGGGGTATTTATTTCCCTTTTGCTTTTCATTTTGACACACAAACCATACAATTAAGGCTGAGTGTTGGACATGGACAGGGGACAGACACTGATGACAGTCTCGTCTTATTTATACTGCATCCTTTTGTGTGATGTTAGACTAGAAGCATATAGAGACCCAGCTGGGATGAAACTTTAATGAGACTGTGCAGCAGTGGAGAGGACATTCAAGGGATTAGAAGAACAAATGGTACAGAAAATAATAAAACAAAGATGCTACACATACACGAAGCAATGCAATGGGCAGATGTAGTAAATGTGTATGAAATGCTACTGTATTTCAGTTATCATGTGTTCAGGGATGGGAATGTATGTACACATTGGTACTTATATTCCAGGGGATCTTTTAGCCGAAAAGAGGCAGATAGGAATATAACAGAGTGTTTCAGATACTTCAGATGATTAAACATGATTTAGATTTGAAAATTTCATATCTAGAGATGTGTGAAAGTTGGTTTTAGGTAGCTACATGTGCCTGCAAATCTCATTTTTGGTTTTAAAAAGTAAACGGCTGATGGAAGCTGTTATCACTCCCTACTAGGTGACCAGAAGGTGTGTATAGCCCATACTGATAAACTGATAAGTTTATCAGTATGGGCTATACACACAGTATGGGCTGGTAACTGATAAACAGAAAGTAACTGCTTTTGAGAGTCCAGTTTCTATGAAAACTCCTAAAACATTATTTTTTAAATATTTAAAAGATCTGAATTTAAAAATGATTGACGATTAACTCTTCTGACTTCAAGTTGGAATTATGCAACCCAGCCTCACAGACGAGCGTGATATTGTCGCCACAAATTGGATCCCTTGATCTGTGTCAAAAGACAAGATTTTTGTATTTTAATTTGCTAGGATTACTTGCTACTATTAAATACAAAAATGATTTAATAAAGAAACATATTGTCATAACATTTAATGGAATCGTCAGAAAAAATTGACTTTTGCAACACATTTAACAGATGAAAAAGTCTGAATTTGGAGGTGGGAGGGGTTGGCTGGTGGAGTTACAGTAACTGTCAAACTGAAGTGCAAGTTTGAATCCTGTCTCAGCTACTGATGTTTTTCAAGTAACTTTACTTTTAAATGTTATTTTTTTTGGTTCAGCTGCTGCTTTGTCACTGTTTTGGGCAATACAAACAACATGGTTAAATTTAGACCCTGTTTGGTTAGCAAAACACTGTGGCATTGTCGCTTTCATGCAAACACTGTTATAAAGTAAGCGCTCATGAGTTTCTCTGCCTGTGTGATGGAAGCACAGGCTTTGTCCCACTGAGATATATTACTTTAAAATAAAATTTGTTCTGGGTGGAATGGAAAAACAAACAAACAAAAAAAACTCCAGGGTTCATGGCACAAATACAAAGTTCAGTGTTGTAAGACGAGTTCACAGTTGGATATGAACCAGGCTGAATCATGGTTATGGTTATGGAGTAGTGTATGAATGATAAATAATGATTTAAGAGCTTGAAGCCTCAAATGTGTGTTTAATCTAAATCACGCACTCCTTCACCAATCCCCAGTGATGGGAGCTGTATGTAAAGAATTGTATAGTGGGCTCGTCATCATGATCAAAGAACGCTTACTGAATAAGTAATTTTCTGAATTATGCCCTCGCTGTTGCGCAGTTTAACTCATCATGTCAATTCAGGCATTTTTGTTGAGGGAGCCTACAGAATGATTTAAATACAAGTAAACCGAAGTCTCTTGCCATTTCTCTTGTAATTGTCATATTGAAATTAGCTGATTATTTTAACGCCACAATTCCTGTATTTGTCTTGTCATTTAAAAGTTAAAATGCTAAGAAATTTATTAAACAAACTTGAAAATAACTTGAAACCATGAACCGTGAACCATCTGTCCTTTAGCACAATGCATTATTACTTTTCACGGTGCATTGAAGGTTCCCGTCAAAATGTATGAAATCCCAATATACTTTTGAACAGCACAACAAAATGGAATTCTCACTACTTAGTGCACTACATGATGAGTAGTGAGTGATTTCAGTTCCTTTTCCAATACCTTCAAGCTCACAGCTTTGAACACTGAATGACAATATCAAACATTCTTCTTGGGATAGTAGACAGACATAGGGTCTGAGACGCATATAAACCTAGTGTTTATATCAGAAATTCAAACCCAGACATGCCCATGGGAGTAATGGCAGAGATCCAATTCGATTTTGGTTTAGGTGCCCTCTTGTAGTTTCCTAGCAGAAGGTTTTCTTTTAAATACACCTCTGAAAATAGCCATCAGTTCTTGCCGAGTCATCACAGTACTGCTCGTGGAAAATAACCCTTGATTATACGGTCGATACGAAGCAGGGATCAAACAGTGTCCAGAGCAGAGATGACTGTAGGGAGAAAGAAGGTTCTGAGGCATTTGCTGTTTTCTGAGTGTGTTATAGTGTCTGTTTGTTAGAAATTTAGAGGGAGAAAGAGAGAGGGAGACACAACTTCATCATTCCATAGTGTACTGAAAGCTTTTACTGTTCTGTCTTAATGCTGTTCTACACATCAGACACGGCACTGAATGAATAATGTAGCCTAATGCTACTGTTCTGAGGTGGCAGACAGCAGCAGTACATGAAGTACCAGTCTCTCTCATTCCTGCTGTGTCTATTCACCTCCGAAGGCCTGCATATACACACTCAAGGTTCTTGAAATACAATACTGAATGAGTGGATGGCACTAGATGAGTCATAACTGCTCTGTTACTATCAGCCACAGTCAGTTTTATATTTTTGTGCCTCACCAGTTCAACTTTGAAATGTACGACTTCAACAAATCACTCAGATGCACATGATCCACACTGCCATACATACCTTATTTATAGCTGAGTTCCCCATTGTAAGCTTTATTAGTAGTTAATTAGGCCCATCTAAGATGAGGGTACTATTACCCAATCAAAGTGTTTATATACAACAGTTTCGCCCAGGATCAGTGCAACTTGCAACACATCTGTATAACTGGATTATCAAACAACTTTTAGATCCATCTCAAATTCAGAATGAAGGTAACTTGATAATAACATGCTCAGATAGATGTCCACTTTTGTGCTAAATTTGGCTCCTGTAATCATTTGTTTTTTTGGGCAAATACTTGTAATGCAGCATGTTAAACTAAGGTTCAGAGTATTGGGAATATTGTACATTCTAAATAGATGCAGTTGTAGTATGTCAGTGTTGACATTATGACTATCTAGCACAGCAGCATACCATTTAAATACAAGCACCTCAGGTAGACTACTTTTTTAAAAGCCTGCCCAACTGTTAAAGAGGACTTCTAATAACAAAAAAATCCTTGAGACCAATTCAAAAAGCCTTGGAAAAAACCCTGTAAACCTGGCACTTTGTTTGGGGCCCCTCAAGTCTGACAATGTGTAAATTCAGTAAGCGCCTTCGGATTTGAAGGGGAAAAGTACGTCACACTCCCATCTCAGAATAGGAATATCCAGCCTTCACATCTTAGCTTCAAGTTTAAATCATGCTGTGTTCACTGTACCTCGGAAGTGGGAAGTTGAACCTATTTTGCTATCAGCAGTTATGTAGCACATTGAACTTGAAATTAAGAAGCTAACAATGCCCTATCATGATTTGATATCCAGACAAGGAAATGTGACTTCTATTTGACGTTCTTTAATTCTTCTCTTGTCAGAAGTTGTCTTTACATGCACTGCCTTCTGCTATTAGAAATGCAAACTTTGGTCATGCGTAGCCCCTGTAACAGTTCTTAACATAAAGATTTAGTTTTAGGTCTGAAGCTAGGTACTACTCAGATGGTAATAATGTTTTTCACAAATTATTGTGTGCAGTTTGGTTCCAGTTTTAGTTTGCATGGTTGCTGGAAAGCATATCACGGATATTTCATTAGGAGCTCAAGAAATTGTGCCAGCCAGTGAATAAAAGGGCATGGCTCCTTTAAATCAGTGTGATTTTTCTTTTTAACCTTTTGTCTTAATATTTTACATGTAATTTTTACAAGATACTGATCAGGGCAGCCTTTCAAATGAGTCATTTTTAGGGTTTTGAGGAGCTTTATGGACCAATGTTAATTTAGCATTTTAATAACGTTACTTAACACATTACATACACATACTTCATAACAGTTTTTATTTAAAGCATACTACAGCTATTCAGCTCATTTACAGGGAGACCATTTTTTTTATCACAGAAAATTCAAACTAAATATCTCAGCTATTTATGTATGATATTGTCAATACTGCAAATCCCTTCTTCCTGAATCATTTGCTCATATAGCCCTGCTTTGCTTTTGCATGTTGAATGTTGATGTAAAGCTTAGACACGTGGCTCAGAAATAGACAGTATTAACTAATAATGTTACTCAGAATCAGAGGGTTAGCAAAGACTGCCACTACACAATGGTAGGTAAAGACTTCAGGAATACAGTGCCAGCAAGTTCGTTCAATAAACTGCTGTATTTAATTTGTGTTTTCCTTCTAAAATGTTTCTTAGAAACCTAAATTGAATTTGAATTTCCGCTGTTTGTCAGTCCAGTGTTCTGGCTAACAGCCCAGGTGATCAGCTTTGTGTCACTGGAGCTTGACCAGATTTTAAATCTCACCATGACACCAGTACCACAACTCTGGGATTATGCAGACGTGACTGAGCGACAGTCCGTAGGCTTAGCACTTGTTAACTCATTTGTTTAACGAATCCATATGAGTCTTGAGAGCCTCAAACTGATTTCAATCAGAAGGCAAAGACTCCAGAAGAAAGATAAGTGCAACACCAACAAAAATAAGATACTTTTTTTTGTTTTTGTTAGATCAATTTAGGGGCTAATGGGTTTTTCATGATGAATTTTGCAAACTCCTCTCATAAAATTAACCTCAGTCTAAAGGCTTTGTGTGTTAAGAATAATCTATTCTGACTTTATTTTGTGAAACAGCACATTACATAATACTCACATCAGTTTCTATGGTACATTTTTACTGTATTGCCAACTTAAAGAAATGTCACAAAAAAAATGGAGAAGATATTTTTAATCTCAAGTTTCAATACTGATACTTGATATTTAGAGGAAATAAGACTCAGAGACGAAGACACATTTGATTTCATTTTTAGCCTGACATTAACTTTGAAGTAAATGACCTTCTCATCTTACTTTGCAGAGTTTGGCTTTATTCAAACTGAGCTTTGTTAACTTTGTATAGCATTGGCTCCCTGTGATTAGTTCACATTGATCGAACCAAATGGCTCTGTGACCCATCTAGCATAGGATGTGTCTGAAGGCCTGCTGTGTGACAAAGTAGGATACCAAGCTTAAATTAGATTTCTCACCAGCAGCCAATTTTACGCTCAGAAGTGACTTTTCATATATATTTTTGACAGCCAAGACCCAACATGCTTAGTTGGATGTATTGTGTGACGGATTCAGTTTTTTCTTTGGTCTTTATTGACCCACACATTGCCTCATACCAAGACTGTTTTCAAGGCGAAGTCCAAAGCTGGTCCAGCGTTTGGAGATTAGTGGCACTGCAGTGATGTGGGTGGCTCTAAACAGTGGCGTGTATTTCATTCAGCCCATCTAGACTGCTTTAAATTGTTGCTCAGTCTAAAGGGCGGTCACGCTGCATAGTAAAGCATTTGATCGATGTAGGGGGAGGGGTCAAGATGAGAGTGCAGATTTTTCTTTTTTGGGGGGGGGGGGGGCTCTATTCCGGCAGACTAGAATCTCAGGGTTGGCTGTGACACACTGCTCTGCCTGTTTTCATACCAAACGCTTGTCTCTGGCACCTAACCAACTTCAACTTATCAATGCCTCCAACCCCCTCAACCTACCCCCACACCCCTTTCTTTCCCTCCTCTCTGACATTTTGGCTCACTCCTCTCTTCCCCATCTTCTCCATCTCGACTCTCATTCACTACCTCCTACGTCTGGCTTTCTGTTTTTTTCTATTTCTCTTTCCTTCACTTTCTCTTTCTCCACTCCAATTGAGCTTTATTCGTGTCTTCCGGTAGTACAGAGGGCTGTCGGATAGAACGTGGGCCTCCAGGTTTCCATAGTGATACTTTGTATCCTGATGTCATTAGTATTGACGGTGTGTAACAAGGCCAAGCTGTCCTGGCACGGAGGTTGTTGACTGTTTACTCAAAACTTAAGCCATTCACTTTCAGGTTAATGTGTGACTCTGCATGTGTGTGTGAGACTTAATTCAGTTTGTCTGATTGTTGATGTTTTGATACTGGGTGAAAAAGCAGCAGATAGCAAAGCTGTTTAATTTGTGACTGTCTGACATAAAACAGTATGATCAAGTTCCAAGAGCTGGATTTGCACCAGGAAATTGCTGTTTAACAAGGAAACATCCTTTCTGGCTGCCTGCTTATGGTATGATCATTGAAGCATGTCTGTAGTACATAACTCCCAGCCCGACTCCCTGTCTCTCTCCTCACTCTTCTGGCTGCTTCGCTGGCTCATCTGTCTGAGGAGATGGGCGCCCTTTCAACACTACTCCCCTCGGATATATATGTGAGCGTATATGTGAGTGTTTATCTACACTCGTATTCGCCCAAGTGAGTGACCTCATACATCTGTGGTGATTACTCAAATCTCAGGGCTTCTCCCAGCACATCTCCACCTCTGGCAGCTTGATCAGCTCAGAACTCTTGCAGGCCCTCAGCTGGCAGGTTGCAGCCTGTGTGCTGCCAGTGTAATTAGTTCTGCTGGGTTTGGACAAAATATGGATCCCATATTGATGCTGTCACATCACATGAAGGCAGAGTGCATCTTTGTTGTTTATCCAGGTCACACGCACAGATGTAATTTGTCTGTCTGTGGAAGACTGCATCTTCCACTTGTAATTTTTCATATGTAATATAATGAATAAAGGTTGATACAGGATGTAAACAAAATCATTTCCTGCATTGACTGAAATGTGAACTGAAGCTTACAAATACAACATGTACACACACATTAGCATAGCTCAGTTTGGGTACATTATACTTTAGCCCAACCAGCACCAGAGTGCAGACATTTGGTGAATAATTGATTAACACAGATAAACCGGTATTTCACTCTGTACTCGCAGACAGAAATGGCAAAGCACTACTGAGAGCAGCTGACTTCAGATGATCATGAAGGATTAATTGTCTTCATATTGTTGTTTTTTTTTGTGCTACAGAACACATTAGATTTCTTTACAGGTGAAGGAGAAAGAGCAAACAAAATCTCTCTCAGTACAACTGGACACAAGGACAAAATTGAATATCTATTGAACTACCTTTTAGGGGCTTTGAAGATGAGTGCTCCTCTTCGTACACCTGAAGCCAGCTGCAAGGAGCAGATGCATTTAAAAACATTTTTGAAAAAAACTTGTTTGAAAGAATAATGTTATCTGCTAATCGAAGGGTACAGTTTCAAAATCAGGGCTTTAAGAGTTACGCCATGTAGGTAAGCAAAATATATATAGTCGTGAAAAAAAATCAAGACAGTATTTTAACTAACTAACCTGTTCTTACCAGGTCTCGAAAAAAAGGGAAAAACAACAACACACAAAATATTACATTGAGTGAAAATCTATTGTAAATAAACTAACATAAAAATCCAGAAGCAGTGTGGGAAATCCACCTTTTCTGCCCATCTATCTGGGAAGGTTTTAAGACCATTTCTAAACAATTTGGAGTCCATCATTCTTCAGTGAGAAAGATTATTCACAAGTGGAAAACAATCAAGAAAGTTGTCAATCTTTTCAGAAGCGGATGTCCAAGTAAGTTCACACCGAGGTCAGACTGTGCAATGCTCAGAGAAACTGGAAAAACCCAAGCGCCACATCTCAGCCTTTACAGGCTTCAATTAGCATGATGAATGTTAAAGTTCAGGATAATACAATTACAACGAGACTTAACAAGTATGGACCAAAACCAAACACTTATCAGCACAAACACCTCAGACCAACTGCCAAGCACGGTGGTTGAGATGTGATGATTCGGGCTTGTTTTACAGTCACAGGACCGGGACAACTTGCAGTCATTGAGCTAATCATTTACAATCATGAACATGTGAGGCCATCAGTCTGACAGCTAAAGCTTGGCTGCATGGTCATCAAAGACAACAATGATCTCAAATGCAGCAGGAAATCTACAACAAAATGGCTGAAAAAGACTAAAATCAAGATGCTTAGTTAAAAGTTGATACTCTAATCTGACTGAAATACTGAGACAGGACATTAAAAGACCTGTGCACGAATTAATGCCTGCAAACGTTAATGAACTAAAGCAACATTATAGAGTAGAGTGGGGAATATTTCCTCCACAACAATGTGAGATACTGATAACATCGTACAGACTATGATTACTTCAAGTTATTGCTGCTAAAAGTGATTCTACAATTTATTGAATCATTGGAGTGAACTGAACGTACTGAGAGCTGAATTTAAGAAAAAGCTTGCATCTCACATGACTTTAACATCAGGTGTTGGCCATCAACAAAAATTTGAGGAGAATTATTTCTCCACTTTCAACCCACGCAGAGGTGTCTTTGCTATTGTAAGATGGTTGCAGTCTTAAATGACAGAAAACAACACCACATAGTTAGACAGACCATATTAACCCAAATAAATCTAAATCTATGGTTACCATCAAACATATCATCAGCTGTATTCATGTTTATGCCTTATATGATTATCCACAAGAGGTTTCTGTGGTGGCTTGGCCATCACCAAATCACCACAAAACGACTGAATTGAATTAGACCTTTTTAGCCTATGTCTTGTCCTGTGAGTCCTTCTCTCTTGTGCAAGGGTTATGTCTAATTATTGTTGCCTAGAGCTCACATCCCTGGTTATTATTTGCTTTTTGCACGTAAGTTACGAGTTACAATGACATATGAATATATTGCTATCCATTTGTGCATATCAATTTTGCTATCTTTCTCAAAATTTCTCTATTTTTAGGCCATTGCCCTTTTTTTTTGACCAACTAATAACCAGGGTCCAGCCAAAATAATCTCAGAATTAATGTAATTCTGAGATCTGTCCGCTGTCGAAGGGACAGATACAGGAAATCTTTCCTGCCACATGCCATCACTCTGTACAATAATAGTTAATTGTCATTATGGCATCTCAATACCATAACTGCATAACCGCACAACTGCATTGTTGCACTTTGATGTACATATATTTTTATTTTATTTTATTTTATTTTATTTTATTTTATTTTATTTTATTTTATTTTATTTTATTCTTATTCTTATTGTCTGTACGCTGCTACTGCAAAGCAATTTCCCAGCTGGGATGAATAAAGTAGTTCTATTCTATCATGTAGCTGCAATTGTGTCAGTGTGTGTGTATATTTAAAAAAACAAAGGTGCAAAATTTTCAGCAGGCATTTTAGCAGTAAATAGAATAATAAAACTGATGTGTGTGTTATATGAGTTGTTGATGGCGTTGACAAATTTAACCATGTAATTTTTCTTTTTGCCAGATGGTGGTGCTCTAAGATTTAAATTCCTCAGTGCTCATGGTTTTTGCTTATTATTCTGTCATGGCACACTGTTTCATTTCTGAGTATACAAAGAAATGTAGATAGATAGATAGATAGATAGATAGATCGGAAGATAGATTGATCGATAGATAACTTTACAGGCATACACATATACTGTGATATGTATATGAAATTTAGTTTTTTCCCCCCCTTTTTTATTCTTATTTCAATAAGTCTTCCTGTCCAGTCAAGAGACGAAAGTGTTTTTGACCGACGGCCAGAAGGATAAACAGACAGATGGACTGATCACTTTTGCCAGCAAGTCTGATCTTACCCTGCCACATCAGAAGTGGCCAATCCTTGAGGCTATTTTGGAACAGAGACCCCCTCATACCCAGATCAATACATTTAGCCATAAAAATCAAGCCCTGTTTATATGAGAAACTGGCTGTTTGAGCTTATTGATATGTTTCTATTAAAGTAGCAAGTGGCAAGAATTTATCATCACAGCGGGAGAGGTTTGACCCCACCTTAAGCTCGTGTTTTCATGTGTGTGTTTATGTAGTTGTTAGAAAAGTGTGGATGGACAGCTTGCCACCCTGTGGACAGCACAACTACAGTCTATCTGTGATCCACGCTGGCAGCTGCTCTGCCAAATGGGATTTTCCTGGAGATTACAGCCTCAAAAGTGTGACACGCTTGCATGTGTTTTGTCTTTATTGTTGATGGAGTGTGGGTGTGGACTATTGTAATGAAGCAGTGTACTTTATTCGTGTGTGTGTCTGTTTTTGGAGGGCTCTTGAACCGGGGTGCACAGAGAGCATGTTCTTTTGTCACATGGGGCTGGTTGAAACATGACTGAATAGCTGCAGGGAACCTTCTCTGGCAAGCTGTAGACAAAAAAGGGGAGGGAATGTAGTCAGATGTGGGGTCGGGCTTTTTCCACATTGATGCTGTTCTTATTAGCGACACAAGCTCTTGTTGATTAGTTGCTGGCTGTCCTGTTTAATGGTTTAATGGTTACCCATGGTGGCTGTTACAAGGCAGGGTGATTTTACTGTGTTATCTGTTTAATGCTTTTGTTAATGATTTACAGTCCACCTTGTTATAGGTAAAAAAAATTGTTGATTAATTGGTTCACCGATTGCCAGAAAAAGTTATTCTGAAACTAATTTCATATTTCAAGATAGATTGCAAATAAATGTAATTTCAGTTGGTGAGGATTATTTCCATTTCTTTGTTTTGAATAGCTGTAAACAAATTATAATCTGGCATTTTTGAACAATTCCCATGAATTCCATTGCTATTGTAGATTTTCACCTTTTTTTAAAATGTTTTTAATTCACTTTGTTTGCCTGAGTGTCAGCTTTGTGAAGAGCTGTCCACGGTCCTGAACATAAGCTGTGCACGGCTCCCTGGTTACGCATTGGGGAGGTGGCTTTGTAGTGAGTCACTAACCTGCTTAACCTACTTTCTATTGACCAGTCTTTCATCTGTCCACAGAGAGGAAAGTGCTGTAGGATAAATATAGCATACTTAACAACATACATAGATTCAGTCTGACGCAACGCAAACAGTACTTTGCTTTGCTGCACTACTGTATCTCTTCCTTTAATGCACCACTAATCATTTCCCTAATGAAATCCCGCTTGTCTCTGAACATGAGCTCTCCATGTTTGTCCCATTAACCCAACTGGTAGAAAATGTGTTGGGACGTGCTTGAACCTTTATTGAGATGAATATGACCAAAATAATGACATTTTAAGATCTTAATTGTCCAATTACGTGGGCAGCTGTTATGCTGCATTGCAATGCCAGTTCAATTGCAGTTTCCTAGCAACCAGCGAGGTACAATGCAATGATTTTTTTTTTTTTGAACAATTTGTTTATTGAGATTTCAAAACAAATTCCAGCAATTCAACGTCAGTACAAATGACAATGGGTGTTAACCACCCCACCCCCCTCCCTCCCCATGGACAAGAGTGGGAAGAAACAGGTAAAACAGTAATGATTTTATAAAACAAATAAAAAGATTAACAAAGATAAAATGCCAGTAAAACAAGCAAACAAACAAACAAAAAAAAAAAAAAAAAAAAAGGGGAAAAGAAGAACACAGAAGGGGCCCTATAAATGCAAAACAAAACAGGATGTGCAGAGTTTGGCACAAGAGACAAACAAGGCAGCAGGCCTGGGTAAGATTATATCATTCTCACACAGTGTTACATTACACCCAGCCTCTTTAAGATTGTTTAGATTGAGTTAAGCCCTGTTCACATCACCTATCGGAGCCGCTCCATTATGTAAAAAGGTTACAAATTTTCCCCAACATTTCTCAAAGACTGATGGTTTTTTCCTAAGATTAAACATGATCTTTTCTGATGGCAAATATGACGATAGCTCTTTAAGCCATAAAGAGACACTAGGAGGATCCTCACTCTTCCAGTTGATAGCAATGCATTTATTTGCTGCAATTAGGGCTAATCTGATGAAGCGAGTGTTGACTCTCATATTAACTGGTAGACTCGACAGGTCCCCTAATAGTGTCAGCCGTGGATTAGCTGGGATTTCCACCCCCACAATACTTTTGACCATATCCAAGATAGATCTCCAATACTGCTCCAGACAACCACATGCCCAAAACATGTGGAGAAGGGACCCCGTTTCAGTCTTGCATCTAGGACAGTGTTCAGAGTAGTTACTACTTATCTTATGGAGACGTTGAGGCGTCAAGTAGACCCTGTGTATAAGGTTAAACTGCAATAGTTTATGCCGGCTGTTGTAGGAGAATGATTGGGAACTACTACAAATCTCCCTCCACACAGACGCTTCGAAGGCAGAGTCAGTGTCAGTTTCCCACTTAAGTTTTGCATTAAAAGCTTTGTTTTCTGCCAGGCTCATTAGTCTTTTATAAACGTAGGATAGAAAACCCTTGGAGTTAAGCTTGTCTCGCATCATACTGTCTATCTCGAAGTCCTCCAAGGGGATAAGTTTCCCACCTTGCTGTACCCTAATATAATCTCTGACTTGCAAGTATTTAAAGAAGTGTGCAGAGGGGAGCCCAAAAGAGAGCCTCAGTTGCTCAAAGGATTTCAGATAATTTCGCTCATATAAATGTCCAAAAGTGCATATACCTCTGTTGTACCAGTCTCTAGTAATACTATCTCTCAATGCCCCTGGTAAAACCGGGTTCAAGTGGAATGGAGTAAAACCATACAGTGTCCGGACACTATGAAACTTAGCCCTAATTTCATCCCAGATTTTGGATGTAAGTTTTATCAATGGATTATTAGTTACATTTTTTTGCTTATGATAAGAGTAAATAAAAGGAATGCTAGATAACTCCTCTGCTGTATGGGACTGTTCGATCTGTTTCCAAGCTGGAGGGTGCTCCAGGTCTCTGATCCAGATCCAAATAGCTCTGGACCGGGCTGCCCAGTAGTACATCTGGAAATCTGGTAAGTTTAGCCCCCCCTCTTCAGTGGGCCGACAGAGGGTTTTGAGTTTAACTCTGGGAATTTTACCATTCCATAGAAATCTAGATATCAGTTTATCCAGATTCTTAAAGAAA
Source organism: Odontesthes bonariensis (assembly GCF_027942865.1). Classification (NCBI taxonomy): domain Eukaryota; kingdom Metazoa; phylum Chordata; class Actinopteri; order Atheriniformes; family Atherinopsidae; genus Odontesthes; species Odontesthes bonariensis. Next base: position 14,051,299 of record NC_134518.1, on the reverse strand, counting down.
ATTTTTGGGATTGGTGTTGGTAGTGCCTGGAACAAGTAAAGAAATTTGGGTAAGATATTCATTTTAATACAATTTATTCTACCAATCAGAGATATAGGAAGAGACTTCCATCTGTCCAAATCTGCTTCAACTCTTTTAAAAAGAGGTTCATAATTGAGAAAGTAGGTCTGGTGTAGTTGGTTGGGTATTTGCAGACCAAGATAACAAAGCTTATATGGATCCCAATGAAAGGGAATGTTTCCCCTCGATACACCTTGAGCAGTTGAGTTAAGAGGCATCATTACACTTTTCTGTTTATTTATCTTGTAACCAGAGATACAGCTATAGTCTTCTAACAGGGAGCAGAGGGCGGGCAGTGATGCCTCCACATTAGTCAGATATAGCATAATGTCATCAGCATAAAGCGAAATTATATGTTTCACGCCTTTGACCATTACACCCTCTATTACAGGATGTGCTCTAACAGCAACTGCGAGAGGTTCAACCGCCAACGTAAAGAGGAGCGGAGAAAGGGGGCATCCCTGGCGGGTGCCGCGTGACAGGGGAAACAGAGATGAGATGTCAGCATTTGTTCGGATCATTGCAGATGGATTGAGATAGAGTATCTTTATCATTCGTATCAAATTTGGACCAAAACACATTTTTTCTAAAACTGCAAAGAGAAAGGGCCATTCCAAGCGATCAAATGCCTTTTCAGCATCCAATGAAAGGGCAACGACCGGCACATTAATATTTTTGGAGCAACAAATCAAATCGAAAAACCTACGGACGTTATCGGCGGAAAAGCGGTTCTGAACGAAGCCAGTCTGGTCTTTATGTATAAGGCTGGGTATCACCTTCTCCAGCCTGGAAGCTATAACCTTAGTGAATATTTTATATTCTGAGGAGAGAAGGGCTATGGGCCTATATGAACCACATAGCCGTGGATCTTTGCCTGGTTTTGGCAGGACGGTAATCAGGGCCTGTTCTAAAGTTTTAGGCAGTTGTTGACTTTCAAGTGAGTGTTTGAACATATCCATTAGTGGTGTTATTAGATTAGATGCAAATGCTTTATAGAAGTCCATGGAGAACCCATCTGGCCCCGGCGATTTCCCTGCTGAAAGCTTACCAATTGCATTCAAAACCTCTTGTTTCGTAATATCTGCTTCCAGGTCCTCCCGTGTCCCCACCTCCACCCTGGGGATTACCAGTCCCTCTAAGAAGTTAGTCATTTTATGATTGTCAACCCCCTGGGAGGAATATAAGTCAACATAAAAATCCCTAAAAATGTCATTGATGCGTTTGGGATCATGGACTATTGTGGCGTCGTCCCTGGTCTTAACTGAGGGGATGCATCTAGAGTTTTCTTCTTTCCGGATCTGCCAGGCCAATAATTTACCACTTTTATCCCCATGTTCATAGTACTGTTGTTTAGTTCTAGCCATGGCGTTCTCAATCACCCTAGTGGTTAGCAAATTATATTCAGTTCTTTTGATATTTAGAAGACCCAAAGTTGATTCACTGTGAGTTTGGAAGTGCTCTTTTTCAAGAGTCTTAATCTCTGATTCAAGTGTCTTGGTTTTCAGCATGTATTGTTTTTTTTTCCATGAGCTATAGCTTATAGTCTCACCTCTCACAAATGCTTTTAAGGATTCCCACACAGCCGATGGCGAGGCGGTCCCTTTGTTAATACTAATAAAACAGTCTATTTTGTTACTAATAAGTTTAACATAGTCTGCGTCATTAACTAGATGTGTGGGGAATCGCCAAAGTTTGCAGCTACTGCTAGTGTTCTTTTTAATGATCTGAAGCAGAAGAGGGGCATGGTCCGAGTGAGTCATAGCTAAATATTCGCATGAGGATATAAGATGGAATCTGTCAACATGAGTAAGAAATAGATCAATTCTGGAGTAGCTTTTATGAGCGTGTGAATAGAATGAATACTCACGTACTGACTTATGTTTTTCTCTCCATACATCTACAAGCTTGAAATCTGCTATTTCTTTTTTCAGAGTCTTGGCTGCATGTGACAGAGTTTTGGGATTAGAGGATGACCGATCCTTAGAAGGATCCAGAACTAAGTTCATGTCACCGCCTATAAAAAGTTCACTGGGATGACACGTTAGTGTGAAAAATAAGTTTTGGAAAAATTGAGGACAGTCGTAATTTGGCCCATAAATATTAACTAGCGTAATAGATTCACCTGCTAGGGAACCTTTAAGTATCAGATATCTGCCCTGTTTGTCTTTCTCAACGTTGTTCACCTGCAAGGGGACATCTTTACGTATCAATATGGCGACACCTCGAGATTGGGATGAGAAAGAGGAGTAAAAGGTCTGCCCTTGCCATTGGCGTGCTAGTCTGACATGCTCTGCTTCAGTTAGATGAGTCTCCTGCAACAGAGCTATGTCTATTTTATGATTCCTAAGGAAACTAAGTATCTTTCTACGTTTTAACAAGTTATTGATTCCATTAGTATTCCATGTCAAATACTTAAGAGCTACAACTGTCATTTCCCTAACCTATTCCTTCTATGAAGTGATGCAGGATCCAGAAGCAATCAGGGCAACAAATCCAGGCCATTGTCTTATCTAAAAGATACATTTCTATGTCTTGTACGCAGAGTAAGAGTGTGAAAGGAAAAAACAAAAACAAAAAAAAGGAGTAACCTGAAAATAAATCAAACTAATCCCCACAATCCCCCCTCCTGCCCCACTCCCTCCCCAACTGAGGAAGTGTTGAACCCCTGATCTACCTGACGCTTTTTTAATGCAGCTGTTACCTATTGCTGCATCATTAAATGGTGCCTATCCTCCTCACAAAAATAAGTAATCTATTAGCCATTAAGCCAAGTCCATGACAAAACAAGAACAACAAAAAATAAACCCCAAAAAAAACAATTACATAAAGTTTTACCTCTTAAGGTGAGGGAACATTGTAAGCATTATACCATGGAGCAAATCCTCAGAAAAACATCAAGGAAGGACTTCAAATTACATAACCTCAAAGCCACAAGGCCAAAATCTTGTATTCGCCAGACCCTTTAGTTAGTGAGCTATTGTTAATGACTAAACAAGCCGCCCTCCGGTCTATAAAAATATACAGAAATGTAAATAAAACAGGAGGTGATACTTATAACACCTAGTCGTCCTATAATGTAATTATAAATAATAACCATCGCCTCTGAAGTTAGGGGAGAGGAGAGGGATAACGCTTGAAACTTGGCCGCGCTACCTGGCGGTTACAGTAGTACAGAACACGTCTACCATAGCTAAGTGTATTGAACATTTTATAGACAGAATTCAAAGCCCAAATACAGCCTCCCGGTAGTCTACTTACAGCTGGGGTCCGCGCTGAGAATGAAAATAAACCGGTCCGAGCAGTGTCCTAAGTGACAACAAGGCTGCATGTCCATAACGATCCGGGGGAAGCCGCAGACAGCTACTCCAGGCAGAGAACAGCAATCCCGCGTCAAACACGAAAGTTCCCAGGCCAAACAGGTCCATAGTACGAGCGGTAAGATTGCGCTGGTAGAGAAAAAATAAAAATAAAAATAAACGAAAAAAATTCCCCGGCCATGGAGATCAGTCCTGTCTGCCCGTCACGGAGACGTGTCCAAATGCGTAGTTCAGTCCACCGCGTAGTGGATTAATCTTGGGGCAGCACATCTGGATGATATCTCTTAAGATAGTTTTCCGCAGCCTGTGGCGTTGTGAAGGTGCGCCGGCCACCCTCTAGATCCATAGAGAAAGTGGTTGGGTGCAGTAGTCTGAAAGTGATATTTTTTTCCTTGAGTTTCCTTTTCAGCGGCACAAAGGCTTTCCTCTTCTTATACAGAGCAGTTGACATATCTCTGAATATCATTATGGTCGAGTTGCCATATCGTAGGGAACTCTTGTTCCGGGCCGCCTCGGTAATCTTGACCGTGTCGGAGAAGCGGAGCAGCCGGATCACAATAGCGCGGGGTCTGGCGCCATCCGCCGGGCGCTGTAGCAGGGATCTGTGAGCACGCTCTATTTCAAAAGTTTCCCCGTCTAAGTCAAGCATCTTGGGTAGCCATTCTTGAATAAACGCCACTGTGTCCTTCCCCTCCACTCCTTCTGGAAAGCCGACCAGCCTCAGGTTCTTCCTACGGGCTCGGTTCTCTTGGTCGTCCAGTTGATCCCTCAGGTCACTCAATTCGCCAACCGTAGATTTTTTGTAGTCATCCAGCTCAAGTTGCAAAGCAGCTAGCGAGTCATCAAACTCACATTGCTTCCCCTCGATGCTCTTTATTCTGTGTCCAATAGCCTCGTTGTCTTTAGCGATCTTTTCCATCGTTTCGGAAAGCTTATTCAGACGTCCCTCAATCATGGACTCGATCCTCTGCATTCCTTTTTCCATCTCAGAAATGAACCACTGAGGGGCGTGCTGTGGAGGCTGTCCATCTAGCCCGCCGCTGTTGCTGCTAGCACTCGGTGGTGTCATTTGCCTATTCTTCTCATCTTTATTTCCGTCCGTCTTTTTCGGTGGCATTGTCTCGTTATCACTTTTCCCACTTATTAAAGCACGCGTGGCGTCGAGTTGACTTAATGAAAAATCGGCAGAAGGCTAATTTCAGTGGGCTAGCAAGCGGAGCACGGCACCATGCGTCTGTATCCTACGCCTCCATAACCGGAAGTTCTGAGAAGAGACTCACAATGCAATGATTTTGATGATGAAGTGGCATCCTTTCCTCTCAGCAAGACTAGGCTGTCTTCACAAAACAAATCATAATCTGCAGGGTATGTATGCACCTTTACCTTTAGGCTAATGTGGCTTTATCATTTGTAACACTGCCTTGCAACAGAAACAATTAGAGATTTGTTTGCGTGTATGTCTTCCAACTGGGTATGCTCGTATTTAGAGATACATATGTTTTACACGTGCATCCCTGTATCCTGGAGGCATGAAAATCAAATAGATGCACCGCTGCAAACATAATTGTTGCAGTTGATTAATTTTTGTCCAATATGCCCTGTCCTGAGCTAATCATTGTACACACATTCTTTTCAATTAAATTATTATCAAGGGAGGCAGAGAGAGAAAGGTGGTGGGAGAGTTGGGGGAGGGGAGAGAAGAGTCAGGGGGAAACAGAAAATCCAATCCTGCTGGTCCGAAGTCTTGGAGCAATGGAGCATTAGTCTCATCCTGATGTAATTGGAATGACACCAAGAGTAAAGCCTGCTGATTTAGGGACAGCCTCTAGGCTTGATTTAATGCCCTCTACCAAAACTATGCATCCATCTTTTTATCTTATTTTCTTTCCCCATCCCAGGCCCTCCACTCTCTCCTTAATCCCTCCCCCACTCTTTCTGGCGCTCCACTCATTCACCTTCTGCCATGTATCTCCATCTGTACCCTATTAATGGAACAGTATCACCCTTTTTATAATACTTAAAGCCAGAAGGTTCTAAAAAAACCCAGACTCTACTGGAAGTAGAGTTTTACTTAGTCCATGTGACATTTACGTGCTTGAATGGCTGTGTATTACTTCCACAGAGGTTATGTTTTAAAATTGAATAAATATTTTCAGACAAAAGCGTGAAGAAAAGGGCAGACTTAGAAGTAGTGTATGTAGGCCTGGATGCTGCCTCTCTGGGGTTTGCTGCTGCTCAGTCGTCTGACAGATGGACTGCCAGAGCAATCCTATTACCCCCACGTGTTTAGCTGCTCTTAATGCCAGGGTGGGATGCCTGGCTAATAGAAGGCAATGGAGGTTTAGGGGGAGAATTTCATGCCACCCAATGATTATCATCCTGATTTGTTTGATAACACAGAGAAAACCTCAAACCAGTGGACGCAAGTGAAAATTGTGACCATGACGGCTTTCCAGCTCAGCTGGTTCCCCTGTCTCACCGAGGGACTTCATATCAAATCCGCTCAAGAACTAAAAAGGCTTTAAGATATATATATGTCAAATACCTGCCTCACCTTTCAGCAGCAGTTAGTTTTTATTTTTGTCATTGCTCTGTTGTTCCTTTGTACCGCTGGATTCTATTAAAATATTGTGTATACTTATGGTTGTCTATTTTACGACAACAATTAACCTTAAAGTCATTGAGTGAAAGTTAGCTACGTCTGTTATAATTGTAAAAAATATTCCTCAACTCACTTCATACGTGCGGCTCAAATTGAATTTGGTGCCATATTCTTGCACAGCACAGATGTGACCACCATCAGTGATGTTGCCATTGTGTTGAGGGTGAGGTAGCTAATCATGCAATATATGGGTCTGTATCAAACCCTAGAGGGTAAGGTTGTGAATCATTTAAAAGATTTGCTGGTGTTGGATTTGGAGCGACACTAATAAGACGGAGAGCAATGTTGCTCAGTCAATGCAATACTAACTTCAATAAAGTGAATACTGAACCAAGAAGTGGACTGACTAAGCAGAAGTTCTGAGGAGAATATCTCATAACTGTCAGATGAATTATCAAGAAATTTTGCGCAGGCGTCTGTTGTCATGGTATCAATATGTCCAAACAACTTTTGAATGGATTGCTAGGAAGTTTTTGTGCAGGTATTCATGGTATCCAAAGGACCGATCTTGCTGTTGACACACTAACTTTAAATATTGTGGCAAACTCTTGGCCCACCCTCTGAGATATCACCATATTAATTCAATACATTTTGGATACATGTGCCTTTTTTTTACAGCAGATATTTTAATGTTATTAGGCATGTCATAATTAACAATTATTGGAAATAATTGTAACAAAAATGTCATATTTCCACATTTTTCCCACATGTTTTTTTCTATTTAAAAGTAATGGTGACCCTTTAAAAACATCATCTGGTTGTATGCCTGTTTCCTGCTGTTAATAGTATATCTGCCATGTGCATATGAATTTCTTTAGAAAGCTTAAAAGCCAAATAGACACATATCTGTTTATATTCATGTATTAATTTCCTATGAATTGCTGCTATTCTGTTATATAAAGACTGGTATTCTATTTAGGCTTATAGTGGTGTAAAAACTGACAGAGAAAATTAAAATGTTAATCATAACTGTTTGTTTGACAAATAGTCATTTACTTAAATGTCATAATTGTGACAACCTTGTGTATCAAATCAGAAAACACACATTCTACCTTCGTGAAAGTCCTGCTGGCCTGCAGAATTGTTCTTTGTCAAGGTTTACGGAGCCATGAAAAGAAACGTAGCTTTTGTTCATTTTTTCACACAAGCGTTTCAAGATGTGACAAGCCAAAATGTGGGCCGTGATTACGGTTTATTCTTTTTTAACGAGGACAAACATTTATTGTTCGCAAAATAGTGAGCTGTTGTGACTTTAATCAAAAAGTTTTTCTACTTGTGAACCCATGGGCTTGACAAGTGAAATGACTCAACAACTACTGAATTACTTTCCATGAATGCTGTCACAGGTGTTCACGTTCCCCATAGAATTAATTTTATTAGCTTCCAACAAGTTGCAGACGTTCAAGTTTTTCAGTGCTTACATGCTAAAATAAAATGGTTAGCCCGGCTTACTTTCAGTATAATGTTTCCACATTACAATATAGTCTATATACATATGTGTAGTCTTGGAGCAAAGTCAGTGGCATACATATTTGATCCAGACAGTTTCAAGTCCATTGGTCAAATAAAAATGATTGCACAGTGATGTATTTTTTAGCTGCAGTTGTTCCATTATTTGTACTTACTGAATTCAAAATATAATTAATGATACGGACTAGAATACATTTCTAATTTATATCCCATAACCTTGTATTTGTTGGATTAATTGTATAAAAAAGTCAATATCTTAATGTATTTAAACCTGTCATTACTGCGCGATCAATATACTATTGACGGCAGCCTTGAGATATGAGGTGATTGCAATGAAGGTGTAGCAGTGTAACTGTGTTGCACAGATGCTGTTCAGTCTTATATCTTTGTATACTCCGTCTGTACTTGGCTTTGTTGCTTTTGTATGCAGACGGCGACTTCGCAGCCTGTGAACCTACACCAGAATCCCCAGGTCAAGCAATTACGACACATCAAGGAAAGCAATTGGGCATGACTAAAATATCATTGCCATGTGATAGTTTCCCTATGTTAGGTTCTGTTATAGCCTAATGTAACCCAATTTGTCCATATGATCGAGGAAAATTGAGGACACGCTCTCCAATTGCGTTGGCCCCCGGAGCATTTCCTGCAAGTCTGACGCACGGCAGCTGGGCTGTGGATGCGCTGTCACTGGTGTCTGACCCAGTGGAGTGGGAGATGGGGTGTAATGAGCGAGAGAACCGAGGTAACAGAGGAGAACAAGTAGCTGGTGGTTCAGAGGAGGAGGGCAGCATTATGAGAGCCATGGAGCACAGAAACGTGAGGCCTTTTGAGTAAAGGCTCTCAGAATATGTGTGTTTATCAAACTGTGATCAGTTGGGATGTCATGGGAGATCATATTTTGAAGTTTTATGGTGTGTATATAGGCACAATGAAAGGGTAAAAGGCATGCAGGTAGATAGTGGATGAGATTAGCAAGGCAGCATTGATCCAGGCTTGGGTTTAAAGCAGGATTCCCTACTCACTACTTCATTATACATTCAGATATCTCTGTGCCTTTAACTGCCACTCCTGTCCCTCATCTGTGCCTCATAATCCCCCCCCCCCCCCAACCCAAACAGAATCTGACAGAACTGAACCTCTCATCCATGTGACTTCATTCTGACAAACCCATTGTTTCACTTTCAATTCTGTCTGCTCTGCTCAGCTGTAACTTAGCCGAATTCTTTGTGCATTCCTTTTGTCGTCTTAAATCCTGTTTAAATATTGGTAGAGATGGGAAACACAGAACACTGACCACTCAGTTAGATCTAAGAGGGTCAAGGATGGCAGCGTTTCTCTGCACATTTCATTAAAGGAGCAGGGGAGTGTAAATACAGAAACACGTGAACCGCAGGCCGACGCTCCAACCTTCATTATCCCCCTGCATGGATAATGCTCTGTAATGTATTCCGATGGAAATGGAGGTTGGAGGGTGATGGGGTGTAAAAAAAGCATGTGTAGGAAGGTCTTTTTTTTCTTTTTTTCTTTTTTTTTTTTTTTTTGCTACTAGCGGCCTACCTCCCTCACAGCCAGATCCCCATTAGTAGAGGAGCAGAGGACTGGGTGTGCAAATGGTTCCTGTGGATTAGACTGTTAATGCATTTAGGAGAGGGGGCTCCACAATCTCTTGATTGCTGCTGCTGCTATGTGTGTGTTGAGGCTCGTGCGGGGAAGATACCCAGTCCCTTTGTGGAAACAGAGAGATTTAGCGTAAAGTGAGTAGATAGGGGCAGAGCTGCACGGCGCACTGATACAGTGCACACACACACACACACAGACACACACATCAAAGATTAAGGATTGACCAAGGAAGCTCGTTGTGTGTTGTGTCATTAAACTCGGCGTGGAAATTAGATCTTTTCAGAAAGACGTGCAGACGGAGGCCTTACTAATCTAATTAACCAGCGTCTGGAATTTTTTCATTTTCTTACAACTGGCTCTGTTTTCTCTCAAGCCTCTTTTACCTATACCCCCCTCTCTCTCGACATGTCTCCTTTGTGTCCTTCTGCCCTGATTTCTCTGAGTCTGAGGTCGATGCCCTCTAGCTAAATGTGCCGTATTGTGCACTTGTTTTAACAAATCGTGTAAAGCCTCTGCTGTCCTTATGGCATGAATTGCTGCAGTCGGGGATGGTTCAGATACAGAGAGAAAAGTCATCAAAATAGGTTCACTCCCCAATCTCCTCTGACAATGAACAGATTCCTCTGCATCAGCAGCAGCAGGAAGTAGGGATGGTGATGGATCTACCAAGCTTAACCTGCCAGCAGGTCATAAAGCGAGCTTCATGAATGCAGCTGGTGTTTATCAGACAGTCAGTGAGGAAAATCTTAAAAGTCTTTCTTAGGCGGTGGTGGCAAGACAGAGCGTCACATTTGCTGCTTGTGGTTTTTAAAGAGCCAGCTGCCAGGGAGCAGGGAGGGGCCCCTCTCTGCTGAAGCGCAGCAACAGAATCAGCAGCAGCAGCAGCAACAGAATCAGCAGCAGCAGCAGCAGCAGCAACAGCAGCAGCAGCTCACTGGGTACAGATACAGTACAGCTCTGCGCTACTCTGCACAGTGAGTCAGCTGAGCTGCCAGGGATGCCAGTACGCCGGTCCGCTCCGATGAATGAATGACTGGAGGAGAGCGAGGGAAGCCCGCGTGATCTCGAGACAGAAAGGCGAGGATGCAACTCTGAAGAGTCTGACATGGAAATGCTGAAGTATCGGAGCAAGCGTGTTGACGCATAATCCCGCCCGCCCCGCTAGCACTGGGAGGGGGGAAAACCTAGCCTGCCTAAACTCAAATCCCCCAGAAGAGGTTTACGGAGCTGCCGCTGCGTGTTCAGGCTTCAACACGACATAACACTTCTCTTCTTTTTTTTTCTTTTTTTTTTGTATCACCTGTGCAGGCTCCGTGGTGATAATTAATATATTTTAACATCATTGGAGTACATAGTTGTCGATGACTCGAGGCAGAGGACCAATTGCGCTATAATAATTAGGCAATAAAAACCACTGCTGGAATCGACGCTGTCACTGCACCGCGGACGGTGGAGCTCGTGTGGCTGGGGTGTGGACAGGACCTGCCCGTACATCGTCGTCATCACAGGTGTTTGATCTTGATTGCGTTTTGATTACACCGGAGATCTGGAGCCATGACAGGCCCCCCGCTGGTGCCACGGCCCGCCTGCTGACGGTACCGGGCAGGATGGGCGCAGGTCTGCCGCTTTCAGGATCCCGAACCAGCCGATTCATCAATGGAGGAGGAGAGTGACACCCGGAAAATCAACAACAGCTTCCTTCGCGATCACAACTATGCAACCGAAGGTATTTTAACATGTTATTTAAGCAGTTTGAGCGGCTCAGAAAATAAAGCAGAAGCTTTAACCATAGGGTGGCTCACATCAGGTAAAATAAGTCACTGTAACTGCCAAATGAAAGTCACAACAAGTGAGATGTGGGCTTCTAAAATTGTCTGGGTGATAAGCATTTTTTTTTCTCATGTTAGGCTTTAAAGTGATGCTGTTTGGTCACTTTGTTGGTACATTTAACCACCTTAACACTCACCATAAGCAGCTATATTCAAGGAACATTCTGGTTATTTGACGATCCAGCTTGCATGTGGTGTGAATCACTGGACACGATGAGTTGGCTTCCTATTATATCTGCTATTTTAGAATGACCAAGAAAAATCAGAGCATTATGGGCAACAAGGGATTAAAGCAGCCTCTAGCTGCTTCTGTAATCTGTGGGATGCTGTTTGGAAATGACCAAAAGAATTGTGTTTTCCTCGTTCATTTGTTGAAAGGATGAGACAGAGACAGGGAGGATGCCCTCATTCTGGGAGGTAGCACAATGTAAGATGGATCTCGCTGTGTTTTGCAGACACGCACACATATTCACACACACGCATACACATTTTACTGTACATGCTCATAACCTAGCATTGAACAATAGCTGTTTCCTTCTCCATGAACGTGTTTCCCGCTTCACGAATCAGCCTTTTCAGATGTTTTATGCTTGTATAATTTCTTTATGGTCCACCATCAGCTCCACCTGCCCCTTAAAACCCCCTTTATATGATACATCTACAGGTGAAAATTATCACTGATCTCATTATCACTAATTTGCAGACTACTTGCAAGCATTAAAATGCTCTATGGTTTTCAGTGATATAATAAAAGCATTATGGACTTAGTTGCAATTGGGAATAAACACTATCATGTAATCTTGAAAGGCAGGGTATCCCTTTAAATACCAACATTTACATATCAGTACATACAATACATGTACGGCATTTTCACCACAGAAAAACACAATCTTCAGTTTCTACGTGCATATATGGACATCTATCGTCATCTCTTTATTTTCTGCTGAAGAAATATTACATACAGTGCAGACTATGTGATAAGGGCAGTTGGTGGTCTTAGTTGTTCAGTTTGAAGCATTATATTTCTTCCCAAACTTGCCACTTGTATTTAAAGTCTCAACAGTACAGGAAAAGCGTTTAACTTATTCCCATCACTCATGTTTTACCACCCTCTTACCGTAAGGCTGAAAAAAAACTAACCGGAAAACTATATTAATCTGAAATTTGCCTGAGCTCCACATAATGGGGCAGTGGAATAACATTAATGCATATGATCTATCAGCAGCGTACTACAGTAGAATAGAATAGAGGTTGCTGGAGGGGATGCAGGGTGGGTCAGAGACACCACGGCTTCTTTTCTTTGCTCGGGCTCGGGTTACAGATGCCTCTGCAGGCTGGAGGAGAGACAAAGTCAAAGATATCAGAGGACATATTCTCATTCTAACACGTGTTTTTGCTGCATCCCTTATTGGTATTTCTTTAGTCTCCATTCAAATGCAGGGGAGCACCATAATTTGCTTAGCTTTGGCATTTATTAGATGATTCCCTGTCACTGGTAAACACACAGTCACTGGTTCACAGCGAGATGAGGCAAAGTGGGGGTGGGAGTGATGGATATCTTTGTTTGATGTGTGAGCTGAGATGAAAAACAGGAGGGGCATCTTCTTTTCCCTGTCTCTCCTTCTCCCTCTGTCTCAGTATTTCATCGGATCAGGAGAAATTGGATGAGAGTCACACAGATTGTAAAATGTGTCTCTGTTAAAGCAAAGGACTGTCTAGTCGGACGCCCATCTGTGCGCTTCACCCATCTACTTTTGTTATATTTTATTGCCGTAATTTACGACTGATTGCCACCATTCATACATCATGAATAAGTGTATGTGCCCCTGTGTGCATCTTATAAGTGGTATGAAGTCAGTCTGCAGCTAGAGACCATACTGGCCGGTGTTGGGGTCTGTCACCTGTTCCTATAAATTCACTAAAGTGCACACGCTCCATCGGGTCTGTTCAGACCACACATACACACACACAAAGCTTGGTGAGTAGTGATGAGTTGGTAGGGATTTCCCTCAGGTCCTGATCACACTTGACAGCAGGACACTTTGATGATGTCACATTTTAATGATGTCACTCATGCTGACCTTTGTCTCGCACCAATTCCACGCTTCAGTGGGTCCATTGCTGGCTACATTGACTCTGTATGCACACACTAATGTGGGTTGGTCATCCATAGTCTGGTCCAAAATTTCAAAGTGTCCCTTGAACGTTGAAGCAAAGTTTCAAGAGACATCATTATTATCTTTAAGGAGGAACATTACTTTACATTGTGATTTGCATTCAGCAGCCGCCTGCAGAAGATCCATTGCTTGTTAGTGGTGATTGGCTGGATGATTTGTATCTAACTGTAGCTGTGTATATTTAGATTGAGTCAATTGCCTGTTAAGCTCCTCTACAATTTGCATCAGTTCATTTTCATTATCTCCTCCCGGGATGTTTACATAATAGATGATACTGTCAAATAGCACCACATTGGGTTTAAAAATGTAAATAGCTTTCGCACTGTGAGGCAGGACCTAACCTAACGTCCGCTTTGGTATTGATTTCTGGTCCTTTACAATTTAGTCACGGAACAATGACCTAAAGATCTATTGGTAGGAAATGTAATCCCTTCCTCCCTCCCGTCGCCGCTCCCTCTTCTTCTTCACCTTCTATGTCTCGCTCTCTACTTTGCTGTTGTACATCTGCCTGATGTGAGTTCAAGTCTGTGTGTGATGTGACCTCTCTAGCCCCACTGAATACTGATGCAGTCCCATAACAGAGAGTCCACAGCCTTTATTGCTGCCTCGGACCTGAACAGAGCTGAGCCTGGTTGCCTGTGCCAATGCAAATGGCCTTGGGCCACACTTTAAGGCCCTAGCATGAAAAGACTTAGCCCGCCATACCCTCAGGTCCCATCCATTATTCACTACGAAACACTCAAATCGCCAAACCCTGCTTCGCCTCATCGTGCAAGAAAGATAATGCATATGTGTGTGTGTATGGGGGTGGTGTGGGGTGGCAGGGGCTTAATGGCAAGCTGTGAAGTTGGGGCGAGTCACACTCCTTCTTCAGCAGCTGCTTTCATCCCCTGATTAGCTTCTTATTAAGTCGGCGGCACCATGAAAATTTAATGAGAATTTATTAAAGAATACCCGTGGTGTTGCTGCTGTAGGATGATGACAAAAAAATTCTACTTTTCTACTACGATATTACTGCTTACATGGACAGAACTGGATGTATTGTGTGTGTGTGAGTCAGTCGGTGCACAGCTTGCCTAAAGGCTAAGCAGTGTTTAACCTTACTGGGCGCTGTAATGGGATACATTTGTAAATGTTGATGGCTAATTCCTGCATCCTGTTGAGGAATCGCTCGAAATTCTTCATGTTTTGCTGATAAGGTCACCATAAATAAAGAATTTCAGTCAGTGCTGCAGACCACTAGTCTTTGATTCACTCCAACCTTGAAAACGGCATGATGAAAGGGATTGCACCAAAGAAACAGAGCCAGTCAGATAGAGAGTGAGTGTCAGCTTTTGTTTTTGTGGTGGATCCTAATTCCATGCATCCCCGCCTCCCCGCCTCCCCACCATCCCCTCCCTTCCATGTTTTCAATATCTAACAGAATACCAAATAACAAGCATTTCAAATGACTCCTCTTAGTATTTGCATTGTGTGTGCAGGAGTTGAAAACTGATTTCACTCTTTCCCCACCTCACTTCTCATTCTGCTTGGTCCTGCCCTGTGTTTTGTCTGCAGTCAGATGTGTGCCACAGCGATGTGCTAATGAAGTGTGAGAAGTGGAGCGGTAACATGTCTCGCCCATTTCGCCCTCGACTCCCTGGAGTGTGGGGATGCAGAAAATCATATACACATATACAGAGATACTCTCGTAGAAAAAAGTACACTCGCATTCACATGCGGTAAAAAAAAACACACATGCACACACACACACACACACATGCACCCTGTATCAGTCTCAAGGGGCTGATCCTGGAGAAACCAGGTTAATTAGCTTGTTCACTCCAGATCTTACAAAGCATCATGCTCTTCAGATGAAGGGAGCTACATTGTGCTCTGCTGCTTTGTGTGCAGCTAATAAAGCCTAATAAACCCCTTAATCATATGGCTGAGTACCGGGCCAGTAAGTATGGCAGGGTTTATTCAAAAATTCTGATTGATCTCAATTGTTGCTGGTGCAAAATTAAGTCGTTATCGGCTGCTTGTTCAGCACAGAAATGGTCTTTATGTCTTTATGAACTCAATTTGCGGGGCTGGCACATGTGTGTTCATGTTCCTTGAAGAAAAGAAATGCGGAATGATACATTTCATCGATTATCTACGAAGGAACAAGACTGGCAGGTGAAAGAGAGTGCGAGAACAGACTGGAATTATCCAGTGGCCTGATCCTTTGACGCAGGCAGCTCAGCACAAGTGCTGTAATCCTCTCTTCTCCAAGTCTAACGCTAACAAAGCTTTAGCACTCCACCATGTTGCTTACATCCCTCCTTCTACCTGGAACTACTCCGCACAACTTACGCAACTAGCTTTCCGTGCAAGCAGATCTTTTTTGGAACTGTGTTTCTTACACAACCCTTCAATTCTGATAAACCAAGGCCTACTTTATTTGTGTGTTTTGTTTTTCTTTAGATTTTTCCCCAAGACAGGATTATGTGTCCTGTAAAGGTTAGGCAGGGTTCTCCTATTTTAGTTTTTTGTTATGTCTGCACCCATGAGACCTGTTGTACAATCTTTAATCGAGCTATTTAAAGCAACAAACATCCCCTTTACTCTCTTTGCCTTTAGTGGCCTTTTCTGTTGCAGTGAATCTGTCATGCGCAGACATATCTAAATATATTCAATATGTTTCTGGCTCCTCATGAATCGCTTTCGTTCCAGAATCAATGCATGTCTGTGTTTCCATCCTACTGGTTTCACTGTCAATGCTGCATGTGAAAAGGGGGTACTGACAATCCGACTGGTTTGCAGAAACAGAGGTGGGCTGTGACGTGCCTGTTTTAATTCAGTATCAGGCTTGTCCGCGTTATTACTGGTGATGGATGTGTGTTATCTCAAGCATCCCTCTGATGCGACAAGAAGCGCTGACCTGTCTTTGTTAGAGCTGGCTGGCCACAGGATTTATGGGCTTCATCTGGTTATGGTCTGCTGATGAAACCGTGTGTGTGTGTAAGAAAGAGATAGAGACAGTGTGTAAGTACACATTTGATCAGCTGAATTTCTGTCCTGCTGTTTCTCGTGTCCATCTTGACCCTGTTGAGGCTCACATGATAAAAATCTACAGCCGTGACCACGCTGCCAATCACTGCATCCCCAAAAATGAAATTTAATTTGGAGAAAATGTTACCATTTTAAACCACAATTCCATCAGTTGCTGAAAGTGAATAGATTGCCTTCTCTTGTTTGAAGTCATTTGCATGTAAAAAAAAACCTAATTTGGAGAAGCATTCCATAATGTTCCAGCGAGTTTCCGCTTTGCTGGCTCTGCCATAGAGATGGTTGAAGGATGTGCCTGTGCGTATACTTGTTATATTGCATCCATCAATTACTGTTTCTTCTCTGTGACTTAATGAGTCAATGATGAGAGAGCGAGAGATGGAGAGGGGGACACAGGAAAATTCAGTTTAGTCTGATGGTGGGTGTTAGGGAGGACGCTATTGTGTTTGTGTGCATATATTTTATATACTTTTATTTTCTGTGCATACACAAGGTCAACAAATGCAGGTATAAAAAGTATTTTTCATGTGTGTGCATTTGCAAGAGTGCATGTCACAACAATATGGTGTGAGATGTTTTCCCAGGCTGTAATTAGGTTAGGCTTTGTCTTCTGTGTTAAAGGTTATTACTTCTTTAATCAAACATGATTGGTATTGGCCTTATTAGCACATGCTCATAATGATCCCTCTGGTGTCATCTGTAAATGTGACTGTCTCTTTAGCAATTAACTGAAACAAGGGAAGGACAGACACACACACACTCACACTCATATACAAAGACATGAGACTTTGTCACTTCCACTATGCACAAGAGCAGTACATGAAGAGCTCAGCCTGACTACAGGCACTCTATTGTCTGAAGTTGTGTGCTGCATTGAACTGCACTCACTCCCCCAGATGCAGTAGCAGGTTTTCACTCCATTGCAGCACTCTCTCTGTCTGCTGAATTACAGCTAGCATCAGCAACTAAGTCTGAGAGCTATTGGCACACACAGAGACACACACACACACAGTCTGACTGCCGCTAGAGATGGAAACAGTCTCCATAGCAACATTCCCCTCTCCTGTTCAGAGCTCTGCCAGTAGCAGGACCACAGAGGGCGTGGGGGTTCAAAACAACAAGCGCTCTCTTTTTCTGTCTAAATTTATTGTTACTGTCAAACAGAGGACTAGCCTCTGCTGTTGTGTGTTTGTGTGTCAGTGTGTGAGAGAGAGACAGACAGACATAATGTTCAGCCGTTTTTTGCCTGGGGGTTTGTAATAATTATAGTCACCATTAGCCTCTCCTAAACCCAGGCAGATGTATGACATAGAGGTGGAGAGGAGAAGCTACCTTAAGGGTAGGTGTTTACTTTTTGGTGAAACTCCAAGTATGTTGATAACTCAGAAATGTTAAAGATGGACAGACTTGAGTCAGTTACACCTTACTGTAGTTTTGTGTATAAATCTGTGTCTGTACAAGCTGCAAAAAGAGAATGTCTGAACAGTTTGTGAATGTAGTTTGTGATGCAGCGGAGCTGCATGGGGTCGAAGCCAATAGTAGTGAGATGAATAGTGTTATATGTGTAGCGGCAGCACCCTTTTGAAAAAGCAGGAGTACCATTAAATGACACAGGTTGTCTCATTTGAGCCAGACAATAGGTTAAATTGTCATGCAGTGACTCATCTAGAGGTTTCTCCTGACCCATATTTCACCAAACTGGGTATCTGTGCCGAAACGTCCTCTGTGGGTTGGTCACAAGATACCCTTCCCCTGCCTTCTCCTGAAGTTACTCCACCAGATCTCACCGGAACCTCTTTTCTTTTGCCTGTCCGATACGTTGGCAGGTTTGTCCATGTCCACACTGACATTTTCTCCCCCTCTCTGCTCTGCTTCCTGTGTTGCAGCTGACATTATCTCGACTGTGGAGTTTAACTCATCGGGGGAGCTGTTGGCCACCGGGGATAAAGGAGGAAGAGTGGTTGTCTTCCAGAGGGAGCAGGAGGTAGGAAATGCCAGCAATTCAACACTAATTATGCTGCCCTTTTGCTAAAAGCATTAGACAGCCTCAAAACATTTAAGTTGGATTGTTTGTTTTGGATAAGTAGGTAATAAGGTCTGAAAGGGACCTGAATTCATTATTCTGAGCATCTTTTAACCTTGAATTATAAACTCAAGTTCCATGGAGAATCATTGTTTAAACACATCACCTCTACTTCTTTATTAGGCTTTCCAGTTACTCCAAATACAGGCAAAACTTTTTACATTTCTTGTAAAAGAGCACCCATATTCCGCATAAATCCTTAGGCCTGAAAGCTCAGTATGAATATGTCTTATAGCAGCATATCAAAATATAAGGATTTTGTAAAGTACAATCAACTAGGAAGGATTCTAAAATGTTGGATTTAGTCTCTTTTCAAGGTACAGTTAATTGAATCATGTTTCACTGTTCTTTTC
Organism: Odontesthes bonariensis; assembly: GCF_027942865.1. Classification (NCBI taxonomy): domain Eukaryota; kingdom Metazoa; phylum Chordata; class Actinopteri; order Atheriniformes; family Atherinopsidae; genus Odontesthes; species Odontesthes bonariensis. The sequence continues at coordinate 14,032,692 of NC_134518.1, read as the reverse complement.
TCCCATCTTTTGCAGAGTAAGACACAGCCCCAGCGTAGAGGGGAGTACAATGTTTACAGCACATTCCAGAGCCACGAGCCCGAGTTTGACTACCTGAAGAGTTTGGAGATTGAGGAAAAGATCAACAAAATCAAATGGCTGCCACAGCAGCACGCAGCGTATTTCCTGCTTTCCACAAACGGTCAGTCACTAAAGGTGGTGGAAAAATGCTCAGAAGGACTCGTGATCTGCCATCAGAGCATGTTGACATGTGGGTTTTGTTTATCATGAAAGTGTCAAGTGATGGTTAGATTAATTCCTCCCAATGCAGAATGGATTTACGGCCGATGTAAAAGGCGACGCTGATATCACAGGAAAATGTCTTTCTGACTCTCTGTGCGAACGTGTTGGCGTTTTGCTTGGATGAGCGGGCGCCACCAGCTGAAGAGTTTCAGTATGAGGACTTCATGCATGGCTGCCACAGCAGGAACACACACACATTTATATGAAAGCATGTGCTACCACACCCATGCATGCTCACTAGCTCAGACGGACACACACACACACACACAGCAGAGAGACGTCTTGCAGATTGTGAGCTTCACGCATGGCTGCTACAGAAGAGCTAGTGGTGGCTGGAGCAGATGGAGGGTCCTGTGGCGATGGCCTCGCTGCTCTGACACCAATATTCACAGCGGAAATTAAAAGAAAAAAAAAGGCAACAACCTGACTGCTGCTGCCATCCACTTCAGTAGACCGAGAAGATGAGATGTAACTGGTGTTTGGGTGATGCCGAATTGATATGCTTCCAGATGGCTTTTTCTGGCGGAGCTGTACTGGAGCAGGGAAATGAAGTCAACTTGTAGATTGATATCACTAACATCAGAATCTACACATTCATCATCCTCGCTGGCTGCTGTCCAGCTTCATGCCAGATTGACTGCCCAACCCCCCGCTTCCATCTTGTAGTAAGATTCACTGTTGTGAGCCATGATCTAAATGCATTTTGTGTGTATCCACTCCAGACAAGACTGTGAAGCTGTGGAAGATCAGTGAAAGGGACAAGCGTCCGGAAGGCTACAACCTGAAAGATGATGACGGACGGATCCGAGACCCATCAACTATCACTTCGCTGCGGGTAAGAAGAAGTCACACAATACGATCAGGTCTTAACGCAACCCAAAATATCACGTTCATCCCCGTAAATGGTGCAATGATTTTTACTCGTTGCTGTGTTACTTTTACAGCTTGGCCCGAGGGCAAAAATGCATGTTATTTCATCAAAAGTCAGGGGAATTGGGAGAAAAAAATGTAGCGGGTTTGTCCAAAATCACAATCTATTCAATATTCATTGCATTACTGTACAAACTGATCAGCCAGATTGTATAAGATTTTTAGCCCAACAAGCCAGAAACTCCACAAAAGACTGCTTTTATAGATAAGATTTAATGTATTGTAAAAGTCTAATGTAACAACCACAGTATTTCACCAATACTGAATGAGCGTAAATCATTTTAATGATATTTTTTTCCTGGATTTGATAAGAAGAGAAATCTTAAGAATTTTATATTTTCCAAAAACATGTTTTTTGTGTGTGTGTATCATCAATATCACATTTGCATTTTTCTATTCACATCTTTTGGACATCCTCCTTAATCACATTGCAGGTAGTTGATTAATGCTCATGATAGGAGGATCTCTGGTTCAAATCCATCCGAGGGTCTTTGTTTGACATCATGCACACAAATTTCCATTTTTTTCCTTTCTGCCGCTTCAGAGTCAACTTTACAATAAATATGAAAATGCCAAAGAAAATCCTTGCACAATAGAGGACATCTAAAGGGACGAGGTCTTTACAAGAACGGGCTTGACAATACAGCTGTCAGCACCGAAATTCTATGAGTGAAGCTTCAAAATCACTGAATCATTTAGTCCTTCATTACTACCACACTGAAGCCATTCCCACTTATTCAACCGTATTGTTAACGTTTGATATGATTTGACTTGGCGGGTTGACACAAGGAAGCACTTTAACACAAAGCATGTGTTAAAGTGCTTCGATCTGGCTCACAGGCCAACACCACGTTATTGTAGCTGACAACAGGGAAGTTTAAGGGCTGTGTTAAAAATCCCACCCTGTTTAGTGGAGAGTCCACTACAGTTCCATGTGCATTTTTCTACTATTTTTTTTTTTCATTGTGAGAATGAAACTTATACTGTAGAGGGTCCATAATAGAATCAAGGAAGTAAAGACCATTGCATGAGCAGCACTCTCAACTTGTACTCTAATTACTAATTTGCCAGTTTTATGCAGGCGACTGTCTCATGTCGAAGAGTATCGGCTAAACACTAAACCCTAAGTTACTCCCGGTGTCTGGCCAGGAAGGTGAATGGTGCTTCTGCCAACATTGGTGTGTGTGTGAGTGTTTGCATTAATGTGTGAATGAGAAACAAACTTTAAAGCCCTTTAGTGGTACATAAGTGCAGACCATTTGGATTGTATGTGCAGGACATTCCAGAAATGATCAAGTCTCTAAACTGAAAGAAATACTCTGATACGAGTGCTCCATCAGTTTGACCATTATCTTGGTTTGGGCTTGTCACTATACTCTGATAGCCTTTAACCTCTCAGCATCACATACGATATGTCTGTATCTGTCACAGAGTTTTTTCATTCCTCTCAGTTCGTGTCCAAAACTGTGACAAAGCACTTCCCATTGATATTTTGTTTTTGTGTGCATAAAGACACAAAAAATCAATGTATATAGAAATACAGTCTTACGGAATTTCATTAATCTGTCCCAAAAGAAGTGATTATCAGCTTAGAGAGGTGAAAAAGTCCATTTTGGTGGAAAGAGGAGTTTGCAGGTGGAGTTACACACATGACTGTCATCTACCAGACATCTACCAAACTTCACGATGTCCGTATTTTTCATTTACATCCATGTTCAATCACTTTTTGGTTAAGTTTACATATTAATGATTTGGATGGTTGGAAAATTTTGGGTTAGAAAAAGGACAAAATTGCGGTTTGTGTCAAAACCAAAGACTCCTCTGACATTCAGCATACATCTTCCTTTTCCAGCTTATCGGCCCATGAATCCCAGTTTTTCTGCAAAAACAAACAAAAAACAGGATGTAGGTACAAAAGAAATGTCCCTGCGAAACATTTTACTCTTGTCGGATGACATGAAAAAAGCTAAATTTGTGCCCTTCAATGTTAACTCAGTAACTTTTATATTATTACCCTTTCATGTTTTGCTGTGAGACCTCTTTGGAATATTGTACGACGACTCTCAGTACGAATAAAGGAGAGTGATGCTGTCTTCGGACTCTTTTAAACTGGCAGTAGAAAGTGTGAATGAGTGATACGAGTAGCGAAAAGAGAACAATGTGGTGATCATCCTCTCCTTCTCACCCATTCGTATCACTCCACCACCCATTTAATTTTTGCATAAAAGAGGTCACACACGTAGGACACTGTGTGCATGTGCGTGCGTGCGTGTGTGTGTACACGTGTGTGCCTGCGTGTTTGTGTAAGTGTGTGCAAGTGTCTGCCATAGAAGATTAGTGCTGCGTTCAGCGTGTCTGTCCCTCTTTGTCTGGCTGGCCAGGGGATCATAGCAACCTGGAGGACAGGCCGGGACTGTGGCAATCCTGTTTATAGGCTGTGCAATCTGTGCAGAAGGCAGAGGAAGAGAGAGAGGAACTCAGGAATATTAGTCCAAATGGACCTAAAAAAAATAGAATACAAAAAAAAGTAATACAACAAAAGAAGTAGGATATAAGGGTTACCATTTAGTATCTCCTTAACATGTAAAGTATACAGAAAACATGTTTTATCTGCTTGTGAATTACAGCTTTGAATAGAAAACCGCTTTACAGCGTTTCTTGATTTCTAAAGTAGGAATATAAGAATTCAGTGTATTCTGTTTTACACACTATAAGGAGTCAGTCTGTAAGATCACAGGGAAGGTGCAGGGGCAAGTTGAACAGTGTAACTGTCAGTGTTACGGGTTATGGGTTAATAAGGTCCATTTCTCTCTGGACAGCTCGTGAAAGACATGGAAATGAAGTGACACCCATGGAGATACAGCAGCCTGCTGGGCTGCCATGTCTCTCTGTCAGTGCCAGCAGCGCATGAGAGAAAAAAGAGGAGAAGCAGTCGATTTGTTCTCCTGGCTCCCTCCCCTCTCTTCTCTCTTTGTCTGGGTTTTATCTGGCCAACGGGGGGCTGCATGCAGACTGGTGCTGGGTGCCTTTGAAGGCTATGTGGCACTGTGCAAACTCTGTATGTTTGTGTGTGGGTGTGTGTGAGCTTGTCTTAATTTTGAAGAGTTCAGTTATCATTCCTCAGCAGGGCTTTGAGATGCCCTCTGGCCATTACCTCCTCTGCTTTGTGTTTTTTCCCCTGACACACACACACACACAAAAACAAGAGAACAGTAGTGACTTATTCAGCAGTTATTTGTGGAAGAGAAAGGGAGGCGTGATCACAGAGTGGCTGTGTAGCAAACAGATATTCAGTCTGACTGAACTAGCTCATCAAACAGCCTGGGAGCCCTTCAGTTTCTGTCTCTGTTTCGTTAAGATTTGTGGGGTAAATGTCAATAGAGTCCCTGGAGTCATCTGGTCGTGTGTCACACACAAACTCACACCGGATGCTCTCAGATTCAAAATGCATGCACATAAGCAAACCACGTGCATGCTCGTTCACACATACACAGATGAACATCTGAGAGGGCTTTCCGTGAAACCAGCTTGAAATCAAACAGAATCATCTATCAGTGTGACAGAACACATCGAAGTGTTCGATATGAATCCTCTTTTTTGCACATTTAATGTTTCTGTATTTATTTACATTCCCCTTTAAATGACCTGTGCCCACCCCGCAGGTGCCGGTGCTGCAGCCAATGGATTTGATGGTTGAGGCAACAGCCAGACGTGTATTCAGCAACGCCCACACGTACCACATCAACTCCATCTCTGTCAACTCCGACCTTCAGACCTACATCTCCACTGACGACCTCCGAGTGAACCTGTGGAACCTGGAGATCACTGACCGCAGCTTCAGTATCCTGTTATATTCTCACACTGGGAGTTTCAATCATTCATCACTGCTTGCAATATTTCACGTCTGAAAACAACATTGTTTTTGGACCAATCAGAGGTTAAAAGAAGATTATGTGGCGGGTGGGAGGGAAGGTTATGTTTAGAGGAAAAAAAAAGTATTATCTGAGATTAAACGGGAGAGAAAAGGCTGGAAGAAATAATTTTTTTTCTTTATTACATTTTTTTAATATAAAGGAACTGCGTTACTTCACCTTATAACCTTGAATCAATCTCATCACATCTCACATATGTTGCGCTTGCAGCGGATGGCCCAAATCTAATTATCTTATCAATCAGGTTCAACAGTAAGGAACTGAAGTCATTACGCCATCATAAGCATCTGATAATAATGCAGCTTTGGGAATATTCAAACAAAAATAGCATCCAGATTGATATGAGTTGATGATACAGTCACGTTCCCAGAGTGGCACCTCCTCACGGTGCACGTGACGGTTCCTGTTTATTCATTCGCGGCATCTGTGGTGCCATGACGTTCATTCACCTAGAAAAGCAAAGCCGTGCGGTTCCGCGACCCAAAAAGAAAATGTATTAAATGAATTATTCTTCCCACAAATATTTGTCAATTAAATCAGTTTTTTTCTTCTTCTCACAAATGAATGATTTTTTATTTGCCAGATGTTTATTGTAGTCATTTTAAGGGAGATATTCCTTAGTGCCTTGTCTCTCAGACATTGTGGACATCAAGCCGGCCAACATGGAGGAGCTGACGGAAGTCATCACCTCAGCAGAGTTTCATCCCCAGCAGTGTCACACCTTTGCCTACAGCAGCAGCAAGGGCTCAATACGCCTCTGTGACATGAGACAGGCTGCTCTCTGCGACAGGCATTGCAAATGTGAGTATTGGCAGAGTGCATTAAGAATGATTAAGTGTCAAAAATCGGGCAGCAGCAGTTATCTTCATTGTTTTTTATTCTCTTCAGTCGTCTTACTGTTTTCTAAAGATTTTTGAAATGTTGTGTTTTTGCATAGAAATTCTATCAATGAGACCCCTCCAAAAACCCGTTGCATACAGTATAAAATTTTCTTTTCAATGACTCTATTCATGTGTTGTATATTGTGTAATTTTTTCCATCTAAATGTTACTTTGAAGGGTTCTGCTTAGCAAACTTTTGTGAACAGCTGTGATCCGAGCTAAATTGAGCTACTTTATCTTGTTTCATTAATTGATTCTTTTAAAGCAATTACTTTTAGATTTCAGTTTAAACTGCTTTCCAGGCCATCATGTTAGTTTGATTAGCTTGAAATAAGAATGCCGGCCGGTAACCGGGGAAAGAGGGGCAGGTTCATGTTAAATTAGAAATATTTGACGAAATAAACTCAAGTAGAAATTTGAATGCATAAATCCTGTATCCATACAACATGACAATACAGTGTTAGTTACAGATTTACACTCAGTTTTCTTGCATCTGCCCTGTCTTTGTGTAGCTGTGACATGCAGGCTTCCCCTGCTCAATATGCCACAATTGATGACCAGCCGATAGATTTTGCAGCACGTCTCCAACAATAAGCGGCTTTCTCTAAGTCTTAACATCACATGCAAACAGTTTGGTTGGATGAGTAATGAATACATTGGCATTTTCGCTGGGAAATCAATGTAGTAAGAGCCCTAGCATTATTCCCTCATGGACACACCTTATTGTTCAATAATGTCACTCATTTCCTCAGACATATTGATGTCTCCAGTAGACCGTGCATTAACGCGGCCCGTTGAATTTCACATGAGGATCTGAGAATTGACTCAGAAAAAGTGTTTGGATTTGGAAGGTCTCACTGCACGGATGCGTTTTGCTCGGAGCAACGTATAATGCTATCCCTGGAGCACATGCACAAACACCTCCTCCCTTCTGTGACCATCACACACACGAAATTTCATAAACCTGGGGTATTCACACAACTCAAACTCAAAATCACTATGTGTCTCCTTCCACACCTATAAATCCTAGAGACTGCTGCTATCAATCAGTGTTACAGTATTGATGGATGGATCAGTTTAAGAGGGGATTGCCATAGCACTGAGCCTCAGGACAGAGCAAGAGGGACCAAACATGCCCCCCCCACCACCGACTCTCTGGGGACCCTATTATACACCCCTGGAGCAGGAGAGCAGGGACACACACAAATGCAGATATACATGCACACACTGTGCTCCCACTTATTCATAAACACTTTCTCTGGCACACACACACGCACAAATCCAGTGGGGCTCATATGGGGCCAGCACTTTGACATTGATTTGTTTTTCTTATCCCTTCCTCATCCCCCCCATTTTTTCATCTCTCACGCTGCATCCCTAGTTGGACTCCCCATTGACACATCAGAGAGCGATTCTCCAGGCCTCAGCTGAGGAGAAGGATAGAGGGGGGGGGGGGGGTTTGGAGAGATGGAGAGTAGGGAGGGGAGGGAGGGGAGGAAGGGCGGGAGGCAAAGAGGAGGATGAACAATACCTTGACAGCTAACGATGGAATGCCTGGCTCTCATCCCCAGTGTGCTGGCCTGCACACAGATCAGCATCTGCCAAAATCAATATGAATCATAACCAATATTTACCCACCATGCTGACCTGCTATTATCTGTCTAAATAATACTGCGAAGAGATGCAGCTGCAGCAGCAACATCCAGGCATTGTTGTGGCTATTATTGTCTGTTAAAATGACACCCTCTGCAAAACCAAACCAAATCCTCTTTATTATTTTTCACTCGAAAGAATTTTAAGACATGTGGGAGGAAAAACATCTCCTTCAAGCAGCGACCTCCTGCAGTGTAAAGGAGTAATATTCTGCGTTTGTTTTTTACGTCTTACGCCTGCAGACTTTGAGGAGCCTGAGGACCCATCCACTCGCTCTTTCTTCTCCGAAATTATCTCATCCATCTCAGACGTGAAGTTCAGCCACAACGGACGCTACCTGATGACAAGGGACTACCTCACTGTCAAGGTGTGGGACCTCCAAATGGAGAACAAACCACTTGAGACCTACCAGGTATGCCTTTGTCATGCTTTCCTTTCTCAGTCAGACTCACTAGAGCTGGCGAATATAGTAAATTACAGCTGGTTCTAGATCAAATCAGAAGTTATTGATTTTAAGGATGATCGCTCAGCGTAATCCTGTTTCACTGCCACCCTGCCAATCTGTAACCTTGTCATCTTTAGCAATTACCCCAGGAGTGCTTATTGAGCCAAGTGTCCATCAGAGGACAGTGTTGGTGCAGATGCACCCTGAAGGGTAAAACCTCCCACTGTGTGGTCACCAGGGTCAGATCCATACTGTCTGATCAGGGAAAGCCATCTTAGGGCAGGTCGTGATTGATAAGGCTATCAGCCGGGCTCAAGGGGATTCTTTTTCCAGTTCTACTTCCACCTGCTACCTAACAACTTAGCATAGGTCATCAGGTCTAAAGGATTACTGAAAGTAGAACATATGGCAGTGCAGCTTAAGGTTGTCCACTCACAGCTGGTACGATGAAGTTAAGATGTTTTCTACGAAACCGCTATTAATGTTTTGGATTTGTTCCTCAGGTTCACGACTATTTACGGGGCAAACTCTGCTCTCTGTATGAGAACGACTGCATCTTCGACAAGTTTGAGTGTGTCTGGAATGGATCCGACAGGTGAGACTTCCTCTCAATCAATCCTGCCATAAAATCCATCAATCAATCGATCCACCCACCCTCGTTAACCTTCTTCTCTGCTTATCTCCTCCTCAGTGTCATAATGACCGGCTCGTACAACAATTTCTTCCGAATGTTTGACCGGAACACCAAACGCGACGTCACACTGGAAGCATCCAGAGAGAACAGCAAACCCAGAGCTATTCTGAAGCCCCGCAAGGTGTGGCACTTCTCACAAGCACATTTAATCCTATATACATTCAAGTCAACTGGATATTGTTTGAAAGTGTTTGAGACTCCCGGCCAGTTGAGTCAACTCAAGATTTAATGCAGAAAAGAAAAGAAAAAAAGGCACATAGAATTTCCAATGGTCTAATCTGATGCCTTCAAATGTCTCAGTTTGTCCAACCAGTCCTGTAGGGATATTGATTTTCTTCTTGGGTAAGGTAAGGTAAAAAGCAAATTGTCCCATTTGAGAAGCCACCACCTGCTAAGTTTCTTACAACTGATGGCCTCCTTTTGTGTGCATCAATGACATGTTCTGGCTCTGATTTGGTCCGAGCTACACAAACATCAAATCTGTTTGCCTGCAAATTATTGATATCCTATCACTGTGATGGATAGAAATCCCGACATGGCCGACAATATGATATAATCTAGAAAATTTCTCATGTTTTTTTCTCTCTCAAGAAACGAATAAGAATACAATTCAGGGAAAAGCCAGATGAATCAGTATTTTGTTCTTCTTGCATAATTCTTTTTCCCACATTGATCAATTGGGCTAATAAATACAAAGTAACTTGTTTTCTAACTGTTACATCTGTATTAATTGATATTTCAGACAGTTTAATGACTATGTATGATGTGTCATTCAAAGTCTTATCCCAAAGGATAATATCATCGGATGTAACAGTTCTTTTATTGAGAGCATTTTAACGTCAGCCAGTGCTTTGTTTTGCTTAAGCAATTTCCAGCCACTTTGGCTCCCTCTTTGCACAATTATTAATGTTGTTTCCAACAAAAAGCTCGAATTAATGACTAAACGCTACCAGCTCAGCCTAACACTGCAGACAGAAAAGGTGTGGAACTAGTTGGTGAGCATAGTGGGGCATTTATTAGCTCTAGAGCTATAGATTTTCTTCAAGAGGTAGAAAACAGGATTAAAAACTGAATGAATATCAAACCATGGTTTATTAAGTGACCATAGAAAACTTTACAGGACTGCCAATGTTCTTTCATGTGGATGCAGGCTTCTTTGTTCTTCTCTTTAAATCGTGTAAAGTGATTTTATGTCGGTGTCACTTCAGTGGCTCCTGCTGTGTAATACAATCAGTAAAAACAACTGAGTAAATACTTATTTAACACCACTTCAGTCATTCTGATATATGATTTAATATATAAACACCCCATGTATGTGTTTTTTTTTGTAGGTGTGTGTAGGAGGAAAACGTCGCAAGGATGAGATCAGCGTAGATAGCCTAGACTTTAGCAAGAAGATCCTTCACACGACGTGGCACCCACATGAGAACATCATCGCTGTAGCGGCCACCAACAACCTCTACATCTTCCAAGACAAGGTGAACTAAAAGGCAGTCTGCCCCTGCTGACCCGTGTCCTCGCACACGTGAGGGGTCACTGCCTTTGATTCCCCCCGCTCTGCTTTAGAAGCGCAGAGTCAAGTATCCAGTGACTGAAGTGGGGAAGTCGACATTAAGAATTTTGAGGAGCACGAAATGGATGCAGTGTGAAGAAAAGGCTTCATTCCACAATTTGACTTCTTTAAATTTAATTTATTTAGCCAAGCGAACACCCGAAGAATTAAATCCTGTGCATTTATGCAACAAGAGGATTGCTGCATGAATAATGTGATGTAGCAGCCCTCTGGACCCTGAAAGAAAAGGGCAGATATGGGAGCACTGAATAAAAAAAAAACACAGAGCACACAGACAGAAACCAAGCTTACATGATGGTGGCTCATTGTCATGTAGCAATAGTGCCCCCTGTCCTTCAATCTGCTCATGCTACAACGCATGTAATGAACCCTGCTGCCTCTGACTGAGGGGGACGTTTTGGACAGTGCAGCCTGCTGCAGAAGAAGAAGAAGAAGAAGAACAGACTGCTCATGTCTGACTCCAGAAACTGACAGAGCACAGTCAGTCGTATTAGTACCAGTTTTGTGTCTCCTTGTCGAGACAGCTGTAGTCTGTAATGTGAATGAAGCCCTTCCAAGGCTGTGTCAACTGTTTTATTTAACGCTGTTGTTTTGTTGAGTCCTTCTCTCGGTCGATGAGTCAGTTTAGAAGCTGTGGTGCCTTCTTTTGGTATGTGGGGGCTCGATGTAGTGGGAGGGGGGGGGGGGGGGGGGGGGAACGTGTGAATGTTTCAAATGAAATGTTAACTTAGGAACTTTTTGTTTGTTTGTTTTTTTCCCCTCTTTTTTCTCTAAAAACAAAAACAAAAAAAGAAGAAAAAAAAAAAAGCTCCAATGCAGGTCCCCAGAGTAAAAAGTGCTTGAGGCAAATTAGTCAAGATTACGTTATACCACCTGGTTTACACGCTTGTGAGCTCAGGAGAGAATGCTGTGATTTGTACAAAGTAACTGCAGTCCGTCTGATGTCATCAGTTTGTAAGAGACATGACAAAGCCACATTTTCTTTGCAATATTCCTTTTCGACAAAAATCTGAACTCTTTGCCACATTTTTACCTTATTTGGATAGTGCTGAAAATGATCTGTAAATGGTAGAACCGTAAATGTGTCAAATCATTGAACTTAACACAAGATGATCTTGGCATTACAGTCTTTTGCATGTGTTGGATCCGACATATAGTGAAATGAACGTCTACAGATCATTTGAGGCACCATGCATTTAATGGCTTTCTTGAGGAGATTCCAGTTCCAGGTTTTAATTTGGTTTACTGCTATGCTTGTGCATGTTTCTCATCTTGCTAAAGATGGGTAACACGATGGAGCAGCAGGTTGTCTCACAGGTTTGGATCAGTTTGGAGATTGTCGCTCATCTCAGATTTGTTCCGAGATCCAACTACCACAAAGCAAAGCAGTCAAAGGTCTAACTGTACTCTGTGAAATCAGGGAATAATTAAGTGTGATTCCGTTGACAGTAATATCTTCTAAACAAGATCCTTTATGACTCTTCTAATTGAAACAAAACCATTTTTATAGCTCAGAATGTATTGAAATGCAATGAAATACCATGCAGTCTTTATGCTTACTGGATTTTTCTTTGAATAAAAAATAATAAAGATGTGCAAGCTCAAATCCTGTATTCATGAACCTTCTTTGTGAAAACCTGCTGAATCAAATGAAAGAGCGAAGTTCCATGTGTGCATCATTGCAGGTTGTGGTGTAAGGTCGCCCTCATGTGGACAGACAGTCCAGCTGGAACTTGATTTTTTTTTTATTGCTCACCTTTTTCATTTTATGCCACATTATCATTTTAAGAGCAGGAAAAAAGCACTAAATAAATTCACAAAATCACAAAATACATTTGGATTTCAGAAAGTCACATTAAATGTTCTGTTCTGTAACAAACGCTGATTTTGTCCTCATGACAGTGGTTTTGTGCAAGCAAAGTCTCCCAGAAGTCGGGCGTCATTGCCTCTTAATTCTCATTTAAAACCTCTACTGTAATTACGTCAAAGTAAACCTGAATTTAATGGCTGTTGGTCATGATCACATCAATTAGAAATCCAATACTGTGGACATTATGCAGAGTTTCTCTTAATTGGCCCCATGTGGGTGTAGATTGCGCACATTTTGCCTGCTGGGGAAAGCAGCTGTCAGTCAAACAGCATCTTTATAACTAGCCGCAGAGGCTGCATCATTGCGTTTCAGGATAGAGCAGGGGACAGGCAGGAGCTCTACTATGATCACTGATTGTCAATCAATTACCTCTTTGATTCAGCCGTTTTAATAGCTTTTGATTTCAAGAAATACGGGTATATAGATATAGATACAGATGTAGGTACAATTCTGTCTACGAAACAGTTCTGTTTTTGGAAGTTCTTCAACCCAGAACCATTTTTTCAGCTCCACTCTATCTTTGGCTTTTTCATAAATTTTCTTCGATTATCAGATCTCCATCTCTCCAGTAAGGATGGATAAGCTGAGTGGAAACAACGCAACTGTGGTGAACAGCTCCATTGACAAGTGGTCATTAAATGAACTTGGCTCTTTCCAGCACCCGGATGAGCTCAGGGTCCTGGTTCCAGCTATTCTGGGAGTCATCTGTGTGTTGGGTATAGCTTGTAATCTCACTGCGATGGTTATTCTGTTCTCAAATGCACACAGGGGTAAACTGTCCCTGATCAACTCCCTCATCTTCAACCTGATGTTTGCTGACGGGCTGGTGTTGATGTTTACGGTGCCTTTCAGGGCTGCATCTTACTCAAAGGCTAGCTGGAATCTGGGCTGGGTGGTGTGCAAGACAGCCGACTGGTTCCTGCAGTCCTGCATGGTAGCGAAGAGCTTCACAGTTGCAATCATGGCCAAAGCCTGCTGTCGGTATGTATCAAACCCTACCAAGCAGGTGAGCATCCACTTGGGCTCCATCCTGGTGGTGCTCTTCTTCATCTGGCTGTCTGCCTGCTCGGTCACCATTCCTCTCTGGCTATTTGCAAAGCTGCAGAGAGAGATCCGTGGGTTGGTGTGTGTACTGACGGTTTCTGTTGAAGCCCACAATTTCATGTCTGTGTATATCAAAGCTTACCCTCTAGGGGTCTACTGTGCACCTCTGAGCTTTGCCCTGATGTATTTCTGGAAAGCTTACGGCCAATGCCAGCGCCGCTCCAGCAAGACTCAGAATCTGCGTACACAGATCAGATCTAGGAGGCTCACTTTAATGCTTTTTAGCCTCACCATGGCCATGGCTGTCCTCTGGCTTCCTCAGTGGGTGGTGTGGGTTTGGGAGCGTCATATAGCAGAGAAAGAAACTGAAGGAGCTCAACCTCTTATCTCCTCTCCTCCCCTTTTTCTGATCCTCTCTGCTCAGCTGCTTACCTTCTCACTGTCATTGGTGAACCCTCTCATTGTCCTCTTTCTCTCCGAGGAGTTCCGAGAGGGGTACATGGGGTTGTGGAGGCGTCTCACCCTGCGCAAACAACCTCCTCCTAAGCCAAAGCCTGGACCCCACAATCCTACCTCCCTGCAGTCCCCATGTCCCAGACCAGAGATCTCAGCACAGCTGAGGGGGGAAAGGAGCCTTCAATTCAGTTTAAGCCAGGAAACCAGCAGACAGGCTGAGCCCCAGCCAGAGCAAGGGGTATCAAAAGGAGGGAGAGAAGCAGACAAGGAGAGCCTTAAAGATGGGATTGTCTTGCCTGATGTGGAGCAGTTCTGGCACGAGAGGGAGACTGGATCCCTTACAGACGAAAATGATCCTATACCGTGGGAGCATCAGAACAAAGAGGGGAATAACTAGAAACCATCTCTCTCGGTGATCATCAACAGACCTCTGCTGAGTGGTACAAAGAAAATTATCTGTGTTTTGTCATCTGTGTTTAGAATGTTATTCAAAGGTAAGAAGTGGAATCAATGTGAGTGTGGATTAAAAATAGAGCAGCAACATCTGTATAAAATGTAACTTTGCGCTAATGTTGTTGTCACTTGAAACAGAATAGATTATAGTTCCTATGAAGTGATTATTGGCGGCTGTAAATGAATGCTACTTGTAAGGTTGATATGATATATACATATATGTATACACGTTGTGAATTATTATAAAGAGCAGCAGATTCTGGTGTTTGCAAGTGATACTGCCCTTAATTTAAAGTTCATGTGTGAAAATGTTTTTTTTTTTTCTACATCGGAACTGGAGAATTATGTCCAAATCATATTTTGTACATGTGCAATCACTGTATATAAATGCTAGAAAGTGAAATGGGGTTTACTTTCCTCTCTCAGTGCAATCAATGTGCATCTGAATTAGAAGTGTTTTCAATAAAGACACTGTCAAAATGAAGCTTTTGTTTGACTGTATTTGTTGTTTCCATGTTGTTCAGATGAATCTTGAATATTTACACACTGTAGAGTCTTAATGGGACAGATTCCTACTGACACTGGATCATTAAATATGTTTCCATAAGGGCACTATTAGAATTACCAGGGGTTCCAATTAGAGGAAAAGAGCTTTTGTCTGCGCTTAGACGAGGTGTCAGTGGACTCAACTCTGCGGGAGTCTTATGAGGAATTTTCTTCTCATTGATCTGAATGCACATGATAGGTCAGGAGCCCCCAGTTGAAGAGATAAGTATGCGGAAATCGTGCATCAGTTGATCTGTAATCGATTTGTCTGATATCTGCTGCTAATGCTCCTTTTCTCTGTCGTGATGCATATTTCAGATTTTAGATGTGGTCACATTTGTTTATCATAAAATATCACTAAAGAGTAAAAGAAGTGTAACAGAACATTTAGGATGCAATCATCTCATAGTTACCTAACACCTATTTTTTTCCCCTCTCCCCTCCTTTATGACATTTTCCTCTCATTAATCATTTATGTTGACCTTTTATTGCCAGAGGCAAGTTACTCAATCAGAGCAACACTTAACTATATAACACACCATCAGTCCCTGGGGTAGTGACCAGGCTATATGCAAAAAAAAACTAATTAATGGGCTGAAGATTTACCCGTTACTGTTAAAGAAAAAAAAAAAGATATGTTACTGTTCACCAGTAATACAAAAACATCAAGTGAACATTAATAACTGCTGTGGCGCCATCCTTGAAGGCACTATGTAACCATTTCCTCCAGCCCTTCCTGTTGACACATCTGGCTTCAGCGTTTATTCTGGTAAATGAGCCGGTAAATCTGTAGTTGTGGGATTTTATCCAATTTCAGCAGAAAACCCCGAAGCTGCTTATCACTGACAGGTAACTGGTGAAAAACAGGCTGCCTCTAAATTAATTTAGATCCCTGTTAAAGGTCCTACACGGTACACAAGCCTTTGTTGTTTCTACATTTGCCTGCTCTAACAGGAATGTGCAGACAAGCACAGGCAACATGTGGATATCAGCCAAACTAAAGTTTTGTACATTTCACTTTGAGGTGATAAACATCATCAGAAAAAGGATCATTTTTTGTATCCGTCTCACAAACACCATCGATTTATCTTCACTTTGCACTTTGTGCAGCTTTGAGGAGTTCATCCTCTGCCCCTACATGCTGGAATGCAGAAGAGACTGAAAGAACAAAACGTGACTCAAAATGCAAAAATACTCAATTCAAACTTACTGCTACTTGACAATGTGAGCCTTCCTTTTTAAGAATTTGGCATTATAGTTATGAAGCTGTTTCAAGAAGTAGGATTCAGCTGAATCCGCAGAATACAGACAAGATTACATTACTCATAGTCAGCAATTGGTTTGTAGGTGGGCCCAGATATCCAGAATAACTGTCAACATGTTGTTCCCTGCGTTAAGCGTCTCGGATGTAGAACTAAACATCTGGTTGATGTAAAGCTGTGACTTCAAAAAATTCTGAACTAATTTCTGGCATTATAGCATTGTTAGCATTTGCATTAATCCTTAAAGTGTATCTAGTCTATGATAACGCAGTAAACGTTTGAGTCTTTGCTATTATCACTGACAGCTGCTGTTGAGTGGGCAATACCTTCATGTTTCACTGTGAGAGTGATTACATTCATAATTCCAATATTCAGATAGTAGCAAAAGCTTGTGGAGTTTGGTGACCTCATGTAATTCTTAGTAGCCATGCTTTAGTCAGCAGTGTAAATCCCCAAGTAAGGAGTGAACTGGTATTGCTGTTTGGGTGAACGCGTATGAAACCTTTATCAGAGGCAAGCTACAGTGCCTTATTTCACAATTTCCCACAGAGCTTATAACAAACCAATAGCTCACTGAAATGCACAGCGGATGACTGTTATCAAAACTTCAACTTTTTAGAATAAAGCTGAAAGGGTGCATAGATATTTATCAGTTAGTAGTTGTCATATTTGGCATTGGTGGCATCATTTATTTTCATTTTATTTTACTGTGAAAGAAAATCGGCAGTACAGCATGACTTTCGTCATGTTTACTAACAATGAAAAGCCAGGCGATGGAGTTAGGGAAAAGAACTGAAACCTCCGCAGAAAGTTGGGACTGGTTGCGTGAAATTGGGGGGGGGGGGTGGAAGCTGTGGATTAATCAATATTACAAGTGAAAAAAAACCCAACTCGGGTTAATTGGGTTATTATACAAGGCAGGGGAGCTTTCAGCAGGTGAGATGCTCTCTTTACTGCCCTCCTGGCTGTGTCTCCCTCCCACTGTGAGGGGAGGCAGGGGTGTCAGCCCACCGTTTTATCCCTCAGCCAATCATCATCTCTAATAAATGAAACTCCACAGGAAGTGACATGCCAGCTAACACTAATTATGCTCAGCAGGAGACGCTGGCTGCAATTAAGCCACATGCTAAAACCTTTTGCCTGTCAATGCCTCGTCTTCCTCACAGTCACAGTTGCCTTCACCTCCCTTTGGTCCCAAGGAGGATCACCTGGCTCTTCAGTCTGCATAGTTTGACGAGGGAGTTTGTGTGTGTGTGTGTGTGTGTGTGTGTGTGTGAGCGGGTGGCGGTGGGGTGCTGGAGATCGGTTGGTTCAGGGGGTCTGGCCCTGGTATTTAACGATCTTTTGATTAGAATAAATCCGAGAGCTTTCATCTCAGTAAAGGATGTGGAGATCTAAAGGGCAGGAACATTTCTACATGCAGTAAGAGGGGATGCCATTTAAACTTGCAGTGCATACACTGTTGGCAGGTAATTGAGGGTGTAAAAAGCATATAGATGCTGAGACATATATAAAACCCCTTTCAAACTCCACTGCAGCAAGAAGAAATTTTACCACTCACTGATAACTGCGACAACCAAAAATGTGCACATGTAAACGCTTCCTGGAGAATAAGTAAACGGATTTGGGTGTTGTATTTGCTCTGAAGATACGAGATTAAAAGGAGAGTGCTGATAGAATTTATGATCCAAATTTCTGAGGTCCACCTTAGAGTCTACTAAGGAGAAATGTAAATAATGCACTTTTTCTCTGTTATCAAAAAAAGAATATTTCAAATTTTAGATGTGGTTCCAAAATGCTGTCGCTGCCAAAGTTTATTAAGTACAGCTCTGAGGTCACTGGCTGCCTGTCCATCAGAGGATAGACTTTAAAGTTCTGATCCTGGTCTATAAAGCTCTGAATGGTCTAGGACCAAAATACATCAGTGACCTCCTGACCCAGTATGAGCCTTCTAGACCCCTCAGGTCATCTGGATCCGGTCCTTTATCAGTTCCCAGAGTCAGAACCAGACATGGAGAAGCTGCGTTCAGCTTCTATGCTCCACGTGTCTGGAACAAACTCCCAGAAAGCCTCAGATCAGCTGAAACACTCAGTGTGTTTAAGTCCAGGTTGAAGACACACCTATTTTCAGCTGCGTTTGAATAAAGCTCCAAATCTGAAGCTTGAGTTTCAAAACTTAATCACATTTTAACTACTGATTTTATATGATTCTATCTATTGTTCTTATTTCTTTCTTTTTTGTTTCAAATTTAAATCGCCTTGTAGTTGAATTGTGCTATACAAATAAACTTGCCTTGCCTTCATCTAATCATGAGCTTTACGGACTCTTCAATCTGGCTCAAAAGCGCCCCAGAGCAGAATGACTGCCGTCATTTAAATCACCACTGACTTCCATGTCAACCCACCATCCTTCTCAAACTCTTGTTAGCATTACTGCCTGCACACAACATCAACAGCAAATTTAAGTCTCAGCAACAAAAGAAGATTCAATTTCACTTTAACTGTGCAGGGACACGGGTCCTTGCTACCAGTGTTTTCATGGTTTATGTGATCTAAGGTTGATGAGCAGCACAGGGCAACAAACTAAGTGTTTTTTTACCTACTGTATGTGAAACTGATTTAAAGCATTGAGGTAACTATATCTTATAGAGTCAAATGTTTCTTATATCTTGTCTAGTTTATAATATAAAGGACTACAGTCAAGCAATTGCATGTGAAGTTTGGCTAATTCTTTCAAATAAATAAAGAAGAAATTAAAGCTAAAAAAGAAAAAAAAAACTATACTCTTTAGCAAAAAGTTTTTGTCGAGTAATCAATGTCATCGCCCAACTATGCAGCTCACCACAGCTGTACAAAACATTCTAGCAACCTTTTTCATTTCATTTCATTGTTTTAGTTGTCAAGCCAACAGCTGCCCTGTTTTGGGTCATTATTACTCTCATTACATGCAAGCAGAGCAAGTAAGTATTTCAAGTAAAAGAAACATTGAATGACCCACTGTACACGATCTGTCCATATAGCAGACAGAACTAACTTTGGGGAGTAGCGGGTGAATGAGGCGCTTATCAGTGAACCACAAACACAACTCCAAATATATGTGAATGTTTCCTCAAAGGCATTAGCTGGAGTAATACAACACTGTAATATACTGCCCTCTGACCTTGTTATACTGTATGTTTTGATGTATCAGTGGTGATTAACCAGTTTGCTGCACTGCCACCAAGTGGCTAAAAGGTAAACTCACATCATATGAAAAGGACTCTTCCTTTTTTCCTACATTTGATCCATTATTTACCAAAAGACATCTCTGATAATTCTATAAATTATTTTTATCATGAAGATCCATTTACAAATCCCTTACTGTTCATTCGGGTACAAAACAAATATGTACACCATGGATGAAACTTATATCTTTTAAGGAGATATTTTAATGAAAAAAAAAGCATGTAATCAGACTTTAAAGTGCTAAGATGTTGATGAAATACCAGATGTACGATTCTATCTTTAAATCTTTAATTTGTTTTTAATTTGGCAGTAAATGTGAGAGCTAAGACATATTCATCTCAAAATACTAAATAAGAGTTATAAGACTATATGTCCATTGGAATGATGCTGGTACCTAA
Source organism: Odontesthes bonariensis (assembly GCF_027942865.1). Taxonomy (NCBI): domain Eukaryota; kingdom Metazoa; phylum Chordata; class Actinopteri; order Atheriniformes; family Atherinopsidae; genus Odontesthes; species Odontesthes bonariensis. The sequence goes on along the minus strand of NC_134518.1, from coordinate 14,013,048 downwards.
ACCATGGGTATGTAATGTAATATACAATAGTTTCAGTTATTTGCAGGGAAAAAAAACCCCTCTTAAATCAACATAGTTTAAAATGCAAGTCCTAACAAGTTCACTCTGTACACATGGACAAAACAAGACCAGCTAAGAAGTCACATTTTTATTTGTCCACGGGTTTATTGGATATCCAGTTTTAGACGCATCCCCTGTGTTTGCATAGGTCAGATGACAAGGTAAAACATGGCAGTTGACAGGCTGTATTTTCATATCCCAGATTACATTTGTCCAAGTCGTCAAATGGACCACAATATTATGAAAAACTGACAGAAAATTCATCAGTGAGATCCAGCCTGCAGTTGCACAACGTGACCTTTTCAGATAGAGCAGTAGCTTCAAAGCATTTTCGTCAAGTGGGAGCTGCAACTGAACAGTGGGGGTGGCATTTTTCTACAATCACACTGTATCATTAAAAGTGATGGTGCAGTTTTATAACTGATAGATGTAAGCAAAAGTATGGCTCAGTTTTGCTCTTTACATGAAATTATCAAGACAATTTGAGAACCGATTGTCAGTGACAGAACTAAGAAATTAAGATATAACATATGTTCAAATGGTCACATTAAAATAACTGTGATACTCGGCTCCTGCAGGTTCAAAAGGTGACAAGTACACGTTGATACTTTCTGAAGATACTATCATTCAAACAGGCAACTTTAATGCCTTCAAGCGATGAGCGTAAAACACAGAAGTGCAACACCAAAACAGTAAAAAATTATGAAAATAAAAATCCTATCAACTAAAGAAATCCCTCACATTTCTTGCTACATATCGGAAATCTCTCCATTATAAACATCTACTAACAGCTCGCATGTCGGCTTTTCACTGGATACCATGAGACCTATTGAAAGCCATTATTATCCCATTTTCATGTCACACATAAGAGGCGAAACAATGCCATGTTTCGAATGTCTTCTTAATACAAGACATCCTTTTTTAGCTGATGGCGCTTTAAGAGGCACCGAGTTTGGTACAAAGGCTGCATTGTAAACATTCATTTTTCTTCGCTTTATGAATAAATACTGCAGGAGAACTTCACATTTCCATCCACATCTGGGACAACAAAATAATTAAAAACTTAATTAAATTCACAGCTCCGGCTGTCTCAAGTGGATAAAGCAGGATAAAGTAGGGGGTATTTACAAACAGCTGATGAGACCTGATTATTAGATCCAAAACATACTCACTACGACCTGTTTCGTGCAATAATCTCATCACTCTCCTCTAAATGCACATCAGTGTAAATACAGTGTCAAGTATTTATCCCACAGAGCTGCAGCTTCTTTTTTTTCTCCTAAAGACAACTTATGGCAGTCTTTTACTGGATGTAAGTGGTTGTCCCCAATACCTCCCTGAACATCTGGTTTAGGGTCTAGAAAGGAGAAGAAGAAAAGGAAAAACAGAAAGGTTATTGAGTGATTTCTGTAGATGGCTGTCAGGAAAAAAAGGACAGCAAATTTACCTGTTTGGCCTTTTCTGTCCAGCAGATGGAGCCAAAGCAGTTTTTCCTCTCTGTACAGCATTTGCAGTTACCTGCAGGCCTTTAATGTCAGGCTGTCCCTACATCAAAAAAGCCATTTCAATTAATTTTCAGTCTGAAGCAGAGTATCAGTTTCTCTACGCAAAAATGTGTACAAATGAATTTACCACAAATGGTTTGTTGACAGGGCACGGTGGTGGAGGTCTGTTTGGGGGGTCTGGACGATATTTATTTATTGCTGAAGGCTTTGTCTGGCTTTTAGCATCCTGGGAAGGTGAAGATGGAGGCCCTGGTACTGTAGGAGGTGCTTGGTGTGGTTTCTGTCCAGTGACTTCGACAGATTTAAAGGAAGGGGGGGTGTAACCCTGAGGAGAGTTTAGTCTTGGAGGAGAAGCTACAGGCCGGACCTGAGGCTGTGGCATCTGCTCTTTCTGTTCTGCAGCATACGCGGGTATGGGAGGAGGTCTCACTGCCGGACGCACAATGGCGTGTCTGGGCCGAGATGGGCAAGATGGGCTCGGACGGGTAGAAGACTTCCCATGAGGGAGAGCGCAAACAACAAAATTACATTATTTTCATGAAGTCAGAACATTTGATTACAGTCACATCATCATCAAGGTAGAACCTGAGAGGGCTTCTTTTCTTTTTTTTTTTTTTTTTACCAAGTCCTGCTTCTTCAGCAAGAATGTTGGGTTGGTATGGCCGTTGATCTGACCGTCAGCATGCGCAGGCTTGCCCTCCACTGTGACTGAACATCTGAGGATTAGGACAGAATAAACTTAAGTAATGACCTGTCGCACACTGTGGACATCCACACAACATGCAAATGCGTCATCTGCAAGCTGCTGTTCGCATAAATCATTCATATTCTACACATAAAATTCACTTACTTTGGCACTGATGGTGGAGCAGCTGCTTTTAGTGGGCGGAGTTTATGTCTGTAGAACCACCAAAGTCCAAGAGTGACCAAAACCGCAAAGAGAGCCATGGCAAGAGCAAGCAGAACTGGGAGGAGACTGTCTTTGGGAATATAAAATAAAGTGACCTTGAATAACAAGCTCATATTATGCCAATAGTAAAATAATGTCAAATTCAGTTATATCTGCCTCACTTTGTCTGGGGACAGGTCCACTATCTACACTTCCCCCCGTGCCCCACTGGTCACACAGAGGAGGAGCCCAGCCGGCGTGGCAGTGGCAGTGGTGGTTGTTGTTGCAAAGCTGGAGAGAGATAAACAGAGTTGGCTGCCATTTTGAATAAACATCACAATTCATGCATGTATTCATCATATTGAGATGCAGGTCTACAAAGGTCTTTGAAATAATTTTAAGTCGACTTGAACTTTCTGATTTGGAAAAGTAAAGACTCTTGTATTTTACATTTGCCTCCATATTGTCTGCTTATACTTCATTTCATTTTCTGGTATAAATAACTTTTTAGCAGATCCTGCTGCGTATTACTTTCATAATATTTTGCCAAAAATACTTCTGTACTTCTACTTGATAAGGATTATACTCGTACAGCAGTAGTCTTACGTTGTTGTGTTGCTACTTTTATTCACACAAGTGATCGGAATGGTTCTTGCAGCACTGCCAACGATACCAGCTTTCCATAATTGCAGGCGAGCAGCCAAATGTTCCCTACAAGTCCACGCACATCCATCACTCAAGCGTCAAAGCTGGGGCACTTAGAAACTTACTCCATGTCCATGGCACTTGGCGTTGCACTCATCCGCTCCGAGAAAAGATGCATTGCGGCACTGTCCATTGAAGCAAATCTGGTAGAATAAGGAGTGGTGTGAGGAAGAGCATCTGAGAGGTGGTTAGAGAAAACAACTTAGTGCGACTGAGATCCCAAAAAGGGATGTAAAGCATCCTCACCGAGTCATCACCACACTTGGTCCCCGTCATGACCAGGCCCGGGTCCAGAGTGTCACCCTGCGGCTCCTCGTCCCCCTGGCCGAGCTTGTACACGTGTGTTCCCAAACACTGAGTTTTCTTGTTGCCCACACGGACTGTGGTTTCTATGCGAACAGCATTGCTCTCTATGGGCTTGCTGGCAGAAGCTGAACACTGGATTTTGCCACATTTGGCATCCCTGGCATGTATAGGAAAATGAATACACTTAAAATGAAGGAGAAGCAAATCAAATTTTCTTGAATACATTCCTGAACGTCTTGGTCTTCACCTTTCCTTACACTTCCTGTACTTCCCAAGTACATCTTTGCCGCAGTTGCCGAACATGTCCCCAGCTTCGTTTACCCTCTTAAAACACACATCAGGGGCGGGACGCCCATCTGTGGTGTGAAGATAGAAAATGCACAGACAAATATAAATGCTTAGGGACACAATAACACCCACACATACTTCACATGCACCTACTGTGCGCTGTGTACCTCATGGACTCCAGATGGCCCTTCTTATGCTTCTATGAGCATCATGTGGTATTGAACAGGCTGTTTTGGAAGGATTTGCCACAACATGAGTGTGGATACTGACCAATAAAAATCTCTAATCCTGTGATTTATTGAGGACTCGTTTTTAGCTACATCGAGCCTTTCCATTTCTTCTTTTAAATAAAAAAAAAAAAGACAACATGTTTGGGGTATTTTGTTGCACTCTATAATGACGTAAAGCGCACCGATTCATCAAGTATTTCTACGACAGGTCAAAAGATCTGAGACTATTTCTAAAATTGTATTTGTTCTGGTGTTGGGATTATAGAATGTTCTATGCTGCTTGAAACATGAAGCTTTTGGGTTTAAACAATATAGTGTTAGTAAAGTACAGTCCACAATAAGCTAATTGCCATTCAAAACACAGCAAAATGTTATAACTTAACGTGTATTAGAGCCAGTAAGAGAACTTCGAAAAGGATATATGAAATTGGTTCATCAACAAAATCTTACCCATTATAATGATAATGAAATAATGATCGAAACTGATTATGTTGCGACTTTATCATCCTATTTTCCTTTAAGAGTAATGTTTTTTATGGGCGGACATAATCTCATATTTATTAAATTCCTCAATTAATTTTCACTCGGATAATGTGTACATTATAATTGGACTTTCCACGACTGCAGAAAGCAAAATCACATCTCATTAACACCTTCATTTGTCTAAAACAAACTTGGTATTTGTGCTTGGTGCTTCACTAAAGGGAAGCGAGAAAATTGCTCTACTTGACAGATCGATGGGCACCGAAATAAGTGAAACTTTCTTTAAAACAAAAATAATTTCCGTCGGTTAAAACCATTTGAGTTTACTAGGTTAAGAAGTGTCAAGTTGTCAAATCAGCTTAATTGACATGACTGCCATATTAGATTTTATCTTAGATGCCAGCCGAGCTTCCACACAGGATTTGAGGTCATTTCTGAACAACCATCTCATGTAGTGACACCGAACTAAACCGAATAAAGCCACTTATTCTGTTGTTCAGAGCTGACATTTTGATTGGTTGTGAAAGGAAAAACACAACAAGTGGGCTTAAAACATTGCCACAAAGTTATGCCATTTCTTTTTTCTACTGTAACACAGGGTGTGCAGGTAATGGAACCTAATAAGAATATGCTCAATGTGAATAATGTGGAGATAATATTCCACTTTGCAACAAGAATTTTAAAGATTATATGCATCCAGTTTACCCACCTCCTCCCCAGAGTGACTGACACTGCTGTTCCAGGGTCAGACACATGCCGGTGTAACAGTAAGCTTGCCCGCCTGCACACAATGTACCGTCCACCGAGTAAAAATTAGCAGGACAGGACTCTGCCTTTCCGTCACAGTACTCTGGCAGATCACACGGCCCAGAAGGAGCTCGGCACAGCACGCCTGGGCTCTTCAGCTTCATGGTGAACACAGAGAAGAATTATATTCTCCTTATATTATATTATATAAGAGATTCTATTCCATCACAACCAGTACTGCAAAACTGTAGTATACACGATAATACTAGGATAGCTGCAGGTAAAACAAGGTGAAACTTGTCTGATTTTACCTTGCAGTTATGGCAGCAGACTCCATGTGCACACTCAGCTCCAGCTTTCAGGGTGCAGTTGTTGGCATTACAGCAGGGGCTGGTGCATTCCTACACAAAAAGTGTTGTAAAGTCATGAGGCCTGGGAAACGCATCCAGTGAAAACACAAACTGTACATAGACACCCGCTGACCTCCTCCTCTCCGCAGTCACATTCCTCTCCATCTTCCAGGTAACCATTGCCACATCGCTGGCCTCCATACATCGCCTTGGTGTTTGGCAAGTTGAAGAGACACTTCCCTCCCCCAGAGCTCAGATAGCTCCTGAGCTCCTTCAGGTTGCAATCATTAAACAAACGTGGAAATGGATCCCTGCACCGAGATAAGGAAGGAGCACAAATGCAGAAGGTAAGTCTAATTAAGTCAAGTTTTTTTTCTTTTAATCGATCCCAATATTTTCTCTCATTTCTGACAGCTGAGGAAGTAGCTCCATTGTACCCAGTAGCAGCAGCCATGATGCAGCCACCGTCCTCCGCTCTCGCCTGGCAGCAGCCCGCGGTGTCATGACTCATACCGAAGTTGTGGCCCATTTCATGCGCCATGGTGGCAGCGACACCAAATGGTAACTCTGAGTGGTCCTGTTCAACAGAGGGGTGAGCCGACTCTTACAGATGGCTTTCAGCACATCATGTCACAATCACTTGAATCAGAACAGTAACATCAAGTGGCTTGTTAAAGAGGATTATTCGAGCCCATTTCTACGAAAAGTTGATTCATTCCAGCAGCAGATGACGTCATGACAGTGTTAAAATGGCCAAATTTCACCAAATATGTTGTTTTATGTCAAGGCAATTGCAATATAGCTGTAATTATCTATCAGGAAATCTAACAAAAACAAGACATTATTGAATGTAGATTGTTTTATGTACAGTGTTTAAAGTGTCTTAACTCCTATTTTGAGTGTAATTCAATTGACAAAAAGACGAACTATTCTGCTAGTTTTTTCTTTTACGGGTTTTCTGTTGACAAGCAATATTTTCACCGTAAATACTTTCGGCCACGATAATCATGTTTTGACAACCAGATCTCGTTCAAGCTGCAGTTTACATGATAGATAGATAGATAAATAAATAAATACCGCGTTAATTCCACCGGACTGGTATTCGGAGCACATGGCTTTGAGAGGTGCAAGCCCAATGGTGGTGCCCTGGAATCCCTTCCCCCTAAAGACAAATTGACCACTGGTAATTAGTTCCAACTGGACAGCATCCCATTGGGATACAACTGGTGTTTATTATGACACAATGTAAAAGAAATCAAATGAGAGATCTTTTCCAAAGAGCAGGAGGCCTTTTGTAGACAGGGGTATAGTGTTGCAGAATGATGAAATGGAAAAGAACAGAGGTAGAGTGACAGTTACTAACGTTATAAGCTGAGCATTGTCGTTGGACAGATGGTTGAGCTGTTTGCTTCTCCAGGACAAGAAGGCTGCCAGAGTGCTGTGTGGGTTATCAGACACGTTGATCAAGTCCTGGTTGGTCCACACTTCCAGACCGATTAGTGCCACACGAATACTCAGAGCCTTGTAGTACTGTCAGAGTGGGCCGAGACAGGGAGAGCGACAGGCAGGCGTTCATTAGTCTTGAATGAAATCAGGTGTGGTGTTTGTTTGTTGGACAGTTTCACGTGAAATGTTACCTTGTCAACCAAGTTGGCCGCTTCCAGTAATTTCAGTTTGGTTTTCTCAAGATTACTCCCATGCCTCTCAAACTGCGCAAAACAGAAACCACACTGAATACACAAGCAGACAATCCAACATATTTCTGGCTTTTTTTTTTTTTTTAACATTCTTCAAAATGACAAAAAGGAAGGTGTCACACTTAAAATGACTAACAGGATATGAATCATAGCGTTTTTTATTTGAAGAAGTCAGCTCTAAGCGGAAGGTTGTGCGCAATCTTCAGGTTAAAAGTAACAGTATGAGCGAAAGAAAACCCATATATGATTAGATGTATTGCATTCAAATATAGGACATGACAAACAATTAATACGTAGGCTCCCCTCACATGAACTTTATGTATGATGTCTCTATATGCTGACTTTACATACAAATATCCACCTCCAAAACTCCTACATGCAAAGGTGTGAAACTACAAAATCCACTGTGGTTGAGAGGTAACCAAATATAAGCATTACAACATTCTCACCTCGGCCTTGTCTGCCACCAGCAGAAGCTCTACATACTTCATATTCTGTCCCAGCTCCCTTTTTTCCTGCACAAAGAGACGGGACGGTAAAATACTCTCACATCTATGGCAGAGACATTGTTACTGCTTGGCCCGTCTGAACCCACCCTCCATCTCCGTGGTGACATCATTCCATGGATGAAATCAGGGAGCCTGTTGTCGCGCTCCTCGTTGCCATGGTGATGCAGGCAGCTTCCCCTGGGTAGGTGGAGACTCTCGGCTCTGAAGACAGCATGCTGCTGAGCATCCGTGGAACCAGGAAGAGGCTCTATCAGATAACTGACGCTCTCGTTCAAGGAAATCAGTCCTCTGGGGAAACGAGACACATCAGATGGTTCCATCCTGTGAGCTTCAGGAAATCAGTTTGCATCTGATAATGCCCAAAATAACTTCTGCTCTTCTGATCGTTTTAAAATCAGAAAATAACTTCAATTTCGACAAGTTATCATTAATTACATTTCTCATATCTTCAGAGGCTGAGGGGAAAAAAAGGTATTTGTGGCTCAGGTTAAAAGTGGGAAGCACATACATTTTTTTCAATTTGAAGTAGGGGGGAACCTTATGGTTGCACACGCAATCTGTTTTTTTGAACAGCTTTATTGACGAGCAGAGCAAAGGGGGGTGTGTGTGTCTCAGATGATTAACTGTCCTCTACTAACAAAAATCAGCTGGAACAGGCACAGCTTTGCATTATCCTCTTCACTTATGAGCACAGATGCCTTTACACAAACATACGAGCGCGCACACAGCAGCGGGTCATGCAGCTGTAGAAAACATCTGGAGAAGTCAGACGCCCCCATTATAGTGTCAGGCGATGCTTTGTTTGCCTTCCTCCAGAGTATCGACCTTAGAATGTATTCATTTACTCGAGATGCAGAGCGGTGACCCAGCATAAACACTCAAATGGCTAAAAAATTCTGGCAGCAATCGCAAGTTCCTCCTCTGCTGCCGGTTTCGCCTCTCTGAGTGTCTCCAGCAGGAAACATCAGCCGGTCTGGAGCCACATAAGGATAAAACGTGTCTGAGGATCTGAACTGAGCTGTACTCGTTGAACCATCTCTGCGGCCAAAGACCTGTTAACCTAATGGACTATGAGATGTTAGGCGGACTGTTTCCTGCCATTTCTTCTGCAACAGTTTGATGACTGTCTAAAGAACTGTGCAGGCTTTGGTTACATCTTACTTTCACAGCAAAAGCACGTTTAATATTTGAATTTAATCCAGTATTTCTTCAATATTTTAGGGAATTATCTCCTTTACTTGTCAAATGTTACTGGAAGACCAATTAAATGAAAAAAGTGTGGCTTTAATTCTCACTACAGATGTGCCAGTTCTCTTTATGAACATATTCTTATATTTGCAGGGATTTAGTTTCATCTGAGACTCTTGTAGATTGGATTTTTAGACATGGAAAAAACTAAATATTCTAAATTGTATCTATCCATCTATACTACTTTATCGAAATATTGGGCTTTTTCAATACGGTGAAGTTTTGTCTCACCTGAGTCCTGAACAAGTGCTGAGAACAACGCTGGAACTTTCCATGCCCAGAACTTTGCCATGGTAGAAACAATGTCCCTGGAAGACAAAATCAAAATTCAACACACAGCTCAATGTGTGAACTTTATCAACTGTAAAATCTTTATATATGTTTCCCCAATGATCATTAATCATCAACTACCCTCTGCAGTTTAAAAACACCAAACTGTCTCTCCAGACTCACGGTGTTGGCAGGAAAGGAGGACTTGCGAGCTCCATCAGTGGTGTACCATATTTCCTGGTATCCAGGGGCCAACAGCTGCCTGGTGAAAGTCAACACAGATCTCAGAGACAATAGAATATATGTTGTTTCACACATTCAGTCTGCAGAAACAGCTAAAACATGGAGGCCCAATGACCAATATATATTTGTATATTCTTGAGTTGATATAAAATGAGTAACAGCTGTTGGAAGCTCAGGAGATAGGCGAGAACACGGCCTCTTCAGCAGTCCACGTATCATAAGAATATTCATTTTGACAGACACTCATCAAACCAAGCTGCTTTAAAGATTTAGACAGTCAGAGATTATAAAAACACAAAAATAATAAATTATTGCTCTAATAAAACCCACATGTACCTTTCTGAAATAATCCTTTTATTTCCTGGGTAGCATAGCTGAAAAGGGAGATGGTAACTTCCCCACGCTGAGAGTTCAGTCATTGGAATGTCCAGACAGAGCTATTATTTACCAAAGTTCTCCAGTGTTTTTTTTCCACCACATAGAAATTTCTCAACTGATATACAAGACAGACTCCACAGGAGAAGCTGATAAATCAGAGGAACAGGCGAATACGTGAACAAACATTCATTCTATTTGGGTAATACATTAAATTCCTCTTCTCCTCCATCTGTGTGTATGTATATTTGACAGAGTGCCTTTGGACTCAAACCAACACCGATGCTTATTTTCCTGTCCTACTCCTTCCAACTGTGTCTCAATCCATTCTTCCTGTTTTCATTCATAAACTTTTGTCTGCCTCACAGCTGGTTTTCTTTTACTCTGTCTCTAAATCTCATATCATCACTCCTCCAAGGGGTCTAACTGTGATCCTTTAAACAGGCTGCAGCTGCAGCTAAGTCAGACCACAGAGAACCCTGCATGTACTGGCTCCAGCGACCAATTTGGCTCAAAAGGACAGACCCTATGATCTTAAGAATATGATAGTTTATTGTGGGTCGTCATTTATTTAATTGACTGTGGCTTTACTTGATAGTTATGCACGTACAACTGGGATCTTTCAAAAAATTTTGGGGATGCTGAAGGACACACAACATTCTCATTTATGTAGGGAAAAAAATAACTTACTAGCATAAAACCTGTATACAAACAGAAACCGTTTTAGTTTGAATGTGTCAAAACATGACAAAAATCCATTCAACAGCACCTCTGAAGCTCTGTTGGTTAAATGATGATATATGTAATGTAAAACTAACTAGCTTTTTTCAGAAGTTTCTGGACCTTATGCTAAGCTGCCACCGCACTGGCTGTGGTTTCACATGCAGCCAACAGACATGAAAGTGACATCTCATAAGAATGTAATTAAGCGTATTTCCCAAAATGTCAAACTGTTCCTTTAAAGCAGGATGAGGATAAATGACAGGAAGATTCCCTTTTCTTCCCACATCAGATGCCCTGAGGCAGACAAGCGTCTTGAAACAATGACAGCCTGTTGATGCAATCAGCAAAAAAAGCAGGTCAAAGACAGAAAACGGCTCCTTCATCCTTTAACAGATCACCACTCAGAGGGAGGAGGGCCTGTGTATTCACATACACATACACACAGTCAAAGAGTGGACTTAAACATGATCAGTCAGTAGTAATGTATCCGGCTGATGTCACCCTAAACAGGGTAACCCCCGCCATGTTGCAGGATTTGACCTCCTAACCTGATCTGGCCTTTTTCTGGCTTTTCCGCTTTTGTAACTCCTCAAACATTCCCCTCACATTTTCCTCTCATCCCTGTAACCCGTTGTCACTTTCACAGAATGAATTAATGGCAGGACAGTTGATGATTGACTGAACTTTACCCTGCTAAGGGGATTTCTTCTTTCATGGGAAAAAAAGAATTAATGAGCCCTCTCCATTCTCACTTCTGCTCACATGCCAGCCAGCAGCTCTGTGTCTGAGCTAAACCATGCTGACATACCGGTCCTTGGGGGCAACGGTGTGTGTATACTAGCAGACGGATGGTTATAAAATCTGTCAAAGCGTGACATGAAGACAAAACATGACATCAATAAAGCTGCATAATCAGCATTAAAAGCTTGCAATGCATTGCTTTGTGATGGGCAAGCTAATCTTAAAAGCTACCCAGAAGGGGCTGTAAGAAGAGAACCATCCAAAACGGCAACCTCAAAAATGTCAAAGGAGTTATGTCGCCGTATATTTTTGCACCACTTCCCGCCAGCATCAGACAGTTACATGGACTGGGTCCATATAGCATGGTCCAGGTTTCCACATGTAGTGACAAACTAAACAACTGTCTGATGCTGACCTGAGGTGGTGAAAAAAATCCATAATATAGCGTCTGCTTAAACCAAGGTTTTGAGATCTGTGTTGATTTAGATGAAAAAATGTGGTCTTCTCATGGCTCCCTTCTGAGTGGCTTAGCCTGTTCATCAGGATTTGTTTCTGATTCTCCAAAATCAGAGCGCTTTGCCCGCTGTCTACTGCAGGTAAGGCACCAGTCTCCCGTGGTCATCTCTTTCCCAGGTGGTTGTGTCAGCTGTTGATGAATGACACTTCTTAATGCAGTGTCAGCTGAGGAATCAAAGATAAAGATAATCCCTTTACACACTGACATTCCTCCAGATTCTTTGAATCGTTTATAATATTATGAACTGTAAATGAAAACACGCAATTCCCTTCCAATTTTTCATTGCGAGACCTTCTCTGTCGATATTTCAATCATTTTCTCAAAGATTTGTTGAACAACTGGAGATTTCCTGCCCATCTTTGTTCAGCCAAAGAGTACCGGTACGACTTTTGTCCCAAATCATGATCACAATCAGCTGTTGGCATAATCTGTTTAAAAGGCATTCTTTGTAACATTACAAAACCTAAATTTCCTTGATCCAAACTTTTTTTTTTTTTTTAAATGTGTTGCTCTGAGATGGAAAAAAAATATTGTATCAATAGATTAAATTAAGTTGACAAAAAATGAAACCTTAAATTCTTACCGTCTGCAAAGAAATAAAAATCAAAGTAGAGTAAGACAATGTTTTCTTGCTTTTAATTTTCCTTTGTCATACGATCCAACTTACTCTGATTTTTGGTTGTACTTGTGGAAATGATCTCTGAAGTTGTTACTAAATCTATTAGATTTATTCACCTGCTATATTCTAATCACTGATGCAGCAGGGTTGGAACTTATTTCAGCAGCCACTGGCCAAAAGGCAGGGTACACCCTGAACAGATTGCCTGTACAACACATACACAAACAAGACAAACAACCATTTATGGTCCTCAGCTCTACGATGAAAATTTAGGATCGCAAACTGACCTAACATGCATGGTTTTGAACTGTGAGGGGAAGCTGGTGTACCCAGGGAAACAATTTGATCAAATTAATCGAAAATAACATCTGTCACATACCTGGATGATTTATTTTAGGTGTACAGTATAACAGCTCATTTAAACTGTAAAGAAAATTAATCTAAGGTGAGCGGCGCAAACGAGCAATTCACTCATCTTGTCATACCAGTTTATTGTGCAACAGGGGCGTAGTAAGATTATTTCAAAAGATGAGTAATTTACAGAGTGTTGACACATCTGCTCTGAAACCGTACAAAATGATAATTTCCATGTTTTTGGCCTTGATTCACATACTAGATATCTCATATATTGTCGTCACCAAAAACCTCAGAGCCTGATGGATCGTTTAATTTGGTTAAATATGCTGAGAGCTCTCAAGTCGAGACTGTAAAAACCTCTGTGTGATGGTGCAAGCACTGCCCGACAATGTTTGGATGATGTCCAGTGCTCAGACACATGCCGCGATTGAGGATTGCAGTACTGGCTGAATTAGGGCTGTCTGGCAAAGAGGCTGAGACAAAGGGTTGGTTCAACATCAGGAGGAGAAAGACAGAGTGGGGGAGTAATGCTAATGTACTTGGTTGATAGTGAAGGGGGGAGAAAGGAGAAGGGGATGTGGGGTAATGCATTTGAGGTCAGTGGGTTGCATTCTCTCATAGTATCAGATGACATCACTTCACTGGGGTGGAGGGGCGCGCGAGAGATGGCTGATGCAAAGTCAAAATCTCACAGAGTAACGGATGATGAAGAGGCTTTTATTGCAAAGGGAGGAAGTGTGAAAGCATGGGAATAGATTGAGACATCCAAGCATAAAAAAAACTACAGCACTCTGAGACTAAATATACATACAGGAGAAACAAGGACAAGTTAACAAATCCCCTGCTCTCCTCTCCCTCAACCTGCAGTCCATCAGCTCGGCGCTTTAAGTCTTGTTTGTGTTCTTTTGGGGTTGTGTATGTGTAAAAGTGAGTCTCTGTATGTCATCTGTCTGCGTGTGGCCACCGACTCCCACACTTTGACCGCAGAGCATGTGTGTGTGTGTGTGTGTGTGTGTGGGGGGGGGGGGGGGGGGGGGGGGGGGGTGTATATTTATTCTAGAGCCCTGGGGAATATTGGAGGATAGAAGTGAGAAAGAATGGGGTGTTCGTTTTTGAGCTGTTCGGCGTAAGAAATACGACGTGGGGACAAGATAAGAGGTGAGAAGAGCAGGAAGAAAGGAGAAACAATGCAGGCTACAATTCCCGAAGGAGTGCCTAATTCAGGTTCATGCACTTAATGGTGTGCAGGAAGGATATTAAGCTGAAGAACAGAGAAAGTCATACAGAGGAGGAAGCTGGGATATCCACACAAATCATATCTGAAACAGAGAGATATAACTCACACCCAAGCGGGCTTCAACTGTCTCTATTTTCCTCTCTCCATGACTTGTCTCACCTCAACCTCCGGTCCATCATTCACTTTCTTGCGCTGTTTCCTCTCGCTTCTCACTCTGCTTTTCCATCAGCTTTCCTGCTCTCTGAGTCAGCACACGCTCTGGCCCTGCCTAGCTCTTAACTTAATCAACCCTCCTTGGGTGCACTGTAGCCTTTCATTAAGATAAAAGCTCGGGCAAACACACATCCATACCAATGAAGTGCTAACTCATGTGCACATGTGCACATTGATAAGCACGACCAGGGAGGACAGAAATGGATTGAGTGTGGACTCCAGCCACTGAGAGAAAGGATGCCCACGGACATTCAGTCATGTTTTCGTCCATGCTTTAAGTGATTAGTTATTCAAAGAGTAGATGAGGTGAAACTGGACAAAAAGGAGGACAGCTGGAGAAAAACAGCTGGAGAATGTTGCGAGGGAATGAACACAAAGATGAGATTAAACTACTTTGGGTTCCCCCGTATCTGCTGACTGTACAAGCAACACAGTTTTAGGTGCAATGAGGACACAAAGGAGTAGCCAGGACACATGAGTGGGTACTGGCAGCATTTTCTCTGGCTTTCATCCAGAGTCTGACATTAATCTTCCTTTACCCAAACTGCACCCTTCCTCAGCCCAGCCTTAGTCTCGTATAGCCATTTGTGTCTCCAGATTAGAGGACAAATCAAAGCATAGTAAGCCAATATGGGATTCTTTGTTGAGGAACAGAGTCTGGGAGAGAATACTGACTGGTGAGATGGTAAACCTCAGACTAAATAATGGTCTCAACAAAGAGAACTAGCAAGCTCTATCCTGAAAGCTGTACAATGATTCTGTAATAGGCCGTACACCCGATAGTTGCGGTGGGTAGACGGACTAAAGCTTACGGTAAGACAGAAAGAGCCAGCATGGCAGGATGTGCCATATTAGACAATAACGGTGTAGTGTTACACATTGCATCCATGCTTGTGCAATACCTTTTGAAGGGACATTCAGGAAGGGCTCTACATCTCTCGTGTTTGCTATAATGTGAGCAAGTGAAGGTGAGCAGCAGCAGAAAGATCAGCAGTGCTATCGGCTATCGGAGCAAGAAATTTGTTTGCACAAGATGTCGACGTTCCCACAAAGTGTAAATACTTCTCCGGGAACATTATCACCTCCGACCAGTCACGCAATGTCATAGTTTTGCGACATAGGGTGAAAGACAGGAAAAAAGGAAGGTGCAGCTTGTCCAGTGATGGGAGTTAAAGTGCAAAAAAAGAGATGGTCAATTAATCACTTGAAGACTATTGTTTTTTGTTTCCAGAAATGTTTCGAGTCGAAATAGACCTTTTCACAATGAATGCCATATTCTAGGAAGTCTCTTGAAGCCCCGAGATAAAATGTGTCCCACGCATAAGCAGTCAGTTTCCCTGAGTTTTCTCAGTAGTGTTACAGTGATGGCTTCGGAGCAACATTGGTCGTAATGTTAAAGTAACAACATCAACATGGTAAAATCAGATGCTTTTACATGTTGAAACGATGAAAATTAAACCTAAAAGAGCAATTTGTAACAAGCTGTCTTTTGAATAAAACATTTTTAGCTGTTATTTACTAAATCAGCAGATATGGAGCAACATTGCCATTGCTACCTTATGTATTTATGCACTTTTCCCCCACACTCATTTCGCTGGGATTTTGGTCACTACCATTGCTTGAAGAAAATAAGTTAACCAGTTAGTCGATAACTTAAGCAGTGAGTGACCGAACCAAAATAGTAAAGAAGTAAAGAGGCTCGTCAGAGAGCTGAACGATGAACTGGAAGGAAATATCTTGGAATGGTTTCTGTACTCACACTGTGAAAGTATTGGTCTGCTTTGCTGTAAACACTTGCTGTTACACACAGACTGTTTGCATGTTTCCTGTTACAGGAAAGATGAGAAGTTTCACTGAAATTGTTTCAAAATACATTTTTTCGTGGTTATGGGAATAGTCGTTCAATTTCTTCCTTGGAACGATGTGTACAATCTTGTTCAGAGGAGCCGGCTGTATAAGTTTTATCGGATCATTCCCAATGCTAGCAGATCAGCTTGCGCTCACTCTTTCTTTATTTTCTTACCACACGTGCACAGACAGTTTGTGATTGATGAAAATTCTTTGCCCAGGAGGAAACTTAACAGCATGACCACCTGCTGAGAAGATAGATCAGGGGGGGGGGGGGGGGTCGTCCCTCAGGGGACAGTCAGACAGACACAGTGGAGTCGTGGCTTTTTGTTAGGATGACTCGACGGTGAATGAACGACAGGGACGGCCCACTGTCGAGGGTAAAAATGGACTTCATTCCTAAAGTTCCTAAAAGCTTCGCAGTCCACTTGCGTGTTGGCTCGAATCCAAAAAGTGATAAACCACTGCTCTTTGGTCACCGCTGATATCCCAAGAGCTGCAGCCCTCCCTGCTACCAAATGGGTAAGATACTAAGCTGCCTTCCTATCAGCATCCCATTGTTTTTGGACAGGAACCGCTTCATCAGATTGCAGGATGTTAGGTGCAGAGACACAATCTCACTTCCTGTTAGCCCAGGGCACACAGATCGGGTGTCAACCCTCTGTTGTCCAGAGACATCAGCCTCCTTTCCTCCCTTCATCCCCCTCTCACCATCCAAGGGGGCACTGACCTTACAAATGCGTCTTTGTGACGGCAAACATCTGGACAAATTAAAGGAACAGCCGGAACGTCTCGGTGGAATCTATGTTCTAACTTGATCTAATCAGATGGGAAAAAAAACTGATTTCCCATGATTTGTCCAACTGCTTATATGAAGCTGCTTCTTTAAACTGCTAAATGCGACGGACACATTACTGTCTACTTGATGCTGTGGTGTCCATAAGTCACTCACTCATTTTTCTCCAGGTGCAGTCTGAGCTCCTTTCCTTCAGCTGAGACCAGGACCTGAACCTCTGCTGGATGCTGGAAAGGAAAACATCAAACCGAGAACAATCACTGATTGTGGCCAAAGCTGTAACACCTACCAAACATGTGTCATCTTGTTACCCGGATAAAAAAAAAAACACAGCGAGATGTATACTCACATCTTTGGTGGCAGATCTCTTTTGCCTGACAGGATGCAGCCATGTGGGGGAAATAATCTCATAGCTCTGTGTGTGCTGAAGGATGCTCCTCTGTAAACCCTGCCTGCTCACTCCTGACAGGAGACAAGAAGAAACACGGTCAAACACTGTGCCATTGCTGCTTTGCGATTGAATAGCTTTAAATAAATCAACAGATGGTGATATTGACAGTAACCATGAGAGGAGAAGCCCGACTCACCGCTGTAAACATCGCCTTCGGAGACGGCGGCGGCAACGCAGAGGAGGACAACTATGAGACAGAGATACAGAGAAGACCGCGCAGCATCGGGAGGAGGAGGACGCGCTCCTGGAAGCATTCTACAAACAAACGGCTCCACACGACCTGACGAAACTGACACATAAAGAGGTCGGGAAACCAGCCTGCACGGGTGTTTCACATTAGATGGAGCAAACGTCGGCGGTGAGACATCGCTAAAGAGCCGCCGCCGCAGCAGTTAGTCTGAATGAGATGCAGAGAGCGGCGCTCACATCTCTCTTTCATTACCAACCCCTCCCCTCCGTTTACACGCACACAAACACACACACACACACACGCGGGCTGTCAACTGATCTGAAGAACGGAAAGCCAGCCAGGATATGATGAAACGGCGTTCAAACGGGCAACAAGACACTGAAATCACGATTGCAGCAGCAGCAGCAGAGGAAGCTGCAGACCGAGCAGAGTGCCATCTTTCCCGAAACTTGTAATGAGTGCGATCAAATCAACTCATAACCAGCATCCATTGTGTCGTTAAAGTAACTAAATAAGCTCCAAAATGATACTCCCGCATAGGCTACTGTTAGACCGGGTTTTGGATGTTTGAATTATTGTCTTACATAAACTATCGGAGGACTGTGGGTAAAGTAAGAGCACGAGGACAACCAAAACAAAAAAAAAACGTCAACTCTCACCTCTTACATATTACTCCGACAATTTTAATCATCACTCACATTACCTGCACGTAAAGTGCGCCATATTATATAGTTCCATATTCCAGCAGAATATAATATTTAATGTAGAAACAATTAGTTAAATTATGTGGACTCAAAATAATGAACAATGCAAAATAAGGCAATCTGATGAATATGTGTTCACACCAAAATAAATCTCCTCTTACACTACCATGGGAGACTTGCGAGTAAAAATGATGGAAATAATAGACTAGTTATTTTGATGACTTGTGAAAATTGATTGATGAAATATGTCTTCGAAAAGATCCCAATACCCACAATGTTATCAATATTTTCTTTCTTTCCCCTTAGAAGTCCACCAACCAGTAGGCTAAGCTGAACGTAAATTATTCCTTTTACGTCTCCACATCAGGTATTTAGTATGACATCTGAGTCAAAGCTGAGGCAACCCTGATGGCATTATAAATCTTGTGCTCTCAAACTTAAAGCTAATACAGAGACACTGATGATGTAACATACTACTCTTGGTACTCTGCCCAACCACTGAACTTCTCCAACGAGTAAAACATATTTGCAGCTTTTAAGCGGCTGCATTACCACAAGCAGCAAAACTTCCTGCTTTGCAGTCTTTCGTGGATCTACTGAGAACTGCTGGCGTTTCAGCAACACTATCTAAGCTTCCTTAACCATTTGGTATCTTTAGTATTTAGAGAGGAGCATTCCCACAAATATAGTAGACAAACAGTGACTATATCTCCATTTAAATTGGCTCATTTTCTGCTAGCTGTAACTGTAAACAGTGGAATTGGCCAGTTATTTTGGCACCAATTTGATACCTCAGTAAAATCTAAAAAAATATTTGGAGACATTATCCAATAAAAAAAAAAAGTGTCACAGTCCAGCCTGGTTAAAGCAAAACTAAGTGTGAGTGGGTTGACACAGCGTAGGTTTCAACCCACTCTTATCAGAAGTAAGAAAAGGAAATCACTTAAATGGCACATTATTAATCCAATACTGCCTTTGAATACACCTTTTTCTCAGTTTACCCACCTCCCCAAACCAGTGGCCCAGTGGGTTTATGTTTTTCCACCGCATGTAAATACATGCCATCTTTAAATAACTACACCACTTGCCTCAACATGCTTTAGTTTCTATGGTTCCCCCTGGTCTACAGAGGCCATACGCTGAGTCATCGGCTACACGGCGTCAGTGGCCCATGCGACTAGATTCGGCCACACAACTCGTTCACGTTATGTCTTGGTTTCTATATAACACAAACAGGCCTCAGTGACAACATTCGGATTCCAAATGAATGAATAGAGAATCCACTTCTTGTTGCACAGCGTACAGTAGAGTAACCACACGCTTTGAACAAGGTCACCGAACCAGAAATACACTGGGTAGTAACTGAGCACTACAGTAACAAAATACAGTAGGCTTCCACCTCAGCCTTCGAGACAGCCACTCATACTGTGCCGGTCATTTTTAAGTGGGATGATAGATATGCCCAAGAGCACATGTTGGAAGGGTAGCGCGTATGCAGGGTGTGTGAGGTATTCTTAGCACCGATGACAGTACGGGTCAGTGAATCCACTCACATCTCTAAATGGTGTCTTGGCAGCAGGACAAGGCCACTCGTCCCTGTCGAGGTATTGAATTCTGCTTCCCTCTGATTATTTCTACTTCAGATAAACCTCTCCTTACTACGCTTCCTGAAACATCAAAACCCAAACACTTGGGGCTAAGAAAAACACAAAAAAAATTTAGATGTGGTAAAAAAAAAAAAAAAAAAAACCTCAGTTGGCAGAGAGTGAACACGCTGTCCGTGCTGAAAGATCGAGTGTTGGTAGTAGTCTAAATGCCATTCATGAGATCAGTTGAAGATATATATTTGGAACAGCAACTTCAGGAGAGCTGGATACACTGAACAAGGCAAGAGACGCATGCCATGCATATCCTCAACACCCACCGCTACAAATGATTATGAAATGATCTGCTTCACTGGGAACATCATCATACACGTAAACCTAAAAAACCTCCAACTATGAGGGAAAATTACGACATGATTTTAATAAATGAAAGTGAGGATGTGTTTCAGCTGTGAAAGAATATTCACAGAAAAGTCAACTATCAAATGCTTTGGTCTCAGAAATCCTTCTTTCAAGTCTTCTAAGCATCATGGTTACAGGTGTTCATACAAAGTCAGTATAGAATTGAGGCTGTGCCTCTTAAGAGTCTTTTGATATGAGTCAGCTTCAACCACACTGCTCAGAAATCAGTTCAGAGGTGTTTTTCTTCAAGAGGAGAGGCGATGTTAGCAGTTGTCATCTTCCAGGATGTTTGGGTGTTCCCCCCAGAACTGGTCCCCTATAATGTCACAGTGGTAGGCCTCCACCCTCTTCCTGCTCCGAGTAACAGACACCTCTTTCTCCTCTTCATTAGGTAGCTTCAAGCGTTTGGTGACAGTCTCATCTCGCTACATAAAAGAAATGAGAATTGTGACTAATTCAGTTATATAAAGGTAACTTAATGGAAACATTCTATTGATGTAATACATCCTCTACATCTCAATCTTAACAAAACTGAATCCCAAATCCAAAAACAAAGCTGAACCTAAATACGTACCCCTCTACAGTCCCCCCCTTTGCAGGTCCTGCACTGCTTGGTGTGTAGTACATTTTAAGTCCAATAATATATCAAAAACAAAAATGCAGCTGCATGCGGTGAGAAAATGTTAAATAGTAAATGGGCACAAAGATGCAAAGCAGCACCTTAAAACCCTTTTATGTTTATTGACTCTGCATTAAGGAGGCAACTTAGATTCTGAATCGATGAACACTGAAGTGCTATCAGCCTTTGGAGAGCACTTTGCAGGAGGCACCATTCCAATTCCAGTCTGGAATTCTTCTTCACCAACATGACGAAACCTTGACGTAAACACTGACGTGGTGATGCAGAATCAATGAGAGCAACCTCATTGAAAAAAATGATCGTTGTAGCTTTCTGAGGAATAAGACATGAGTCTACTGTCTTTCTACGTCAGAGGATCTTAATCTTAGTCTTTCCGGTGAACATTTATGTGCACATAAATTAGTTTTGCATGTGAAATGTGGTAATGCTATTGAATTACATTCCTCTAAGTAAGTGGTTCTTAAACTGGATTTAATGCTTAAAACAGATATAACACCCCTCCGGCAACTTACCTTCTCCCAAATGAGGGTGGTGCCTTTCCGATGGAGAGCCGATTCGTTGTTGTAGTTGATGTCAAACTCTGAGAACAGGATCTCATTTTTATCTGCGGCTAATGTTCCCTGAAATGGAAGAAACACAGTCAGGCATGTGCATATAGATGTAAAGATGTGAAATTAAGAGTGTACACAAATGAGCTCAAATGTCTGGACAGGTTTTTAGAGAACAGAGTACAAAGCTCCTCATTGTCCATCCTTTCAGCAAATGCTTGAAGAGACAGCACCACCTGCTGGTTGTATCAGAGCTAACAGGACACTGAAATTGATTAAATCTTGCTACTAAAACTGTTTCTTGTTGTTTGTTCCTACGTTTCTATTGTGATTACAACAGTTTGAAGGGATGTGAATGACTTCAGTAGCCTGAACATCCAGTTTAGATTAACCGTTTTCCACAAGACGTCTGCTGTTTCATTTCCAGACAACTGGAAATTAAAGGGACTTCCAGATAACAGCTGCATCAGTCCCAGACAGCCGGCGCTAATAGTGACGGACCTGATGTCTTTTTAGAAGGTATTTTCCATGAATTAACCCATTGTTGATTGAAAAATGTCAAAGTGCACATCAAACTTTATCAGAGAGGAAAAACTGCATTCATAAGAAAAGATATTCTGCTCTTTTTTCACAAGTTGACACCATTTCTTAAGGTCTTTATAAAATGTCTGAGGCGTGCTTTTGTCAAAATACTACAGAACAACAACTCACTTTTCAGCCATGAAGAGAGAGAGGCTCTGCTCGAATGTCTTTTTAATACCATTATCTTGAGATCACGAACACTTCTGAGGTATAGTGAATTAGGCATGATGTGAAGTTTAAAAAGTGAGAAAAGATGATGAGGTTGCAGAATTCTACAAATCCAAAGTTGCTTTTTTTGGGGGGAGTTTTTGGATATATTGTGACTTCGGACGTCCGAATATGCTCCAATGATATATGCTCCAAAGCGTAAAAAAAATGTGTCAAAATTAGATGCCTGTGATCTGTGGCCCCTCAGACAGCACTGCATCAGAAACAGGCACAATCATAGAAAGATTTACGGCGTCGGCTCAGGAAAACCTCCAGAAATCATTGTCTGTGAACACAGTTCACATAGCCATCCACAAGTGCAGGTTATAGCTCTAACTAGCAAAGGAGGAGCCCTTTGTGAACATGATCCAGAAACACCACCTTCTTCTCTGGGCCTAAGCTAATTCAAAATAGGCCGAGGCAAAGTGGAAAACGCCTCCTCCAGAGGAAAGGAGACCATCCAGCTTGTTATCAGCGCTCTGTCAGAAAGCCTGGATCACTGATGGTATGTGTGCATTAATGTCGGGGAAACCGGCAACCTGCACATCTGGAAAGGCACCATCCCATGCTTAAAGGCACGTACAGACATTTATATAGATTTTAGAGCAGTAATATGCCCCCATCCAGAAAACACATTTTTCAGAGAAGGCCTTGAATATTTCAGAATGACAACACTAAACCACATACAGTATGGTTTTCTATTGGTGGTGTAGATGCTTTTCTCTTTTTTAATTTTTTTTTTACAGCCAGTCAAACTAACACCTACTGCATATATGTCCTGTAAACATACTGACTGATGTAACATTAAAAAGTCATTATTGTGTATTTGATCCAATCATGTTTTATAACCTTCTGATGATTTTTAATGGTCTTTAACAATGATTATAATTTTTTTTCTTTGTCTGTTTCATTTATAGAAATTAAAAAAAACAATAACAAATTATTATTGTTTCTCCTTATTATTAATATGAAGCGCTATAAATTTGTAAAATCACATGCCAACAATAAAACATACATTTATAGGCATTAAAAAAATTTTTTTTTTTGTTCTCACCTTTAAACGATCCTCTGCCTGTGTTGTGGTGAGTCCTCCTTTTTGTACTAATGTCCAAAATACTGTGTTGTACAAGTTATTTATGTGACCTGAAAGACATAAAAACAAACCATCACATAGATCACACGGGGACTTACCTTAAAACACACCTGTGGTAACATGCATGATATACTTACAGTCTGCTTGCCTCCAGCTCAGATAGTCCTTAAGGTTACGGTTGCTGGGATACAGAACGACACGGCCATCAAAGCCAGGAGGGTACAAGAGGGGCTGTTCTCCGAAAAACTCCTTCCAGTAAAACACATAAGAGGAAGACAACTGGGAGGCCACATGGGTCATGAGCTTACTGCCAGGGAAGCAGAGAAGAAACATATTCTCACAAAGGTAAGAAACGTTAGGACAGGTGTGTGAGAAAGACAATGAAGAAAACTGAGTACCTGGCTCTTCTTTTGAACCAGGTGGAGGTCCTCTTGAAAACAAAGCTGAACTCATCACTTTGACCGTAAGCTATGGTAATATCCTCCAGCTCTTCCATGACAGAGCGAGCACTCCTGACCATCAGTCCCAACGCTCTGTCATCATTGGGCTTTGTGAACTTGTGCTGCTCTGAAAACCTAAGACAAATTGACAAAAAAAAAAGAAAAGAAGAAAAATCCAATAACAGAAATGACTAAGAAAAACAGCCATGTATTCGCAGTAATGTTGAATGAAAAGAAAACCCACTTGTGGAAGTTGCGACCATCCAGTCTGACAACGATGTAGCAGTTGCGCAGACAAGTATCGTCTGTTTCAAAGTTGCGTACGTACTCAAACTTGCTCTTGGCCATGTTGTTGGATGTGGCAAACGGACGGGCAAGGACTGTGACAAGCGTGGACCTAACTCCCACACCAAATCTGCAGACCTTACCTATCACCATGAACAGGCTCCTGGAAAGAGAAAACAATAGGCATTCAAACACATCGTGTGTCAACAAACGCATAACTCTCTCATATTTAAAGCCTCAGCATGACCATAAGCTACTTAATTTTGACCTCAAAACTGATAAAAACAATGAAAAAAAATCTAAATCATGACGGAGCTAATTAAAGTACAATTACTGTTACAACTTTGTTACTAGTCATTACTCACACTTAAACGTCCAGTGAGGTGTTGGCAAATGAGCTTAAATAGTTACATAAATATTTCTATAACGTGGCTCTAAAGCTAAATAACCAGGTCATATCTAAAGATATAAAAAGACAGCTTTTTTTTTTTACCATACATTCACACGTTGGTTTGTGTACAGTCCGTCCTCAAATTCTGTAGTAGTTGTACTTCCCTGGACACTGCGTAGAAAGGTTCCGCAGCGTAGAGAAATTATCAATTTGATATAAAATAAAGTTAGTTTTCCTCTACTGTCTTTTAACCATCTTCAAAAAAAAAAAAACCCCGCTCATCACAAGTCAAATTTTATGATAGAACTGAATTGAAAAAAACTAGAATCCACAAGACAAGTGGACTTTCGAAAGAGCTATCAAACATCGTTAGTGTTATACCGCCATCTTGTGCTCAAAACTCAGAACGCGACGTATGTTTGTGTACGTTTTTTGCAAGGGGTTATGGAACTTGTAGTTCATTTGCAGACTAAGACCTTCTCGTTAAGGTTTATTGGGGAAATTGGTTATTTTCAAGTTGACATATTACAGAATTTGGGGAGGAAAAAAAGCACAATTTAACGTTTGCAGAATGGAAATGCAGCACTTAAAAGGGTGATTAAAAGCTAGGCTCAGAATAAAACGACGAGAGCAACTTTCCCAGAATGCTTCGCTTCAGTGCTGTGCGCTAATCTGCGGTTGTTTCAAACATGGAGGAGACGGAAAGGAAAAGTGCCAAGACAGATAGAAAAGAGCCGGTATCAGCCCCCTCTTCGAGTACATCGTCAAAACCTGATTGCGACCCAAAGATTATAGACAGCAAAGCCGCGGACGATGACGCAGATCAAGCGAACGTTTGTTCTGAAAAGTTCAACCCGCTGCTGGCCTTGTATTCTCCGACTCCACCACCGCTTCCTTTTCCAAACATCAAGTGCCTCAACAATGTGGCAGAGTATGAGAGTTTTCTGAAGGGCGGCCGGGGCCGAGCTAAACCGGAGAATGTTGAGAAAAAACGGCTAAAGGCGATGAAAGGCGTGGCGGACCCGGAGCGCATCGAGAGGCTGAAGAAGCTGATGGTAAACAACCCGGTGTCAGAGGACGGGGAGAGCAGCGGCGCGGCGCCGAGGAGGAGGAGGGCGCAGAAGCCCCAGAAGAATGTCCTGACAAAGATGCCCCGTAGGTTCACTAACCACTTTAGCACAACTTGAAATAGATGTAAAGTGCGCTGCAAACTAAACTGAAGTGGCTATAGAGACGCCCGCCTTCATGGAAAACCATCTGCATACCATATTTTTGCTATTCATTTAAATAGCTTAAAATTGAGCCAAATGGGATATCTGTGGAATACTTTCTGTCAATAATCTAAAGACGGAGAAGCAAAGAATTGTCATTTTTAAGGGGTATGTATGTATTAAATTATTAAGGCCCAGAAGTAAGGAGTAGAGGTCATCTGGCCATGCCAGTGGCCCCAACCGCCCTGGTTGAGGGGCCAGATGACCTCTAGTCCTTGGACCCTAAAAGAAAATGGGCACCTTACCTTTTAAAATCAGAGGGCAAAGGCCAAGTGAAAGGACCGAGGTGAGGATTTGGGACTGGGCTTTAATGATGGAAGGGGGAATGGACCCAGATATCAACTGCTCTGAGATATCTGGTGAGCGTGAAGCCAAGCGCAGACATTGGCAACGTTTCCTTTTTCCTCTTATTTATTCTGGTTGTGCGTTTTTTCTTGCTTGCTTAGTTTCTAGAAAATAGAATTTAGTTGAAACCTTACTGTGCTTTTATTTTTGTATATGTCTGTGTTTTAAGAAATCTTGACTTTTCTCTTCAGCTGAATCTTTTGTGTAAAACCGATCTGCTGCATAACCTCCTTGTTGTTGTTTTTTTTTGTTGTCTTCAGTGTGTAAGGGCAGTCCTTTGGGGGAGCTGTACCGCTGCGTTGAGGAGAGGATAAGAGTCAAAGTTCACATCCGGACCTTTAAGGGTCTGAGAGGAGTGTGCTCTGGCTTTGTCGTGGCCTTCGACAAGTTCTGGAACATGGTCAGGGAACCCTCTTGGGCTTTCCTTCTCTTGACAGTTTTCACGTGCCGAATCTGAAGAAACCTACAGCATACGTGTAACCGTTAGCTTCACGTCTTTACGTCAGCCACTTGTCACCAGCTTTTTCTTTGTCTTTGGCAGGCGATGGTGGATGTGGATGAGACGTACAGAGAGCCTTTACTCGGAGAGGCTTTCTATCACGAGAAAGCGCTCACCATTTCACGGGTTTGTGCCGTTTTGTTTCATCTCGTATTGTTATTCAGCATATAGTAGCTAGCAAAAGTTTGGGCACCCATGTCAAAATGTCTGTTATGATGAATGAATGAGTACAAGACAATTTGTTACATTTTTCTACACTACAAGCCACATTCACCCACACGCCCATGCAGCACTGTTTAGTCCATAAAGCACGACAGGTTACGCAATGCTCTATCACCCACATCCACACGCCAGTGGAGGCATCCTTAGCTCCGGCCTCGCACCTCAGTTATCGTCTTAGGGCTGCGTTCATAGGCATTGTTGGGAAAAGGACAGGTGGCACAAATTTCAGAGCCTTGTGAGAATACTTGTGCAAAAACTGAGCTCTTAAAAGCTGCCAGGGAGTCAAGAAATTAGAAATAACCGAGGCTGACAAACCAGGAGAAGCCTGTAAAAGGAGAGCAGAGGAGGCAGCTGCTTCTTCAGTTAATGTAATGAAGAAGCGGCAGGAAAGGCGGAGGGACAGTTCAGGGAAAAGAAGCGTGCACAGGACCGCTGGAAAGGCACATTGAAACCTGAGATATGTTCAGGCAGAGACTTTTATTCTGTTTTACTTGAAGGTAGTGGTGCGCAGTCTTTTCCGCTTCCTCCTGAAGTCTGCAGTTAAATGTCTAAACAAAGCTCATGTGTTTCGGAGAAAAAAAGTTTAAATGCAACTTTTCGGCCGCAATGAGCAAACGTTTGTAAGATTTGAAAGTTTCATTAAAAAAAAAAAAAAAACAGCTCCTCGATGGTAAGTAGCTGCAATGCAGAGAGATAATTACAAGAAACTTTAAAACCAGGGGTTTTTGTTCCCCCGATAACCTCAAAGATGGTTGTCTTTATGCCCCAGGTTTTACCCACAAATGTTAACGCGCCTCAAATCTTTGTGCAGCTCTTCGAGAAGCTAAACCTCCAGGAAAGCAACGAGCCGGGAAAACGGCAAGAGACCCAGGAAGCCGGCAAGCATCTACCTGCAAATCCTAAAGCTGCTTCAGGAGGCTGCTCCGCTCGGCCGGCGGACATGAGAGCGGATGGCAGGGCGGCAGAGTCCGAGCTGTCGGAAGCTGTTAAAGGCAAACAAGATAAACACAGAGCGCCAGTGAAGGCCGCGGGTCCACAGGCTCATCAGAAGGAATCCCAGACTTATGGGAAGGTCCATACGCGCCACATCAACCAGCTTTTTATCCGTGGTGAGAATGTTATCCTGGTTAACCCGCAACCACTCTGATAGCTTTAATTTCTCAAGTTCTGTTGAGTATCTGAAATACTCAGTGTGGAAGAACGGCTGTAGGCATCATCATCATCGTTTCATTACATTCAGATGAATCAAACACAGACTGTTACTGTATATCATATTGATATGGAAGTCTTTCCTCTGTCCACCAGAGAAATGATTCCGCTCTCGAGGAATAAAAGCTTCTCACTTCTAATTGTAGTAAACTGTGGTGGTCTTTCCTCCTGTCCGTCACCGGAGAAGTCTGTGTTCCGGTTTTCACCCAGCAGGTGGCAGCATGAGTGCACGGCGGCCACCTGCGAGGCTATTGTCATCTGGAGGAGCTTGTCCCTTTATGTTGCTTTTCCCGTCAGTTTGAACGGGAATGACAGCGCAGTCTCAGCGGACTTCATAAATGCGTTATGAATAATTGAGTTTGTGAAGCTCGAGATTGCAGATGGCACTCAGAAGCTGTCATTTGTCTTGACGTCTCAGATTGCCTTTACTCTTTAATGGGCACATTACCCATAAAAGCACAATTTACAGCATCTCGTGGAAGTTGTAAAGATGTTGCTTTTTTTTTTTTTGTTCTCCCCCTCTCTTTCTCTCTCTTTAAATGACAGAGGTTCGTTTTGGATGATGAGCGGCGCAGAATTATTGTTTTCTCTGCATCTTCAGGTCTGCAAGAGTTGCATTTACTTATTTTAGTTCCACTTCAGCTGACCCTCTTTCCTCGTGTTTTGTGTCATAAGTGGGGCACATTTTATGATTTGCCCTTGCTTTAGTTCATCTACTGTATATACTGTTTCTTTTCATACAATGTATCAGAATATTATTAGTATAGCCCATTAACAGCCCTCTCCAGAGAGGGAAAACGGGGTCAATTGTTTTATTGCAAGTTGCGTTTTAGTCGTGTTTGTCACATGAGTGTGTTCCAACAAACCTTGATACACGTAGGGGCACGGCCCTGATTGTAAAACAGATGAGCCGCAATTAGACCGTACAGTCTGCGTCCTCCGTGGATTACGCCAGAGAAATCAGGCCATCCCTCTCAAGAGGAGAAACTGTAAGTTTCAACTGTTGAAGAATTATGGAGGCACTAAGGTTGCACCGCTTAAAAAGTTCTCATACTTTTAACATCAGAGGCTTGCATACGTAAGCAAAGTAGAGTTGAGATTTCAAAGCATTTGCTCTGCAGCTGTCCCGATGGGAATCCCAATCTGCCACGCCGACCGTTTAGTTTGTGTACCTGCTGGCTACCTGCACCGAGGGGCCTCTGTGTCATCGCTCCAAACAGCCGAGTTAAACTCGCACCAAGTGAATGCAATTTCGAAGCCAAGCGCAATGGCTTCGCTTTTGCTGCTTGAAGCACTTTTGAATGAGTCTAATGACACAGCACACCAAATAACACACATCATTAACAAATTTCAATCAACTGTTTAATGTCGTCCATAAAGAATCTCGATGTGTAAATCAAATCAGAGCGGGAAGAACGCAAAAATTTCACTTTCTCAAAGGACTTTTTTTCTTCTTCATATATATATATGTGTGTATATGTATATACACATGTGCATATACTAGTGTTTCAATAACAATATAATTTTTGAGAGGCCCAAAATTATTCGAAGTAGAAAACAAAATGCATAAACAATTTCTACTGATATACATTAGAAAAATAGCAAACAGATTTTGGTCATTTTAATGCTTCAGACATCGATGCAAGGCTACTGTGTGTTAGTGTGCTCGGCCTCTTGAGCCCTTAGGAGAAAAAAAGCACAACTTTACTCCTCCCGAGGCTGCAGAATCCACTGCTCGCTTGTCAGTGAATTATTCATCTCGTTGGTGACTTATCAAAATATGTCAGGCCGCCCAAGATTCAATTTTTGATTATCAATCACTCATTACAAGGGTCAGGAGGCAAACACCGGCCAGGCACTTGAACTACTGAGGAGCAACACGACGTACATCTAACACAAAACGTCTCTGGTGTACAGCTGAATAGGACCGTGTATGATGTCCTAACCCACATTTTCAGAGCAGATGTATACCAACTGCATACCAGCTGGTTACACTGCACAATTTTCTGTACCTGATGAACTGCGAAACGCAGACTGATGATCATTAAGGCGGTGGAAATATGTCCAGAGTTGCCGTATTACTGTGCAACATGAATGAAAAAGGAAAGGCAGCATTTAACGCGATTCAATGACTAACAACAACCGCACAGACAGGTGCATTTTACCATCTTATAACAGTCTGAATCAACACTTCTGGTGCTGAACGAATAGGTCTCATCTTGGGGCTTTTGTGCCTCTAGCTATCACTGGCCCAAATGGACTGGAAACACGCACAAAAAAAGATGCATGGGAGGAACATAAAAAAAAATAAGAATAAAAAAGAAAAAAGGTGTTGGATTTTATATATATATACTCAGCAGACAGCACACTTGGCTTAAGGCCCAAATACAAACATACACCGTTTGTACATAGTACAGAAGCTCCACTCTGGCAGCTCTCTTCAGCACTGCACAGTCCCAGCGTCTCCTTCAGGTTGGCTGAAGAGAAAAGGCAACTTTCTTTCAGGCACCGCGTGCTGCAAGGAAGAACCCACGAGCCCATGAAGAGGCTTCTCCCACTGATTATCTCATTTGGACGCAAAGTGATTATAGTATTCTTAATCGGTGAAATATATCGATATTTTTCCAATAAGAAAGGCCACAAACGATGGACTGTTGGAACAAAAAAAAAAAAAAAAAATCTCGAATGACTCAATCGGTTCCACGGCAAACAATTATTACCCCCCCCCCCCCCCCCAACACTTACAGCCACATTTGGAGTGTGGACACTTATGTACAAAGAGAGCGCATTGATGTGCATCGTTCTAGATCTTAATTCATATCAGATTTGATCTGTATGATACAGACACAGCCTCTTGTGTGTTGACTTCATAACTTATTTTAAGGGCTCCAGATTTCTATTTACAGTTCAAAGGAAGACAAGAGGACCCAAAATTTAAAAAAAGAAAAGAAAAAGAGGTAACTTGACATTCATAAATGTATGTTAGGAAGTTAAAATGGCCGATCGTGTTATCAAAATGAATTATTAGGTAAAGGTACTGAGAATGCATCTCAACAAGAAATTATGCAGCTACTGATTTCTGTTTTTTTGTTCTTTTTTAATTTTTTTGCTATTCTGGTGATTTCACCTGATTGAGGTTATAAAGCAAAATCCCCCCCGACATTTTCTCAATGGCGCTTTTCTTCTCATTAGCCGACATTTAACCGAAAACACACATCCTCTGTGTGTCTAACCACCATCCCGGACCACATAAATCATTGGTTCAATCCACACACATTCATTAGATCCATTCACTACTTAAAAAGAAAAAAAAGAATGAAGACACGGGGTGTTGGAAATAAGATGGTTGACATAATTCAAGTACTCTTTGTTTGCATCTCATGACGATCCTTCCCCAATGGACGGAGAGAGACTGCCACCACTCCTGATAATCTTCGCTCTCCAGTTGCATCACTTTCCAAAGTTTCCAAAGTCAGCAAAGGCATCGTGTTTGGGCTGTTGGGCCATTGCAGGGTTCATCCCCATTCCCATCGCACCGGGCATTCCCATGGTCATACCTCCCTGTGGCATCCCCATGTTCATGCCCATCCCCATCCCCATCATGCCTGGGTTTGGGGCCATTCCCATGCCAATTCCCATGCCAGTACCAGGGTGCATCATAGTATTAACAGGTGGTCTGACTGTTGAAGGTCCAAGACTCATACTAGAGAATCCCTGGGACAGCATGTTGGCAGGGGCTTGATTGCCTGAAAAGTAAAGAAAATACAGTGATTGGAAGAAATAAAAGTTCAAGTTGCACCAGATCTACAGGGTGAAACCCTGGCTAAATTTGCTGCCGACTAATCTGACCTTGTTGGAGGGTGTTGAGACTGGGCTGGCTCAGCTTTGGGGGCTGCATACCAGGGGCCAGAAAGTCCAGGCTGATGTTCACTGAATGATCTGACCAAGTGGATGGGAGAGATGCTTTGGCTCCTGCACCCTGGGAGGCCATTCCGTGCTGCCCAGGCTGTAGTTGTAGAGGGCCCCCGATGTTCTGCATGGGCTGGTAAAGACAGAAAGTGTATGCACAATGTTAAGAAAAAAAAATAGCCACTTCATGCCATAACCAACAGATGTTTACTGTGGTAAAATGCATAAAAGCCTTTTGTCTCCATAATTCAAGGTCTCAAACCCTGAGCTCTGATCCACTTAATCCTGATACTGTCAAAGGAATCTGCTTGTGTTGCTTCTGAACTCATTACAAAACATACCATGCAAAGAAGCTGGAAAAAAAACGAAGAAGTGGGTGTCATATCAGTAAAACAAAGAATGTTTCTTTTGTTCCCCCCTTTTTTTAAGTAGGTCAGCAACCTTTTAACATGGAAATACAGTCAACATATGCAAGCTTTAGTTGGGTTTTTAATGTTTTTGGAACTCACATCTCATTCTTTTCATTCTGTGTCAGTAACAGGAGGAGTGGGTGGTAAGTGGGCGGTCTCTTGGGGAGATGAGCATCTGGTTAGGGCTGCATGTTTAACGCTCCACCAAGATACTTGTCCTCTGTCTTTCAGTCACACAAGGATGTCTCTATCAAACAGGCTTGCTGACTAAGGTGGTCACCAAGGAGTGTAAGTGGTAGGCAAGAGGACGAGCGAGGAAAAAAAAAAAATTAAGTTTGTGCTGGAGTGGTGTACAGCTTCTGACATGCATTTGCCATATATTTATTTTCCAAGAGGGGGATTTGTTATTACTTCCCAGAAATGTGTTGCAAAGCTCTTAAACTAATCAGCCACAACATTACCAGCCACTGGCAGGTAAAGTAACACTGCTCATCTTGTTAAAATCTACTATTCTGGCATTCAGATGGATGTTACCATGACACTTAGCACACATTTCATCATTTTTTGCAGGACCCATGCATGCTCATGATGAGGAACTGAATTGAGGATTGAAATAAACTGACCATTCATTGTATTTCAATTGTTTCCTTTACTCAACTATACGACAATATTTGCAAACTGAGCTGAAAATTACAAAGGCATAAATAGATGGATCTTAAGCTATCTCGTTGAGCAATAATTCCATGTGGCGTTAGAAACATTTAAGGAGAGCAGAGAAGATTAATATTTAAAACCTCCAAACCTTTTTGTCCATATTAATAAACCAGCCGGCACTCAAAGTGAGATGTCTTACTGTAGCAGACTGCATTCATGCTCAGCAATTCAATAACAGATTTGTTTTGTCTTGGCTTTATGGATCATCCTGACTGAGAGTAATTGTGTCAATTCAAAACAAAGTTAGAGCACTTGGACAAGCACAATATCTACTTATACAAAAGGCCAATAGCAACAACTGATGAGGGGGCCAGCTAGTTTAGCAGGGCACATGTGTAAAATAGCATCTTTTTGTAATGCTGGTAGAAGCACCGTCATTTACCAGCAGTCCTGCAGATGGGCGTCAATGTTTGTTTTGTAGAGCAGTGGCTTTCTCTTTGCAACTACGACATGCCTCACTCTCTGAGCGATATGTGTTGCGTTTCCTAACCATTTACAGTCTTACGTAAGAATTAAGAGAATCAACCACCCTGTTACGAGCTCCATTTTTTTTTTATGTTTTAAGGACACTTTTAAATGTGTCAACAGCAGTTTGATGGTGTCCCAGCATTTGTCAAAGAGCACATCAGCAAAGAAAAAAACTTCAGAGCAGTAAAGGCATGTGTTAGTTTGAATTTTTAATAAGTGGTAGCTTATTGATCCTACTAGAAAAGCAGTAAATCTCTAAGAAACCACAAAAGAGAAGACATGACCCGAACAATATATTGATTGGCTGTCATTTTTAATTGCTTTCTTTTTGTCATCAAATTCACTCTCAAAGTGTTTCCAACTATATCATTTCATGAAATCGTGGTTGTTATAGTTTTGGTGTGGACCGCCATCCACTTGTAATCACAGCATCGTTTCTCTTGAAGCAGTTCTAATCATAGTTCACAGCGCTGACAGCCCTCCACAGCTGAATATCATGACTGGTACTGGCCATAACGGTTTCACTATTGTGGTAAAAACGAGCATATGATAATACTGCGGACTAATTTAAAGGCGGTTCCTTCACTTTAACGTTCCAACATAATATGTGGCGGTGCAGTCACATATGAGGATGTTTGCTGCACCCTTCACACAAACAGGAGAAGAAGAAGCAGAAAACAGCCTCTACAATGAGCCAGTGTATGTTGCTACTGCTGGAAAAAAAAAAAAAAAAAATCATCAGGCTGGAGATTTTTATGGAACCTGTGCAACAGCTCAATACGACTAACTTGGTTACCCACTTTCCTAATCATAATTCTGCAGATTTCACTACAGTAGTGTGTGCGCACGTATGACTTCCATGCTGGGGCCGATGTGCCTTAAAAGCAGTCATTGGCGAACAGAGATGTGTGTAAGCACATACGATGCAGAGCTGAGCTTCCTCTGTTTGGTATGTGTAAATCACCAAAGGGGAAGAGTGGTAGGTTAACAAATGTGCTTTATTGGCACAAAGAAGATGTAACTGATGTGTGAAAAGGGTTAGCATTTTCTACTATTCCCCATGTTATTTATCAGGGAGCATAAAAAAAACAAGAGGAATCCAGATATTAAGGTCAGTGAACAAAATCTAAAATGACACATAAGAAAAGAAAAGCCCCCCATGGACAGCGCACGTTAAGATGAAGCCATCTCTAAGGCCAGAGTTTCAAGAACCGCTGGAAACAGCCGCTTCAAAATATGTTCCACAGAAGTGTTATTGTTTCATTTGATTGCAAATCTTTTATTTTATTAGATCCCTTGTTTGCCTTTACGGTACCCATAGTATCCATGACTGTTCTTTTTATACACTGAGGTAGAGTTGTAGTTAACAACTGTTTACACCTTTCCACAATCATAATTTGTGTCTAATTATTAAAGTAAAAATGGTTCCATCAAAGGTAGAGATGAAAATAACTGACGGCGTTAAAGTTTCTAAATATATCTCTAATATAATTTTAGGGAATTCCTGAAAATTTGATATGCTGACAGTCCTACTCCAGAGTTTTGCCACTAATATTTACTAATTAACATGATCCAACACAAACACGGTTACCCATTACAATAATTTTGTGCTTCCTGTTTAATTGGGTTCTTTTTATTTATTTCTAGGTTAATTCAAAATGACGCCACCAGCTTTGACACACTGGTGTTGCAAGTGTGCTCCAGGTGCAGACATAAAAATGTCAAAAGTTTTCAGCTTACAGTTATAGAGTCTGTCCGAGACTCAATGGTAGGGGAAGAAATAAATAAATAAAAGTTTGCTAAAATAATTTAATTTAAATAAAAAATAAAAAAATAAAAAAGTGGTTCAAGAAGAAAAAAAGTTTAAAGGAGGTAGAAACACGAACTGCGAAGCAGCGTAATCGTCTGATGAACCTGAATTTTCTCATGTCACGAAGTCCTTTCAAAATACAGTGGAAACCGCTTATAGTGGTCACGGATATAGTAATCAACCGCTTATATAGATCAAAAGGCTTGGGACAGAATCATTTCTATACAAATGCTGTTTAAATAATTTGTTTATAGTAATCAAGAAATCCGCTTATAATGTTCATTTTTGGCCATTTTATGAATGTAAACATGTGCAAAAATCATTTTAAAACTACGTGTAGGTATTTTATTTTTTTGCCATTTTATTTTTTACTCCCTTGATTCCTTTCTGGACGTCTGCTTCTGCCCTATGCTTCTGCCCTATGCTTC
This sequence comes from Odontesthes bonariensis, assembly GCF_027942865.1. Lineage (NCBI taxonomy): Eukaryota > Metazoa > Chordata > Actinopteri > Atheriniformes > Atherinopsidae > Odontesthes > Odontesthes bonariensis. The sequence goes on along the minus strand of NC_134518.1, from coordinate 13,977,270 downwards.
TGCCCTATGCTTCTGCCCTATGCTTCTGCCCTATGCTTCTGCCCTATGCTACTGCCCTATGCTACTGCCCTATGCTACTGCCCTATGCTACTGCCCTATGCTACTGCCCTATGCTTCTGCCCTATGCTTCTGCCCTATGCTTCTGCCCTATGCTTCTGCCCTATGCTTCTGCCCTATGCTTCTGCCCTATGCTACTGCCCTATGCCTCTGCCTCGCTAGCTAACGTAACGAGTTGACACCGGGCAGCAAGCGCACGAATCATGGCTGGAAAAAGGAAGTCATTTTCTCTGAATGAAAAACGTAGTCTCCTCGAGGCGTATGACAAATTACCAAAAACGAGACAACGAGATGCTGCGGCGAAGCTTGGCATTCCTCATGTGCTTTTACCGGGCGCCGTCGTTTTCTTTCTCCGTCGTTAACATTCGTGACTGTCTCTCGTTGCTTAATTAGAAGGTAGCCTGAGGAATGCCAATCTTCGCCGCAGCATCTCGGCTTGCTGCCCGGTGTCAACTCGTTACGTTAGCTAGCGAGGCAGAAGCAGACGTCCAGAAAGGAATCAAGGGAGTAAAAAAAAAAAAAATAATACAAATTCGGTTTTAGTAATCAACCGCTTATAGTGTTCAAATTGGCTCTGGACCAACGTGATCACTATAAGCGGTTTCCACTGTAATAATAAGTTATATTATTATACTTTTCTCTGTCTCAAAATGGAGAATACTTGTTCCCCAAATACCTCAAACACTGCATCCATGCACACAAAGTGTTTTGTTACATGACCATAACCTGTATTTCACCTGTATTCCATTTATGCCCGCTACACTTGTAAGGCTTGTAATGCTATGGATATAGATAAATAATTAAAAAAAAGAATGTGAGTGTGCATGAGTGCAATCATGCATACCTGTGATTTAGACTGGGGCAGGACTGTGGTGCTCATGCTCTGTGTGCTGCTCATGCTAAAGTTTAGGCTCTGGGAGGAAGTGAGCGACTGAGTTGGCCCCATCAAGTCAAACAGGTCTGCTGAGGCGGGACCAGAGGCTGGAGCCGAGACCGGGGTGGGGGCAGCGGCAGCACCTGCTGGAAAGCCTCCAAAAAGGTCATTTCCACTGATGTTGACACTCTGAACAGATGCTGGCATCTGACCTCCAGGAAATGCATTCCATTCTCCAAAGTCTCCATTGGTGTTAGAGGATGGTGCTGCAGCAACATGAAAGAGCAAAAACATGCATGAATGGTCATCCTTGTCATCGAGACAGGAAATGAATCCTAAGAGCTCTACAAATAATTGAAGATTCAGAGAACAGAAGTCATACAAGCAAATCTGAATCTGTCATAGCAAGAAAGAATAAAGCACAACATTTTGTGGAGAGTCTAGCTTTATCTATGACATTCTTAGAAACCACTTGTGCTGTGTTTTAAATTTTCATTGAACTAGCCCAGCTTGTTGTCTCTTCCCCTCACTCAGAGCTTCCTCCACCCCCAGCAACTTCTTATTCTTCTGTCCCCGTCTCCTTGTCATCCATAACAGGAGTTGATGTGTGTCTGTTCTTATTATGCATAGCAGGTAGCAGGCTCCATATGGCCAGAGCTCCCTCAGCATCCCTCTGAATATTCTAGCAGTACGACTGCAACAGGACAGCATACCCTGGCACACACTTTAAAAAAAAAAAAAAAAAAAAAAAAAAAAACAACTCTTAAAACCAACCAGATCCAGACGACGGTCCAGCAGAGGCAGCGTTTGAGGTGAAGTCAGCAAATCCACCAATCAGGTCTGGGTTGAGAGACAAGCAAAAAGACAAAGCAGGTCAGTTCCAGGTGTCATTTTTACATAGTTAGCATTCCTTCAGTGTGAGAGGTGTAGGACGGAGGGGAGCGGCTGAAGGAAAGGATTTGTGGACGAGGCCAAACATCTGTTCAGCACTCTGGCTGTCTCCATCCACAAGGAACTCCTCCAAAAAAACATCTGGTGTACTTAGTCCCTATACATCAACTCCCTCCCCCTGCTGTCCCCAAAATCTGAAGCTTGTTTCAGCAGCTGGGCATAATCTTTCAACAGTATTTAGTGTGTGCCTGTAGCTACTGTAGTGTCTACTAGAAGGCCATCTTTGCCTTTGTGTTTGCCTTTTTCCTGGTTCCGGTCTTTGACCTATTAGCCTGTTGAGACCACAAAAAAAAATCCCACCTGATTGCATCCATTTCCTGCTAAAACTAATAACAAGTGTCACTAAGTGTCAGAGTATTCGAAGAATTCAGTTAAATCATACCTGTGGGGGCAGGCTGACTCGAGGCCGTGTCCACCATCAGCAAGTCAGCTAGACCTGTACTGGAGGGCTGCGGGGCTGCTGCTGGCTGGGTCTGGGAAAAATGTAAAGAAAAGAAAATCAGAACACAGTGCAAACATAATCACGCCCAACCAGAGCCATATCAGTAAAGTCTTATCTCATTTTATATTCTCTGTTGTGATCCTGCTACCTGTTTGGCAGCGGTGTCTGGGCTCCCATCTCCTGTGTAGTGAGCTGCGGCCCCCAGGTCCACCTTTTTGGACGGTCCTCCTCTCTTTCGCGTTGCTGTAGTTTCTGTTGCTTGGACAATGTGAACACTCTTGGTGGTAACAGTCTCCTCTTCGTCTTTGAACTCTTTTCCTGTCTGACCATTGCGAGACGAACGTTCGCGGTCCTCATCGTTGTCACTGCAGAGAAAAACTTAGTTCAGGTCAAACGAACCAGGGCTGTTTTCTGTACACGGATCTTTGTTCCGAGTTTGATTGAAAGGTCGAAAACTGTTAAACTGTCACGTTTCAGAAAATCTCCCCCACCAATGTCTGTTTTGGTGCACTGATGATTAGAGGAAGAGGTGCTACCCATAATGTGCTTTTAAATCTGACTGAATTCAACTCTGGTCCTGCCTGTAAGTGAACGATGGACGGAGCTGTCGTGACATCACCAATTGTTTTGTTAATTTGCCATTTAGAAGCCTTGTGTTTGACATTTTCCAACATGATCATAATCAGACATTTTTAAGAACCTTTAGCAGATTAGAAAACATTCGTTTGTGTTTGTATCTCTTATATTATATCATATTAACATCCTCTTGCCTGAACCGATCAGGTGAGTCATCTCTGTCCTTCTTTCTAAACCTGCTGATGGTGTCATCAATGGTGCTGCCAATTTTGTCGCTGATCTCCCCCAACTTTTCGCTGAACGGAAATGGCCCTTTATTCTTGTCCCAGTCGTCATCCCAGCTTCCCCGGCTGTCGCCAGTGTCGTACCTGTCCCCGGCTTAAAAAAAAAAGAAGGAAAGAAATCAAGATTCAAACACACATTCACAAACATCACAGTGAAAAGAATGTGAATCCATTTAGAATTCATAGATTTTGTTAAATGAACTTACTGTAAGGTCGGTATCCCATACTGTCAGAGGACACACCGATGTATCTGTCTTTGTTCTCTTTTGCCTTTTTCCGCTCTTTCCTAAGCCTGTCATCATCCTGAACAAAGCCCACCAGCTCCTTCACCTTCTGACGAACATTCACTCCTTGATCCTTCCCATTCTCATCTAGAGAGAGAAACAAAAAAATGTATTAATTAATTTGGATGCGGAGGTGTTAAATAACATAAATAAGCATCTAGGTAAAGGGAACACTGACGGTTCTTACTTGTAAATAAACATCTTTGGAAAGAGTGAAAGCAGCTTTGGGGAAGACTGTGTGTGTGTGTGTGTGTGTGTGTGTGTGTGTGTGTTTTAAGAGTTTGTGGATTAAGCAGTGCTTAGCGCCTCCATGCATTCATTACAGCTAACACTAAAACTATTGTTGATAAACACACTACAGTTCTGATGTGCAAAGAACTTATTATCCCATCAAAACAAAATGCATGACGCACAGCAAACAGTTCTAAAGTTCTAAAAAGATCAAATGTAGATAAAGACGAGAATGGTACCTTACCTACAAAGTGGTAGCTTTCTAATGATCTCAGGTCATAGAGGTGTTCTCTGGTACTGGTTACAACCCTCTCAGATCCATTCCTGATTAGATGGGCCAGCAGTAACATGGACTGAGACAAAGAAGCACAAAAGTAGTTGGAGCAAAACGTGATTGATTGAGAAAATCAATTCTTCTTCCAACAAGATTGAACTTCAGTCATGTTTTAGGACTAATCAAAACTGGACTAAGCGCTTTGGTCTTTGAGCTCTGAGTCATAATTAATCATGTGCGTTTGTGGGATGTTGCAATTAGACCTTGTAGACTCTCCTCCAATTCTTCTTGTTGTCCCTCAACATGCGGGCCCACAGCATGTTCATCACTTCTGGGAACAACTCATACATGAAGGTGGCTCTGTTTATACACACATTGGACGAATCAAAGAGAGGCAGACATTATCACTCACAAACGTGTGCATCTGCAATGCATGTCAACTGACAATTAAACCGGAGAGTCTAATCATAGCTTTTATTCAGGGACAGTCTCACAAAGTTTAAAGTGTTTCAGGTACTACAGGCTCCTTAATAGCATTTGTGCTTGCATTGCACACCAGGAGTTGCAGTGACTAAATAAATCTGAACCCAAAAGGATTAAAAGTTGTCCTTATATATGTCACTCTAAACAGTGCTATAAATTAGGAGTTTCAGACCCATTTCATGTTGTTTACATTTAATGCCAAGTAACAAATAGCTCAATTCTTGTAGAAAAGACAGGGTTTTTTGTTGTTTTGGGTTTTTTTTGTAAAACCTTCCGTGGACCAAAAGCAGTCAGGTATGGGCCCCTTTTAACCTTAGCTTAAGTTAGTTTGGAAGAGTTCTGGGTCATTAACACCTTGCCACCATAAGTCAAATCCTGTTGAAGCAAACATTGTGGAAAAACACAGCAATTTTATTCGAATTGTAAAATTTTTTAAAAAAGTTCAAAGTTAATAGAAAATTTTAAAAAATAGCTGGATTAAAAACAAGTTAAAACAATCCAGCATTTTGTCCTAATGAAATTATTTAATCCCCAAGTCAAGCTAGAGGATAAGTTTAGTTTATGTCACTCTGTGGTCTGTTCAACAACAACAACAACAAAAAGAAAGAAATCTTTGATAACACAACAATTTCTTAACTCTTTTAAAAGCCAGTAATGGGTGTACAAACAGTGCTTGTGGCATTTTGAATACTCGTGCTGAGCTCAGGTTGTGGCACTCATGAGACCCGCATTCAATTCAACCAAAATTACCAGAATAGTTTCTGGCTGGAAGAAAAATCCTGTCTCAAAAACAGTGAGTTTTTTGGATACAGTCAAAAACTGAAATCAAGTTTGTTCAGAGTAAAGGGAATTTCTTTTGAGAAAAACTAAAGAAATTTGAAAATGCAGATGTAAGAGGCTCTATTTGTCTCTGGTTTGCCTTTGTTTATAATTAACCTTGATATGTTGTAGAACATCATGTTGTCCTTACCTAGAAATTTCACTCATCAGCTGTCCTGATGGCCCCCAAGGGTCATCATTGGTGGCCTCTCTGACTTTAGACTCCACTTCTGAGTAGTTCATCACCACGTTCGTTCTGTAGAGTAAAAACACAAAGACTTCCCTGCTTACATCAAGCATTTCACAAGGTGTCTCTGTCCTGTGTGTGGCCGCCGCTGACACCAATAACACAGACAATAAAAGATAAAAGTCACTCCTCATAACCACCACACGCATACACTTGTCCTTTTATAAGCTAAAGCAGCAATAGGGAAACAAGGGACTGAACCAGCAAATGCAAATCTGTATTCTACAAAAACACCAATGAAACATAAAGTGGTGCAGAGCACAACAGGACTGTGCTGTGTGTGTGTGTGTGTGTGTGTGTGTGTGTGTGGGGGAGCTTTTTCCTGCCGACATTCTGAGAAACCAACTTCATAAGAAAAAAGAAACTTAAGTGGTAAGAATACTAGCTCTCTAAGAACTTAAGCTAACAACATATTTGTTTTATAAACTCAGAGGACTCTATATTTTACAAGTGATGAAATGACACTCATGAACACGTTCGAAATTGTAATGATTACAGAACTAAATAAAATCGAACTGGAAATAAATGTACTCGATATTACACAAACTGGCAGCAGTCTCTGCTACTTGGCTTATGCACATACACACTCCCATAACCAACCAACCAACGTGTCAGACAAGAAACTAATGTGCATCAAATATCAATTTAGAGAATATGCAGCAAAGTTGAGAAATACAAAGGACTTTAGGGGAAAACAATAATGCAGAAATATAAATGATGTGTGACCATTACTGCTGCACTGTTGTCTGTTTACATGGCCTATTAACTGTCCTTGGAAATGAGACATTTGTTGAGATTTTCAATCTCAATTTGACCATTCCTGATTTGTGAAAACAGACCGATATATGCGGGATCTGATATCTATTCAGCAGTAACTGGATAAACTGGTTATCGAGACAATATTTTTAAATTTATGCTTCACAGGGAGCAGTGTATCCCATTTCTATACATTGTGCTCCGTGTGTGTGTGTGTAAGGCATACCCAAGAGGCACTCTATTCGCTTATAATAATGGCTTTTAACAGGACTAAAGAAGAATAATCAAAACCCAAACTAAAATCTTGTTCCAGATCATCCATCAAGCACTCTCACAACTTTATCCATGGCCGGACAACAAGGAAATTTGAAACTTGTAACTTCCAATGCCTCCCTACTACCACATCAGCAATAAAATGTACAGGCCCCCTCAGAGCGACAGTAATTTGTTGTACAGGTAATACAGAAGCTCTTTACATTTACACAGACAGGCTGCATTATTACTTGAAGCTACAAGATATAACCAGTCTAACAACCGAGTCTTGTAAAATCTGATCTCTTCCAATTTGCATAGAAAAGTATTCCGTAACCATGCCTTGCGCCCTTTCGCAAGCGATTCAAATCTGTCTCAGAGGTGAAGCATGGCTGACAGTAACTGCTGAGGGGTCCCTGTTTGACTGTTGGTTTTAATCCCAGGCAAAACTTAATCTGTTTCAAAAGAAGGCCATCATGTTTTAACCCAGCTTCACATCGTCTTGAGGAATGGGGTGTGTGCTCTGTGGGCTATATGTGCTATATTTCTAACTTCATATATTTTGAGTTTTTCTTGAAACTACTTGCATGAATGACAGCAAAGCACAAGAAGACATGATGTAGTGATGCAACAATTTATCTCGCCACAGAGGAGCTGCTGTCCGAGCTTATCAGTTAGATAAAACGGAAGTTGTGATACTCTCACAGTGACACACTATCACACAGATTTCCGCTACAATAGTGTTGTGTCAAAACATTTCCCATGCAGTTACTCATGAACGTAAGTGCAGTTCATAAATTAACTTCAGTTTACTCACACAACAAGAATGCTGCACCATGTCACTGTCAGTGTTGTTGTAAATGGTTTGAGTCTGGTGATGCTTCATGAAAACACAGATTCTTAATGTGATCATTTCTAAACGTGCTATGGCACAAGCTCTATCATCACCCACAACTAAAGTTCAACATGGATACTCCAAACGTTTTGCTCTTTCTCGTTATCTGACATCGTCTAACAAACTGAAGACTTATTGCAAAAGGTCACACTGCAGGGAGACAAGTTCCTCCACAGGACGACAATCTTGAGTCACATTCCATTGTCTGGGTTTGAAAAACTACCCACTAAAGCTTTGAAGGGAGATACAATTGTGCAATAACGTTGCACGGCCCTGCAGTACAGTACACCACAACATGCTCATGTTTAGTTAGCTGCTGAAAGTAAACACAGCACAAAGAAGAACAAAAAGGTGCAGCGACCACAAGGCTTTGACCAACTTCAGCACTGACTGACAAAAAGGTTCTGGTAGGCTATTAGATTCATGGCCATTAGATTACGGGTGTGTCTAATGCTTTAACCAAATAATGCAAAGGCCCAAAAGAAGTATACAAGAAGTACACACAGCACACAAATTAAACTGAGAATGGGTTCTTTACATGCTTTTGATAATTTATTTTGTTGTAAAATCTGGTAGAAAGGTAAACCGTACCTAATCTCGTTTAACTATACTTAAATCGTCAAATTCCAGAAGACAGTCTCAGATCCCCATAAATAAACCACCAAACACTTACCTTCACAGATTAAACTACTGGTTTAGTTACTGTAAATCATTATACAAATACAGCTTTACTATGTGAAGTGTTGCAATAAAAAAAAAAAGAGTGGGGATTAAGGTGTTAATAATTTCTTCGGCACTCTTAATAAAATTACTGGATAATACGTCAATGTATTATGAAGTATGCTGTTCAACATTGGTGAACTTTGCCACGCTTAGATTTAGCTTGTTTGATTTAACGAACAGGCGTTTTGACACAAGAAGTTGGCGACGAAGACTATTGTAATCCAGCCACATGCTGTAACTTTATGATAGACAGTTAACATAATTTATAGAACAGCTAATGTAACGTGAAGTGGCTACAAGTGTCCTAACGATTATACTGCTAAGTGCTCCAATACACAGTTATGTACTTAAACGTTTTTTAAGACAGAAGTAGCCAAACATCGTTTGGGAAACTTGTATTTCAAAATTCTAAACGTTCCCTGATGGTTATTGAGTCGAGGGGCTGTCAAACTAGCTTAGCTTGCTAGCCCAGTGAGCGAGCTTCCCAGTAAAGTGGCTATATAATTAGCTTGTCAGCTAAGAGAGTTAGCTTGCACTGTCGGACAGAACACAAGAAAGACACGCTCAGTCATCGCATACCGTTGTAAATGTCATAGCAGACAAGTGAAAAAACGGAGAAAAATAACTTAAATAAACACGAGATACTCATATCAAGACAAAAAGTATTATTGAAAGTCAGCTAACTTGCTAATAGCTTACAAGCTAGCTAACTTGTTAGAGTGACGTGACGTCAAAGTTTTGGGTACGTGTCTTTTTCAAACAGGTAAACTACAGGCACAAATAACACAAAATAGATAACGTATAGTCAGATAATACTCACGCTTTATCAACCAAGTCCCTAACTTTCCACATGTTAAGCATCTTGGCTCTGTGAAAAGGGGCTTACTGCCTCGGCAAAACCCTTTACTCCCGACGAGGACCGAAACCAAACCTTGAACTCTGGAAAGTAAACTATTTTTCACCTCCCTTTCAAGACAGGAGGCGCAAACGCACCAGTCAGACAGGAAAGGTTACTGCAGTAAATGCCCCTGTAACGTCATCAAAACTGCGTAAAGCAGCATTGGAGTTGTAGTTTATTATTCGTGTGACGGTACCACTATTGATACTGTAAGTACATTAATCTAATCTCTTAGATAACTGAATGAGATTACCGCCGTTGGGTTCCGAGGCAGACGTTAGTTAACCTTGTGCCGAAAAAGAAGCGGCAGACAGAATGATACACAGCGTGTGGGGAGATAAAACAACTGGACAGAAATAGTTGTCAGCGGAAAGATAAAAATTAAACGGCAAGTATTTAAACTGGAATCCACACATGAACCTCTGGGGCCTGCTGAATGAGGCAGTATGTAAACTTTAATAAGTGAATTATCCTGAGACTCTATTACAACCCAGCTATTCACATATTAATGGAACCCGGAGGAGGAAATGGAGTCCGGTAAAATCCTGCCACTCTTTGGACCAAGATGCAGGAAATAAAATGTGTTTTTTTGTTTAACTCTTGGCCAGTCATAACTACGTTGATGCAGATAGAGCATTTATTCAGTTGACTATGGTACCTGATGGTGGTATACTACTGAATTATATCTTTGTATATTAGCATTAGTCTAAATGTCATAAGTACAACCTTGTTTCCAAAACAGTTGGGACACAGTAAAAAAAAATGTTAAGTAAAAACATGTTAAGTGAAAAGTAGTCCAAAGGCAACAAAGAAAATATGGAGACTGAAAAATGTGATTGATCTTAGAAAAACAAATGGTCATTTAGAATTTGATGCCAGCAACACATGAATAATGATAATAATACTGACAACAGCCAATATAATGATGATAATAATCATCATCATTATAATGTGGACTGGTTTCTACAAAAATAAGAAAATAGTCTCGGTTCTATTTTCAGTTGAATATTACATTTAAATGATTTGCAAATGGTTCCTGGTTCGAATCCCTGCTTGGGCCTTTCTGCATGTTCTCCCCGTGCATGCTGAGATTGGCGCCACTTGGTCCCAACAATTTATATTGCAACAAGAATCTTCCCCAGAGAAATGTCAAAACATATAACAGGGTTTTTTCTTCTGTTTAGAAGTTTATATTATGAAGGACTCTTCAGAACATACACTAAGTAAATTAAGAGAAGCCTAAATATGTCTCCTGATTTCAGATGTATTTTTTTCAACTGCCTATGTGACATTATTTTACAGCATTTAACATTTGATTCCTTTTTGGCACTTTTTTTTGGCTTTCCTTCAGATAGTTTATGACACCATTATAAAAATCAGTCCTTTTTTGTCCAAGTGCGTCTCAGCTTCCCCAGAACTGTGGCCTACATCATTGTCAGCAGGTCACCACCCCATGTGCTCGCCATCCCTCCTCATCTGGCATTCAGGCATGCTACAGTGACCCAGTGATGCTGTGTGACAGGCCAGGCAGGGCACTGGCTGTTTGTGTCAATCCAGATCAGTCACTCCCTTTTCTGGACGGACAACGTCATCAACGCTCAGAAAGGTCACAGTGTGTACTCAAGCCAGGCCTGATGTGGTGAGCAGGGAGGTCAGCATAGCATCTGAACACTCTTGAATGACTGAGTGTCATATTAGATATATGCACGGTCGGCTTGTGGATAGGATCAATTGGTGTGCCGTGGCTGATTTTTTTATTTTTTGTTAACTGAACGATGAAATGACTTGAAGTGGTCATTTTATTTATTTATTTCTCTTGGTTGTCCTGTGACTTGGTCTGTGCAAAAAGTATTAAGACTCTTTGTTCTATTGATTGATATTCCAGGGGGCAAGATAAGCCCTCGGATGCCCCACAGTTGACAGGGTTTCTATTCTCTAATGATTCATGTAAATATGGCCCACTGCTTACACTTCTATTGGAGAGTAGGAAGAAACAACACAATAGCCAAAATACAACCCATTTGAGGAAAAAACAACAAGAAACAGCACTTAACGGCCCAGAATGCACTGCACCCACGGGAGCAACCTCAATTACTGTTACACGTCCGAAAAGAAGAACTCCAGGAGAAGTGATTGCCTAGATGGAAATGGCTGTGTGTGTGTTTGTGCATGTGTGAGTGTGTTTTTGTGTGTGGGTTGGAAGAGGATGGATAGAAAGGCACTCAGTAAAAAGATCTTTCAGGAACACTTTGCCTCCGTGACGTTGACGCGAGCTGTTGATTGACATGCACTTCTCGACAGAAACCAGAGCTATCAACCTATCTGCCGCGCATTAGGAATGGCACAGTCCTCGGGGAGGGGCCTAAGTGGTAAATGATGTTGCTCAAGACACTCTCTGTCAACAACGTGTGTGTATTTGTGAGTATGTGAGTGCTGAGGATGGCAAAGCATTCAATCAAGGCTTTGATTGAAAACCCTTGTGTCCTTAAAGATCAGAATTATGTACACTGATGTAGGGTGTTCACATGTTGCTGTGCATGGGGGAGTCTGATGTTTGTGTGCTTTGTTGTAAATACAGTGAAATGCTACGCAGTCATATGAAAACCTGAAATGATGGCGGGCTTAACTGTTGAAATCTGATCTCAGATATTATTATTGAAGTGAAAATATCCTTTAAAAAGAGATTTAGGTCTAAAGAAGAAAGAGGAAAAAAAAACATTTTCTGTAATAACTCAAATTCTCTCTTTGCATATGGTAAAAAATGTCTGCCTTTGCTTGATATTTCATGTTCTATAATCACGCTCCATTCATCACGATCAACTCTTCGGTTGATCATCATTTTGGTCTACTGAGACCTAGTTGTCACTAACAGCTTTTGAGTTACAGGAGATGAAACACTGTAGGAGATGCCCATGATGTGTTGGTAGCAGAAGCAGCACTAGGGGGCACTCTGACTTCTCTGGTACCTGGAACTGCTGAGTGTCACACAAGGGTGAATGTGTTAAGCATTTGTACATAAGCGTGTGTGTGTATGTGTGTCCGGGGATCAGAGTTGTGGCTGTGTGTTTACATGGCTGAAGTTCCCATGACAAATGTGGTCAGAAAATCATTTTGATCTGGGAATGCGCACAAAAAAAAGATGCTGCTTCTATAGCTCTGCCTTTATTCTTTCTTTACTAACATGTGCTTCCAATCTTTCGAAAGACTCAAACTCAACGCTCTCTTTCTCTCTCTCTCTTTTTTTTGCCATTTTATAATGTCATTACAAAACAATGCTCTTTGTTTTGCACATTAGCTATGAATTAGCTATCCCGCCCATCTTTGTGTCTGCCCGGAGAAGAGTTTCTGATCTGTGGAGTCACTCACTGGGGCCCAGCTTTCGTCCTGTCAGTGCAAGGGTTCTTTCACTGCTGTTATATTTCAGGCTGTTATTGTTGGCCCTCTTTCAACCTCAGTGAGATCTTTAGTCCTTTTCCCAAGCGATATAACCCCCACACACATCACACAGTATCTGACCCCTGTCTCCATGACACATGACAGGTCCACTGTGGAGAGTGCGTGTGGGCATGTGAGCAGGGAACGATAGCTCGGGAGTGTGCTTTTATGTGTGTTTGCTTTCACGTAAATGTGAAAGCATGTGTGCAAGTATACGGGGCATATCTGGCACAGTGTGTAGGTATTGAATATGCTTAAACAACGAGGCCACTTGTCACATGTTCAAAGTCGTGCAGACAGCCCACTATGATCTCAAGCCACACACACAGATGTTCCTAATGGGACTAAAGTAGCATTCACATTCCTGTGGATAACCAGTCTGTTTATTTTTCTCTCTAAACCGGAGTGGATTGCCACTTTCCCTGGTGAGAAAAAGGAAGGAGGATGATAAAAAAAAAAGCAAGGAGGCTGATGAGAAGGCTTGCACCACAGTTTAGACATCCAAAGCCAACTGTCAGTACCTCTTAACCAGCAAACCTCAGCAGTGGTGATTTAAGGGTGGCAGTACTGCTGTGTGTAATGGAAGTTAATTACAAAATACGATTCTTTACAAGTTAAAAATCGCCACTGTCTTATTCCTCAACATGAGGAAGTGAGCTTGGAATAAGTGTGACAGGTTACATTTATGAGACAGGGTTTTACAGTAAATCCTTTGTCTTTATACATGGAAGCCAATCACATACACACTGAGAAACCCACACAGGTATGCTCAAGTCCATGAGAGCATCTGCTCCTTTACAGCCAGATTGAATTAGCAATTACAGAGAGTAAAAACCAGAACAAAACATCTGGAGCTGTAAGCAGCAGAGGTTATAAATCTGGATGGGGGGGGGGGGGGGGGGGGCGGTATGAAAATGAGCCAAAGTGAGATTCTCAAGGACAGTGTCTCTGATTGGCCCATTAACATGCCAGGGGTGTCAAAAAGGACCTGAGGCAATGGGAGAAATGGGACAGAGCAGAGGGCTTTAGAGGGCATACAGAACCCCATTGAATGGAGAGGTAGAGAGTGCACAGTGGAGAGCCCTTCTGTGGCAGAATGAAATATTTTATTTGTAATTATGATACAACTAAGGAGAAATGCATTGTTCATGTCTTAACCCTCAGAGGAACTCATCCCCATAAGCAGAGAGAAAGTTATGAAATAAGACGTGTGGGGGGGCTTGGGAAAGAAAAAAAAAAAACAAAGCAAAAAAAAATGTAGACCTGTGTGGGTACAAGGATTAAGGAACTATGGTCAAACATCACCATTTTGCCAACCCACAAGCAGAACTTTTGCCCAGCACTTTTGTTTGGACACGAAAGTGCTGGGTAGCTGTTCATAAATGTATTTGAACTATCGTCCAGTTTGGAAAGCTGCAGTACCATTACCACATCTGTTTTTGCTATTATTGGCACAATAAATTACGTAGGCAATTTGTTTGCGCTGTTGTTAGAGTAATAGAATCAAATTATTCCATGTTAGGGAAATGATTATGTACCAAGCGGAACCCATCAGGGATTCTCAAGGCAATCAGTGATCCAGGCCCGCTTACGTCATTTGTAAGAGCGTCTCAACCCAGGTTGGAAGAAAACACCAAATGTTTCACACAGAAATACTTCACCTACTAATTTGTCAGTTGTATGAGTGCTAAGTCAGTGCAGAACCCCAATGCTTGTAGTAGCAGTAAATCTCCAGCACAACATCAGTCCACTGGATCTGTATGAATAAGCACAGAGTGAGATAGGACAGTCAGAACTGAAGGAGCCTGACACACAAAAAATGAGAAATGCTTGGAATGAAGGACATTATCAAATGAGCCTTATCAATTAAAAGCCAGGAAACATCGTTTACAATCCCACTCTGTGGCGAAACACTTGGTGGATGTTTCAAATAGGTCAAGGTTGAAGTGAAAACAAAAGTTATTCGATTAGCAGTCGAGGTGCAACATTCCTAATTTGTATGCTAATCTGGCAGATCATCATATCATGTAGGTACTGCCTGCGATTCTACATCTGCACGCTCTCATTTAATTATCCAAACACAATTCACAAAAGTCATTGGAAACAAACCAAACCAAAATAAAGTAATTTGCATATATTTAAAAGAGCAGATAAAGTCCCCTGGGGTTGGTTAATATTTCAGAGGCATAATAATAATATGCTAAATCATTCACATTCTATCCTGCACCAAAACAAAGTAGCATTGTCGATGTAATTAGGGCGTTTTAGAGTTGAATCACCCTGGCAAATGACCATGTTTTTCTCTCTCTGGAAGACCAGTGTGTGTATGTATGTATGCCCCCCCACCCCCCATATCGGTGTGTTTGTGTGTGTGTGAGAGAGAGAGTTTGCGCTGTATTGTCAACGTTCCTCCATGTGCGCACAGTCTTAGAAAAGGATTGATTAAAGAGAGAGTGTCTGTCTCAGAGCAGTTAATGAGGTTTAGTCCCATGAGCTGCGAGGTTTGGGTGTGTGTGAGTGCATGCAAGTGTGTGTTTGTGTGTGAGCGTGTAGACCTAGCGGAAGACGTTGTTAATTGGCTAAGACTTACTTTCAGCAGGGGGATAGTCAAGGGCACAGTGCTTCCACATTTGTGGAGTGTCATTTGTAGAACACGGTGATACATTAACTTTCTATATTAAACAATATTTTGAGGGAATGATGAGTCAGTAGAGTGCTGACATGAAGAAGTATGATTGTAATTAAACTTTGTATGTATGTTTAATTTGCATTTATAACATTTTTTGTTGAGTGATTAAAAAAACTGGTAGAATGCAGTTTTACTGTTTGGTTTCACTGGAGTGTGTCGGAAAATGTGAATGGAATTAATTCCTTTTTCTCTCTTGGGACAAAATGAAGAAAAAGGGGAAAAAAAGAAAAGACTTAAGAAAAAGATCCGAGGAGAGGATGATAGAGATATGGGACGGAGAGGCAAAGAAATCGAGAAAAAGGCCAGGATGGATATGGTCTCACCTGCTTGTCTCCACACAGAGCTGTCCATCTACATGTACATACCGACCCGTGCGTTCTCTTGCAGTGCAACGCGCAGCCCATCTCGAACAGCAGGAAGCATTGATGCTTTCATGCCGAGCACAGCCCAAAGTAGAGCAAGATCACAATGTGTGTGTTATGTGCATGTGTGTTTGTTTGAGTGTGTGTAAAACCCAGGCTTTTCCCCCTTGGGAACTGCACAAACACGCTTCCCATCTTTCCTTTGAGTTTCACATTCAAAGGTTCTACTCGTTCAACTGTCAGTCATCCTCTCAGCCAATCAAGGCCCCTCATTCTCAGTCTGTTTATAGATCAAGGCTGGTTTAAGCGTATGTATGTGATGTGACTGGAATTTTTACCATGACTAATACTAATACTGTAAATATTCATATTTTTTTTACACATCACCAGGGGTGTCAATCAAAATCAACAACACCATACTGTGAGCACATTGAAAGACTACAACAATGGTAATGACTGCAGGTCCTGGAAGTTATTGGTACTAGAAGGATTTTAGAACGAGTTCAAGAGTGTGTGTGGAAAGAAAGGGACACTTGTTTATAAGATGCAAAGATGGACATCGTACAAAACAGCAGCATGTTCGTGAGTAAGGATTGGTGTGTGCGTGGGCAAAATTTGTGTTTTCAAAAGAGACTTAGCACTGTATAGAGGCATTACAATGGTGTGAGGGCTATTGCAACCCAAATATGTCACGCCTAATTTAGTGGCTAAGAGTACAAGAAAGAAAGGGAGGGGAAAAAAAAACAGATTACTGTGAAGTTCGCAATATATATGCAAGTATGAGTACATCCCAGAGCAGCAGCACATCTGCTTTAGCTAATAAGAAAACTAAGAAAAAGAGAGAGCTATAGTGACAGAGAAATTCAATGAGAGAAACAAACAGATGGAGCATCAGGTGACAGCAGGCATTATCAGACCTCACCTCTGATTGCTGTCTATTATAATGCCACAATAGTTTCCTGTGGGCCATGCTAATGACTTGTGTGTGTCAGCAACAGGGGAAATTAACCCAAGCCACACTGAGTTTGTTTCAGCTTAAAAGAAAATGTGACAAAAGGAGAGTAAGAGAAAGAAGAATGATTCACTCACCTGCTATCTGGTGATATACAGCTGCCATGTTTCCACAACTGCACTGTTGACGGAATTGTGGTCGAGTTTCAGTCACCAACAGGGGGCAGCAGAGGGCTTCAGAGCTGTCACATCCCTCTGAGGCCTGGCCAAGAAGCTCTGCTTCTAACTCACAGGGAATCGCACAGGCTAAATCTGCACATCACCTGAAAATGTCCACACAACGCTGACTTTATGCTTGAAATTATTTCATTTAGGTGGTGGCAGTATTTGCACATGAGGCAATGCTGGCTTCACTTGAGCTGTCATAGTGAGATACATGTTTGTGTTTGTCAACTTTTCCTGTTTCCTCCTGCTGAAACAAGGTGCAAGTGATGTTTGAACTGCAGGGCACTGGTAATGGCAGAGTGAGTGTTCTACAGCACGTCTCAGTAAAAAACTCGCTCGATCTATTCACACTACATGCAGAGCCGTGGCCTCCAGGCTTGAGTTCCTGCTTCAGTAATGACTCTGTTCCCCTGTGGAATGTAGAACATTGTCTTTCCTCAAATGAGGGAAGCACACAATCTCACTCACACACACGCTCACAAGCACGCACTTCATATGCATGAAACTCACAAGGTTGTAAACATAAACAGACAGAATAGTGCACGATTGCATGTAAGCACAAACACATACGCGCTCACTAGTCTCTCCATAGTCTCAGAGACATTGATTGGGCCTCTCTCTCCAGTTTGCTTGCCTCTCGCCTGATCAATCAGTGAGTTTATAGACCACAATGTGTGGCAAACTGCATTGCTCTTTCTCCCTCTTCCTTACCGATCAGAGAAAATCCCACTCCAAGCAAGTGCAATGCACATTCATACAATTTTAATGACTCTTAAATTAACCATCATATTTTTGCTCCACTCTTTCACTGACTAAATCACTTAATATGCATCAGCACTGGCCTCACTTGTGGGTTTCAGCATGACGTTTTTATAATTCCTGTGCACAGGCATTGTGTTTATTTATGAGTGTGTAGGCTTTTTTGGCTGATAAATGGCACAATTAAACAGTGCTCAGACACTCGAGCAGGCGATTCAGGCTGCTGACAGATTTTTAGTGTCCTCTTCCTTGGCTAACGATGAAAGTAAATAATGTCTTAACGAGGTTGCTGGAGCAGTTGTTTGAGGATTCATTTTATCTTTAACTTCTGCTTTGACCTGCAGTAGTTCAGAAGAACACAAAAGTGAGGTTCATAGCCTAGATTTCACACTTTGAACATAATTTAGTGGCTTGTTAACAAATTCCTTTACAATTATTACTTTGTACAAGTGAAAATGGAAATACTTTGGGAAATGTCAGGATTGCACGTTTGCTTATTAGAAAAATTTCTCCTGAAGATTCAAGTACTCACAGTGCAATATTCTTTTTTATTTTTGGACATCTCTTTCAGCCCACTTCATATTTGTGATTTGTAATGCTTGGTCAAATAAAACAGACAACAGCTGTGTTAAGCTGCAGCGCACAGGGTACCACAGTACCTAGATCTTCCAACTTCCTGTATTTATTATTCAAGGGCCCCTATTGGCTGTTGTGAGTTTAGTAATGAAAGCAGTCTGACGCAACACTCGGCAACAGTGTTTTATAGTATTGTTTTACAAACTATTGTAAGGCAGGGTTAGAACAAGGGAGAGCATTAGCCAGGCCTTGGGAGGAGGGTAGCTTTATGAGCCCTCTGAGGCTGGCTGAGGAGCGCCTGGGCTCCTGTGCAGTTAAGCAGTAGGCTACAGCGCTACAAGCTGCCCCTACATTTACAGAATGCCCTTGGACGGAGGATGTGTGTGTGTGTGTGTGTGTGTGTGTGAGAGAGGGAGAAAGTGTGGGGCTTGCATGCTCATGGGCTAATGAGTGCATGTGTTAATGCCTGTGTGTGTTTTTGTGCGCACATGTGAGTGTGCATGGACGAGATGCTGTTGGGTTGAGTCAGTCTCCAGAGGGAAGGAGAAGGACAAATGCTCCTTAAAAATAGCCCCTGGGCAGCTGGTGTACACAGTCTATCAGCAGTCCGTCCCTGGGGCCAAGGAGGGAGGGAGGGGGAGATGAAGAGAAAGACGGAGAGTGAGAAAGAGACAGCGGATGGATGTAAGAAAAAGAAATGTGGTAAACTGGGGTGGAGTATGAGCAGAATGCAAAAAGAGAAAGAAGATGGGAAAAAAATAATATATCGTCAAATAAAAAAAGATAACCCCGCTCCCACGAAAGAGAGAAGTTAGTTAAAAAAAAAAAACATGATCCAACAGTCAAAAAGAAAAGGAGAACAAGCTAGTCAGCAAAAGAGAGAAGATGGAGAGTGCCTCCTGGTCCCAGTTGTGAATGCTCCAGAGGTCACAGTGGAGGGATAGGGTTTTAGAGAGTGCAGATTTGTCCCCAGACGTCTTCAGTTACTAATATACCAGAGTGTGCTTCGCTAAATCGCTCCCAGTCGACGGGAGTACAGATCCTAGAGACCCACTGAGACCCTTTATGGAAATAACTCTACCCCATTTGCTCTCAATAACTTGCTGCAACAGTGTGTATGTGTTCTGGGAAGGGTTGGGTATATTTGAAATAAAGGTGCTCATTGAGCATTTGCGTGCATAATTTTGATGGACGTGCACATAATGCATAGATGGTTTTTACAGCTTCTGGGAGCAACAGTCATCAAGCTATTAGATATTTATGGCATTGGGATGGATTTTTAAGGCTGCAGTCTTTGCTTTTCGTGATGCTGGAGTGAGCTCAGGTATGGTATTACCATATAACAGAAAAATTAGATTAACTCTAAACATAAAAAAAAAAGATCCACAGAAGGAATATCAGGTAGAATGCAATTTGCAGCATGTAACTGGGAGACTTGGTGGGTGTATTTCAACTTTAAATGAGAAATAAAGAGCTGGAAGTCAAGCTGCGGTTGCCTGAAGGATCCCACTCGCTTGCAGCATCATCAACACACCAATTAGAGCCACAGACTGGGAAAGGATCAATGCCTTTCTGAGAGTGTGTATGTGTGTGGGTGGTGTGTGTGAGCACATGGATAGATGTGTTTCGTTAGTTCCTCCACCGAGCTAATTGAGCTGTTTCTCCTCAACAGTTGGGAGCTCTTAGGCTGCGGACAGATGCCCTTGGGCACAAGATGTGTGCATGTGTGTGTGTGTTCTCATCAGTTTAAGGGTATCTGTGTATTTGCAACACTAAGCATGTGTTCCATCCTGCCTTAGTGTTTGTTAGAGTTTTTAGTGCATGCCAATAGGAAAATTTGTATGTGATGTGTGTGTGTGAGCACGGCATGCAGGTCATTGGTCTGTCAGTGGCGTATTTAGTGGTCTCCTGGCGTCATTAGTAGCCCGACTGTCACATCGAGCAGTCTGAGTTGAGCTCTTTATAAAGCTTTGTTTAGAATACTCCGGCCACATGTGCGCCGCTGCGACTGATGAGCCCTGAGCGGGTGCTGATGGAGTGTGTGCGTGTGTGTGCGTGAAAGCGGGGTGGTGATGGAGCAGAGCCGTCCTGACAGAGATGTTACCCAGCAGCAGGATCCTGTGCCCCACCCCCCCCTCCTTGTACACACACGCACACAGTCTCAAACACTACTATTACATACTCAAACAGCCTGGCTCTCAATGTCATCGTGCGGGTCGTGTTTAACTTCGGAGAAGAGGATATACCTTGTTTATTCCAGGAAAAGAATATCTGACACTTCCTCACATACAGGAAAAGCAGTTTGAAAATATACCCTATGAGACTACAATTGTCACGAAGTCAGCTGACGTAACGCAAGCACGAGGTTCATGTTGACTTACTGGTACCATTTGTGGTTATTTCCACTTTAAATCCCTTCTGTTTTTATGTCCAAGTCCAATACAGTGACATTTCTTTGACAATGCTTAATTTCAGATCTCATATATTAACCATGCCGGTAGTTTTTTTTCAATAGAATAGATGACCTGATGCTCACATTACTCTGTAAATGGTATATCAGGGTACAAAAGTAAAGGGAATTGTCTTTAATTTACTGAAACACCATAAAAGCCACCTTAAAAGCTCTTATCCATGTTTCATGTAAGCACAGCAGGGACACACAAACTCCTGTTTTGAGAGTGGGTATTCAAAACAGATATTTTGGCTGTACGTATCATCGGCTAATACATACACTTACTGGATTTTTAATGCTTGCATTATTATATACATTTCTGCCATCAAAAGGCATTTGTTTGCACCTCAAAGCTTCTAACCTTCTACGTCTTTGGCACTCATTCCAAAGCTTTATTTCTTAACAGGGTCAATGTTACTTAAATGGAATCAAATGTCCAGGACTACTTTCATCTGTGGATTACAGTTATGTGAAAATTTTAAGTACATTTCACGGAAGTCAGTGTTTTTTTTTGTTTGTTTTTTTTCTTTTACAAGGAAACAGATTATTTTTTAAACAATGACTACAGATTAAAGTACTATAGAATGCCACGGGGGAATTTTTCTTTTTCAGTCACGTAATGAACTAAAACACAATATATAGTCAGGTGCGCCTTTGCTTCCAGGAGCTTGTATGGTCTCTGTTGGCATATCTTGCGGATGTAATTATCCACCAGTTTCTAATATTACAGAATTTTTTTTTACTCACTCTTTGGTGCAAAATTCCCTCACTTAAAAGATGTTTGAGGTTTTCTTACATGTTTTGGCTGTCAACCCCCACACTTCAACATTTCTAATATCATAACCCCACATTTAATCTTTATGGCTTATTCTTTCAAGGATTTTCCAGTGTTTTCCTTGGATCATTGTCCTGTTGGAGGGTTGCCCCCCCGGATCAACTTGAACTTTCAGACAGATCACTGTTGACCTTAATCTAGATAGTTAACACGAGTTGCAGAAAGGATATTCCCTCTTTACATGTTACCAGTCATTCTCGGATTAATGACACATTAAGTGGCTTGCAATATTTGTCTCCATCCAGTCTAAGGAAAGAAAAACAAAACAAGCAGCCGTGTTCCTAAAAAACAAACCCAAAGCCACTTATGATTAGTGGAAATGGCAGCTCAGGAGCCTTGAGCACGTATTGTAAAACAGCAGTGTGTGTAGCAAGGAGCTGAAAAAAAAAACTCTGGTAGGATATAATATTGTGATAACAGTGTATACATAATCTGAAAAAGATCGACACATCGCTTCGTTCCCATGATTACTTATTCTGAATATGAACTTGTCCATGTGAAGGTAATCAAAAATTTCTGTTTGCATGGAAGTGTCATATTCAGAGTACGGTCTTAACAGGATTAGCACTGGAATATTGCTGAGCATGTAAATGTAGCCAATGACTGAAAGCTGCCCAGTCCCCGAGGCAGCTAAATAACACAAAAGACCCCTAATATCTACTTCACAGCCAGTATGAGGTTCTTATCATGAATACATTTGGTTGGCGTGCATCAAACATTTCTGCTGTTTCTGTGGCTAAAATCTTGTTTTGGTTGATATGACGGGAGCAGATTGTTTTAAAAGGCCTGTCTCTGGCAGTTGACATGATCAGTTTTTTGTTATTTAGTTGTTGTTGTTTTTTTTTGTTTTTTGCAATTAATGTCCCTCTCTTGGGTTTTTTTCTGTGGAATCATTTATTTTCTGGAATGAAATTTTCACAGTTAAAACATTTTCAGAAGTTTTATGCTGTGAAAATGATAGCTTTCTGCGTGATATATTTCTGTGTGTATTCTGTAGGCACCATTTCAAAGATGATCTCTCCAAATATGTCCCCAAAAAAAACTCCTTTTCAGAGGATGCACTTTTTGTTCCACACTTCTGATCTCATACGGCAGGATGGTGTATTGTACTGGAATTAGCTGAAAATAAACCGCAGTCTCCATGTTCCTGATGATAGAGTAACAGGCCACCCACTGCAACAGTTTAGCTTATATGCGTGTTGTTGATCATTTCTCACACATCAACGACACACGGTGAGGCAGTAGAACGTCAGATGATGCTGGCTACAACAGAATGTTGGTGATAGTGCAGCTCATTGTTAGTTTTTATCAATAAATTGATTTGCAGGGAAAATATAGGACATTTTTACCCTTGTTTGACGCTTCTTACCAGAAAACTCTCTAAAGGAAAGCATGAATACTTGATTCTTTATACTGCAAGCACCTCTGTATTTTCACATACACATTTTTAAATCCAAGACGTGAAGGGTATTCCAAATTGTGTTATTTCAAGTAAGTATGGGATCTGCATTCTTCTGATGCTAATAGAATATGTATTACACATAAGCAGCTGTGGAATCAACAAATAGTCTACGTTATTTTCAAGAAAACATCTTGCTGCGTCTAGCTGTTAGTCATCTCTCCACACCACAGCAGCTGCCTGTGATGGTTATCTCTCGTTCATTTTCAAACACACGCACACACCCATGCCCATACTCACGCACATTTCCACACCCACTCCTGAAACTCACACACTTCCCCATTTGCACAGTTGTACACGATTCACACACTCGCTTGTTCTTCTTACCCTCTATTTTTTTTTAAGAATACAACTTCCAGCTTAACTTCCAGCAGACGTGCACCACTCTCAGTCCTTCAGCACAAGTCGATATACTTTGAGCTACTCAGGAATACAGTCTAACTTTCTAGTACAAGCCTCGTCACTGAGTTTTTCTCCAGGGACCCCCTGCTATATACAGTAACTTATACTCACTTTACAGGACTTCCATATCAGTTGAAGACATCTCACCGTGAAAGCACTGAGGAAGGAGTTGGAATAAAGCTATTTGATGTTTTGTAGTGAACGCATCTGAGGTAATGGATACTGTGTGAAAGGGTACGGCAGAGGGAGTGGAGTGACAAAGTTAGTTTGGGCCTTATAGATCTTTAAATCCCCCTGGATCCCTCAAACTGCCCGCATCTACACTAACCGCTCCACTGATTGTGTGTGTTTATGTGCGTGTGTCAGATGATTGGTACCTGGGCTAACAGAGAGGAGTCCCTCAGGTCCTTCTGTGGAGGTTCTCAGGTCTGGTCAGTTAACCTCCATCTCTCTCTTTGATCGCTGCTGCTCAGGCGACCCTCAGGGACAACACAGCACACTCAAACCTCGATCAGACCTCTCTCAGCAGATGCACGCACACATATCCACACATAGCAACAGCAGACAGATGGATTGACATGAGAAAAACTTGCACATATGCCAGTGGATACACCTCTTCATCCACACACACACACTTCACCACATAAGGGGTAATGCTATACAGCCAGTGTCAGTGAGAGCAGGGTACTTAAGGTGCTATTACACTCCCATTACCTCTACTCTCATGTGCAATCAGAGAGAGGTGATGGCCTGTATTCTGGCAACACACACCCTGTTTCCCCTTCTGACAGCACTGTGGACAGAAGCCTGAGGCATGGAGCTCCAGGATCGTTATGTAGCTAAGGCGATAAGATTTAATCTGAAAGGTGTGTGTCCTATCAGTAAGGTTGAAGAGAAGGAAAGCACAAGCAGGGACAATATGAATGAAGCTCATACTCCTGTTTGCAGATGATAATGATGATGAATATGTAGAGTTTCATGTGTTTTTGAGGGTGTTGTAATGAGAGGCATGAAAAGAAAACATCTTTCCCCCGCCCCCATTTTCTACCTGTTTTTTTGTGCCCTCTCTCTCTCGCTCTCTCTCTCTCTCTCACACACACACACGCGCGCGCTTTCGTTCTCTCAGCTGGCCCCAGATAGTTTTGCTCTTCCCCCTGCTCCTCTGGGACCCCTTCTCCGTGTCGTTAATCAGAGCTCCTCAGCTCAGCTTCTCTTTCTCTCCCCGTTTTCTTTCTTTCCAAGCAACACACACTTGCTCCTGTGCACGCAAACACACACACACACACACACACATACATAGGCAGCCTTATAGTCTCTCTTTTCCCTCCTCCTCCATGCATCCTCAGGCCCATCCATCATAAAACAGCATTGGGGAAGGTGGGGTTGTGTATGCAAGTGCAAGTGTGTGAAAGTATGATTCTTGTGTGTGTGTGAGTGTGTGTGGGTGCATGCGTCCATGTGTGTCTGCTCATGTATGTGCGTGCTACTGGCACACATCTCTGTGTCTCCTCAGCAAAAATGAATTGAGACTTTACAAGAAGAAAAGCAATTAGGCCAGGGCTTTGCCCTATCATTCATTGGCTAATGTATCAGAGGCAAAGTGAAAATTATTAACGGATGGGGAGGGTGAAGCTCTATGGGTTTAACAGCCAGAAGGTAGGACAAGAAAAAGACTAATGATTGTGATGAAGTAACCCGGAGTTGAAGGGTTTTAATCACTTGTAGGCTTTGTGGCTTCACAGTTGACATCCTCTGTATGATAACTTCATGGCTTCCAGCTCTCAGGCTCTGCCATCTACTGAACACCAGTGGGAAAGAATCAAATGAGACATTATGGAACATGGTCAAGGATGGCTGAGTACGATGCAACAAGATTTCACATTCATCAGGATGTGGGAGTTAGGGCCATGGGGCAGAGGGAGCAAATTGGGAGTCAAAAGAAGTACGACCAACAGAGGACAAATAGACAAGTTATGGGAGACGAGGAGGAGGAATAGAGCACAGACACGAAAAAAGTGCAAAGAGAGAGGGGTGTGTGAGGTGGAACATTGATGGACAGAGTCGAGAAGGAGCGGGCAGACGAGAGAGGAGGTGAAGGAGCAGTGTTGGGTCAGTGATGCATAGAGACAAACCATTTGCACCTCAACAGCAACTGAGCAGAGTGCTCTTGACTTCTGTGAGCATGTGGGATATTGTGTGTGTGTGTGTGTGTGTGTTTGTATGACAGGGGTTATGGGAAACTGGGTTCAGATCTACGATGGGGCACATTGTAATGGTGGCATTTTTAACAGCATTTTTGTTTCACATGTCTACCAGAGCTCTTAAAGGTTGTGCATTTTAAAAAGTCAAGGCTCAGCGGGTCACACTGACATTGATGTGTGTACTTTCCTCAAACAGGAACTTTCCTCTTTGTGATTCAAAGCAGCATTTTGTGCTCTCCAGTTACATTTGTTGACATCCCTCAGCTCTTAACAGCAAATGTGATATGATAACTCAATCAGTCAAGATGCTAAATATTGAGATAAGCCCATTGTGACCCTGAAGAAAAATTCGAGGCCGGGCTGTTCCAACCCATTTCTGTGTTGCACTCACAATTACTGGAGATTACAGCCAAATCACTTCCACATGGGCTCAATGAAAACTTTACAATCTCTCCCACAATACAAGATGAGGTGACTTTGTTTGGCCTCAAACCAACAGAGGAAAGAGGAATGGAGCAGAAGGAAGTGAAGGGGAGAGAGCCTTAGAGCAATGAAGGAGAGGGGAGATATTTTGGGGAATGGTTTTTTTTTTGTAAAGATCTTATTTTTTAAGCATCAGTTTCTCTACTAAGAGTTTCTCTTCCAAAATTTTTCAAATTGAAAACAAATGTTGTGGGTGAGACCACATGAGAATAAAAAAACATTCTTCTTGTTTCCCAATCCACCACCAGAAAAGAGCTGGCTCAGATGGAGAAGAAAAGAATGAGCGAGCAAAGACAAAAATCTAAATCAGCTTCAACATCACAGCAAGTAGAGGAATGCCCCGATGACAAACCCTTGATATATCTGAAAGTTATATTTAAATTTATACGTAGGAGAGACATAACCGGGTAGTGTACAGAAATGATCATGTAGATGTCAGAAAAGTTGAATGTTGTAAATTCGCTTTGATGAGGAGGGGATGTCATCATTTTCTGGTAATCCAGAGCAGGATCTTTTTTTCTCAGTTCAGATTTATATTTTGCCATCTTTCTCATGACATATTTTTGCCATATGTCTAAGTAACATAAGAAATTGATTTGCATGCATTTGGCCGTATGCACGGGATAACATCTTGAATATTTGGGCAGACAATTTAAAATTATTATTCCACAATCACCGTGTTCCGATAGCATTTTTAAACGAAAAACAAAAAAGAAAAATATTCTTTTGATCTATTTTGTGAGTCTGATCGAAATAGTTGAAATAGTGGAACTCACCAAAAGAGAAGAAGAAAAAGTTTTGTCGTGACAAGTGAGTTTTGTCTAGTTTTTTTTTGGCAGATGAATTAGTTTTTTTAAACAGTTTTTGTTGTAGTAATAATCATATCTGCCTCAAAAAGTGCACATTTTTCTTGTTGTGAATGAGATAGTAGAAGAAAAAGTCATCTATAGACACGTATACAGACTTCTTTGTGCAGCTACAGGAGTGGCCCCTTGCTGTATATTAGATACAATGCAGGATTGGAAGTCCAAGGTGTAGGATGTTGTGACATAGCAGCAAAAATTGCAATTCATAGCCAAATGGATAGCCCCCAACTCACCATCCTTACAAAGGACATAAAAAAACACAAAAGGCCCACTCTCGAGCAAGTATTTGGTTTGTCTCCTCTGGGATCCTGTTGTAACAAGGCAGTACAATATGGAACAGGGGTGAGGAAGGGTTCTTGTAACGTTTTACAGACTGGAACTTTAAGGAGATCATTTAAAGCTGAAAGCTGACAAACAATAAAACAATAAGTCAACCAAATTAACAATAAAAGTCTAAAAAAAAAAAAGGCTTTTGATATCCACAAGGACTTGAACACCAGACTTCTGGAAAAAAAAAAAAA
Organism: Odontesthes bonariensis; assembly: GCF_027942865.1. Classification (NCBI taxonomy): domain Eukaryota; kingdom Metazoa; phylum Chordata; class Actinopteri; order Atheriniformes; family Atherinopsidae; genus Odontesthes; species Odontesthes bonariensis. Next base: position 13,950,008 of record NC_134518.1, on the reverse strand, counting down.
AGCCTTTCAAAGGTTTTTCATTGTTCCACCTCAATTTTGATCCTGTATGGAGTTACATACTTGTATGGAGACATAAAGACAATGTTTTGTTTGTGTCTGGCAGCACCTTCCCATCCCCAACCCCCTTTTCCAGATTGTTTCCTGTTGGTTTTCCCCGACCTGTCTGTGCTTTTCCTGGGTGTGGCTGTTTCGGCGGCACAGATTTTGCTCATTCCACGCACCTGTGGCTCATCATCCTTCCAACAGCTGCGATCCGCTCTATGCTCCTCACCAGATTGTTACTTTAGCCATGTGGTATGCAGTTGACCTCCCTGTTTGAAACTTCGATTTTGTTTGTGTTGAACTTTAAAGTAATCCCTTTCGCCGTCTGTTTAAGGAACACAGTACTGCCTGGCTGTCTTGCTCCAATGCTCATACTCACCTGGATGGCTTGAAGCCTGTGTACCTACTGCTGCTGCCGCAATCACACCTGAGAAAGCCCATGAGATTCTGATCTGCATGCCACCAGTCAGTATTCATCTGAGACTCTGCAATGTCAGTGTAAAATAATTGGTTTCCATAACACTGGTTTTCCTGTACCAAGCACTTTATAACAATGTAAACCATACATGGTTGATTGGATTGCAGAAATTAGTTGATCTTATTTCTCATGTATGTTTTCAGTATTACCAGCAGAATATTATCTAGACAAGTGACTGATATACACCTGGAAATGATCAGGATAACTATGCGGTTCTTTTATCAGCTGGTAAAACTCTCTTTGTTCTTGACACAAGATTGCATGGACCCAGTATTCATTGATTTAATTTCTTTTTGGAATTTTAAAAGAATGAGAAGACCACAAAGTCGTTCTCACCGCTTGATGACTCCATTTATTTCTTGGATTGTGATTATTTGCAGAAATAAAAAACACATCAGACTTGGTGTGAAAACCTTTGGATGGAAGAATCCTGACATGGATAGTGGAAGGATTTCTCTGAGGAAAAAGAAATGGAGAAACATAGATTCTTTTCACTTCCTTGTCATTTCTTTCATCAAAACCTACATTACCCATGATGCAGTTCAACAACTGACAGTTCAGCCTGAATTACATGTATGTTAAGCTAGTTACAGCTAATACAGCTTCAAGCTGCTTGCCTCAGGCAGAGATGAGGAGCAGGCTACAGAGATCTGGTGTTTTTCTCTATGTCCACATCTCCTTTTCGTAAATTTTCAAACTTTTAGTCTTCGACTTGAATCGGTGTTACCTCACATTTTCTGTCAGCTTCCTCTTGGGCCACATATTTAACTAACATGCACCTTTTTTTGGTACTCAACATGTGCAGCAGTACTCAACGAATCCTTTATACTCACCATAAGATGTAAAATCAGGCAAGTTGCCATTTAGCATATTAAGATATTGACTTTGGGTTGCAACATCTGTGGTTATCATCTGTAACGTTTTTGTGGGCCTATATATAAAAGCTTGATACATTTTGCTTTTAAAAATGCCTCTTTTAAAAAAAATGAAGCAGCAACAAGGGTGGGCCTTGCTTTTTTTTTTTTTTTAATAAAGTGAAATATAAAGATCACCCCCCTCCTGTCTCCAATCATTTTTGAATGGTCCCTAAGTCAGTGAAAGGAAAGGGGTTATTGTTGAACTCACGTCTCCTTTCCCCCCTTTTCCTCCATAAAGCGATCTTGTTGAAATGTCCTCTTTGTCCGCAGCAGCTCCTTGGTAAAACAATCCACGGTAAAGTCAGAGCGTGCGGTCGTTAACTCAGGCTGGCATACCAGCCTTGCTTTTATAGGTGGCAAAAGCTACTAATCCTTCAGTCCAATATTTACTTAGTCCAAGTTATGCTTTCCTGGACCGTAGCTATGCATCTCTCCTGCTTGCTGCTTATGTATTCTTGGCCCTTGATGTGTTCCTGGCGCAGGAAGCAACTTTTAGTGCCCCGCAAGGGCTGAGTGAGAATTGACAGTGTGTGCCAGAGTGAGAGCGAGAGGTAGGGGGCCTGTTTTAGTTCCTCTGTGTTTGTAAGGTCACTGAGAGTACATCTGTATGGAGTGGGAACTCACTCGCTTTCACTGTCACAACCACTCACAACAGCCATCTGTAATGCTGTTATGTGGAGCACTGTGTCCCTTTGTCCCTTACGCACACACGCACTGGCAGCTACACGCGCCCTCACACTTAAAAGTACACACAAAAGTGCACGCAGACACGCAGTAACCTTTCACACGACAACAAATGAACCAGCACAAACACACATTAACATAATGCTAGGTTTCTAATTGCGGGAGCATGTGTTTCTAATGAAAAAGTTGTTTTAGGGTTTTATTCCGCTCGGCTGTCAAACAATTCAGCCGTGTTTTGAAATATAATTGTGGGGACTGTAAGAGTTTCGAAACCAAACCAAAACACTGCTGCGATCCTGGTTTCTAATGTTTCTAATTTGTTAAAATATGCTGAGTGAATGACAAAAGTAGAAGTCCAACCTGCCAAGAAAAACATATCAGAGGCAGGGCCATGTGGAAATACAGAGACTCTTTTAGAAACATGATCAATGTAACCTTTGTTACAGGAAGGAGGAGAGGCAGGGAGAGCGGAGGGGGAGGAGAGTGGGAGGCAAGGAGACAACATACAGAGACAGTAGGTTCATGTTTGTGTACATGTTTATTTATCGCTATATCCACAGCGCAGTGCGTGCAGTAGGTGCAAAGTGTAGACATTCAAGTGGACATTTTTTTCCTGCTTATGCATATCCCACATTATAATGAACAAGCATTGTTGTGGTGAAGAGATGATTTTTCTCTGCAGAGCGAATATGTTAGAGGTTCTTTTTAACAAACTGTCAAATACCAAAAGGAAGAGGAGAAGAATTTAATGGTTTACAGATGGAAACTATATCTCTTACTTCTCTCTTAGGCTGGACTGAGGAGGATGTGTAACCCCCCCCCCCCCCCCCATTCCCCACTTCTAACCCAAAACTAACATACAGCCTGGAAGTGGGCTGGGGAGAGTATGCATAAGTGTGTTTGTGTGTATGTGTATGTGTGTGTTGGTTAGGGGGTAGAGCAGCATTCATATGGCTGCAGAGCATCTCTTTTTTTCCCCTGCTGCTCCTTGCCTCTCTTTCTCTCTGTCTCGCCTTCCCTCCCCACATATCTGTTTCTCCGAAGAATAACATACAAACCCTCTGTGAAAGGATTCATGGTTTATTAAACCAGAGGTCCTTTTCCTGTTTCAACACTGAGAATAGAAAAAATAAATACCACAGTTTGTTTTCTCTCCCTCTAGCTTAGTCCTCTATCTCTCCATCTATTTTCATAGTTTCCTTTTTGACATTTCTTCTTCTTCTGTTATCTTGCCTCAGTCTTTTTTAACTTTGCTTTCGTGATTCTTACCCTAAACTTTCCCTGCTTTAACATCATGTCTACTGTTTTTTTGTCTCAATCTCTTAGACACTAATCTGCCCCACAGCCCATTAAAGCAGAGTGTGTGACCATCGAATGGGTCCCACTAGTTTACACCCCGTGTCTGCTCTGGCAGTGTGTGTGTTACAATGAGGGCAGGCTAAGATAACTCAGGGTAATGTATTGTCCTGAGCGCGCACCCTGACAGTTCCCCCTGTCGGTGCCTGGTCATTCATTACTACTAATTTGACATGTTTACGGACCCCCCTCCTAACATTACATACTTAAGGCAATTGACTGACCTTAAATGGAAACACCTACAGCCGCGCGGCATGTCAATACCAGTTGAGGATGTTTGTGTCTGTGTGCTGTGAACCTGCGTGCATGCTCTCTCTTGTGTACCTGCAAAGTGGTGCATCAATACAGAGTTAGTGGTTAATCTGGAGGAGCAGGTGAGTTATGTCTGCAGAGATGGGTTCAAGCCTTATCTGAGTAAGTGTGTGTAATGTAGCTAAGAGGTGAACAATTCAGGAGATAATGCAGGAGGTGTGTGTGTCTGTTAGAAGGAGAGATTAGACCTTTAAGAGGCGATATCTGTTTTGATTTCAATCAGTCTCTAATTCCCCTCCTCTGTTTGTGTTTTTCCATATTCAGCACTTAAATACAGTGTTGTGTCATTAAACGGCCAATCTTGCGTTGTCTCTCCCTGATACACAACATTAATCACCAATTAGCTTGTCCTGTGACTGGCCACCTCTCTCATTAGAATATGATAGAATATAATGGCACTTAATGATGCTTAGGAAACATAATTAAATGACTGAGTTGTAGAACATGTGGAAGAAGCGCGATGCATCAATCAAAGACGACCCTGTCAATCCAGCGCTCATCACCAGTGTGTGCGTGTGTGAAAACGGAGGCGGTACGCGCCGGAACTACTGGCCTCTATCGTGACCTCATTAGGGAGAAATGAAGGGTGGACGCGTCCCCATCACAAGATACCGTTGGTGCTTCAAAGTGTGAACGACATTAATATGTGACTGTCTCTGCCTCTGTGTGAATGTCAGTTGGTCTATCTGGCTGCAGATGAGAAAAAAAAGGCCATCTCTCTGAGGTATCTGCATCTAGCTCTAATTAGCATGTGAATAAATGGAATAAATAATCTATATTATTTATGGATTTGCTTTTATCATTAATCAACATAACAAAAAGCTCGTCTAATGCGTTCGCTGCAGTCACCACTATACCTTCAGCTGAGGGGAGGATGGAATGGGAGAGAGAGGGAGAGTAGGAGGAGGATGGTGGTTGGGGGTGGAGGGGGGCAAATAGCTTATCTTTTTTTTTTTTTTTCATTTTAGTAGAACAATAAAGATAAGTGTTCTACATGCTTGCTTAACACACACAGATCGCTGGCCTCCTCCCCTCTTCCCTCTCTCTGCAGGCAGTGGTGAAATGCATCTCCCTATCTCCATCTCTCTAACATCCATTACATACCCCAGCCCCTCACCTTCCTACTCATTAAGCCAACACACAGTAAATTAGCAGCAGCAATTACAGGGAGTATAAAGCACAGGCTCTGCTGGGCTCCCTCTGACAGGTACCACACAGATCATAGACAGACACCCACAGTCACCAGGATAATTACTGTGGGAAACGACCACACAAGTGCGAGCGCAAATCCCAATGTGAGTGCACTGCACACTCATCCTTACATGCCTGTGCTCACATATGCTCTGTTGTACAGGCAGGCATGTTCATGCATACACAGATGCAGAAAGTTGACTTTTGTGCGCCTTCTAAAGCGCACATACACAGTAAGTAAGGCCAAGAATGCAACCTGCTTCACATTGCCTGTCTACATCTCTTTATGATGTCCATTGTGACTATTTTCCAACATAGAACACTATTAATATTAATTTCTCCACTCCTTGTGTTTTGCACACCGTGTAGGTCTGCCTCCAATCTGAATACCCCCCCTTACACCCACTCCCGTCCTCTCTCCTCTCCATCTTTCTCCTTTCTTTATCTGGGATCCCCAAGGGGACTCCTGCTTTTCTTTCAAATATGCCTCTCTGCTCTTCCTCCCCTCATGTGTCCATGCAGTGAGGAGAATGAGAAAAAGAAAGAGGTGGAGTAGGAGAGTGAGGAATGTGTGCATTAATATATTTCATTAGGATACTAGCAGCACAGAAGCTCCTGAAGAGCACCCGTCTTGATGTGTGGAGGCTCTGCCAACTCTATTCAGTGTTCTCCAGGAATAGCGCCTTTAATGTTGGGTCTCCAGAGGGCTGAGGTCTGCTGGCTCCCTGCTGCCCTCGGCCTCCCACTCCTATTGTCCTCCTCCCACACTGACCAGTCTATCTGAGCCTGAAAACCAGCTGGAAGTGAGGAGCAGAATGGATTCACCTTTTGTCTATGTGTATTTATGATTTATGAGTGTGCGCACATTTGATTGTGTGTGTGTGTTGCACTGCAAGTCCATGTTTGGGAGTCCCTGGAGCAGCTCGGCACTACGCTGTTGGTGCTTGACACGCTAATCAAAAACATTAGGCCCAAGGACTCATTTTCCCCAGGACTAAGTGTGCAACCTCCATAATTCAATAATCCACCTCTTACTGCTAAACCGTGCACACTACCTCACACTTTACTGTTTGTCAGCAAACTATCAACTCTGTTATTAGATATAGCAGTGAAAAGGCCCTGTGCAGCCATGAACCTTTGGGCAATTAAGGAGGCAAGCTCACACAGGCACACACAGTGTTTACGAGTACTTATTTCATCAGAACTTCCAGGTCGTCTCGCTCTCTCCCCTTGGCATTACGGAAGTCTCCAGTTACCGTGGAGACCCTGGAATAGTTTGAGGTCAGCAGAATCCCGGGATCCGCTGTTTTCACAAGCTAATCCAATCGCAGCTTTCTAAATTAGATATGCAAAAAATAAAAAATAAATTAATTTTCTGCTGATGACCGGGTATGCAAATGATGACTCAATTATGGTGGGCTGGTGCCTTTGCAATTAATAACCTTGGAATCATCATTAACTAATATGTTTAGGAGGAAACTTGTCAGGCTAACCATGTTCCCCATGCCATCAGTAATGCATTAATGAATTAGATTCATTAGAGAAAGGAGGCAAGCAGGGGGAGGGGATGAAGGCCTGTTTCTGACCTGTGATATTACACATAGCCAGTCAGCTAGTCTTAGGCGAGTGCCTGTCAGCTGTTTAAAAAAGGCCATTTCAGGAAGAAAATTAAGGAAAATGATCCATCTTGGTCCTCCGTGGGTTTAACGAGTCACATTTCCCTTTGCTGATCATATTAAATATGAAATAAAATGACACCTGACAAAGTCACAGACAAGAAGTAACTTTATTTAACATTGTGAGAGTCCAAAAGTTATCTTACAGCTCAAGTTTCATCAAAAACAATAACAATCTATACAGTAGAATTTTTTTTTATTCCCTTATATCATAGAGCTGTTCAGTGTATTTGCAGTCAAAGACAAACAGAGGAAAAAATAGACACCAGCTATTTGGTTTTAAACTTTTTTTTTGTTGTTGTTGTTGTTGTTTGTTACCTAAATACAAAACTTTATCACCCATTACCAATATTCATACTTAAGATGGAACTTAGCTTACAAAGATGCCATTGTATGACAACAGACCTCTGTAGTTCATTTGAAACAGATATGATGTGGCCCCCCCTCTCGCCCCGGCCCAGACCGGTACAGGCACACAAGTGCCTGAAAAACACTTGTCTGTCAGCAGGCGCCTGTGTTAAAAACGTCCTTTCTACCCTCTTAACAAAACCAGGCTCTAGAAAAGAAAAGCAGAGAGAAAAGCCCTATTCTCTGTCCAGCAACAGCTTGAAGACACACGGCAGACACAAAGAAAAGACTACAGAAATGGCCACTGGGCCACGGAGCTCCTTTTCATGCTTCCTCACATGTTCTTGTTCGTTTGTTTAGCTCGTAATGAAGCTGTATTGTCCAGCAGCTAATACAGGGAGAGGAGGACTAGGGGATCGGCTGTCAGATACTGGAGTCAGACCGTCGACTCCATGTGCGAAATTGAAATTGTGCTGTGACAGTGCTCGTCTTCACTGTGTGCCTCTCTGTACTACAATTTAAACAGCTCTGTGTTGTCATGCTGTTGTGATCCTGTGGTTGATGAAAGCTATTACCATCATGTTGAAATTATTTCATTAATCAAAAAAAAAAAAAAAAAGAGCTACATAATCGCTTTAAAAAAGTGTTTCTGTAAACACTAATGTGCAGTGAGCACCGCAGAGTCAGGCTGCTCTGACTGCCTTTCAAAGCGTGCCATCGCTGTAGCATTATAGTACATTGGGGTGTGAGTGTTTGTTGAATTATGGCTCTTTGTATTCTAGTCTGGCTTCGGCACCAAACAGAGTGGGTTTGTGCTTCGTCCCCAAGTTCTCATGAATTCCTCTGTGGCAACAGACAATTGTGGTGAGGGTAGAAAACTGTACACGTGATTGAATGAAGAATGGGTTTGCATTGTTAAGGCATCTAGACTGCTGGTAAAGATTACAGTGACAGAAAAAAAAAGAAAAAAAAAGAGTATATAGATACAGTATGTAAGCAAGCATAAATAACATAGGAACAGAAAGAACAAAGGGGAAAAAGGGGGAACACAAAGAAAGAAAAACAGAGCATTTTCTTAGTTCTCTTGGTTTCCACACACAAAGAAAGAACCCATGCATATTATCAGTTCAAGAACAGTATCAATCTGAAAGCCTCAAAGGTTCAAACAAAAAGATAGAGATTTACAGTATATATTAATGTGTGTTTATATCCTTTAAAAAAATCTACTTCAACCAAATACTCTGAATAAGATGCTACTTTTTTGCAATACAATAAACATTTTCATAAGGAAAAAAAAAAGTTTTTTTTTTTTTATTAAGTTACAAATAATACAAAAATAGACAATGGCATGTTTTGAATCAACAAATGAAAGCAATAACGATGCAAATAAAAACAATCAACATAGAAAGAAAAAAAAAAAAGATTTAAAAAGTCACATTTAAATAGTGAGAGACAACAGTACATAACAAAACACTGTGAAATATGTTCACTTACTGTATTAAACATACACAACACAACCAAACAAGGGTGAGAGTCAATGTACAAATACAAGGGATAAATACATTATTTATAGGATATTTTACAGGAATCCCCTATTTGTATCCAAACCCATGTTTCTCATGTTTAGCAGATGAGATATTGACAACACACAGTAAATCTATCGTCTGTACTGAGAAGCTGCCTTAAGACATTTAATGTTTACATTTCAAACTAGAGCTATTGAAAAAAAAGAAAAGAGATGTCAGATGAAAAAAAAAGGAAAGAAAATCAACATTTTTTTTTATATACAAAAATATATCACATATATCACGCATTTACTCTAATTTGATATTTTCTAGGCTCCTTCAGTACAGTGCTGGCTGGACGCGCACATCCTCTGGCTTTTCAAGTCTTCACTAAAATCTCAGACAAAAAGTCAGTTTTGGCTAAATCTTCATCTCTTCTTCCCCTGGCAAGCAGAAAAGCATATTGCAAACAGCTCAATCCTCACAGTTTTATCAATATTCAAACAAACAAACCAAAAAAAAGGGGGTAAAAAAATGAAACGTGTGGATTCTTATGCTGAAACAGCATAGGGCGATTTTAAGGGACTGATTTTAGATGTACGGGATAATTAGCAGCAAAAATTGAGGGGTGATTTTCTTAATTTTTTTTTCTTTTTTGTATTTTCCATTGCCGACCTTAGTTGTTTGGCCAGTGCGTTATTATGTGGTTTTAATGAGCCGGCTAAGTTAAGAAGAGAAGTCATGTAAACTTCATGGCCAAAACCAACACTTCACTGCTGCTCGTAAGCGTCAGGGGTTGCAAGATGGCGTGGGGGCCTCCAGGATTCAAACCCAAACCTTGCAGGCATAAAAATAAAGATAAATTAATGCTCAATTGTTGAGGTCAGTGTCACACGGAGGGCAAACTATCAGTCTCTATACACTCCATCCAACGCGGTGTCAGAAAAGCTACACTAATTCAGCCAAAAGGGAAATAACATCACAAAGGTTCATATTGTCCCCTTTCTCTTCTCTCCTATCCCTTCAAATGAAATCCAACTGGAAAGACCTGAGTTTAACAGAGTCTTGAGTCTTATCTTGACTTCCTTCAGTTCAGCTCCGGAGCATAACAGAGACTCGCCAGACTCCGCAACTGTGTCTTTTCCTCTCAGCATTCCCAAATCTCCAGCTATCCCCGATTCCTCTACATGGGTGGAACGATCATCCCAGGGATCGCTGCTTTGTGGGAAAAGAGGGGGAGGAATAGGGAGTAAATGGGAGATTGAGGGGTAAGAAAAGAAACAGAGAGAGAGAGAGAGAGAGAGAGGTCAGTCATGTGATTGCTGGGTTTCATCTGTCATCACAACAGTCACATAAGAGAAATGTGCTCCAGCATCTGGCGAACAAAGACGATTCTCCCTCATTATCTCTTCATTCCGAGGCCCCAGAATCAAAACATTTTTTCTCCGCTGCGCCGCCAACTTGGCATTCATTGACGACATTGTTCAACTTTTCACAGGCCTTCTGAGCAGCTTCATGCAAGAGCTGCCACTGTTAATTTCAAGTACTTACAAGGCGTGAGCAAAATGTGAATCATGGAGCGTAATTCGAACATGACAGTGATGTGTCAAAGACGAAAAGGTGGCGCAATTAGGCTCAATGCAAACATGGCGATGAAAACTTTGATCCTGTTAGCTTTATTCACATTTTTTCTCCCTTATATCATGCTCTGGCATCCAACTCCTACATCTTAACCTCCTAACAAGCTACCAACCCCCATCACCCATTTCCTCTCTCCTATGTTTAACACACAAGCCATCACAAGGAGAAATACTTCATATAACATATTGGCTCCCTATTGATTCCCCCCCGCTTTTCAATCCACTAATTCTCAGGTTATTTCCTAAATGTCCCCGGCTTGTTGGGATTAACAGAATGGTGTGTGTGTGTGCATGGATATGTGTCTGTGTGATCAGTGCACAGTGGCCATAGGCCCTTGGGTCACTGTGGTCAGTGCTCATCAACGCTGCCAGAGGAAGTGAGGAAGTGCTTAGCTTGGGACTCTGATAAAGATTCCCATCCATCATCTCCCTCTCTCTTTCAGGATCTCAGCACCATACAACATCCTGCCTAGACGCACAGACACTGCGCTGCTTTCGATGGAAATGTTAGAGCAGAATGACCCGTGGTGGCATAACAACCCCCTCCCTTCCTACAGAGACACCCACTGGGGCACGGGCAGGAAGCAGGAAGTGAAAACAGGAAATAGAACACATATGGTGTTGCATGCTGTCTCTCTGACAAGTCAAGGGTGACAAATAAAAACAGAAAAGAGAAGGAAGGGTAAGGCAGGATGGTGCAAATGAGCGGTCTGGGACAGTGTGTAGCGCAAAGAAAACACAGAGAGAAAATGAAATAGGAGGATAACGTACTTCAGGAGAAGGCCAGGCCCTGCAGAGAGCTGGCTGATGAGTACTTGCTAGAGTCCACAAAAGACTGATCTACAGTAAGGAAGGACAGTGAGGGGTCAAAGAAGGTAAAGAAAGGAAAAACGGGGAGAAGAAGGAGGAGAAAAGGAACATTGGAGGAAGTGGAAAATTGTTATAAGAGATGCAGAAAAACAGGATTAACGTTTAAGGAGGAACAACTCTGATTAAATTAGATCTTTTACAATTCAAACCTTCAATATGCACCTAAAATGCAGCTCTATTCTCATTACTACTTAAATAGATGCAAAGAGCCAACATTTTCAACAGCTTACCTTGCAGGCTGTTAGCGTTTGCGCTGGTGCACGTGGGAGGAGGGGAGTTCTGGGGTCGAACAACGGGGGCAAAGGCGCTCTTCTGCTTTACAGCGGCAGATACCATGTTGGCTGGCGAGAAAGAGAAGATGCCCGAGGAGCTGCTGCAGTTGGAGGGCAGGCTTGTCGAAGAGGCCATGGTTGGACTGGACGGGACGACTGAGAGATGAGAAAACGGGCGGGAAAGGGCGTTTAAGGGGAGGATAGGGGGGGAATGTTAGGGATGTGGGATGGAGAGGAGGGATGAAGATATAATCAGGGTTAGAGTGAGGGCCGAGGGCAGAGGACGGGCAGACGGGACGAACAGAAAGGGACTGGTCAATGGATGATGGCAGGAGGGATAATATTTTGGACTCAGATCAACTGGCTCAGACTTGTTTCGCAGCCTGTGTAGAAGTACAATTACCTGGCAATTAGATATTCCATAGCTAAGGCAAAAATGTGTTTGTTGGAAACTTGCAGTGGAAACAGCCCAAAGCTCTTTTTCCCCCCTCTGATCAGTCTGTTTTGATGACTCATCCTGTGCTGAAGGCGAGCAGTCTGTAGATTACCATCTCCTCACATGCTCAGGATGCTGAACCCATAATTTGTTTTCAGGGCAAATATCACTTTTACCCGAGATAATGATGCAAGTGATTTCAGTCAGCAACCAGAGCCAACAGTTTCAACAAATTAAAACAAATAGAATGATAAGATCCAATTAACAGTAATGTATTTCTTCAGCGGTTATTAGTATTTGACTGCACCTCAAACATGATTAACGAACTTAACAATGGTTTAAACAAATATGCATCGTTTTCCACATGTATTTTTTTTGTTTGCCTGTAATACAAGGACTAGCTCGCCTTGTGTCCATCACAATGAAAAGGCACAGCAATGGGAGTGAGGCTAAATTCATCATTTTTTGAAAATATTCACGTTGAGCATTATGTGTCAGGACCAGTATTGCATGAAAATAAATAACTGAGGAGTTTAGTTAGGGTGAGTATTGTGGAATATTTTGTTCAAGGATATTCCACCCTTGTTTTTTTTATCTTTTTATTTTTATATAAAGAAGAGGGTTGTGTGAAGTAATTAGATTGCCTTGTGTCTTACTTGCAGCCGTTTCAGTTTGGAGAATCAGAAGACTTCCTGACATCAGAGCTAAGCTGTAACCTACTTAGAAGCGGGCCATGAGAGCAGCAAATATTCCATATCTAAAAATGTTTTTATATCTAAAAAATTTCAAACCTCAAATATTTCCAAGGAGTTTGAGCAACTGCTGTATTGTAGACTTTAGTCGGTATTATCATTATTCATTGTGAACATTACATTACATTGCAGTGGACCACAGACCGTATTGTATTGTGGTGGAGAAAAAGAATTGACAAACAACTGTCTGATGCAGAAGTGACGTGGTGTAACAATCCACAATGGAGCTCTCACTCAAACAGCTATGAAATTTTTGAGGTTTAAATTGTTTTAGGCAGAGTGAATTTAGCTCTTTTCATGGCCCCTTTCTGGGTTGCTTTAAGCTTGGCTCATCTGAAAGGATTTGTTTCTAATTCACCGTAGTGACTGAGTGATGACTGACTGAGAGAAAAATCTATTACAAGCTCACAAGCTGGTTACTGTAAATACATGTTAACTTTAAGTTAGCAAAATTGCAGAAAACGCAGCTGTGATATGATAGCTTGCTGTTGGCCCCGGCTCAAATTCACAGGTCAAAGTTCACCGGACTTGAACACTGATCATCGTAATTACACTGTAAGAAATTGATTTTGCCATGATGTTTTTCTGTTTTAAATGTCGCCGTGACTGGGCCTCAACGTTCTATGAGAGAATTTCTCAACAGGAGTTGCACATCATCAAAACAGCTCCAGATTTAATTCTGTGAATATTTCAAATGCAAGATAGCAGTACAGGATTAAAAAAAAAGAAGCTCCAAACAACTTCTGTGAAATAATTCTGAGATTAAATTTAGGGATTTTTACACGGCAGCTGTTAGCTGGATTTACTGTGACTACTGTAATCATGAGCATCATACTGAGACAAAAATGACCAGATGGTTATCTTCACAAGCAAAATCCTGTCTTCAGCTGACATCATTCCATCCATCCATTTTCCGGGGTTTGTCTTTTGTCTGTTAATACACTAAGAGCATTTTCCCCCTCAGTGATTTTACAATCAACTGAGTCGTATTTCACCTGCCCTCTGATATCTGCGTCTGCCTTTATTGTTGTTATTATCCAACACTTAGCTTTTATAGCTCTTCCTGACAAATCCTCGCAATAAAGTCATAATCCATTTATGAAGGGGCCTAACTAATCAATTAATGAAAATTGGACCTACAAAGGCAGGCTGAGGGGCCATTGATTGAAAGTGTCTGTGTGGGGCCGATGAGCCTGTTAAAATACTTGTTAACACCCAGGAATCAAAGAGCTGAAATGGAATTGCTTCTCTAGCAATTAGTTTATTGATTTAATCAAGGGTCTTTAATGTAGAGGGTGAATGTGTGTGCGCAGAGGTGGTGGGGTGCACGCGTTTCGAAGAAGGTGCTAGGTGGTCTGCTCCCCTGGCCAATAAAGCTGGGATTTGCGTTTGACTCTGCTCTTAAAGAAACAGATGAGCCAGCTGAACTGCATGCAATATATGTGAGTCAATTCTTGGTTCCACGTCTGTTTGTCAATTCCACTCAGAAATGTATTCTCCCATGTTCAAATTGTCCTGATTCAGTCTTTTTATTTCCCCTTAATGCTTGATTCCATCACCTTTTTCTAGTTTTCATATCTAGGATGTGGTGTTTTTACTCACTAGCATAGGGCGAGTTGCCTGCAGATCCGTTGAGAAAGTTAGGCGAGGTGCCCAGGGTTGCCATGCCAGAGTTAGCGTAGCCATTCATGCTAGTGGAGACGGAGCTGTAACTACTCTGCTGGGGAGTGGAGCTGGGGACATACCCATGAGGGGACACACTGCTTGTATTCCGACTGAAACCTATGGACGGGGAGAGAAAAGAAGAGAAACTTGTGTTAGGGGATGTAGCAGATGGGACACAAAACAAAACGAGAAAGCCTTCATCCAGTGCTGCCAAGTACTCTGCTCCTAACAAGACTAATGGACATAGCATTAGAAGCCAAAAGAAATTTTTGAAAAATCTTAGATAACATATGGCAAAGCGAGAAAGCAATGAACAAAGTGGAGGAAGAATGATATAAGAGGGATCCAACTACTGAAACAAGAGGCCTTTAAACCCTACTGGCTCCTCTCCAAATTTAGATACATTGATAAGGCAATTAACACTAAAAGGCCTCTGCAGCTCTATTATAATTTATAAAGAATGAAGCTGGTATCTCTGACAGGACTTATCTCTCCCTTAGAGGGGAATTCAACACAAGGCAGACAATAGGGGAGGGAAGGCGATAAATATACTCCTCAAGTCCAACATGCTGACGGTGGAGGAAAAACAGCTGGAATTGAACATCAGGAATTTCTACTCTCTAGTCCAGCAAGGGCTGTCTGTTTTTATCGTCATCTTTCTTCTTCACTACACTACACTTCCATAATTAGCATCTACTCTCCCCATTCTTGTCTTCCATAACCTGGAAACAAACTATGTGATACAGGATAAGCAGCTGATCTCTCTTGTTTTCCTCACATCTGCAGATATTTCCAGATGAAGATGAAGGGCAGAGGAAGCTCATTGGAATTATTGAGACACATCCAGTGGCTGGTCCATCCACTTTCCTCTTGCTCCCCTGATACATGTGATGAATCACCACTGACTGCACCCACATCTCTCTCTGTCAGACAGGGGCCGACCCCAGTCTGATATACACACCCCGAGGACCCAGTCATATTTCTCCATCGCACTCCATCCATGACTCTCTTTTTCTCCATTCTTCACTCTTTCAAAGGCATTTTTTCCTCCTTTCAAGTTTTCCCCAGTCCTTACTGCCACTACCTTCCCCTCTCCTCCTCCTGTCCTCCATTTTTTCAGACTTACTTGTTCGTTCCATGCTCTTAAATCACCCCCTCTGAATTTCCCATATGAAAAATAAAATCTCTCTCGCACTACCCATCTTTACTATCCATCCTGAGTAGAAAAAATAAGTCACTGTCACTTTTCCCCCCCGACGATAGAGCCCTCGCTGCATTTGCTCACCCTGATTGGCTGTTTGCGCCACCTCTGACCCGGTGAAGGAGTTTACGGCCATCATGCCGGCATGGACTGAGCTGCTGCCGAGACTGGCTAGCTGGTTGTGCCCTCGTGGCACTGTTGTATACAGGGCCTCTGCGATATCCGCCGCTCTTTTCAGAATCATCTCCTGACAAAGAGCAAGTAGAAAGAAAAAAAGAAGAAAAAATGCTGTGGTTAGCAACATAAAAGGGGATATTAGAACATATAATACACCTGCAATTCAGGCTTTATAGTCTCACAAGAATGCCAGATCTCCGCTTGAGAGATTGCGCATGTAAACCGAGCAGAGCTGAGTGTTTTTTTTATCAGCGGTCACTAGGAGCAGCGGGATTGGTTCCAATAAATGGTGGGAAGCCTCATTAACAGACTCATCAACTCTTTTGCCTGTCTCTTCCTCCTAGTTTTGTGTTTTTAATCCTCTCCTCCTTCAAAGTCAAGCCTTAATTCCACTTCTTCTTTCCTCCATCTATCTTTGCTCTCTCCTTATTCCTTCTCCGTCCTCTACAGTTAGCTTTTATTCGCACTTCTCCCTTTCTCCTATGAGCTGATAAAAGCAATTACATATTCCCATGCGTATGTTCGTGGAGTAACAGATCTTGGGAAAGCACAGCAGGGTGATGCGGGGCCAGCAGAGACGCTGCCTTTGATGTTGCCAGTGGTCTGAGCCACAAACATAATTTTATCTAGGAAGAGATATGGATGTTTGTGTTAAACTGTGTGTGCACGTTTGTGTTTGTGCGTGTGTTTACTCGTACCTGGTTATTGTGAGGCATCCCGTACAAGGCCTCTACTAGGTCTGCTGCTCTCTTTAAAATCACCTCCTACAATCAAGCACAGAGAGTGGAAGGGGATTGATCACAAATGTGACGGCTCAAAGAGTTCAGTCACTTTTATTACGTTTCACTTCTTACATTATGCTGTGAATGCAGAACAGAGAGTGCGAGAGAAGAAAGAGGCAGGCAGAGGAAGGGAGAGGAAGAGAAATGGGCCTATCCCAGCACTTTGTTACTGGCTGGGCAGTTTGGGAGAGCAGAGGCAAGATACTGTTATCTGTGAATAAAACATGAGCCTATATCTCTCTATCAGTCAAGGATCTTCTACATCCTCTCCCTCCCTTCTGCCACTGACGGATCATGAATCTACTGCACATGATCACACATCAATCTCATTTAACACAACATATCATCAGGTTGACGGCTATACAACGCGGCTCGTCAGTTAGAGCACACCCGTCTCCTGCCCTGTATTAACCCTGGTAATGATCCGAGTGAATGGCCCTGCATCCACTTTGTGTGATAAATGTAGAACATCATTGCTCAGGTGAAAACCGCCGAGTGGAATTTCCCACATCAAACATTTATCCTAACGTAGTGTTACCGCTTCTCCGTGCTCATTTTCTTCCCTTTCTCTGTCTCTATTCTTTTTCCTCCCCGAGTGTATGAGTGTGTGACTCCGGGCAGTCTTTATATATGTGCGTGCGTGTGATGTAGACACCCACAGTCCTACGAAACCCTTTTTAAAAGTTAATGTGCCGGGGCCAGGATATATGCTGGAGGCGCGACAACCAGAAAATTGCAGCCCCCCTCCCCTTCAACCTTCTCCTCGTTTCTTTCTCATCCACCAGCGCACACACACGCTGTGCGTTATACTCTCCTGAGTGTATCCCTTGCTGTGAACAAGCCCTGGAGCATGTGTGCTCTCTGTTCCGTGACACACCGCCTTTCAATCAGACCTCATATCACACACACACACACGCATAAGCACAGCCACGCACATGTGAAGGCTGTCGAGCACACCCAAGACATGACGAGAGGGTCAGCAAAGCAATAAAGATTGTAGAGCGCTGTCCGAGGTGCTAAATTCACTCAATAATGGGAGCGCTGCCTCTGTGTTAACCTCCCATTACTAGCACTATCTGGGGGAGGCAGAGAGGGAGGCAGGGGGAGGAGGGGGGGAGAGGGGAGACCAGAGAGGAGGCCTGCTTGAGGTGATTGAGAGATGTAGCGGCCCTAGGAAGGTAAGTGGTTCTTTAGTATGTATGCACCGCTTCTCGCTTGCTTCTCTCTGCTTTTCCTCGACGCCCCATGCCTCCCAGGGATTGCTAGATAGGTAGATGGATGGATGGAGGGGATGAAGGGGAGGAGGAGAAGAGGAAATGAGGGAAGTGTGAGGCATTAGGACACAAACAGATCTGCAGCTGGAGTGTAACGGTGTTCCGGGAGGACACTTGAAAGCTCAGTCATTTATTGTGTACTTCCCTCTAAACCAGCCGTTCACCTCATTCTCCTGTCTGTGCATCTCCTCCTCTAACATCTTCTCTCTCCTCACCTGTGTCTCCCAACCATTTCTTTTGTCTCCTTCCTCTTCTTCTTTCTATTAATCACTCTCTTGTGGTCTTGTGCCATGTCTGTACCTATCAGTCTCTCGTTAGCAAAAGGATCTGTCCAGTGGCTAAATACGATTAGGCAGCGCTCCAGAGTCATTTTGATAAACAGATAAATGTGGTTACCGCTGTGCTGCCTCCCTAGCTCTGCTGCTGTAAGAGGAGACCATTTCCTGGGCGAAGGGTCTCTTCCCGTAAAGTCAGGCCAACAGAGACGTCAACAGGAAGGGGAACCTGATCCAGACCAGAGCCTGGCCTCGTCTGGAAGGCCCCGTTACTCATTAGCTGCACCCAGACCCCCAACCACGCCACGGCCTTTGCTAAACACCCTATAGTCTAGCTACCCAGCACTTATAGTCACTGTGACTGCCTGTCTATTAGCTACAGTGCTGTATGGGGGGCTGTTTTTAGCTGGACACTGGTCATTACCATGGCATATGGGGATAGAAAAGGCATTGGCAAATATACTGTTTGTTCCCACCTCTGAGTGTGTGGAGGTTTAAGAATCCTTGTTTCAAAATGTGTTAATAAAGTCGAACACGTTAACATTTTAGTCAGTTTTATCCCATTTTGAAATAGACCCAGGGCCAACAACACAGATTTTTTGCCAAAGTAGCTATGAATAGACATTTGTAGCTCAAGAAGTTGCCAGTGTGTGCCCCTCTTCTGCCCCTATGTACTGATTGAGCCCAACAGTTGGGAGAAGTGTGGTCAACAAAGTGTTATTACCTCAATAAAGGCACAAATCAATAGAGCTGAAATGAACAACCAGGCCTGCCAGCTACCGCTGTTCATTTAGAAGAAAAAGAGACACCACCGAGTGAGGGAGCAATAGGAAGAGAGGAAAAGAGATGGATGGATACAAAGATATTTAGAGAGATACAGGGGGTTGATAGGCTAAAGACTAGAACTCACCGGGACAAGTCTCACATCCACCAGACACGCAGCGAGGACAAGTGATTTCTCTATCTTCCCTCTGCTTCTACCTGGGCCCTTCATCTCCACCTCATGGTGACTTCCCTCCACTGAGTGTGTATGCCTGTGCAGGTGTGGCCATACAGCAGTGTGTGTGCGAGCATTTCTAAAAGTGTGTGCTGCTTTGTGGATGTGTGCTGGAAGTAATAAAGTCCACCCGGGGTTGACTTCGATCCACTGACCCAGCAGGAGGTAAGACTGGACAGCTATGATGGATCACCTAACCTGTTTCTGCCTCTCTCTTCTCCTCTCTCCCCTCAACCTCCTTTCCTCCTTCTTTTCCTTTTTTCCTCCCTTCATCTATCCCTTTCCTCTACCACTTTGCCAGTCTAAATGACCTTATATGCAGTGGGAGGATGAATGGAGCTGCTTGTGCATTCGTTGCTCAACTGAAGTGTTTTTTTTAACAGAAAATGACTATGAACATAGGAAGAAATGTTTATTTGCATACTGCATACTGTCATGTATGGTCTACTGTCTATACAGCCCACATATTCCTCTGTGGTCATGTAGTCCTTCTATCGTGTATATCTATGTATGCTATGAAATGTAAGAAGTTTTCATTTAATGTTTCTTCCAGTTTTACCATGACAAGATCCCTATGAAATAGTTTCACTTGGCAGCTAGCACAGATAAGTGAGAGGAGCAGAGGCTCTGTACCTTGGGTAATCTCTCTTGGTCTCCGGGGTGTCTTGGGATCACCTTCTGTAACCTCTGGAAGCCGTAGTCTATGGTTGGCTCGTTCAACGCTAAACAGAACGAAAGGAACAGACAGACAAAAAAACAAAAAAACAATACTTTTGTGATTCTAAATAATGAAGAAAAACACTCTGTTCAAACAAGAGATACAGCAATAAACTTGACTGAATCAAGAACGGTTTTGTATGAATATTTCAACATTGAACCAAACGCCCTGGGAATGTGGGTGTTCCCTGTTAAGCCTGGTGTGTGTCTTTGTTTGCCTGTGATGTAATGAATCTCTCTCTGTCTCCTGCTTTGGTGGTTAATAAAAAGACTGTCAGGAGTGCGTTTGTGTGCGTGCGTGTGTGTCCTGTGGTCTTGCGTTGATCAGCGACTAATATAAGCAATTACGGGGCTTGGTTCCAATATAACAAAGGCTGGATCGCTCCGGGGAACAAGCTAAACACACACATGCGGGGACACACTTGCATCCATTCACATGCACACGCAAAAACACGCACGCACACACAGAATCAGATCATCCAGGCAGCAGGGAGAAAGCACTCTCTCTGCATGCTGTGGTCGCGCTACGGTAATTGAATATGAGAAGATTTACCATGAATATTTAAACATTAGAATAAATACAATGAAGATCTGAGGCTTATAGTACAAACACTTCAGAGGAGGATTGTTGGATAAGTGCTCTCTCCACATAATTCATTCCTAATGTACTGTCTCTGTCTCTCTCTGTCTCTCGTCTTTTACCCTCTTCCCTCATTTGTGGGCCGCCCGGGGAGTCGACTCGCAGCCTCGACTACTTTTCTGGGCAACAGCGTTTAAGGTGCTGCTTCTGCTAAGAGTTTGAAGGCACGTGTTGCTTTAAAATGAGTGGATTTGTACTTGTATGTGTGTTAAAAAAGAAAGAAAGAAAGAAAGAAAGAAAGAAAGAAAGAAAGAAAGAAAGAAAGAAAGAAAGAAAGAAAAGGAAACACGACGCGTGAGGATCGCCTTTGTGTGTTTGTGCCAATCCGTCTGTTTCCCCTGTGGGTCACAGCTTGGACGTTTCCTGAGGGCTGATGCCCTGCTCGCCTCACATCTGAGCAGCCAGGCTGACTAGGCGGCCCCCAGAAAAAGGCCCCTAGAGGCTATGAGTACAAGCTGTCCTGCTGGACCTCTAGTGACTTCGCCACGGCTCCTTTTGGGTCGCCCACTCACACACACACACACACACACACACAGACACACACACACACACACACACACACGCGCACACAGACTTACACACGTACCAATGAAAGAGCACAGAAGCAAGAATAGGTGATGCTCTGTTTTGGCAACACAAACGTATTTGGACAGCTCTCCCAGTGGACCTCTCCTAGTAATCCATAAGAGGGAATGAAAGGAAAGGTGAATAGCTAGGAGCAATGACAGTACAGCAGGGCAAAAGCAGAAATAGGGGTGCCAGAGGCAGACTCAGCTTCCAAAGAACAACACACATTAGAGGTCAGCTGATCCATCGATGAAATAAAACAAAACAAAGAGATGATCACATGCAACAAAAAAAGTGTGAATTATTGCTGAGGACAAATGTTTGACATTACTTCCCTGTTGTCTGATCTCTCTAAAGCCTGAAGGAGGATTTGCCCTGGATTAGGCCTGCAGTCTGAGGAAGGGATTGTTCCGGCAACATCCTCTGTTTCGTCTCAAAGGCTTTTGTTTTTATGATGAATTTTTTATCAGTTCTGCTCAGTGTGCTAAATGAGCCTCGAGTGAACAATAGCATAAAAACCCTAAGACACACAGAGATACCCCTATTACAAATAAAGAGCTAATTTTGGTAATTGAGAGAGGAAGCGATATTGTCTCTGCTCGTTTTTCAAGGACCATAAACCAGAGGAGGAGTATGTGGGGGACAGCACACTTCACTAACTACCTGGCTGTATCTCTTTGGGGATTATCTTGACTTTTTTATGCTCTTATATTCATGCTCAATATCTTACATTTCACAAAAGGAATTAATGCTGGTTTAAAAAAAAAAAGAAAGAAAAAAAACTCTTCAGCCTCAAAAGAAGAGTAGTGGGCTGCTACACTCCAGGATTCAAAGCACACTCTCCTATACAGGTATATTTATAATCCTTAGCTGTCGCTCTCCAGAAGAGCAAATCAAAGCCAGTAAAACATAACTGCCATAAATAAATGAATAGATGAGCAACAGCCCTGGACTGGAGGGATTCACCTAGCAATCACCCACATCAGATCAGATCAATGCTCATGGAAATTTCATGAAGCCTAGAATCCACATCGCTTCATATTTCACTATAATAACCCACAGAGCCGCAGGGGGAGTGTGTATGAAGGGGTGAGGGGGCAGGAGATGGAGGAAAGGAAGTTTTGGGTGGAGGGGGAGCAGGTGGAGTAAAATGGGGAGGATGTATGGGGCTCAAAAATGGGGAGGGATGGGGGGGGGGCGCAATTGAGAGGTCAGAACAGTGGAGTTGGGAAGGTGGGTGAAGAGATGGATGTGGAGGTAGAGAGATGGATGGGAAGAAAGAAAGGAAACTACAGTCAGCGTCCACTTGCCCCATCTCCTTCTCCTCCTGTGTCACAACACTGGGTGTGTGTGGAGGTGAGTGGGTGGTGTAGTTGCAGGGTTAGGTAATTGGTTCTGAGGCTTGATGTTAACACCTTAACAGGCCCTCAGACAGCCGGTAAGGAGCTGATCATATCACGACCGTCTGTTTCTCCCCTTTTCTCACCCTCTCTATACTCTGCTTGGCTTTCCTCTCCCTCGTCACATCCCTCTTTCCCTCCCCCTCTCACTCCCTGTCCTTCCCTCCCCTCTGCAGTCTCCAGTGCTCAGGTGTGATCTCATAAGCGCTGCCTGGCGATCGATGCCGCCAGTGGCAGGGGGTTCAATAGCCCTGAATTACGGCTTCATTTCTGTCCCTCCCCCCCCGCCCCTCTCACCCTTCCTCCCTCTGCTCACACAGATGAGAGCTGCCCACCACCACACACACTCACACTCTCATAACACCCCCACCAACTACTCACAATCCAGATCAATACCTTACAATCTAATTTTTATCCATTTTTCCATAAACCCTGAGATTGCGTTTATTTGCAGAATCCGACAAGCTAAATAAAGCATCGCTTGAACATGTCAGTGAGACTAATGCATGGCTGGAAATTCATACAGAGAAAACAGATGAGTAGAGCTTTCTGCTCCTAAAGGAAGGGAAAAGCTGAACCTGAGAGAGGGAGAGAAGGAGGGAAAGATGGAGATTCTACAAATCAATGGAGGTGAGGATGCTACCAGAACGTAAGCTCTAATTATCTGTTGCAAAAAGTGCATGTCGACAGTTAACAATACCTGACAGCACGGATCCTGGCGGGCAGAATGCAAATTCGAAAAAAAAAAAACTCTAGATGGAAAGCGTGCGCTCAAATTAAGATATAAGAAAAACGTAAGAAATCATCCCCTCTAGTGAACGCTGCTCATTTCAGCGTGGTATAAAATAATCCACATTCGAAATTCATTTACATCATCATCACGGAGCAGATGCTCCTGTAATAGGAAGGGAACATGCTAAAGAGGGAAGACAAGACACATGGTGCAGAAAATTAATCTCAATTTAAAAAAAAAAGGTGTGGATTTCCTTGCAGTTAAGACTGTGTGCAGTAAATGTGAATGTATGCAGCTACCTCAGCTGGCTCCAGTCTCCAGTTGTAGACCAGCCGTTTTAATCAAGAGCAGGCATCCACCCAAGCTCAATAAAAGGCAGCATTCACCAACAGGAGCCAGATAAGTAATTGACCAGTTCGTGGCTGAACCCCACTTTTATTGCCAGATGACTCCATGCTGCATTTGTGCATCTGTGATGAGCAAATATTCTCATGCATGAATGTAGGTGCATCTCAATTGCATATGAATGTATATTGCTGCAAGTTAGTGTTAACTTTAAGTGTAAATGTACACAAGATCTTGCTTTATTATAAGCACGCAATTCCATCTTCTTACACATGCATAGTATACACTCACAAATCAAAGTGTGCTTTTGAATCCAACCCATCTTTCTCGGTGTGTTAATACAATGTGGGACCTTTCAATTATAACACGTATCAAAACTTTGGAGAGCATCCTTGTGCTGACTTTGGCGTCATCTGCACTTCACTTTAGTGTGTCAGTGACGGACAACTGACAGTCCTTCCCGCACTTCTAAAACTAATTTGGAGCACAGAGGCAGCCGCACAGACAGAGAGAGGTGTCAGCAGCAGCTGGTTTAAATTCTGTTCTTGACTTTTGTCTGTTCTCTCGCTGTCCCTGCTCCTCCTAGCTGCAGCTGACTGATGTTTCCTACACACCTAATCTGCACTTATTCCTGAAAAAGTTCCCCTAATGTTTGTGGGTGCGTGCGTGCGGCTGCGTGTCGGTGCCAGCCTTAATGTGAGCCAGCAGAGCCTTTTAATATCAGCAGAAGCTGTGGCGGAAGCACTAAGCAGACAAGGGTGCATGCTGAGGAGGGAGGGGGATTGCCTTTTGAGCAACACCGGTGATTCATCAACTCCGCCAATCTACGGCCAGTATCCCCGTGTCACACACACACAAACGCATTCACACACGGACATATGCACATGCGCCCTGCTGCTGAACATTATCACTTTGTATTGCATGGAGAAAAGAAAATGGGGAGGAGGCCTCCCTGATGAATGTTGCAACGACCACAGTACAGTAAAAGGTGATACACAGCCAAATATGGAGATGCATTTTTACAGAAGGGGGAGGGCAGGCAATGACCTGATAATGAGAGAGGAACAGAGAGAGAAGAGACGGAGATTAGGGAGAGCACTCAGCCCCAGAGGTGGGTAAGGCAGAGGGCAGAGAGTGGAACAGAAGAGGGATAAGGGGATAAAAAGACAGAGGAATGGAAAAAAAAAAACATTCTTTTATTCTTATCAGTGGATAGCTTAATTGCCTTTGATGAGTCTAATTGGAGCTTTCTGAAGTCTAATGGCAGAGGAGTCCTTAGAGACGGCAGAAGACACACTACTGTAATAGCTTCTTGGTAAATCTCATCTGCACCAAAAGTCCCTTGCTCGTCTCCTATGTCCGGAGCTACAGCTGAATTTGTGTCCATGTGGTGGCGGCTCGGTCTGGATAATCAATGATCAAGCAGCTTTGGGTAATAAACCTATAGATAGGTGTATGAGGGTGTGTTCACATGTGTGTGTTGGTTATGTTTGCAAAGCAGCAGTAGCAGCAGTATTGGGTATGTGTTGACTTAATTAGGTCTGTGAGCTGCTCTCTTTCCTCTCCTCAGCAGAAGTTGATTAGCAATGCCAGCTGTCCCCAATGTAATTCAGAGTGTGCATGTGTGAGTGTAATCGTGCATGCACATGTAATATATGAGTATATGCAAGTCTGATAGTGTGGGGTTGTGTTGATGTGTGCTAGCTGCCAGCTGCCACACAGTGCTGCCAATCCTCTATGATTAGTACCCACTGGCAACTGGGCTCAAACTGGTGCCAAACAGACCCAGGAGGGCAACACGGCCCATGGTAATCCTCCATCCCTCTCTCCTCTTTCTCATCCGTCTCTCTTTCTATTTACTCACATCAATAGCTTTTTTTTGGTTCCAAACGCTGTGCTCACCCTAGCCGTCATTCCCCGCCCCTCATTCAAGATTCCTAAAGTGAGCCGGTTCCTCCTCTCTTGGATGGAGGTGAATGACACAAAGGGCTGATAAAGGAGCAAGGAGAGGTACAAAGCTGAGGGTACATGGCAGTGGCTGGAGTGAAGTGTGAGAGGAGAAAGAGCTGGGGTCCATGCGTCACCACTGTTGACTGTCGCTGTGACGATGCCAGTGCTTGGCACGCAGCATCACAGAGTATGTGCTCATCTGCAGCGGATAACCTCTCACCTGTTGAGATTCTTCTATGTGCCTCCGCAGAAGCCAAAAGGCAGAGGGAGAAAGAGCGAGAGAAGGAGGAATTCGTTCAAAGAAGCAAGTTTTGAATAAGTGAATGTGACAAGGTGAAAGAGTAGAGGGTTGGGTAGCGATAGTGTTTATGCATACGGCTCCCAAATGCCTGGCACATTAAAAGGCTGCATGCACACCTGCACACACTTATATGCACACAGCTCTGCGAGTTTGGCAGACTGTGGGATGTCGGACAGCTCCGGCATGGCAAAGGCTGCCCACCCATCTGCCCTCTGTCTCAGTAATGCAGTTACTTGTCAACATGCATCTGAGTGCTTGGAGTGTGTTCACACATACGTACAAGCAAACAGAAGCATACTACTGCCGTCTTTCCCATAAATCCACAGTCATAACTGTGACTCATGGATGGATTGTGTCCATGCACTGTAATTAGGACACACACAAGTTGCAGGGAAAAAAAAGAAGCATGCTGGTGATGTGATTCACATGCACTTTCTCAATTGTGATTTTGTCAAATGTTGGCAATTCCAGCAGGGGCTTACTGCCTAAGTCTATCAGTGGTTGAGATTACAGACAGATTTATGTGGTTCACAATCTCCCAGAGGAACTGTGGCCTTGCATTGGTCAATCGCCGATTCGCATTCACTCTCACTACCGTTCTTTCTCAGCAAGGCTCTAACTCTGATGTAACACTCAAGCTATTTGTCTTCGTGCACTTGCCATCAAAAGTCACACTCTCTGCGCAGAACTCTGTCTTTCCAAATCCCGTCTTGGATGGGGTTAATTCTCAATAATCCCAGCAATCAAAAGGTTAAACCTCCCTCTGACCTTTACCTGCATAGTAAAATAGGGTAAATACTTTCCCCCCTCTGATCAGCAGGCTTTTTCACTGAATTATTGAGTCATGTTATTGAATTTCAAATTGTTTAGCATGCACGCTTCTCTGCAGACGTGGTGTAGAGTGAAGACAGCAAATGAAATGTTCACCTCATCACTTTTAGCAGATAAAGCAAGAAAGTGAGACTGAATTAGCCAGTGTGTAAACAGTTTCTATCAGATTATAGCTTGTTTTCCCGCCTATGCTACATTCATAATTTGTTTGTGAAATTGAAAGAACGCGAAGCAAAACTGCATCAGAAAAGCCATCGGACGGGTACATTAGGCTGAATCTTTTCTCCATAGATCGCACTGCACATTTATATAATTTGTAAGTATTAGCACTTAGGCAGTACCTGTGTAGATGAAGCGTCCAGGTGTGCCTTTGCAGAACTGTTTGGATTTGTAGGACAGTGTGACTTCCACAACCCCTGGGATGTGCCTAGGCGGAGTTTGCACGCGAATGGCATGGGGGGTGATCAGCTGCGGAGAAGCAGAGAAGGGAGGTAGATTAATCCAATGAACTTTATATCTTATCATGTACTCGGGGGACTTCTCTTGGTTTGTCTCAACCCCCACCAGTTACAGCTTTGACTTTCTTTTTTTTTTTTTGTATAATAAGCCTGAAAATGATGTGTTAGCGCCAAAGCCCTCAGGTGGCCTCGTAGCCTACGGCAATGTCACTGTGAGGCTCAGGATGGTTATCAGTGCTGACACGGACTCAGTAAGTGGGGTTCAAAAGCAGTTATCTGTGTATGAATTACACACACTTCCTTCTGCATACAACCATTAAAGAGTATAAGTATATGTATAATGTTCTTGGCTCTGCTGCCCCTTTCTCTGTGTCTGTCAGCTGAAACTGTCTACCTGCCGTTCGCCACATAAAAGCACTATTGTGTCTTCAACAGACTCGCTTAGTGTGGCTGATGAGCCCACTTGCATTGTATGTGTATGCATGCTGAAGAGTCTTTGAAGGAAAACAGTAACATGACAAAACACAGATGAGACCTCGCTGAGTGCTCGTTTTCTGCACACTAAACTAGCACTCAAAGCTAGCAGCGCTCAAAAGCTATCAATGCTGCTGCCAGCACTTTGTGTACGCCATTGTATGTGTGTGTTATTCTAACTGTCCCTTTCATTGCACTCTTAGCTAGGCTTTCATTCCACCATTGTCTGGCCCCATTCACCTCTCAGCGAGATAATATAGGAGCTTTTTATAGAATTATTCTTTCACTAAAGAGAAAGCCGTTTAGCTGTGCAACTCATTGACCTTCAGTTTCACACATACACTGCATTTACATTTTAATCATGTATCAGATGCTCCTCAAAAAGGGATTCATACCACATTTCAAGAAAGCTGATTCA
The DNA here is from genome assembly GCF_027942865.1 of Odontesthes bonariensis. NCBI lineage: Eukaryota > Metazoa > Chordata > Actinopteri > Atheriniformes > Atherinopsidae > Odontesthes > Odontesthes bonariensis. The sequence continues at coordinate 13,922,324 of NC_134518.1, read as the reverse complement.
ATGGCAGTTTAATAAAAGACAGGGGAGGTGTACAGATATGTGACAGAAATAAGAGGTATGGTAGAGTGAAATGAGATAGCAGGCTGCTACTCTGGTTGTAAAAGAAGCCTGCAATTAATCACTGCTTTCATTAATGACCAGTCAATTCATTCCAATTTCAATTTCTTGATTACGCTTTTACTCTACAAAAATTATTTTTAAAAGATTATTAAAAAAGAAAAAGACTTTTCCAAGATTCAGGGGGGTATTCAATTTGCTCAATATGTTCAATTTGCTTGAACTCAAACAAACTGCAATTAATCACTGCTTTCATTAATGACCAGTCAATTCATTCCAATTTCAATTTCTTGATTACGCTTTTACTCTACAAAAATTATTTTTAAAAGATTATTAAAAAAGAAAAAGACTTTTCCAAGATTCAGGGGGGTATTCAATTTGCTCAATTTGTTCAATTTGCTTGAACTCAAACAAACTTAAGAACAAAGATACAGAAAAGATGATGTTTGATTATTCTGAGGAACAGTGACCAGGTGATGGGATGTATACAGAAGAACCACATACCACTGAAAGTAGGGTATATTTTCAAAAGTAGAAGTTCTGGATTGAATTGTTGATTAAGTAAAGGTACAAATGTATTTTCTCCAATTTACTTAAAGTGGTAAAATAAAAAGTTATCAATGCAGACATTTGTCTCCAGTGGCTGTTTATAACAATAAATAATCATTATCATTCTTTCACATGTATTAATGCAAAAGCATAGTTTTGCAAAAACAACAACCAAATTGTTTGGAAACAACCAAATTCTAACTAATACTTGCAGAAAAGATAAACGTGGTGACATAAAATGTACAATATTTCACTCTGAGATCTGCTGAAATAGGATGAGAAAGTGGCATGACAAAAAAAGATTCAAGCAAACCACAAGTCCCTCAAATGTTACCAAATTGTAAATTGAAAGCAGAAAAAAATATGTTGGGTTTAAGATTCAATACACCCATGTCAGGACAACATGAATTGGAAGACAAAAAAAAAAAAAAGATTTTTTATCATAAAGTCTATCAAGCAAAAAGAGAAAAAAACCTCAATTAAAATATTCTAAAGCCTTAATCAAATATTTCTAGACACGGTCAGGCTGCCCTCATATGCTCATCTGCACACATACATGACTAAATGATGACTAACCTCACTCCAGACTAGCATGGTTCCAAATATGACTTGAAGGCCATCAAAAAAGTTGTCCCCGATGATGATGACTGTTGCGCCCCCTGTGGTCCAGCCTTCACTGGGACTGATGGCTTTGATGCTGGGGGTTGCTGGAAAAATCAGACATAATAGATTAGGTGCTAACTACCAAAATGACAGCTCAGAAAGGTCTTTGCCATTGGCACCGTGTACTGTCCCTTCTTTTTTCCATCTCTGTCTTCTACACACACACGCAGACGCACACAGATCACCTCTCGCCTCTCTCCCAGGGGTCGGGGGCGAACGTGGAATACTAATCAGAGTGATTATACGCACCCCGTTATTAAACATCACCCCTGCCCTGTGTGTGAGGACAGCGGCAGTGCGCTTGTTTTATGACACGTGGCAAAGCGTGCGGGCGTGTAAATGTCAGGTGTGCTCAGTGTCTGATCAAAGGGCACACGACCGGGGAACAGAACAGAGCCAACAGTAGCTCTGCCCCCTGAATATGCTGCCTTCATTAACCAAACACTTAGCTCTTGCTCAGCTGTCTGCTTCACATGTCTGTGTGGCAGCCATCCTCAGTTCCTGGCCATGAAGCCCACATGCACACAGCTTCATTCATGCTCCTGCTTGGCATATTTGTAAAAAGTGTCTTGGATGCAGTCCGTACTTTACTTCAAGCATATTCTTTGCATCTTATCGATCAAAGTACAGGGAGCGACAACAATACACATTTTTGATAACCACTCTTCAATGTACTTTTAGACCTTATCAGTTAATGTTATGGACTTGGAGATTACTGGATGTGATTGAAGAAAAGGACAGCAAAGGGAAAATACATGTTTATACAAGCTAAATCTCCTCTCCTTAACAGATATGCAGCTTGTCAGACATGCTGTAATTCTGTAAAGCGGCGTAATCCACTTTAGACTAGGCTGACTTTTTCCCTGCAGCCTTGCCTTTGCTCTTTGCCTTACTCCCTGTTCTGTTGATCCTCCCCAACAAGCTGGAATGATATTTAGCCCCCCGATACGCCTGCAGAGATCAACGTTCACAGAGCAGCAATCTGTGGCCGTAATCATGGCCCTAAGATGCCTCCCTTTCACAGCCGCTGATATTATGTGCACTCAATGTGCATGTGTGTTTATATGTGTGTGTGTGGATTAACCAGATGGTGGAACGTGAATCCATGTGATAGGATTATACTTTGGGGTGTTCCTCAGTGCCATCTGTTCAACTCTATGCACCGCTCATCTATTACCGCTTGAAATGGGCCCCAAAGTTGTGTGTCTGGCTCACAAAAGCAACCCACACTGGAATAAAGAGGGAAAAGGTAAAAACAAAAAGGAACCCATGTCTTCTTATGTATCATTTCATCTTTTCTCTATGACACACTTTCACCCCTTCCAGTATCCGCGCCTACATCTTTCCTTGTCCCCCTCTGTTCTGTTCTTTTCCTCCTCTAGTTTCTCCTTTTAACTCCCGTCACCAGGAGAACAGAGAATCACAGACGAGGAAATTCCCAAACAAATCTCTCTGACACAGGGAACATCTGTTAGTGTACAGTGTGTACTCTTCTTTCTGTGTAAGATCCAAGCCTCACTGACGTCTCCAATATGTCTCTTCTTTGTGAACTTTTCTAATCATCTGTGAGACCAGGGACAAGTGGTCCATTTTGCCCCTGGAGAATAGTCATTAGAAAGACTTAACCATACCATTCAATCTTAATGCAATCTACCATAGGCCATCATGTAAATCCCTTCTTAGTTTTTTTGTCATTATCATCCCTGAGGTTGACTTTCCTCAAAGAAAAAAAATATGTTTCTCTTATTCAATGTCTGGGAAATCGAAATGAGAAAATAACTGGATTAGGGACTTGGGAATCAGTGCAGCCTCCTAAATCATGTGCACATGTCATTATGAAGTATTAAAGGTTTTGGTTTGACTGTGCATATGGGGGGGTTGCGTGCACATAGGGTTTTTAGTGCATGTCTGGGTGTGTTTGAAAACCTGAGGGATAGGGAGTGATGGAGGACTAGAGGATAAAAGCAGGTCTCAGAGGAAATAAAGCCAGTGTTGGCTTTAAGCAGAACAGACCTCATAAGACACATAGTGCTTATGTGAGGCAGAGTAGAAGACCTAGAGGCACAGACCTGAGGGGAGCACGCCACAAGGGAGAGGCAAGAGACTCACAAGCTACCACTCACTCCTTAGCTTGAGTTAGAAACCAAACAAGAGAGGAGGAAAGTGAGAATCCAAGAGGAAACAGGAGACAGATAAGAAAGAAAGCATGTTAGAGAAGAATAGGGTGGAGACAGAAAGAGGGGCTGAGAGTGAGAGCCAGACAGGGGGGAAGGGGATGAGAGAGGGAGGAAGAGGAGGGGTGGAAAAGAAAAGAAAACAACAACAAAAAAGAAGACAAAGAAAACTACTATAGAGAGTCTGGGTTGTTTTTTTCTTGATTTTAATACCATGTTCCAGGTAGGAGGGCGTTCCTTCTGAGGGATCCAATCTTCGAGCTCGGCGCCCATGTTTGGAGTTGTTGTGCACAAACATGTTGTCGGACACGGCCAGGACATGACCCTCCACGCTCACCGTAGTGGACACTACCACCTGAGAAAGGAGAAGCCAAACTTAGGAGCTTTAGACGATAAACATTACACTGATTTAGATGCTTGTGAAACCTGCAGAAGTTTATTTGCTGTTGCAATTTCTGTGAATGTGTCATGAGCAGCTCAATATGAGCTCTTTTAGACTTTTATCATAAAGAATATATGTTAACACTCCCTGTCCCTCTTTGTCAAAAGCATCATAAACCAGATGTCAATGTATCTCTCTGCTACTAAATCTTTTATAGTATATATATGTATATATATATATATATAATTCATTCAATGGAATTACTGTAGCAAACAACCCTGAATTGCCTATCTACTGCTTTTGTTTTTGTTCTGGTTTGGCCTCTCCGGAAAGAGAAATATCAGACCTTTTTTGCTAAAATACATACACCACGTTTTAACCTGCTCGTCACTTACTATGTATGTCTGTTAAACAGACGGTGAATAGAGTTTTTTTCTCGAAAACAGCTGCTTGGCTGCCACCGAAAGCAATGCAAATAAGAATGGTAAGTAACAAACAGAGAAAAGGAAAACTGATGATGCTGAACTGTTCTGCAGACATGTCAAAGGAAGACTTTGTTGAAACTTTCATGGGTTTCTCTCTAAAAAGTAGTCCCCATTCACATTTTATATGGTGAAGTTACTTGAATATTTGGGTAATCAGAATAATTGCATTCATAAATCAATCTCGCTTTGGATAAAAGCATCTGGCAAATGCATAAACAATCTGCCGATTAAGCAAGATTACTCTTTGCCTTGTGGTCGTGTTAGCATGGTGTTTTAGTGATCATTCATCCAAGAGTCCCTTACTATGGTTTGGGTCACTGAAACAAGGGGGTGTGTGAGTTTATGAATTTATAATTCACTTTTGCTTAAAATCTGGTATTAATTCATTCTAAGACAATATTGTTGAGCCAGTATATACTTTGCTGTTTTGCTTCCAGACTTTGCTGAGGGAAACCTTGTGAATACTTATGCCTTTCAGTAAAGAACCAAAAGACCCTTTAAAATACTAGAACTGTGCAGCTCAGAGAGAGGCCCATTACATCTTGAATGCATTCAGACGGTTGTGTGTCACCTGAAAACGCCTCATGTCTCGAGGGTTCCCTGCATTCTTCAGGCAGTTCTGGTTACACTTCAGGAAGAACTTGAGGAAGAACCTGCATTTGCAGAAATAGAAGCAGAGAGAGAGAATCAGATGAGCTGTTGGAAGAGCATCTGTGAGCCATTAAAAGTTCAGCGTTGAGCCACTTCAATAAAGTACAAAGTACAGATAAAACAAAAACTGCATTGGCAGACAGGGCTCTTACACAATCCAACGCTCATCCATTCGCTGTTTATGACAAAGGCAGTTTTCTGTGTAGAAACAGCTACAAGACAGTGAGTAAGATGCAACCTTGTATATCCATCTCTGAGCTGCTGTCACAGCTTGCCATAAACTCACCGGGGCAGATGTAGGGCCCCCCCTTCCAGCTGTGACAGAGGTTGTGCTGTAGCTACTCTGCAGCACAGTGTTGCCATTCCTGCCTCTCTCAATCTCAGTGTGAGAGACCACATCAACAGCACCTGCCATGCATTATTAATAGGCTGAGATGGCAAGTATGGCTACCCACATCAATACTTAATGAGAGAGGGAGGGAGGGAGGGAGGAGTAAAGAGGAGAGTTGGGGTTGGGGGTGGAGTGGGGCTGGGCTGAAAAGCAGAAAGGGGATGGCTGACAATTTATTCCCTCGCCCCACCTCAAGGCTTGGGACCTGACAACTTCTTCTGTAAGGAAAACAGCAGCATTGTACCTATCCTCACTCTGCCTTCTACACTGTCTGTCCCTGAGAAGAAAAAAAAAAATCAAATGAACCGTGAAAATAAACAGTGCTGTGTACAAATAAACAGGAACCCTCAAAAGGGGGAAAATAAAACTACAACATTTCCCACCCTCACCCTCCTCCTCCCTTTGAGGTAGCTCAAAGAAGTGCTGACAGCTGAAACTGCTTACAATACAGATCTCCACCAGCCAGAGAGAGAATCACTCCTTTGCTCAGCTTTTCTTTCATATGTCTTATTTTCTCCTCGCTGTTCATTTGTTATGGCTACGATTCTGCACTGGGCAGCGCGTTTGGAGCCAATTGCCTTAGATATAATCATGCACGAGCATCACACACACACACACACACACACACACACACACACACACGCATGCACACACACACACACACACACGCACACATACGCACACACACAGACATGTCAAGAGAAACACAGTAAGCAGAGGCGTGCCATGGACAATTGCTTCATCTGGACAAAAAAAAAAAGGAGAAAAAAGAAAAAAGAAAGCTCAGAAGATAAATGGACAGAGCAGAGTTCTGTCTCAGTTCAAGGGCCAGCCTACTGCTGTGTGCATTACAGGCATCTGATGTAACACGAGAGCTCATGGATTTATCCCCAACAACTTTTAAATGCATGACAGCTGGTTAGTGGTGGATGCTCCACTTCAAGTAAAGAAAAAGCCTCTTATGATCTCAATAACAAACTGTCTTTCTCTGCTGTTGTTTTTTTTCTGTCCCTTTTTCCCCCTTTGGCTTTGTTTGTGTTCTGATTTACGATCTTGCTGGTTTAGGAGGCCAAATCTGAATGAGAAGGGGAGGGAAGAGGGAAGGGAGGAAAGTGAGAGGAGAAACTGATAGAAAGATGGATGGAAGGACGAGGTAGACAGTATGCGAAATCTGAAAGGAGAGACAGACCCACCCTCCTGTATATTTTAGAAGCTGTAGGCCAATATCTCAATAATTCATAAAGCAGAGAGATGGAGTTTTTTCTTTTTTTCCAGTGGCTGTTAGACCCTACAGACCGAGGGTCTCCTGACTTTCTTATCTCTTCGAGGTCAGGGAGCAGCCTCACAGACAGCTGTGGACTACATCCACTTGTTCAACATACTCCACCTTCCTCACTGCACCTCCTGTTTAATTCATAGATTCCATGCTTTTTCCAACAGTCCTCCTCCTCCTCCTTCACTGAAGGTAGGATGATGTATAAGTGGAGGGAGGAAAGTTGGGGTCAGCTGGGTTAGAGGGGACCAAATCGGGGGGTTAAATATTAGAGTTTGGAGGAAGAGGATAAGGTGGTGGGAAAATAACTAAAAGGAAGTCAGCACGCCTCATTCGCTGGGCTATATGCCAACATGTCTTCTCCTGCATGCATGGATAATCTGATTCATTATTTACATGACTTAAGGTGTCTGGAGTCAGCCACGTGGAAACATTACAAAACTGCAGTGAGCTGATTCATCTGTGTTCATCTCTACACGAGCCAACGGTCTGGGTTCACCAGGACATGCATTTACATGGATCAACAAAGTGTGTACTGGAGCGGGAGTAGGATGGATAAAGAGCAAATATGTGTTGATTTGCAATAGCAAAAGGATTATCGTACAGATTTATGAATAATCGGATTGACAGCTGACTGGTAAATATGGGCAGATAGCTGATGATAGCCTGTAATTCTATCGCTTCTTCTGATTTCCGTCCACTATTATTGTTTTCTGCTTTATGACCAATGAAGAGAAAAATACATTTCTTTGTTTAACAAATATTTCCTGCCACGTCAAAGCCAACTGCAAAATAACCTTCTGGGGTAAAAAGAACAGCTGGATGACAATCTCTGCTACACAAAGTATGAAAATTTTCAGGCTGGACTAAACTTGAAAGGCAGAATACAAAATTTGAATGAAATGGGACGTGATTGTTGTTGTTACGAGATTTCTAGCCTTTCAAAACCAGGCGGCTGCACACATGTGAATAAGTCTGAAATCTCTCAGTTCATTTTCTAATTGATCAACTTATACCGAGCAAAACACCTCTTGATGCAACTGAAAAGACTCGTGACACAGCAAAACGTTTGACGTGGCGCTCAAAGACATCCTCAAATGGCATTCCGCTCTTCAGTCTCATACTTGCCTCATATTCAATAAACAGTTCAAATAAGGCCAAGAAGAAATCTGTTTTTACTTTTCAGTTTTGCTAGTTTACTATTTATACAAGTATATCTGCGTCTTTCAGGACTCAACACCAAAGTGATCTTTGCAGTCATCAAAAGGTCACGTCGACTTATGAAAGTGACGTATTTGAAGATTTTAGCAATCTACCTGCCACTGTTTACATTCTACAGTCGCACAGTTACAGTGCTTCTGACCAAGAATCCTTGAAGGCTACTCAACTTTGTTAAAAACAGTTTTATGATAATACAATAGTTATATGAAATGTATAGAATATCGTCAATTAAAAAAAAAATTAACAAAGAAACATGAAAAACTTAAAGGATTCTTTTTGCACAAGGAGCATTTGGACTCTTTAACTCTGTATCTACATTTTTTTTACACCTTATTGTTTGGTTTTGTTAATGATGTCTTCAAATCTCAAAGAGAACACAAAATCTAAACATCATCTATTCTGAGAACATCCGTTTTCTGTTAATCCGCAGACACCGGCTCCTGCATAGACGCTTGTTTCAATTATTACCTCCTCCGTGTTTGTGTCTGAAACTCTCGCAGGTTCTAACTCTGCAGGCTCCACCGCTACAAATATTACTGGTGCAAATTGCTGCACCGGCTGGATTAAATGAAATAAAACCATTTTGCTCTCACGTAATTACCCCCAAATCCAAAAATGGTTGTGGAAGTGAATTTGTGTAAATAACTGCTTGGCCTCTTGAAGCCTCATGGCGTAAATTTGTTAAAGCGAAAATGAACGAATAAACACATGCAGCCGGTCGCCGTGGTAATTTAATGATCTCACACTTTCATCATATCATAACGGGTATTATTTGTCACTTCGGAGCAATTAAACACAAAATCAGCCCCTGCCCATAAAAAACAAAACAAGGAAAGTAATTATAACACAACTTTTAAGTAATCCCTGTAGCATCTAAATATGATTACTGCGGTGATAAAGATCGTCTAAGTGATTAGCTAACAGCAAGGAAGCCTTCGAGGGACAATTCTGTTATATTTTCTAATAATTTTCCTGCATTAGCCACAAATGAGGTAAAGAGTTGTTTTTCTTGTCAAATTTAACATGGATAACTTTAGAACTTTGTTTTTTTTATTTCTGTCATAGTTCTACTTTCCTACTTTTGGCCATTTGTTACTCTGTGGTTGTCATTACTTTATTCTTCGCCCCTCCTCTCTCTTCTCTTTCAGTTTTATTCTAATGCCTGTAAAAAAAAACAAAAAAAACAATGTGGTTGATGCCGTAACTCAGCCCTCTTCTCTCCCTCCATCCATTTCTGCTGCACAGATCATCTCCACGAGAAACGCACTGTGTCTGGCTCCTAATACGCTTCATGAGGTGTGTAATTCACTGTGCTCCGGAGGGGAGCCATTTGTCTTGGGGGTTAACTAAGTGACACAACAGCACTTCCCTATGCCTGTTAGCACCGTGGGACATGTTGAACTAATCTAGGCAGGTAGAAGGATGGAAAATCCTGCACTTCTGCAATTAAGCTTGAGCATTTTTTTCAGGAAATCAATCCTAACAAAGTCGGATGCAAGCAAAGATTAAGTGTGAATATTCGTCTGCAGATACAATGATATTGCTTAGAAGAAAAAAAAAACGTGGCAAACAGACATCTAAACTAAAGGTGTTAGTCTGGCGCTCTCACGAAATCAAGTATCTTCCTCATCTCTTGCTTTGTGTGTTTTCTTTTCCTCCCCTTGTGTTTCATTTCTCGTTTCCTTTCTTTTCTGTGAAACTCTTTCTTTCGCTCTTTGCCGCCATGCATCACTGACACTTCAACCAAGAGCCTGACTGGCTTGTTTTTGTGGTGACCTGTCTCCCTGCCTGCAGTATATGTTTAAGCATGGAGGCACACACCCGCACATGCACACATACACACACTAATTTAGGGAGATTTATGAGGGGGGCCTTACACCAGGAGCCACGCAGGCTGACCCCAGGGCTGTAGGGGGGCACTTGGTGGGGGAGGGGCCCTGGCTCCACAAGGGGGGACATTAATAATCCAGAACCAGGTCTGTCTCTGAGTTTGGCCTCAGACACCATGCTGCAACCAGCTGCAGTGGCCCAGTTTAGATGGACTGGAAGAGGAACGTCCAGTTCCACAATGGAAATATGGAAAAACACACATTGAACACACAGAAACACTGAAGTAGATGGAGAAAGAGAAACCAGCTCACACAAATACACTCTTAACTCCATTCCTTTGGAGTGCTCCTTCTGAAAGTAGTGGCGGGCACCTCTATATTGCCTTCATGTCTATCTTAAGTGTCATGATTTATTCAAATAGTACATCTCACTACGCTGAAAAATTCATTTCCAGCTCACTCCGTGCATCGTTCCATCCTCCTCTTTATCTCCTTGATGTGTGTGCATGTCATGTCAGCTGAGTTTGCCCTGTCATTAAATATTTCTCAGAACAAATGGACCCTGGAGGAGGGAGACGGTGGGTCATGGGGGATCTACGCTGTGCCTTCGACGCTTGGGGAGAGGCCCCGCTTGGGAAAGATCGTTCCTCGCTTCTCTTGGAGCCGAAACTCCGGTCCCAGCTTGGGGACAGAAGTCCCAGAGACACTTAACCAATTGTGTTTCATCCATTTCATCCAAAAAGGATCATTCAAAATTCAACTTCGAAATCGTCCAGGATTCATGGAATGACAGGCTCTCCAGCTTCATGGAGAAAGGAGTGCTGGTTTCAGAGACATATAGTCTGATAATATGTCACCACCTGTGGGCTGGATTTGCACCACAGCAACAGGGAAATAGGCAACCAAATAAACATCTGTGCATGTGTGTTTGTGCATGTGTGTTCGTGTATCAAAGCCATGATGAATAAGAGGCTGTCTGGATGATGGACAATCTTGGCAGGCGGTGCTGATTGAAACACTTCCTCTGTCGGGCCTGGCCCATTAATCTGATGGAGACAGAGACAAAGAGAGAGAAGGAGAGAGGCTCCAGGCCCCCAGAACACAGGAGTAATGAAGGGTCCTGGTCCCTCTCACCTCAGCGCTGTCCTGCCATGCTGGGACGCTGTGCTACCCTGTCCAGCTCCAAACCTTGCCCTCGTGGGACTGACCAGTGAATAATGGCCCTGTCATCAGCCAGGGTAGACACCGCTGCACAGCCGAAGGGTGTGTGTGACCGTGTGAGCGTATGTGTGTGTGTGTCCGGCTGCATACCTCCTAGCACAGTCCTTTACCCAAACTGTTCTCCTTTCTGACTTTGTTCAAGACTGATGCATTTATATTGAATAGTGTTGATTTAAGCACACATTAAACTTAATGCATAATGCATCGGCTATATATAGCTTGATAAAGAGCGTTGTGTCAACCCGGGACCTGCACCATACATTGTGGGGATGAATGTGCACCGTGCAAAAGTTCTTTCTTTTTGTTCCATTTAAGCACCATATTAAATCATAACTATGACTGTGACTGCACACAGGCTCAAGGTTATGTTTCTAAATGCAGCAGGATCAGAAATCAAAAACTTAATTAGTGTGCCATGTTTGTTCTTGGGTGAAAAGTTGTTCCCTCCAATGGGTCTTGAGGGAGGAATGTGGCGGCAGAAAGTGGGAGAGACCGAGAAAAATACGAGACAGAAAGAGTGAGTGTGGCAGAGGGAAACTGATTCTGAGCAAAGACGTATGGCTTCCAACTGTGCAGGTCTGTGTGCATATGTGTGTTTTGGCCTGGCGTCCCTCTGTGTTTATCAAACATATTACAGTTCCTTCTAGATTCGTCACCTGCACACCCTCAGCCTGCTACATATGGCCCACCAATCACAAAATAAGGAATCATGCATACATTAGCATAGCTAATGGCCAACCCTCTCCATTTAATATGCAAATTTCTTGAAACATTACTGAATGCCTTCTGTTCTAAATGAATAAATTTGAATCGCAATTAGAATAATCCTTTATAATTAATGAAAACTGTCAATTTTGGTTCATAAGTAATTTGATTAAAGTGGTGATGGGACACTTATGAAGTTCATCGAGCGACGATGTGTATGAGCACGCATTCACACATAAACCCACGGGTGTAAACACACACAAGCTATAAGACGACCAACACCAGGGCTGCGTTATTGATGACGATGATTAATAAACTTATGAAAGCGGTTGTCACAGAAAGCAGACCTTCCTATTTTACCCCAACACAACTTCTTTCCTTTACCACTGGGGAGAAACAACAGATCAATCACGCCTTTCTGCTGCCTGACAGACAGGGAAAAGTGAGGAAGTGATTGAAGAGGTTTCCCGGCCTCGTGGTGCTGTGTCAGTGGCCTGTCTGTCCGGCGAGAGACACTGATGGACTGTCGAAGCTGAGAGAGAGCTGCAAGCGCACATGCCAAGTCATTACAAAGGGCTCAAATGCTGTTGTTTCTCACAGGAGGATGGGGCAATGACGCAGTTTGTCCGGCTTTGCTGGAATGAAATAGCATGTTAAGAGGACTGGGAAGAGGGTGGTCTGCATCTAACTCCTTGTGGACGCCCCGCTTATTTAGCTTTCGCCCATGCTCATGCGCTCTGCTGCTACTAAAGCTTTTGATGAGGTCACTTAAATTTGGAACAATCAGCTGTGTGAAATTGGTGCAGTATGCACTGCGTGTGCATCTCTAGCAGTGGAAAGGTATGTATTTGGCAAGTACACCCTTGTTTGCGACTCGAGTGTGTGTATGTGAGTGTGTTTGGATGGCTTCTACCCAATAATAATGGTCCAAATAGTGTAGAGTGTTGCAGACTAATTAGGCAAATCACTGAGAAAATAGGAGCCTGCTAATTAATGGGTATTATGGCATTTCAGAAGTCACTGCTCTAATTGGGGGGAACTGAGCCTTATATTTCCACACTGCGGTAATAAAGACTTTATCCATCCATCTTTCAGTCTGTCTACCTATTTGGTATGCTTGCTTTTAAACACAATCCATGTGTATGCAGGCAAAATAATAATTCTGTTCAAGCTTGCATTTTACATGCACACAGAAATGTACATCATGTTTACACACACTGCCAACTTTCTCCACTTAAGGACCAACTGCACCATCAGTCTTGCTTTAACCTCAAGGAGAAACACTTTTCACATCTGACCCATTACCTTTCATATTAAACTGATTAAATGCCTTTATATTGCTCTGAGAGGAACAAAACCCTGATGCAAGTGAATTGGCGAGTAATAGAATCCATCTGAATAATTTCTTTCTTATTTTCTATGTATGTGTGCCTCCAACCAGCCCTCTGATACACATGCATACATGCATATCCCCTATAGACTCCTCTTAACCCTATCAGACTCTGAGACAATCAAAATAGATTTGCATTCAAATGCCACATGCTCGGTATCAAATATCAAATCAAGCTGGAGTCGCTGAGACAGACAGACAATCACCTCCTCCCTGCTGCCTCCACCTCCCCTCCAGCACCACCTCCTCCTTTCTCCTCTCAGGGTCCCAGGGACTCCCATTCTCTCCCGGACGAGCTCTATGGAGGAGTGACAAGCTGAGGCTGGGGCTTGATTGACAGCCCGTTGATGTTTCTTTTACGCACACACAGACACACACATAAACTCTCTCTGCATTTGCCTCCACCGCCTCCCCCTGCCGGTGTGCAGGTCTGGGTGTCTGTGATAGCCTCTGGGCTAGTACCCCGCAGGCTGCACACTTCTATACATACAAATCACAGCGTGTCAGCCTTGTGAATGGACACTTTTTGACTCTTTCCTTGTAAAGTCAGGCCCCCCTTGAAGCGGGCCGTATCTGCATCCTGCCTCTTTCTTTACTTTCCCTCTTCTTCTTATACTCACACTGGCGGATGCATGATGGAAGTCTCACAGCAGTTGTAGTGTGCTTGCACATATTCACAGACACACACAGGAAAATGGCACGTTTAAATGTAGTGCTAATGGGCAGCACCTCACAGGAGAAGGGTATAAATACATCAACAACAACACAACCGCATCGACAGTCCACACACATCATAACAGCCAGGACCCGGGGCCTAATCTCACACACTCAGCTAGTACACCTGGTTAATGTTAAGAGGGCAGTTATAGTCAATTACATTCCCATATAATGCATAAACCTCCACCCTGCCAGAGCCAGGAGAGTAATTTAAAACAGGCACAGAACACACCGGGGTCCAGGCAAAAAGTCAGGTTTCCACTATCGACTTTGCTTTTCGCTATATGTTTGTCTTCCTATGCCATATTCCAGAGTGCAGGGGGCAAATGTAAAGGGAAAAATGGGTGGGGTTGCCATTTGGATATGAGACAGCGAAAGAACAGGGGAGGATATTGCATCTCATGAGGTGGCGGAGAGGAGGACAAAAGAAGTAGGACGGGAAGACGGTGCAGGCTTTGTCTCCCAGGTGAGGTCCAGGGGAGGAGCAGTTAGGGTCACGGTGAGAAGGTGGCGGACGGGCGGTGGCGGTGGCGATGTTCCATTTGGAAACGGGCGGGGGAGTTGAGGGGGATAGCAGTTGTAAGTAGGAGTTTGAGACTGACAGGTGACATTACCCTGCGTCATGGCTGGAGGGACAGAGGGACAGAGGGCGCGATGGTTATCCAAGCAGAGAAATGTCACTGTCCAGACACCGCTGTGACACACACACACACCAAAACAGGGGCTGCACAGACGCACACACACCCACGCAAGCACACAAAGATCCAGGACAAAGGAGTCTGGAGTCTTTGAGAGTGAAAAAGGCTAGCTACAGTGGGCAGAGATGGGGAGATTACATCCCCTCCATTTAAAAAAGAAGGAGGAGATTAGAAAAAAAGAGACAAAGCAAAAGAAAAGGCTAGGAGTCTCTTACTATACTATAACAAGTCAACAACTTTACATTAATTCATGTGCTTTCTACACATTAGCTCCCCTTTGTTAAGTTACATTTCCCCCCTTTTCAATCTGCTCTCTGCTGTTTTCATTAAAGCCTTTCCTCATTTTTGGCAAAGCTTATAAAATGTCCATATTGCTGCTCATTCGACCTCATTGATTTAATGTTTGGTTAAATATTCACGACTGTGGATGCAATTAACATGCTGTTAATGAATAATTGATCGCATCTTAAGCGGCCATAAAACTCATGCATATTAATTATTGAAACAGGAAATATGAAAAAAAAACAGCCTTCCTTGTTTTTCCTTAATCAACCTTCTTTCATTTTTCACTTCTTTTTTCTTAACCAAGATGGTATCCGTGGTAGAAAACTGCAGCTTATGAGTGTGTGCAAGTGTGTGTGGAAAGCAGACAGGAACCAGAAACACTATGCAAATGCCACCCATAAACATCACTTTAACAACTCTTATATGCATTTAAGCTGCTTTTAAGTACATCCATTTCCCTCAAACATACATCTAACCGGTCTGTGTGTGCTGTGCAATGTGGAGTACAGTGCAGGTGAGAGCTGTGTTGACAGCCTCAGTGTGACAGAGGTAGTAGCTGCCGGTTATGAGAGGCAAGTGTTTACCACGAGTGAACAGAACAAAAAAACAAATCTAGTGAACACGGGAGGCTTGTCAGCGAGAGACTGGAGATCAGTCAGCCAACAATGAGCTTTCCTTTCCCACTGTGTCTCTACTAGTTTATGGTTATAGGCTGATGTCGCCCCTGGCGTCTCCCTGGATCCTGGTGGGTGGAGAGCAATTGTGTAGAGAGGTAGATGAGGGCAGGAATCAGCTCCAATGCACCTCATATTAATGCTGAGGTGCACCTGTGGTCAGGTAAACAGTCGCATCCTCACCCATGTGCGTGTGTGAGAGCAGAGCGGCTTGTTTGTGTGTGTTTGCGGAGAGATAGGGGGGTTAAATTCATAATCAGTGCATCCTGCACTCCTAAACCACTTTAAAATGCCGTGACATGAAAAATACATCCAGGAGCAGCCACACACTCCAGGAAAACACCATTTTACATGGTTGCTTGTTATTTATTTAACACCAAAAAAGCTCCGGAGGTATGTGTGCGCTCCCCACTCTATCTGCATCTCTGGCACCTAACTAACTACTTTGCAAAGCTGGTGCCTTGGAGCAAAAAGTGACAAGCCGTCAATTGTGTTCCAATATTAACCCCCCACGCCCCCACCCTCAATGTCTGCGTGCCCGTCTTCCTCTCTCTGATGTTGTCTTGATCAAAGAAGCAGCACTTTGGTAAAAATAACCAGGGAAAGTGAGACGGAGGACACCGTGCTGCTTACAGAATGATTAACGTGGGCGGTCTTTTAACAAAACAATGTCTCCTTTTTGATTTTTTTTTCTTTGTCTCTCATTCTTGGTCAGGCAACATGCAGCACTGGTTTGGCACATTTGACTACATTCTATGAAGCCAGGCAGCAAGTAGCAGTTTATCAAGTGTGCAGCATACCTTGTTATGGTGCAGAGAGAAGCTTTTTTTTATAAAGAATTGATATTAAGCTAGGTGAGAGATAAAAGCGAGAAGCAGACCACCACAGAGACGGGGTTTGATAGAGAGATACTCTGATCCTGCGAATCATCTCAACTTCCTGGGTTCACATGGCGGTGAAGTTCCTCAAACTACAACTACAAACCAAACCTTTAGTCACTAGGAGGGGGGCTTAGTACGGGATGGGATGGAGTGAGAGAGAGGAATAAAACAGAGGGTTTAAACACACACACATGCAGATAGAAAGAGAGAAGGTTAAGAAATGGTGGTAGATCTCACAGTGGCTAATTCTCTGGGTGTGGGAAAGCAGAGCACCTAACACAGGTTGGCCTGGTTTCAGTAATGAGTTTGATTCTTCTCTCTGCCTCCTCAGTCTCACTGGGGACCAAGACTGCATAATAACATCCTTCACACACATACATACGCTCACACACGCACAAACAGGTCTATGGGGAGCTAATTATTCTCACCTGTGTTAATTATTGCTGTAAGCCAATCAGTGGACTCTGTGCTAATTAGGCAGTGTTAGGTCTGATTAGTGTTTTGCAGCAGGCCCACTCAAACTGTTATCTACCATCCCAGTCCCCTCAGGCGAAAGAGGGGAGAGAAGAACAGGTGGATGCTTGCCCTGTGTGTGTGTGTCTGCATCTGTGTGTGTGTGCTCATCCTTAACGATAAATAACTGAAGGACAGCGATGATTCAAAATAAAACAAAGTCTTATTAGTTTCTTTTCGAAACAAACTTCTGTTGAACAAAACATGCACACCATTGATGCAACTAGTCTTTGCCCTCCCAGTTAATTGGCCCTGGTTTCGGGTCATTTCTTTCATCTGGACAAACTGTCCCCTTGCCCTTTTAGTTAATGAGAGCTGATCCAGGATCAGTTCTGTCACTAATGGCTCCGTTTTTGCCAGGATAACCCCTCACATTGATCCGCACATCACACATCACACAACCCCCATCCTGACCCAGGAGGGCCGCATGTGCGAGCGTACGTGTGTGTGTGTGTGGGTGTATACAAGTGCGTAAAAAGAAGAAAGAAGGGGGTGTTAAAATGTTTAAATGAAGGTTCTGTGGATGACCTCTCAGATGAGGAGAATGAAAAAAAGAAGAGAAGCAGGGCAAAGATGAGAAGAGGGGGAAGAGGAGGAGGGAAGAAAGAAGGAGAAGGAGGCTGGAGGAAACCTTCCTCTTATGACACCATTGATTTTCCTTCAGAAGCTTGAGCCTGTCACTACTGAACACTTGGTCCCCCAGTCCTGCACACTCACACACACGCACACACACACACACGCACACACCCATATACAAACTCCATGCCCTGACCTCCACATGTGCCTGCTGGTCCATACTGGGTCTAATGACACTGGGGCCTCCCACAGATCAATACTAAGCTGTCACTCAGCTGGCGAGCACACACCCTCGCACACACACGGACACACAATACCAGTCGACACACATACACACACGGGCAATGTGGCGTATGCGTTTGCACATTTGTGTATGCTGGAAGCAATGTTTTCTACAACCTCAGCAGATGCCCTCTTCCTTCCCCTCGGCCAACACTCCCTCACCTACATACGCACAAATGCACACACACACAAACACACACAATTTGGAGCGAAGCCACATCGTCTCTCTACAGCCGTTCTCTCACCCTCCTGCCACCTCACACTGAGAAGAGTCCTGATGTAATATTGATGAATGAGGATGGAGGCCTTATACAAAGTGATAGACCTTTGTGATTGTAAATAATAAACTGTCATTGATTTCACGCAGTTGTCCACATGCATCCATGCAAATACCCGCACTCCTCTGGAAAGACGCACTACTGTGTTCTATTGCCCAAGAGAGAAGGGAAAAGAGTTATTCCCCCCCTCCTCTTGCCTCCTTCCACGTCATTCACCACCAACTCATCCTGCTTCTCCTCTTCCCTCTTCCCACCCCCTTCATCCCCCTTCATATTCTCTCTCCTCATTCTCAACAATCTCAAGCACTCATCCGCCTCTCTCCATACACATCTCAAGTGCCACTTAGAAAAGCAGACAGGAGCTTGAGCCAAACTCTCCTCTCAGAGTTTTAGTGTTTGGTGACTTTTGGTGTCAAGATCCGCAAATAAAAGATCCTCCGTATCTCTTTAATTCTGGACAAACTGGATAAATTATCTCTGAATAAAAATCTGTTGACTGTGAAAAGCCCTGGCTAAAAACATTTGTTTGTCTCTGTTAAATCACTAATTATAGCCTGGCACAACGCGGGGCAGATGCAGGCTAATTCACCATTAGGCCGTTTGGTGTTTATTAAACTTTTATAATGTGATCACTCTGATAACAGCACAATTGTTTCCCTGGGCGTGTGTGATTATAGTGCTGTACCCCACTGTCCCTTTGTAATGTCTCCCATTGAGTGTGCGTGCCGGTGTGCGAGTGTGTGTGTGTCTTGGAGCTTGCGGAGTAGTGTTTTCCATTTCTCATTAGAGTGGCACAGACTCCTGCTGCAGGGTCAATGGAGGGGGAGGTGGGTGCGTGAATGTGTGTGTGTGTGAGATTTTGTGTGTGTATGTGTGTGTGTGTGTTTGAAGGGGACTGGGGTGGTAATGAGCGCAGGAACATAATACTACAGCGTCCATTAATGCTCTGAGGCAGTGACATTAGGCATACTTAACTAATAGAGCCAGTCTCTGCAATTACCCACTGTTATCTCTGCAGCTTTAGAGGGGAACCGGCTTTAATAAATGTTTGTTGTAATGTGATAAATGCCAGGTTTGCTCATTTGTAATCTACACTGCGGGACAAGGGGAAGCGGGCGGATCTAATTGTTTTCCTCCGGATTCAAGAATGTAGTTGAGTTCAGAGAAGTCCTTCATGGAGAAAAAAAAACAAAACATCTTTCCTTTTCAAGATGCATTTTTCCAGGTACATCTCCCTCTGTCTTGCATATCTGCCTGTCTCTAGCTTGCTTTCGGCTCTCAGTGGGGTACTGTTACAACTATCCTCCTGTCAAGCAGGGAAACGAAGTCCATAGCAAACGCTCAGTAGCATGTCTCTGCCTCCTCTTTTTCCTCTCCTCTCATCTTTCTTTCATCCCGGCCCACATCAGAGGCCCTGCCGTGATTGTGTGAGTAAACATCTTGTCGTGCTAACATGGGCGTCATGACAGAAGAGAGATGCGCTTCATTAACGGCACGCTTGTAAGTTTGTCTTTGTGTTTGAACGTGCCTCTGCGGGCTATATGTCTATTCATAGGTGTGTGCGTACTGAGGTCAACACAGAGGAGATGTATAAACTGAGTTCTTTTTTGTACAAATTTGACACAGTTTAAAAACCTTATCCACTACTACTCTACGCCTCAAACGAAAAAGAATAACTAACAAACAAGTAATCCTTTGCTACAGAACAATTTTGCCTCTCACACTTCACACACCCTTCATTCTTTTGGCTGTAAATCTTCCCTGTTTGTGTGAAGACAATAGCCAGAGGAAGAGGGAGAGGTGCAGCGGGAGAAAAAAGAAGGTGCAGGGAGAGAGGCAGAGGAGAAAGCAGCACTGTTAATTGTTTTACAGAAAAGGTTGCAAAGGTCTGTGTGTTTGAACTGAATGTCACCACATGTAAATCACAGCTCCCTTGCTCGCGAAGCCAATAACTGGGATAATTAGCGAGACTCTTCGCTGCAGATCATGGAAGAGCACGTCGCCGAGGAGGAGTGTTGAAACGCGGGGAAGATTCCAAGCGTGATTAACCAAAAGAACCTACAGAGTTAAATCTGGAGTTTCGAGTGGGAGGACCAAAGGGAAAGACACAGAGACAGAGGGGCCGATAGAGAAAAGGAGAAGAAGACGCGAGACACATGGATGTGGGGGAAAAAAATCAGAGAGAGACAAACACAGGAGACTCAGAAGTAAAGGAAACGAGTGAACATTCCTCTGAGCGAGGTCAAGCCACTCGGTAAACAAACCAACAATGTTAGCAGCACACACACATAAAGGGGGTGAGGCGGTGTAAAACAACAAAGTGTCTCAGTCGATTGCCTACGCCTTACTTTGTCTCCCCTCTTGAGTTACATAAACACAAACAAAGGCCTTTAAATTCAGCTCTGCTTTTTGAAGTGGAACAGTGACATGTGCTTGGGTCTCATTTGTTGATGATTAATGCAAAGCTAAAAGAATATATTAGGAGTGTAAGAATGTATCATCCCTTTGATGAAACAATGCTGTTGACCATAACTGTCTGAATGCTGACGTTCCTGCTTTGCATTTAATTATGGCAGCGGCACTCCCTTGAAGATTTGCTTTTGTCTCATAACAGCACAGCTCAAAATACTCAAGCTCAATGTCGCTAAACTCATATATAAAAGCAGAAATGAATAGGTTGAACTTGGAGAAAAAGATGGTTACAAAACAGCCTATAGGTGTTTTTTCTATTCATGTTTTCAAAGACAATGAAAAAAATTCTCTTGGAAAAAGAAGGTCTCTAATCAGAAGACCATAAGTGCGTTGCAGAATCTGGGCACCAGAATTACACAGCACATCTCTCCCTCCCTATCTCCCCCATGTTATTCAGGTTTTCCTTCTATTGTGACATGTGAAACTGAGAGCGCCGCTCACAGAGCCTGGCCAGCGATCCATTCTTCCTGGACAGATTGATGGAGAACAATCAACAGAGCATACGTCTTGCACAGGCACAGCGGGTCACAAGCACTCATCCTGGACACCTGGACTTACATCCTGGGCTACAAGTGCTGAGGTAAAACATCACAGGGGCTAGACTGGAAACTGGTTGGTAGGAAGTGAGACACCAGACTGGGTGGGGGCGGGGTGGTGGTGGTATGAAGCTGGCATTAAGCATGCTGTCTGTGCTCTCGCTTAGCAGAAATAATCAGTAAACAATGAATCATTGGAGAGGGCTGAGATCAGGGCGGCTTGAGGCTGTATGTCTCGATGACACACCGGCTCAGCCTGCTATGAGAGGAGGCCGGAGTATCCTTTACTGAGAGGGGCTGGTGTGTCTATTCAATTAAGAGAGCAACACAGGCAGCCATGTAACACATTGGCTGTAAGGGAGGGAGCACTTAGTGGGCCGTGTGCTAGACTGTCCACACACATCAGAGCATGAAGACAACAAAGCTTCCCTCCTGCCACACACATACACACACATAGCCATGCACGTCCGAACATATAGCATCACACCAAGCGGTGCACACTCGTGCTCTTCACGCCTCATTTGAAAAGCAAATTGAGCGCATCTTCTAGGGCAAGTCACGGACTAAATCCTGGAAAACGTTACTCTTTCCTCACTTGCAGTACCACACACGCTCACACATGAGACCTTTCATATGGTAAATATATCTTCATTCTATTTAACTCCCGTTCTATCTCTATCTCTCCAGCCTGTAATTTCCAACACCAAAAAATGTCTTAAATAGCTCTCAGCGAAGTAGGACGCTACTCATTTGGGTCAGCTCTGGCCAGCCTAACCCCTTAATTCTGTGAGGGAACAAACACTAACACAAAGGCAGAGGGAACAACCAAGGAGAGCGGCCAGGTCAAGCGGTGAATGTCAAGCAGTAATGACAAAGCAGTTTGCAGAGAAAATACAGCTACAACAAGCTATTTACAGTTGCTGCATCCAATAAAGAAAACTCTTAATGTCATGAAACTGAGAACTTTTTGCTGTTATTGCATTTGTAAATTATGTTTTATATGCCCTAATAAACTGGCTGTTACCTACATTCAGCTGGAATACATTAACTTAACTACCTATAAAGTATGAAGCAGCTCTGCTTAGTTTATTGGGGAAACAAAAGTTAAACATTAATAAATAAAAAAAAAGAAGAAAAAAAAATTATTTCCAATGTGTTCCTTCCTCCACTACAAAGATAGCTTCTGTTACTTTCATTTATCATATTGACAAACCCAAACAAAACCCAGGTTTGCCCATTTAATTTTTTTTTTTTCTATGGGGTGGTCACAAATGAGAGCAAACTAGTTGCCTGAGGTGAGAGGGCTGAAGGTCCATATGAGTGAGAACTAGGCAGCTCTGTTTCAGAGGCTCCACGACCTCCAAACTCCCTGCTGTCAATCAGCGCAGCCGTTAGTCCCCTGGGGACGCGCTTTCCTCTCACACTGGAGGGGGGTGGTGGATGGTTTTGGGTGAGAGAACCACCGAAGAGAAAAAATAAGAACACAATCAAACAGATGCAGAAAGCTGCAGGTCATTGTGCATCTATGCGTGTATGCATGTATGTGTGTGTGAATACATATATTTTTGCACGCCTGTGGATTCTTAAAACTTGGCATGCATGTGTCTGCATATGCATTTGTGAGTTGTGTAGGAGTTTATCTGAGGGTGAGAGCTGCATCTGTCTATGTGTGTGTGTGTGTGTGTGTGTGTGCCCCTACATGTAGTAAAGCAGATTTGTGAGGCAGCAAGCACCTGAGGGAGGGGAGTTCTGCCTGCATATCGATGAGCCAGCAACTCTGCCTCTTTGCCCCTGAGCCCTGCACAAACACCACAACCCGCTCAGGGCCAATGCTTTTCAAAGCCTCTCATAACATCTAATGCAGCTGCCCCCCCCCCCCCCACCTTTAAGACTGCACAAAAAGAAACAGCACATCAACAACAACAAATACATCTTAAGAGGAGTGGGGTGGGAGGGGGGTCCTGAGAGTACAATATACACTCCCCTTTTATAGCCTTTGAGGAAAAACACCAAATCAAGATAAAGAAATATCATACAAGTTGAAAAAAAGATAGGAGCTGAGCAGGTACTCTAATCCACCACGGAAAGTGGTGTCATCCCTCAGGGTATCATGACATCGTTTCTAGCATCTCTTTGTCTTGGAGGGAAATGCCAGGCTACTGATAGGTGGTCAGACACAACAGAAGACCAAGCGTGTCATAAATGTGGAACAGAGGGGGAATAACTTCTTGAAAAGCATTAAATTAAACACACCCAAGCCGTGGAGGGAAAAGGCAACTAATGAAGACCTTGACATTCAAGTGTCGGCGTATACAGTTGGAAGAATGTAAGATAGCTGCATAGTAAGTGTGCTCTCACCTTCCCACTATCACAGTCATAAATGAAACTAAACTAAAGGGACGGAAGGCACTGCCAGTAAACCACATTAGCATCAAATGCAAATGAGGAGGGGTCTAATGGCTGGACAGGTGCAGACTGGGCCTCTAAATGACACACGCATACACATATTTGCAAACACACACACACACACACACACACACACACACACACACAGATGAGATGGATGAATTAAACATGGGTGGGCTCTGCTTGGGGGGCTGGCAGGGCTGACATAAAGTCAATGACATACATTATTCACTAGTGCACGTTAGCCCAGCCAAGGCAACACATGACCTCTCACCCCAGGAAGTGCATCCAAACATAACAACCAAAACAATAAGGGGTTCCCCGCAAGAGAGATACCGTAACAAACAGGAAAAACATTAAACTGGAAAATGTTGTCTTCAATACGGTGCTAGCCTCAGTTAAGCCTGCTCCTAGATGTATCAGGTGCTGACCTGAGGCCGCCGAAAGGTGAACAAAAACTTGGTCCACAAGTGCAAACTACCCACGGTGAAGTTGGGAGGCAGTCTGTTCCATAGGCTCAGAGAACAGGAAACCGTCCGCCATGACATCATCCTCCCCGGGAGGAGCACTTCCTGCCCGACATTCTTCACTCAAGACACTCATACACACTCGTCAGGAAATGGCCTCTATCAACACACACACTCGCTCCTGGGGAAATAACCAACACCGATTCGGACACACAAGCGCAGACACGCATGCAAGGAAATGGGCGACATCAACAGCGGGCCACAGAAGTGTGTGCAATTCTAAACACATACAAGCATACGCTCAAAAACAGCAATAGACCTGAAATAACATTGTCTGCATGTAAAGTTGACTCCCCTTCACCCCTCCTAAGTGGATGAGGGGGATCATGGACCCTGCAGGGCTAAACAGTGGATCCTTATC
The DNA here is from genome assembly GCF_027942865.1 of Odontesthes bonariensis. NCBI lineage: Eukaryota > Metazoa > Chordata > Actinopteri > Atheriniformes > Atherinopsidae > Odontesthes > Odontesthes bonariensis. Next base: position 13,898,127 of record NC_134518.1, on the reverse strand, counting down.
TCTGGTCACAGAGTGTTTCTACCACCCCGCCCCTCCAGAGAACCTCTCTCTGCCTGGGGGACACCCCACAGCAGGCCTGTGGGAGCTGGATGAGCAGGAAAGAGCCACGGGACACAGGTGGTGGGAGGCTGGAGAGGACACATGGTGCTGGGAGGGCAGCTTCCCAAAGGAAACAGGTCTGACAGATTTGGAAGGGATTTTGTATTTTATAATCCCATTATGTCTATCTTTGGAGACTAAAAAGAGGGTTATTTCTGCAATTTCTATGTCTTTGATGCATCCTTATAATCTTTAGAAGAAGTAGAAACAGTCTAACACAAAGCAACGAGGAATATTACTAATTTCAAATCTCTTGCTCAACATTATTTCACGATTTTCTTGAAGTGGATGGTCTGTCAGCAGCTGACAGACTCTCTAAGGCAACTCATGGTCTGCTTTCTTCCTATCATCAGATCTATATCCTTCCCAAAAGTACAGGAAGTAATTGTCTTTGCTCTGAGGACATATTGCTGCTCTCTGTTCCCACATTATGTTCATACCTGGGATAACAGACACTTAATTGTACAGTTTACCACTTCCTCTGCTTGATATTACTCACAAAACTGCTTAAATTATGAAAATCTGATTCCATTGTGACAAATACCTTGTGATTTAATGATTTTGCAATGCACTCTTAAGCTTCAACTTAAAAGCGGCGGACAAATTTTGTGTGTATGCATGTATGCATGACCAATAAAATCGGATCTTAACTGATCTAAGTGTATAACCTGTTAAGCTGTGCTGCTGCCTATCTTGAACTAAATGCTACTTTAAATGAGACTTTTAGTCTCCATGTGACATTTTCTGGTTCAGTAAAAAGTTCAATAAAGATAATGCTCAACATTATATGGAGATACAAAGTACATTAGCATTGAAAATTGTTTTAAGGGAAGACAAATTTAACCTATGCAATGCAGAGATACAGCGAAGTTATGCACGGGTGGGAGGGAAATGTGTTTGTGATTTGAGGCCCATCCAAGCACATGATGGACTGATCGTATGCAGCGGCTGCATATGATTAACCCCACGCTAACCAGCAGTGATTGAGAGAAGTGGAAACGGAGGTTGAGGGGTTAAGGACTCGCCTCGTATTATCCTGCCCCTGTGAGATGCTAAAGTGGACCACACGTGTATCCCTGGGGAGGAGACGCACAGGAGCATCTCACCTTTCAGCTGCCTTTCCCTGCCCAGTGTCAAGCACAGACATGGCATGTCATGCCAAGGTGCATCTGAATTTCCAAGAACTTGCCACCTCTAAGGTTAGAGTCATAAAATATGGCATGATTTGTCCTCGACTTCAGTCCTGAATGATCTGACGGCAGGAAGACAGCCACAAAGGACAAGAGAACTTCTAAAACTGAGTGCTGATGAAGTCATCATAGAGCTGAACCGAGAGATTGACTGTTTCTCATCTTTTTTCCCCAGCACAGCTTAAACAAATTCGCTTTATAACTGAATTCTGAATCACATGGCTCAGTATAAACGCTTAAAGCCCAAACAAAATTCTCTTTTCAACGGGAAATGAAATAAAGAGAGGGTTGAGAGAGATTCTCCCGGTGAGCTTGTACAGTACCCAGAGCGCAGCCGATCCACACTATACCAGATTTGTTCTCCTAACAATCAAATAAGTTTCTCATTAGCTGACTTTATTTTTCCTCATTCCTACGGTTTTGCTGCAGTGGCCTGTTTCTCCAATCTTAACGAGAGAGAGCTAATTAGGCAATCAGACCCATTACTCTTCCAGAAGAGTTAGAGCTAGCCCAGCTAATTAGGGCTGTAAAATCTAATCATCTCTGCGAAACAGCAGAGGGCTAACGAGCCCTTATTTAACGAACTAAATAACTTCAAGGGTGGAGAGGGGCTGCTGATGGTATTTCTTTATGAATTTGAAGGAGGGGACCTCATAGTAATTGAGTCAGTTTCAGCCTCACAGTTGTTTGTTTGTTTATGAATCCCTGATTATTACAATTGCCAGGAATATATTGGTGCTAAATGAGCAAACATATAAGCCATCCTCCCCCTTATTCCCCTGCAGTCCCTCCTTTAAAACTAGCTAGCAACCCCTCCCCAACAGCTCTGCTCTCACCTGACCTATTTTCCTGTCCAGAAAGAGTGCTCGCTGGAGAGGAAAACCGAGATATTGCTGTTGTTTTCCCTCCCCCCTGTTCTAATTTGTTGTTCGTTAATGCTGCCCTCACACCTGAGCCATTGGGTGTCGGGGGAATAACGCCAGTGAGCAACCACAACACATGCTCGGTGTGGGAAAGCTGTTAGCGGGAGATTGGCCTGCTCCACCATGTCACTAAAACAGTGAAGAGAAAGTTTGTGAGCCCTGAAAGGCAGAGCAAAAAAAGTGCACAGATGAGAAATTCAACAAGTATGCACACAGGAAAACAGAAATCAGAAATGTGGCAGGGAGTGATGGGCAGGCCTGTTGTCTGAGGCCACGTGGTGGGGTGCAGCTGTCTCAGGGAGCGCTGAGGTGAGGCCTTCCGCTTCACTGGAGCGGAACGAGGGTGACGCACGCTCTCACAAACTTGCGCACACTCACGCACACATATGCAGGTAAAGAGTAGCTTTTGACAGAGCAGCAATGAGAACGAGACAGCTGCGCTCATCAGATAGCACAGGTCACTGCCTCATTAACACTCCCAAATACACTCAAATGTGACAAATTCAAATCAGACACAGAATAGCCAACGTTGTACTTCATTTTACCTCATAATGCAGGACATGTTATAGAGCAGAAAACACGGACGGGAATACAGGAGACGAACTTCAGCACTCTCCTTCAGTCCTGTTCGGACCGGCTTTAAATCTGCATGCTTGAAGTGCAAACAAACACTTTCCCTCAGACTACATGTCCACGCGTGTGCCATACACATGCATACAGCAGAGGCCGGACAGTAAATCTATGGGGCTTTCTTTTCTCCCGACTGGCTTTAAATCACGCAAGCCCCTGCACCGCTCAGAGGTTGTTTATGACAGCAGGAGAAAGGCATACTCAAGGAAAAAAAGTGTGTGTATGTGTGCAAAAGGCAGCTATAACAACCTTCAGCATACACCGGTCCAAGAGGAAGATTTATTCACAGGAACACACATGAGCGTACACTCCAGACTCCAGTTGTAGTCCACACTGCTCATCAGTTAAGTCATCAGCACAACCGCACAAACACTGTTTGACCACACTTGAAGGCGTTGCTCTGGAATTGCTTCTCCACTTCACACTCATTGCACTGGAATATGATTTACTGCAGTTTCACACATGTTCGCTCACACAGAACATTATGGTCGCTGCAAAACAACCTGTGGCCTCCTTTATGAGGACTGCAGGTTAGGCTTCTGCAGTCAAATCAAAGTCCAACATGGCTTTCATCTGCCAACTTCCGATGTAAATTCTGTGAGATTTTCGTCCTGATTTTGAAATCTTTCTGCAACATTTGCTGCCTGCGTATTTGCCACGGGACTCTTGTTCCCACACATACAGTCATGCGTGCCGTGTTTTGTGTTTGCAGTGACAGCGCAGCACCATGTCTGCCGAGTTCAAAGGGTGAGGTTTGCTTACCTGTCGATGATGACAGGGTCTGATGGGGTCTCGTTCCTGTTGCCGCAGCTCTTCTTATCACAGCATCGACTGCGGGGGGGTGACAACATGAGGGGGAGGCACAGACAAAGGGGAGTTAAGTCACCAAGATGTGAACAACGGAGACAGCAAGATAAGACAGAGCTCAGAAAGGGAGAGGAAGTTAGATGAGCGTACAGGAAAGAGAAAATGGGGTGTAAAAGGGCGTGAGACTTTTGTGGAGTTCAAGAAGAGACATGACTTGGATTTCTGTTTAGCTTGGCAAGGTAAGATCGTGGCTCTCGCACCAGATCCGCAGAACGATTTTAGGCAAACTTTAGAGGAGGGGAGCACAAGCAGTGAGCTCGGATGGGGATGGATACAAACTTGAATTAGCCTCCAGGGCTCAGGTTAGCTCCATTTCTGTCAGACATCACACAACCAGACATCTTATGTTCTCTGTTTTTCCTCAGCGCTCGTCCCCTCCCTCTATCCCGCCTCTCTCTTGCGCTCTTTCTCTCTCAGAAGTGGGTCACAGAGTGGTCCCACTGGACCTGGGGAGTAGTGCATGCTGGGTAGAAGGGGGTTGCATACTGATGTGACGAGTCCTCTCCCAATCATTTGACTGCAGCACTGTCTAACAGTGTGCTGTGAGCCATCCACCCCCTCCTCTCCTGCCCCAAAAAAGTATCACCGCGTCTACCTTTTCCTCTGTGTCTGCATGTCTGCGAGCACCTGTGTCTGCCTTCATGTGTGCAGCTACTGTACGCAAGCGGGAGGTGATGGAGAAAGACAACAGCGAGAGTGACCCTCCCCCTACTTTCTCCAGTCTCTCAGGACAGGAGGCTTGGAGAGCCAGATCAGATTTCTGATCTTGACCGTTTCCTGCAGCCTATGAAAACAAGTGGTCTAAATTGCCTTGTGTGATAACCAGGAAGTGGCTACACTTTGCCACAAGCCATTTTTCTACATGCAACTCTCCGTGTATTTCTAGTTGGCTGCTTTGCGGGAGACAATCACAAGCCGTGTGATGCTTTTATTGATTGCAAATCCACACGATGGCTTGTGAGAGTTTCTCCAGCTTTCTACTTTTGACTGAGTGTATGTGTGTGTGTGTGTGTGTGTGTGTGTGTGTGTGTGTGTGTGTGTGTGTATGTGTGTGTCTACATTTTACATGAAATCTGAGTCTGCCCCCTCCCTTGCATATAGCTCACTGTCAGGACACAGCAAACTGCATGTATTACACAGACTGAGGAGGATGGGTTTGAGTAATGAGCTTTTCCTTGTCCTAATTAGCAGAACATGAGAGGGATGCACACACACGCATATGCACAGAGATACACACACAACAGAAATAGGCCAGGGCCCATCTCCCCAACCCACTTTGAGGAAAATGAAAAGATTTCTATTGTAATTTAGCAGAGCTCTTGTGTCTTTGCCCTTCTTTATACCAGCAAAGACACCTCCAAGGTGAGAAAAAGATAAATCTGATCTGTTGCTCAGTGTGGTTTGTCTCACCTGCACATGATCTCGTGGGTTAACAGGACCCGACACATCTCTGGATTTTTGTCCTGGCCCTCGTAAACAATTGCCTAAAGAAAGGAGAAAAGCACGAAGTTATTCTCATTTATTTTTCTCTGTGTGCTGTGCTAAGAGACAAGAAAAGTCAACCAGGAAGCAAGGCCAGAAAAAAAAAACATGTATCTTTCATCTGTGAGAAGTGTTTGTCTATCTGGCAAATGTGTGTATCGTGGGAATCCAGTCCTCCTGAACAGGAACGCTCTGTTCTGACAGAGACAGTAAGAGAGGAAAATTGTTTGTGTGAGTGAGTGCTTGTGTGTGCTGCTGCATATGCATATGTGTTTGTGCATGCACGTATGTTTATATGCGGTGTACAGTGAGCAGTTGGACTGCCAGACTGGAGTATAGTGCACCATCTGGTCCATACAGCAAGGCGTCCAAAAACGTAGTCTGGTTACCCCTCCAACCCCACTCAACATGCTCTCTGGGGCTTGATCACCCTGCACACACACACGCTGATAAACATGCAAACACACACACACACACGCCCCGACACAAACAACATCTCCTCCTACTCTTTTCATTCTGAGGCAAACTCTCTTCGAGTCTAATGGCACTAGAGGCAGAATTGGCAAAATAAAAGACCTGATATCAAAACATTGTTTAGAGGGCTTACTTTCTCTGTTGTCTCATTCATCCGCATGAAGAATTCCCTCAGTGTGCGCCAGCTAACATGTGCTGCTCTGTATTTCTTTGTGTGATTGAATTGGCCATAACACACTCTGGGATAGTTTGTTCTGTTTCACATTGAGGAAATGAGGGTCAAGGTCCTCAAAGAGTGAGCTGGCATGCATCACTGTCTTTCTCAAACACTAACACACAATCGCTGCTACACCTCATCCAGATTTTCACACACAATTTGCACACTTTTCTCGAAAACACACACACACACGCACGCACACACTGCCTCCCATAAAAAAAGAAAACAAACAAAAAAAAAAAAAAACACACACACATACACAGACACCATCCCCACTTACTGGCTGCTGTGCAGAGGTAGAATATGAGGACACATGTCCTCTACTTTTCTGGGCCTCTGTAAATGTATTCCACAGGTAAGACAGGTCATTTATCAAGCCGGCTGGGCTGTGCTGAAGTTGAGAGTCTCAGACACAGGGCCGGAGTGGGGGATGGAGGGGGAAGAGGAAGAAGGAGGAGGATGGCGGCAGTGCGACGCTGGGGTAACATTCAAACCAACAGAACCACGGAGCTTGGTGCCTGGTTCTATTTTCAAAGTTTTTTCTCAAGAAAAAAACTTTCTAAAAAAAAATATATATATATATATATATATATATATATATATATATATATATATATATATATATATATATATATACGAGTTTAATGCAAGGAACTCTTACCTGTTTAGTCATGGAGTCAATGAGCCGAACATACAAGTCCTGCTCTGTCCGGATCCCTGCAGACAGAGAAAGCCGTTAAAATGTAGTTTCGAATTACATCTGAGGGAAAGCTCGACCCACTTGGGGATCTTTTAGAGCACATGATATATTCAGTCTGATTTCCCCAGTGAGGCACTTCATGAAAACTATGAGTCCAAACTCTCATTAATAACTTTCAGTATTAGAGGCTTGCTCTCAGTTTGGCTGGAGCTTAAAATTCTATTTAATATCTTTAAAGTTGTTATTGACTCAAAACTCAGAGCAAAATGAGCACACAAGACGGAGGAAGCACATTTTTAAAGAAAAATATAATAATCAATGTTTGAATACATTTTCAGTAGGCATACACACCAAATAAAAAACGTCATTTTATTTTGCTGCTTGTTGTTCACAGCTGCTCCCAAAGTCTTCCGAAGAAGACAACAAATTGGAAGAACGTGTTTTTCAAACTTTTTTATATCCTCAAAGTACAAATAAATCTATGCAAAACATTTTACACACACAAAAAAAAGAAAAGAAAAAAAAATGAAATAAATAAAAATCTGACCTTTCAATAAAAAATACAAGCTTCTAAAATAAGGATCAACGCCCTGACCTTCCGAAACATTTCTTTCCGGAGTTTCCTCACTTTGGTTTGGCGTATCATTCTCTTGCTGCTTTTGTTATTGCTCCATAAAAATGATGGAAGCCAAACTCACCGTTACTGTAGAGGAGCTGGAGTCTATAATGGATCCCATTGTTGGTCTTTTCCCCCGTCGTTTCCTATGAAAATTAAACCAAACAGACCCGGTCAGAGCAAGCAAACCATCTCCTCCTGGGACCTTTATTGCGGGTGAACAACTTGGCATTTTTAGATGACAAAACGCGTAACGTCTCAAACTGTGATCTAAATCAAATCACTTCACTTGGGTTTCTTCTGACAAAAGCACACAGGTTAAAAAAAAGAAGAAAAACAATAAAAAGAAAAAGAAAGAAAAACAATTTGTTTGTTACTGCAAGAGTCGCAGACAGATACTGTTATTTCTCATTTTGTCATCTGAGAAAATATAAAGAGTGAAATCAACTCTTTCACTTATTTGTATTTTGCGACAAAAAAAAGAAAGACACCAAAACACATATTTTACGCCGTAGTTGTTTTTTTACAGCTTTTGTAAATGTCACTGTGCACATTTGACCAATCTATGAGAAATTAATTTAAAAAGCAATCCAATTATTGCTGCTTTCCAATAAATCACAGCGCAACAGTATGATGAGTTATTATTGGGCAATAGCAAAAGAACATAATACATAATAAACAAGCCGATAGCAAACGTTAATGAGTCCAAACGAATATTTACAAGGCAAACACTCACTTCTAACGTCACTTGCAAACATATCAATATTATATCATATCGACGAACCAAAGACTGACGTTGCTTTTTGTTTGGAGAAATAGAATATGTTGACTGACACCAGCTGCAGGCTCCACGCTGGGATGAACTGCCACAATAAATATAAGCCAATATCAGGGGCGGAAACTGAGCTCAGAAGTTAACACTCATGGTAAATTAATCCAAAAATCATTACGAGGGATTTTGTAATTTACAAAGAAAAAGCAAATTACCCCATGGAAATAATCAAAAGTCTGCGAGCCTTTGAGGAAACCACATCTAGAAAAATCACATCAGGGAAGCTCTCAGGACCAATGATCCCCGCTGTGTGCGTCTGCCTGCACCGTTAACGCACGTCTGGTAATTTATCACTTTGACTTAACAAGTCCGTATGTTGTGTCAGGCATCAGTCGATGCTCCGCTGCAACGCACACATCAAGGGCTCATTTAGTAGATTTTATTCTAAAGGCTCAACGCAGGCTGCACCTTCATATCATTTTTTGGTGATATTTCTGAACCCACCTTTTCTTTCTCCACAAAGTCAATGAAGGTGGTCCTCTCTATTTCCACCGGCTGACCCTGTCTGTCGTATAAAGCCAGGACGAAGTGGAAGAAGTTGGACTTGCGGAGGTTGGAGGGCGGCTGCTTCTCGAAGTGTGCCCGCGCGAGACCCACTCCGCTGCGGACACAAGCACAAACCAGCAGCAGCCACAACGACGGCAATTAGAATCACTTCATCCAACGTGAGAGCAACAAATTAGAGAGATGTGTGTTTAAACTCGACGCTAATGTCACTGTTGCCCGAGTCTGCGTCCACGCTGGCATTCATGACTAAATGCAATTTATTCACAAGGACCGCGCAGATGCTCTTTACATTTCAGTTCATTAAAATTAAACAAAACAAATGAGTTCAAATATTACAAAAAATATTAAATATACATATTGACGCCACAGCTATATTATCGACAGGAAAGCTGTTCTTGTAACGATAGGCCTGTTGTTCCTAATCGTATTTATAATTGAAACTTGTCCAACTTGATTAAAACTACACAATTTTGTTTTATTTTGCAAGAAAATCCCGCATTGAAAAAAAATGCCAATGCATGCAAACTTTGAAATGGAATCCGTTCTGCTTTACAGCAGCCAAAAGCCACCGTGAGCTGAAAAGTCCAAGCTTAAACTCAAAGCTTACTTTTCAAGCCAAACTTACTCGAAGCCTACATTTTAGCGCTGCGTACAAATCGGTTAGCTCAAATCAGAGAAATCACTTTAGACCGCTTCTAGTGCTTTTTAACAAGCCGAACGTCGAGCTACAAACTTCAAATGCCAGCGGGACCAGAGGTTATCCCACCGCTGAGTCCTCTGGGGACGCATAATGCCCCAAGTGAATCGGGCGCTCCGTCTTTAACGCTGCGGATCACAACGCGCTGACTCGCTGGTGTCTGCGCAGCGCCAAGGCCGCCTCGGGCTCACCTCTGCGCGGCTGTGTTGGCGTCCAGCACTCCGGCACCCTGCATCCATGTCCGAACCGCGTTCATCCCGGCCACCATGGGCTCCTCTTTCATACTACTCCCACTCCTCTGGATGCTCTCGTGGATGCCAAACATCAAAACGCACCTTCACACAGTCTCTATCTCTCTCACACTCTCTCGCTTCTGTCTCTTTCCTCCTCTCCTTGGCTCCCTCCTTTTTTTTCCCTTCTCCCTCCCCTGCCTCCCCTCCTCCTGCGTGTGTTTGATCGCGCTGTGACAGGAGCAAAGTGGCGTGGTCTATTTCACTTGGTGTTTAGAGCGCGCGTGCCTCTCAAAGTAAACAAAAGATGCGACATGCGGAGGGAAAAAGGGGAGCTGTCAGCATCCAGGGTTAGCTGCACCTCATGTCAACGACTCCGTGTGAAAAAGACGGAAGAAGAAGCGGCGGCTATGAAGAACGACGCGAGAGCGATGAAAGGGGAAGCGCAGGATGAGAGGCTGCGCTGAGTTGGCGACAGTCCCCCGGATCAAGGTGCAGCTGAAAAAACACAGGCAAAATGTCAGGTTTCTGCAACAAACAGTCCACAGCTGGAAGAAAAGCCAAGAAGATGGAAAACGTTTCGCCCTCCTTCGCTCCGTTTCTTTATTTACAAAATCTTCCTCCCAGCTCAGACGCATCAAACGGAAGATTACGCACAATTAGGAGACAGTCCTCCGCTCCCCGTCAGCTCCAGCTCGGATGATTTGCGCTCCTTTTCTTCCCTGAGGAATCACTTTGGACCATCTCTGGGATGCCAAACAGGGGGGAAACTAGTAGGTGAGGGAGGCGTGGTCTTGGAGGCGAACGGGAACGCCCTCTAACACAGTTAATGACACGGACAATCAGCTGTCCACCAACCCGACCAGCACGCTGCCCGCCCGCCTGCCTGTTGTCCCCGCCTCGTCCCGGGCAGCGTCCCGCCCCAGCCGCTCAGCCAGAAGCCGCGCGCGGCGTGTGAGTGCACGCACGCGTTGATGTGTGCGCTTTCTTTCTGCGCGTGTGTAACTTATATGGTTGACAATTAATGTAGCTCCTCACCAGAAATGACCACCAGCTCAAGGGGAAGACATTATTTAAAGGGAAGAGTGAGGAGCGAACAGGGGGAACGTCACGGCAGCGTTGCCACTTGAGCTACAGCCATAAAAATCTACCCAGCACTTCTCTGCAAAAGGAACCCAGTAAATGATCAGATGTTTAAATAAAGTAACTTTTTTTTTCTCGTTTTAATGTGAGAAAAAAGGAGAAAAAAACGAGCACGAGGAGAGCTAGAGGAAACAATCTGAGGAAACCAGTGCGCCTGATTTAATCATGTTTACTTTGCCGTCTATAAGTGTCGAATTAATTCAAGATCAACAACCAAAACCAACATTTAACAGTGGGAGGAAAATACTTTATTTAACAATCTTAGAAGAAATACAGCGTTGTGTTTTCTTGCAAGAGCTGAATCAGTGTCGAGGAGTCCAAGTGCTCATTCAGAGTATCAACTCCGGCAGATTATGAGCTTAAGAAAGTTTCAGCTCACCAAGAAGCCTGGCAGCGGCCGCGGACATTTTTTTTTCTGTTACAGCCCGTTAGGTTTGAAATGAGCTTTGATTGGACGCATTACATAAATCTTGCGGGACTAAGTGCTGAATCCAACATAAATACGAGGATTACTTGCTAAACTGCGCTGTGCTGTCCAGAAAAATGTGCAATCACTCAAAAATAACTGCACAAAAAACAAACAGGAAAAAAAAAAGTGTTAGAAAAAAACAAGGTTCACGGTTGCTCACAGAGTCAGCTTGCAGAGTGAGCTCGTTGGATGTCCTTGTTTCTCATCAGTCCTGGCTGGCCATCGTTCAGAAGACCCATTTCTAAATGGTCAACTTGAATATTTAATATGTTCTCTGTGTAAAGTTTGGTTAAACACAATGACGTGGAAAGGATGAGTTAGTCTATTTTTAATTCATTTATTTATTTTTTATCAGGAGACTTTCTTCGAAAATTAAGATCAAGAAATTAAGATCAAGAATAGATGAGCCAAGCTCATAAAAAGGCCCTAATATGAACAAAATACGTCATTCGGGGTTATTATAAGAATAGTATGTTTGCAATGCCAACACTCTAAAATCAGTTTGTTCTCGTTTTTAGCAACAATCTAACTTTTCTAAGTGACACAGGGCAGCCAGCAGACTGAGAGAGTCTGATGCCATCAACGGTCAAGGTTAGACACTACCCCCCCCAAAAAAAAAAAAAATCCTCCCGTCATTCTCTGGAGTTATTTGTCTCTTGCTGTAGGAGGAGAAAAGTGAGCACCTTACCGGTACACGATACAATAATAAAAAGATGAATAAAAGCGAAGTGAGATGAAATGTTTCGCCCACTTCAGCTCCGCTCACACTGACTCTAAATTAAGCGCGCTTGCACACGTACACACACACACACACACACACACACACACACACACACACACACACACACACACACACACACACACACACGCACTGGTCCAGAGCTATCCTTCAGCACATTTGTTTGATTGCGGCTGGCCCTCGCGCTGATCTGTCTGCCTGGGTCGGCAGGCTGGCCAGTGCGGCCTCTGGGGGGGGGGGGGGGGGGGGGGTGTTGTATTTATATCCCTGAGCAGACACGCACACACACACAAGCACGCACACACACCGTATCACCCTCTCAGAATCCAAAAACGGAGATGTCAAGTGGGGCCCGATGTTCCAGCCATGTTAATACTGTGATTTACTAACTCCATGGCAGCCAGACATAAGGTGCGCAAAATATCTTTGATCATTACGCCCACGCAGGAAGGCGCACGCCATTTCAACGATGCAAAGGTGTGTCAGTGTGCGCGCACGGAGAGCCGTGTTCACATATGGGAGGGCTATTAAAATTCCCCGCGTTGAAACTCCGTCATACATTTTAAAGTAACCGAAGAGAAAGGAGTTGTAAGACGCTACTGTGCCACCACCAGATGTTCTCGTAAATCAAAAGGCTGGACCGATGATAATAATGGTCTGATTGAATTGAAGCCTCATAAAAATAACTAGTTGTAAAGAATCAGGCATATGCTTATGAGAATAGGCCTTATGTCTGACGATATGCTCTCTTGTCTATATAAAAGGAGACTTAGAATTCAACATAAAACACAATTATGTCACTGAACTGAGGTAAAAGGGTATGCTACTTTAAAGATTAAATCAGGGATTAAAGATTGGAAATGTTTCTCGTGTACATTACGCACGATTTGCATTTTGAACTCCTGGAAGCAGCACATCCTCCAAATCCCACTACGCTACTTGTCAGGCGCTGGCATTTTTACACAAAAGAGAAGCAACGCTGCCATCTAGCGAGACTACGGAGACATTACTATATCGAATATGCATTATTTAAAAGTCAGTCGTCCCATCAAATGTTAAATAGCTTGGAGATGACTACCATCTGTGCACAGAGCTATTACTGTGTCCATTTACTGACACGGTCAGCAACTGGAGACGAGGTCAGTGCGACAGTGGATTAATGAGAACAAGATGTGATGTCATTTCTGCTCTGTGAAACATCCGAAGAGTGATCTTTTACATACAGATGATACAAATGCAGAGTGACTGGTGCGAAAGACAAAAACTAAACCAAAAATATCACGGAGCGACACACAACACACCTGTAAAAAAGAAGAAGAAGAAATCACTTCACATAAGGGGAAATGACATCAGTCAGGAATCTTTTTACTAGTGATAAATGTTGCTCCCATACCTTTAACTTAAATTGTGTTCTGAAACGTCTCTTTTGTGTTTTACTTTTGTTCTTTTGAACTAACTGTGCAATGTTCTCTGAAATGTTGCCTATCCTTGTCGTGCCCTTCGAAGGGTCAAGTTGTCTGAAATGTTGTGTTTTCCTGTTTTAAAATGGGAGCAGTTCTGTTGGGCTGCACGGTGGCGTCGTCTCACACCAAGGAGGCCCCTGCTTTCTGCGTGGAGTGTGGATGCTCACCCAGTGCATAAGGGCGTTCTCTCTGGGTGTTCTCCACTGTCCAAAACATACATGCTGGGTTCACGAACTGACCATATAGGAGTTAATATGAACATGCATGGTTGTAAATGGTTAAAATCTTGTGTTAACGTGTCTGCTTTGTTGTCATGTTTTTTAAATGTCATCTTTCGTAAAATGTTGCTTTCTGTTGTTGCTTTTTGAAGTGTTGTCTTGTCACACTTTCTTCTTTGTTGTTAAAATGTCTCATCTTCTGTTTTTTTCTTCAAAAGTGAACATTTTTCTTGTCATTTCCGTATCTTTTTTTTTTTCATTTAGTTTTTTTGTGTGTGTGTGTTTTTCTCCTCATAGTTTCTTCTCTTCTCTTTCTGTTGTTTTGTTTTGCACCCTCAGGGTCATTGTACATAGATCACAAATTCAACTTCAAACAGACACAAATCAGATGATGAGCACTGAAATCTGTTGTTGGCTTCAGAGGGATTTACCCAGGCCTTGCCAGCTGTCTTGATTAAGTTTTTTTCAGTTCACGTTGAGTAGGAGTTTTCAGTTTTGATGGAGAAAAAAGACGTACTCAAAAGGCGAAAGGGTAACTTCTTCTTTAACTTCCTGAACAGGAGTTTTGGTGACACAGTTCTTTTTCCAGTTGTAAATGATGTGAAAACTGTTAACCCTAACAGCTCAATTATTACAGGTTATTTTAAGCAAAGGATGTATTTTCACTTGCACGCAGGTGTTTCAAAATAGCGTGAGGATAACACGGCAAAACAAGTTATCAGATTACTTTCTTTACATGTTATTTGGGGGGGCATTTCCTGTGCTGTAAAGAGTACTGTAAACTTTCAAAGCTGTACAAGAAAAAAGCTCAAAAATGGTCTTTTGCATCTTCATTAATTTACGAATTATTCACTCAAAGCATTTGTTCTGGTCTTTTTTCCTTTTTTTTCCTTTTCTGTATTTGAATTAGACTTTATTTGGCCTTAGATTTTCTCATCATCATAGGTCTCCAGATATGTTTCTCTCAGATATTCACACCACTCACCACCTGTTCCTTTTTTGCTAACTGACTCACCTGCATCCACTCATGTAATTAAGCCTCTCAGTATATCTATTCCTTGGGTTTTTTCTGCTCTTTGCCAGCTACTCTGTTTAGGCTCAGTCATTTGTTTTTCTTTTTCTTCTCAAGCTTCTGCTTTGCCTTCTGCCTGGGTGTCTGTTTTCAGTCGGATTGTTTTTGTTGGATCATTTATGGGCTTCGCAAGAGTTGGCTGCTTGCATTTAGGTTTTCCTAGACCAAACTTGTTTCTAATATTGAGCAACGCTCATATTAAATCTCAATGATGTTCACTTTGCATTGAAAATAAGAAATAAAAGAGAAAATGAGAAACTGCCACCTGTCAAGCTTTTCACCTTACATGTTTGAATTAATTCACTGTAAATGTGACTCTACATTGATGACGCTCTTTAGATTATTAATGAAAAAAAACAGAAAACCCTGACCTGAACCACTGGGGCAAGCATGTGGAGCATTTTGCCCAATCACAGGGCACAAAGAGACACTGAATGTTATATTGAGAGACATCAAATCTAATCCCAAATCAACACCCATGGGAGATGTTGGACTAACATGTTAGAAAACCCT
This sequence comes from Odontesthes bonariensis, assembly GCF_027942865.1. Taxonomy (NCBI): domain Eukaryota; kingdom Metazoa; phylum Chordata; class Actinopteri; order Atheriniformes; family Atherinopsidae; genus Odontesthes; species Odontesthes bonariensis. Next base: position 13,883,046 of record NC_134518.1, on the reverse strand, counting down.
CTCCTCCAAAACACCACATGAGGAAACAACTTTTGAAAGAAAGATGTTCAACTTCCATCCCTCCATAAGATTTCCGGAACGTAGGCAGCCCAACACTTTCCTAACATTTGACTCTTTCTCAACAAATCTGTTTGCTCAAGTTTCTTTGCACATTTGTAAAAAACAATCATTCTTCCCTCGCTTGTCTTAGAACACGCTCATCAACAACAGTGTGAAATCTAAAGCAAACACAGGCACTGCAGCACCTCTGTACACATTTTATGTACTATAAGAATGTAGCTCATTTTATCTATAGGAGAAGTTAGAGCAGATTTCTTTATTTAGAAAAAGGGGAAATGGGAGATAAAAAAGTATCGGACCTTCGCTGTTTGATGGTAAAAACTGCGCACCAAAGCTTGTGTGGACACTCGTACAGAAGCCAAGTATCTGTAGGATTTTTTTTCCACCTGCCAAAGGGCTCTACAGTTGCTATCAGACTGTGTCGTCATAAAAATTATTGAGGCTTCTGACAGGTGACACCGTTCTTTCCAATCCGGAAAACTAAACGTGCTGCGTATACTGACAGATGTTAGAAATACAAATACTTTCCATTTGTTCCCTTTGACCCACATTATTCTATGGCACGTGTATTGTTTTAGAGAAATCATATGACTCATGGAGCAAAGGCTATGATCACATTAACTGCTTTTTAGATCAGAATAATGCCATAAAATGCATCTGAAATGCATCTAGGTTCGACGGTTATTTCCAGAAATATTCAATTCAACAGAATGAAATAAAATCCAGACATCTATTGGCTGCTGCTTTATAAGGAAAACAGAAAACCAGGACAATTAACTGAACCATTTCATCTGTTAATAGAGAAAATTAAGTGATAAATTAACAAAAGAAAATGACAGCCTTTTGTAAACAGTTCAACGATTCAAGTCACGCCTACAGTAAGTGACCAATTCGAGAAGCTCTAATGTTCGAAATTTCTCTGTCAGATTTGCAGCACGGTTACAAGAGACTGGAAGATAAATGTTGAAACATTTCCCAATAAATGAATCAGGTCCCCTCTGTAACATTCAAGCCATTAAATCATCAAAGGTCAGGAGTGTCTGATTAAACCTTTTTTGGTCTGTCAGCCTCGAAAGTGCTTACATCACTGTACCTCTTCTGCTTTTTACGACAGGGAAGTGAGGAGAGAGCTCACCACAACCTCCTGACCTAATAAGTCACTCATCAATACAGAAAAGAGTGGCTCGCTACTCTCTAGGTGTGATGTTGCTTGGTTGGGCTTTTCTGACATGTGACATGGAAAGTTGGTAATAAATGTACCTCTGTACCTGATTTATCAGCAGTGATATGGGAATTTCAGGTCTTGTGGATCAGCTTTTTTGCGTATAAGACAATCAAGTCACAAAAATAACGGTGTTGTGCACTTGTTCTGTTTTCATACATGTAAAAAGTCCCCCTGCACAAAGAAAAAAAAAAAGGCACCAAATCACGGTTTAGCACCCTTTCCCCAAAGTACAAGGGGGATTCATAAGTGAAGAGAGCATTTCTAAGATGTGTAATGACTTCATCTTTGAGATAAGAGCAAACACCTCCTATTCATTTCATCTACGGTATTCTACATAATTCTGTAAATGTATTACTTTTACAAATCGCAAATATACAGATGTATCAGAGTAGAAAGAAAAACAATCTGATCACAAATATGTATCTAGAACTGTCTGAAAGGTGTCCGGCTGATGAGCGAGGTAACACACACACACACACTTGTGAGTTGATGCTGGTGTAAGCAAAAATGATCACGGGAGAAGTTACAACCGCAGGCAAAAATACTTACATATGTCTGTAAGCATGTGTATTACTATATCATTATGTGTTAGAAAAGAACTTATTAGACAACTTTACCCTGACAAAGCTCTATATTTCCTGAAGTACTTCATAAAATCACTCATGACTAATAAAACACTACAGCATGGCCATAACCTTTGATAAGTGCTCATAAAATGATGTTTCACTGCATTATTAAGTGTAACGGGCAAATATGCAGTTACACTCATGGTAAACTGTGATTAAACACAACAGTGTTGATGCCAACAGAAAAACTGACAGCTGCAGATATGTGAGCCTCCTTTTTTTTTTACCTTTTTGTGAAGGCCATGCAGCGCCTTGCTGTTACATTAAAATAATATACTGTATGTGAGCTTCTTTTGCACAGGGATGTTGGACGAACGTTGTCTGAGCTCGGTTTTCGTTTGACTTTTCATTGTTAGCCTAACACATTGTCAGGCTTTAACACATGTCGGTTAATCCAATGTAAAATGAAGGCTCGTCTGCAGCCTTAAAGGGGGCCATCTCATAAAAAATGACTTGTCTCTTGGCACGGAACACTGGAAATACCACATGTACTGTCTGGTAAATGTACAATAGATTCATAGCAAAGTTTACTGACAGTTCGGATGTTTGTCATAAAGAGGGGAGGAGAGTTTCTAACAATAAAGCCTCACCTGACTGGTTTAGAAGTAAAGAAAAAAAAAAACCCAGAGGAACCGATGACCTACACACCTATTATTCGTTGGCTTAAATGAAACGATCTTTAAATGTATCATAAAAGATCACAGTTGTTAAATGAAAATGTGGTGTTACGCAAACAAAGTTTTCCCAAAAGTCTGAAGTCACAATCCAGGAACACGCTTCACATTTGATTTCCTGAATGATTTCCAGTCATGGCTGGGACAACAATGAAGCTATCAACTGAGATTTTAAAACAAGGAAAAATCCAATATTAAGGATAAAGTGCTGATGATGTGCATTAGAAAGAACATAAAAAGACTGTGTTCAGTTTTTTGTTCATTTATTTCTGATTCATTGACATATTTCATACACTGTGTTTTTAGATAAGACATTGAGGAATACATGAAGGCATAGTTTAATACATAGATAACATGTTCTCTGAGATGTCCACTGATGGGATTTCATTTCTTCATTATCCTAACTTTTAGCTTCTCACTTAATCTGTAACAGAAAACAAACAATGAGTCAATTATTTACGCATCGTGTAGATCATGTCATTTTGATCACATTTTTGTGCATCAAAGCACGCTACAAAGTTTCTGTAGAAACACATCACACAAGAGGGCAAGACAGGGAGACAATGTGGTCGAAAGCAGAAGCAACACATCTATGAAGCACAACAATGTGGCAAAGAGCTCCAGTTTCAGGGTTGATGTGCATGACAGGAAGAATGTGGTAAAAAAAAGCAAAAAAAAACACAGGGTAATGGCTAGGCATGACAGGGGGAATAAAGAAACACTAAACATCACATGTTGTATTTCTAACCTGAGGTGGCTCCACTCGCTCCATTGTGAGTTACAGAGGGCATCCTTTGCTCTGACACACACCGCCTTAGCCTTGTGTTTCACTTTGAATTGGCAAATGTCGGTGACATCATTTGTCAGGGTCTGGAAAATAAACACGGCACAACATCAAGGTTACACAACATTTAGCTTTTGCCCATTTTCTTGTCTGGTTTGTGGGACTTCTTGTCATTTGAAACAAACATTTTACCGTAAACTCTGACAGGCCTTAATTGTTTTCACTGGATCTTAGTTCTTTTTTTTTTTTTTTTTGTAAAGTCTACCTCACAGTCTGGAAGTTCCTCATACCTTTGAAGGATTTGAGTCAGTGCACGGGTTGTCAAACTTTCTGATTCCACTCCAGATTTGTGTAATCTGGAAGGTGAGGGGGAAGTAAGAGTAGGGCCTGCTCCAGGAGCTCGGGTAACTCCACTGCACCACCGTTGTGTTGACTTTTCCGATCCTCACCTTGTCGGGTTTCACTGATGAGGGCGGAAGAAAAAACCCAGAGTGAGGTAAAAACAAACCGGAAGGTAAAGAGATCACTGATATTTGAGCGAAAGTGAAAAATAAGTCTCACCTATCTCTGACAAGAAAAAGAGTTTGGAGTAGCTCTCCAGTAGGAAGTGTTCAGTCCTCATATGGACGGTGATAAAGATCTGCTGGTTTTCCTCAGCATAGGGGCAGTGCTGCTCGTCCCGGCAGGAGATGCCATGACCGTCATCGTCCACAGAACAGCTGAAGTTACTGTGAGCTGCAGAGCATATCCAGCGCTGGTCACTACCGTCCATGGAGCACGAGGTGTAATTCTCATCAGATGCACTTAAAAGAAAAGAAACAATGAGGTAGTTCATTCAAATGATGCACTCAATGCCAACAAAAAAAAAAACTATAACAACTGGACAGATGTATGAAAGAGCAGCTTTTATAAATCACATCATTCATCAGCATTTAAAACTCTATCATTCCTCGATGAAATCCATGTCCTCAAATCACTTTCAAAATTCACTTGGTTGTTTTCTTGCTTAAGAGGGCATTTATGGATGCCACCACGTAGTCTCGGCTCGGAGAAGAGTGTGAACTCTGTATAATTGGAGAGCAAAACCGAAAAATTTCAGCAGTTTATGAGCTTACCGTCGTGCTTTGACAAATGCTACTTTGCCGACGCGACTGCTGTGCCAGGTCCAAGAGCAGTGGAACTCCCCGTTGTAATTCTGAGCAGAGCACTTTAAATAATCTTCAAGAGAGAAAAACGAAAGAACAAAAGATAAGTCAGCTGTGGAACTGGTTTGAAATGTACACAGCATTGTCAGCTGTATCACAGAAAAACGCCACACCTTGCCCCATTCTCACAAGAATCCTTCTCCTCGTGGTCTCAACCTGCCGGATCAGGACCTCAGTGTGATTAAGGAGTGATCCATCCTTGCTGTGGCAGGTGTAGTTGCCCCCTCCCGAGCTTTCCAATAGCCTCACTAGGTAAGAGTTTCCCCTCTGGGCCTCCTCTACGCCCTTCTTCCTCCAAAAGATGTCTTGATTCTCGTTTGTCCTACGTAGAAGCTCATCTGGGAACTCCAGGCAGCTCAGGGGCTGCTGGCTCAAGCTGCCATCCACGTCCACAACCAAAACTAGCAGAAGACGTAGTCACACACAGAGGTTTAGGAAAAAATGACCTAAACTTGGAGCAGTGTATTCACATATGTGTCAAACATACTGTTAGGCAGCAGAGTCCAGTGTCTCAGAGGATTTGGGGAAATGACATGTGGAAATGCACAGACGATGATGAAAACAAACAACTTCATCTGATCGGCAAAGAGAAAGAAAATTATATTACATTTCCAGAAAAGAAATGTTGCTGTGATCACTCAGTACATAAATTAAAGCAAAGCACTGTCAATAAATGTTATTATTAACATCATGCATGTACAGATAAGAAAAGGAGCCCAACTTTTTTGTTATTTGACATTTATTACAACCAGCTAATGACACATATAATATACATATATAAATAAATCTTATTCCTAATACCTGACTGGAACACAGTAATGGTATTCATCACAAATAGTGTTGAGCTTATTTAGGTTAACAGTAAGAAAAAACAAAAACAAAAGAGGGACCAATTCCTTGCTGATTTTACTGAATTTCTCTTAATTTCTTTCAATGAAGTTGAACAAACTTAATGAACAAATCAGACAAAAGCCCTCTTACCTTGTCGCCAACTCCCAGGTTTAATGGTGCTCCTGTGATTCTGAGTGATTTTTATAGGCCTCTGCATCTAGAAAAAGTTCCCCACACTGAGAAGAACAGAAAGTCCAGAGGAACTTCACTTTCCATCCTGCATTCCATTTCCATAGATGAAGAGAACAACATATTTGTCTATTACTCACTTCTACTTGTACGCACATGTAGAAGTGAGTTATAGACAAATATGTTGCTAAGCGACCAAAGCATCACTCTGTTATATACGACTCTTGAAACATTGCTCTATTAACAGATCACTGTATTTGGTATTGGCAAAGTTTACTGTGCCTGCAGCTATAGGAAGTACAAGAAGGCGTGATGTTTTCATTTCACTTTCGCTTTGGCTGGAACCTACTGTGTAAGCAGGATGGCAGTTTTCATCTATTGGAGGTTTCATGGCAGGCTTTGTAAAATTTTCTGTCAATTTGATAAGTCCCCTGATGCACCTGGGTTTTTTTGTTTGTTTTCTCAAATGCAAACAGAAACTCGATGCTGTAAAAAAGCAAAGCTTAACTTTGACTCTTTAACAAGTATACAATAAGACTGCAGCAATCTCCACACCGGAAAAACACACAAAAAAAGCATCCGCCCCAGCTGCAAATGAGTAGCCTTTTAATGCACAAATGAAAACACACCTGTGGATTCTGCCATCGCAGCCAGTTCCCAAATACAACCCCGATTCCAAATAAATGGGAAACTATGTAAAATGTAACAAAAAGCAGGATGAAATGATTTGCAAATCTCACAAAACAATATTTTATTCATGGCAGAACGTAGAAAACAAATATCGAAAGTAAGACTTTTTTTTTTGTTTCATGAAAAATATTCGCACGTGTAGGATTTGATGGCAGCAACGCATCACCAAAAAAAAAATAATGAGATGGGGGCAACTGAAGGCTGGAAAGGTAAAGTTGTCCAAAGAGACCCAGGGTAGGGTCCTGGGTAGGAAAATAACACCTTAGAGAGGCAGAGTCTTTCAGACGTAAAGATGGACAGAGGTTCAGCAAAAAACAAAAAACAAAACTGTATCTACAAATCTACAAACAATACAATGACAGCAGCTTTAGGGGGGATCTGGCTGTATCAGGACACACTTAAGGCTCTAGCATGGTTGCTGCGTCTGCTAGCGCGAGCGGTGTTGATGACGTCACGATTTCGTGCCCGCAATATATAGTGGCGCAAGTCGATGCGCCAGTAGTTGCAATTTTCTCCGTCACAGAGGTGGCGCTGCTACGTGAAGGTTACCGCTATTCTACAACCACGAAAGTGGAGAAGAAAACAATGAAGAGCAGGAACACTGTCATTAATGATACTGCTGCAGTATTCGGATAATTTGAATTTTTTAATTCAGTTAAAAGAGGTGATGGTCTGAAGCCCCCGGCATCACCACTTTTTGAGTCTCTGCCCTCTTCTTTGCCTTCACGTATCTGTCCCGTAGCTTCTTCCACACATTCTTACAGAACTCTCCCTCTTTCCCCAAAGTTCTGCCAATCTCTGTCCACGAGTTTTGGGAGTTTACGTGGTCCCTGTGCTGTTTCACTGCAGTTTTGTACAGCTGCCTGTACAAACGCACCTCCTGACTGAGCCTGGTCTCACAACCGTCCATCCGGTTTTTCGTTGGCGCCGCCAAGTTACAAAAATCGACTGGTGCACGACACCGCGTTGCGCCGTCTTTTCAAGGGAAGCGCCAGGCCTGATACGTCATTTTGACGTCACGGTCCGCCACCACCGTGACGTCAACCATGCTAGCGCCTTTATGCTTTATGGCTTTTACAAAAAAGATAAAATTTTGGAGCATTTGTGGAACACCAAGGCCTATTTGAGTATAGCTGATTTGAGTCTCGTTCATCCACAGTGACTAGAACTCATTACATTAATTGGGTATTTTAGTCTTGTATGAAGAAGCTCATTTTCTGATTTTTGGTCAAACCAACATGTTAAAATGCATTTAAAAAAAAAAAAAAAACTGTTTTGGTTAGACTAACACAATAATAATTTTTTTCCTAGTATCATTCGGTCAATCACACAATAATCATATTAACCTTAATGTTCCTCATGGCTTCATCCAGACATGCTTATGACATGATGGAGGGAGCCATGGTGTGTGCATGATACTTATAACTTTCATGTGAATAAACACTAAATCAAGCGAGTTATAATATAAATGTCTTCATAGAGTCACAGTTTTCTCACAACAAAACAGGTCAACCAGGACCAGAACACAGCGAGAATTTATATTAGTCAAGCGCTCGTTGATTAGTTAGTGCAGAACATAGTGGTTGTGAATGGAAGCAGCTGAAATGGAACGTTAATGAAAAATTAACTTTATAGCTTTGGTGACCACTCAAAGTACTTTGACAATACAAGTCGCAGTTACTCACACACCAACACACATTCATACAGCACTTTATACAGCACTACAGGCTACACAGCGCGTCTTTCTCTATTTACTCACCTAGGGGCAAATTGGAGGCAATATGGGGTTCAGTGTCTTGCCCAAAAACACTTCAACATCGGGTGCTGTTTAGCTCAAGTGGTTGAGCAGGTGCCCCGTGTAGAGAGGATGTAGATCGAGGCTGGCTGTCCCAGCCTGGAGCCCTTTGCTGCATGTCTTCCCCCACGCTCTCTGGCTTCTCTCTCTCCTACCCATTGTTAAATAAAGGCCACTAGTGCCCATAAAAACTTTAAAAAAAACAAACACTTAAAGTCTGGGAAAGTGAGGGAATCCACCACCGATCTTCCAACTGGCAGATGACTGCTCTTTTCCCAGAACATCTTTGTCAACACTCTTGGCTGAAGTCTTTGATTGTACTTTAGTGCACAATACTTGTTATTAACTTGAGAAAAAAAACTTGATCTTTTATGTATGCTGAGAACATTGCATCCACTGTCACTGTGTGCCATATCATCCTATGGGAAGGTGGCCCACCACCACACAAAACTCTGCAACTCTTTGCATAGTTACAGTTTTCTCATAACCTGTTGATTTGCCATAAAAATAAATCATATTAAGATATCAAAAGTCACACCAACATGTGGAGCTGTCCAATTCCCCCCCCCATTATAAAGTAGAACAAGTGTATTCCTTCTCCGAGAGTGCGTAATGGTTCCATACTTTTCTCCAACTGTGTGCACTCTGTCAGATTATCTCATTAGATAAACACCTGTTATCAAGTCCACCAGAGTCTGCAACACAGCTGACCCCGCTGTCACTGTTAACTGTTGCAAAAATGCTCATTGGTTGTGATTTTTGTTAAATCGTTTCTCAGCTTCAATCTATTGCGACCGGCGTTGTTGCGCCTTTGTCAGCGGGTCACCATACCTGGACGCTCGTTCAAAGCTTTCATCACCATGGTGTTTGACTGGCGAGGAGATGGACACGGTCGTACATTTGCATGCACCGAGCATTTATGACATTTAAAAATGTCCTCAACGTACCTGGAACTTGCATTGTTCATTCCATGGCGCTGAAGTTGTCAACAGTTCGTACAGTTTAAGTGGCGACCTTCGGCTCAAAGCGTCGGTGGTTGCTGGTAGCTACGGCACCTGTTGGGAAACCGGAAGACAGCGCTTTGCTGTCCGGGTCGGTGCCGTAGGCTACTGTGTGTAGCCTATCACAGCAAAACCCCAACGTTTGCATACTCCATAGTAAAGTGGAGTGTGGTCAGAGCGATCAGTCACATCCAAGAAATATTCAATAGAGCATCTGTATTGTTGCAGGTAAACAGGAACAACTGGGAAAAGGACGAGAGGGGGACGTAGCTCTCAACATCATTATTTGCCTATTTTCATGAAATTTCCAGATTAATCTGCGTCGTATGGGAAGTTTTGTTTGAGTGGACATTTGCCACGAGTAGGCCTATTCACCGTGGTGAAGTTAGTTTGATATTGGATATTCGACAGATATTCACAATAAGGAAATAAGGTGTTTTTTTTTCTTCCAATACCTCCCAAGCCATGTGACCTAGTGACTCCAAACCAATGCAGAGAATAGTTCTCCTATGTAGTACCAACAACACACACCTTTTTTAAAGACAATTGTATGCATTCTATTTTATATGTTTTTTTTTGTTGATGTAAAAAAATGTGTGTGTGGCATAGGAGAGCTATTCTGCATTGGTTTGGAGTCACTAGGTCACATGGCTTGGGAGGTATTGGGAAAAAAATACACCTTATTATTGTGAATATCTGTCGAATATCCAATATCAAACCAACTTCACCACGGTCGAGTATTCAGACGCGTCAGAACAAAGAAATGCGAAAGTGTCACCTGTGGGAATCAAAATCGCGTTGTAATGAAAGATACTCGCTACCAGCCCTGCATGTATCCACCTCGCTCCTTGTGCCGTGACGGAGAATATTTCCGTCCCACTGTCCACTAACTAAGAGTTACAACTTGTGGAGAAGTAACTCTGAAGTCGACAGATCCTTAATCTCGGTAAATGTTAAATGTCTGGTTTTATGAAACACGGGATGCGGCATAACAGAGATGGTCACATAACCATAATTTACGCCTCAGTGATCCAGGTAATCTAGCAGTTTCCAGTTTGCAAATTAAAGGGATGTGCATAAAGGAAAATTTCACTGCTTGTTTTCGCATGCTGATCTCACTGGGTTAGGTCCTTTAGGCCTATACAGCCCAATTGTCAGACTGATCAAATCCGAGCTAAATCCTTCCACAGAGGGTATAGACTCATTGTTGATACCGTTTGTGATTTGTGAAACTGCAGAAAAGCGCCATTTCAGTGCTTTTTTTTTTTTTGTTACATGTAGGTCAACATTAGATTAGGTCCTGTAGCCACAATAGTTAGACTAGTGAGTCTAATGAATCTATACACTCTGTAGAATAGTTCAATTCAGATAAGGCTGGGCCTTTTCTGCATTTTCACAAATCACCTTTTGGTGAACTAAACATAGAAAACAATATTTTGTGTTTTGTGCAAGCTTTTATTGTTTTTCTTCATAATAATCTTGTTTATTTGTTTCGTATTTCCGTACTTTGCTATTAAAAAGATCAGCTAATCCAGCTCTGTATCTTTCTTTATTAATACCCACAGGAAATTCTCTCAAGAAAACAACACAGAAAGCAATCAATAGATGTATTATGTAACAAAAACAAAATGATATGGGGGGGGGGGGGGGGGGGCATGAGAAACTGGAACTCAAAGTGAAACCACAGACATAGAAAGAAACAGCCTGGTCAAAGATCAAATAACATGGAGAGTTAACAGGGTAATGAACAGAGAACTGAAAAGAAGCAGGTATGAAGATGTACACAACTATGTCGATGGATCATGAACTGTATTTTACAATGTGTATATTAAAAACATCATATTAACTAAAAACTAATGCCACAAACAATACCTTCAAAAAGCTTTGTTATATTTGTTAATTACTCTGTTTTTAGAGTAGGTTCTTAATCTACTTATGTAGCCGTGACTCCTCAAATAGCCTGGTTGTTTAAATCCATGTTTTGAGGCACATGTTATCATGGTGTTTCCATAACCCCTGCTACATGTTCCTTTGTCTGTGATTCTGCTGTATCTTGCTGTAAACTCAGCACAACGTTTATGGTTGGGTTTACAGTAAGTGGGAAGGACTTTTGATTTGGACCAAGTGCATTCCGTGGCTCCCTCGGTCTTAAGAGATCTGAATACCAATGGCCAGTAAAATCTATAATGCAAAGCAGTCCCTTGCAAAGAAACAGTCATCTTTATCAGTTAAGTACATATTAACAAACAACAGGGGTCATAAACTGAAGGTGTATGGATTATTTCCCTGTGTGAAGTGTTAGTCTTACCACTAGATGGCCTCAGAGGGTAGCAGAACTCCTGCTCGTAAAGCAAAGAAACAAACTAAATTTGAAAGGAAAAAAGCTGTTCAACAAGTTGAAGTAACACTGTTGAAGTAATACTTTTCAGGAAATCTTTGTAGTTTGATCGGTTGTTTTGTCGGCACAATTCCGACAATATCACTAAATCAGTGATGCTGCTGCAAAAGACCACTTCTTGTCAGCATAGATTGACATGTAATTGAGTGCGCCTGGTGTTCTTGCTCAAGTGTCATAACTCAATGTTGTGCAGCTGTTGAGAATTACACGGCTGGGCAGGAGGCTCTGTACGGGCTTGTGAACTGTAAGCTGCGCACCGGAATGTCTCCCAGATGCCCTCAAACCATAACAGCTGGAATGAAATCAGTGCAATGATCTCATTTCTTTAAGGGATGGAAAGTAGAGAAACAAAGAGAACACAAAGATGATGTAACGTGTGTGTGTGTGTGTGTGTGTGAGCACATGCTGTGTGCATGTGCGGTAGAATCAGATGAGTAAAGGAGTGGACAGAAAGGTCATGTCATATGTACACGTACTGTAGGTGGTGGATTATGTGTCCTGATTCAAGGCACTTTTGCCATTAGAAACAGACTCCACATCAATCTGGTATGTTTTTGGAGGCTTTTGTTGAAACCTAGTTGGAATATAAAAGCAGCATTTTGTTTGGGATCTCTAATCTCATGATATTTGTAGGAAGATGAATGTGTGTTCACAGTTTCAACTTAATGGGGCTTCCTCTGAGTGGAACTGTCCCAGTCTGTCCTGCAGTTCCTGCTCTTAACATTCCTCTGTGAAGAGAGACCCTCATGGATACAGATTTATGTGTTGGCAACCAAACTGTCGAGGGAAGAATTATCAACAATGCACACTAGTCTGAGAGACAAATGAGATTTGACAATAAAAAGCTTTGGAAAAAACACTTCCTGTAATCTGTATCTGACTATTTGATTCCCAGTCCTTCTTATAGTGATCCAACCTATGACATAAAATAGATATAAGAAATGCATTATGGTGTCTTTGATTAGGGATTTAATGCATTTTTGTTTTCCACATATGTATGTGCGTGTGAGTGTGTGTGTGTGTGTGTATTTGTTTTATAGCACTCAAAGAGGAGTGAATAACTATTTTTGTGTCCTTCCAATGATAACACAAGCTTGGCTGGACTATATGTTGAATAATCCTGAAGAGGGGCTCCTTAAACTAGATCATCTGTGTTGAACCATCATACATGTATTTTATAAAAAAAATCGGTAGCATTTAGCAGTGCAGCCTGAGCAGCCCTGACAGGTGCCTGAGAGCACTGTTGACTGAAATCTGATCATGATCCAATAACTGTAGAAAATAGCAGGCTGCTGGGCTACTGACCTTATGAACTATACTTACATTGGCTGGCTTTGTACTGGATTCAGCGTGATGATGTGAAAAAACAGACTGGACATACTACAGAGAAAACTAACCATATAATGACTGCAAATCTGATTACAATGATCGCTTCTGCTGTTTTTGAGTATTAGGTCATGAAATAAGCACATTAGAAAAACGTAGCTTTTGGCTTCAGACTTCGGGGGTTGGAGTCGGTCCATTCAGGGACAATTTTACACTGGCACACAGTTTCAAGTTGGCCCAAATCAAAACAGTCTAACACCAGACTATGTTGTATCTTTGCTGGTAAAAATGCAGTTTCAGAAAAAAAAAAAAGGCGGGGGGGGGGGCGCCGACTCTCACACATGGGGACCAAATTCGAGTTCCATTCAACTTTCAAATAATCAAACCACGGTGAGGGTTTAAAGATAAAATCGCAGAGTTAGGCTTAAATATTAATGGCTACATCGTTAGAGGTCTGCAACAAATCACTTCATGACAACTATTACAAAATCTAGCAATGAAAAATGTTACCATAGAAATATTTGCATCATTCTAGAGATACTGATGTATGTGGGAAAACATACATTTGACGTATTTCATTCTGTGCAAACATGGACAATCTACTAGCAGAGTGACTGAACAGCAATCTGAGGACATTTCAGTTTCTCCAATGCATAAGTACATAAATAATCTTTTCTACAATCAACAAAAACAATTAAACGATTTATTTCCCTCCCTGATGTCAATTAACAGAACTCAAGCAAAGAGTAAGGAATACCAAACTCCCTTTGAGTTTATATTTGAGAGTTCACCGAGTTCAGTAAGTTTTAATGCCAGACTTTCAGAGCGGACAAAGAGTATATTAATGAAATTACACAACAGTCACTATCATCCTCACTCAGTGAGAATGTAGGCTGGCCACGGTTTATCGTCCTTTCTCAGAAAAACTGAGTCGCTGAGGGGTAGCCTGCTGGAAAGAAGGGGTTGGTAGAAGAATTTTCTCTGGAATTATTATCACCTTTTACCAGACTTTCTGAAAGTTTCTGAAAAGAAGTCACACAGTTTAACATTTGGCACAGGTTCTAACACCAGAAAAGCTGTTTGAAAGAAAGTGCCTATCAACTGGCCTGATGGCCCTTACTAAGAGGCCTCTTTGTATGACACCATGTTAGGATTCTCAAGGCGAATGACCCCTCCACAAAACACAGGATGAAGAGACAATCAAATATAAAATGCAATCATTCCAGAAATTGTTTAAAAAATAAATTTTTTTTCAAAAAGTGTGTTTTCAAAGAAAGATATTATTAAGAGCACAGTGATATCTTTTTCAAAAAGACAGGAGCAAGAGGTTGTTATCATGCGAAGAAGGATATCTAGCAAAAGATCATCAACCATGATAGAGACTTTTGAATCGAAATGCTAACCAAGAAGGAAGATAAAGCCAAAATTTAGGCCAGTAGCCTCCCTTCATTTAACAAACACATATTTAAATGGGCGGGCAAAAATAATTAATGAATAATGAAAGTACACTGAGAGATCATTGCAAGACTGGTTTGGCTGGGACTGGTGATATTATCATGTGCCAGATTGGTTTCATTGGTTTAACCACACCGGGCTATTTTATTTACACTTTGAATCGGTAATTCTCTGCGTGAGAATAATGGAGGACACCAATAACTCTTAAAAGAAAACAGTTCATGCAAAAGATGTTGTTGTTTCTGTCTGACAACTTTATCAGACTGTCTCATGAGGTCAGTGACTGCTGTCTGTGTTTGTGTGTGTGCATAAAGTGCCTCCATTTAAAGCCAATGAGGCCAAACAAGCTAAGTGAGTCACTAATCATTTCCCTTTAAGTGTTATTTCCAGCATCTGTCGGTAACAGAGACTTCTGCTTTCCAAATGGACATGCTGAATATTCTTTGAACAGCTCAACCTTTGGCCTGGCTGTTATCCCCCAATGTTAGGCATGGCGCCAAACGCTACATGAATATCGTTTTCCTGTTTTGAAAATCCCTTATTTCAGTAATGAATGTATGATGTAAAAGAGTGACCGAGGACAAATATATTAACTCTCTTTGCAGAACCTGGCACTCTGCCTGTGAGCCTTTTTTTATTTTTTTTTATTTTAGCTTGAAGTTAAAACCAGAGAAATCCGACACAAAATGGGTTTAATCCACCCTTCTTCGTTCAGTGTAGTACATCACAACCTTACCATAGCAACGTCAAATTCTTGTCATTATAATGAAGTGAGAGATAGACAAAGAGAACATGAAGGTTCTGTCAGTTCTATAAAAGCAGCTACACTTTTTCAACTGACAGTTTAAAGAAGGCTGATGAAAATTCTTCTCTGCAGCTTGGCATGAGGATGCATGTAGGCACAGGCCCTTTGTCATTTTTTTCAATTTTTGGCTTCTCATCCTCATTTGTACATTTTCTTCAGATTCTCCACAGCCTTGCTACAAAATGAATAAAATGAATGCACAAGGTTCATATATGGGGAAACATTTAAATACCTGCTCTGTTAACGTGTCACAGAGTTGTCTCGTGTGTTCTGATAATGTCATAAAATTTTTCACAAAGACACTTTGATTTTGCCATTGCTGAAAGAATAAATACATTAGCAAATGAACCATTGGAAGTATTGGATTTGGAAATTTTGGACATACCAGGAAGACTGAGTTATAGTCCATATATGTCCTCATAACTTGAAGCTCACAGAAGCTTTTGCTTATATTATATGGAAGCGTGAGGATGTAATTCATTGCTTATCATATGATTTTCAAAATTCTCAGAAACATAGACTTGAATAGTAAGGATGGGAGGGAGATGGACTGGCTACTTAAGCCTTCAGAAACACGCTTTAATGTTGTCATTATCCTGAGATTAGAATTGCATGAACAGGCACTAGCTGAGACAATCCTCCATGAACTGTATGTTATTCTTGTCAGTCAGGCCTGTTGAGTGATCCTGACCAGCCTGGTTCCATTTCTTTGGGGAGACAGTTTGTCTTAAACGATAGATGAAACTGCAGAGAGTAGGAGGGTTCTATAGTATTTCTTACTCTGTACATTTGATCAAAGGAAGCGATTCATATCTTAGAGGTATTCAGGTGTAATTCTGGATCAAAGAGCGTGTAATTAGTGGTACTGTGTGCAACAGCAATCAGTGTAATGGACTATTTCGGTCCAGTCACAGTATTATCTGAGCTGATATGTGGACAAGTAGATCTGTGATGCTGTGCCAGTGGTATGTCAAATGTCCAGAGAGGCTGACCCTTCAAAGGCAGGGTCATGCCACAGCATTGTCTTTTCGTTCTTGAGCAGATAAATAGCTCAAACAAGCGTATGAGAAAGACTTACAGGAAACAAGAGGATCTGGTGGATCATGTTCATATGTCAAAGTGCCTTCCAGGAAAAAGAGAAGACAAATAAAGCCAATGACTAACAGACATTTCTACATGTACATTATGGCTTTCTTATCTGAATTTACATTTTACAATGCACCATATTTTCCTTTTATATACCTGAACCAAACATCAGAAGTATAGCATATAATCTTATCACGTTTAAATAATTAAAAAAAACAACTACCAGTATGCCATAGAAAAACAAAATGTAGCGCATGCTTTATCAATATAAATCTTAAATCTTAATCAGTGTTTTCTTGAAATTCTCTGATTAGTTTCTGCCCAATGGTTTTCCGTTATAGTTTGTTGTAAGTGGATGTAGTAGTCCAAGAAATAGAAAAAAGAGCACACAGGAAACAAAGAAAAAGAGAAAATACTCATTCAAATGAGAACTGTTCATGACCTTTTGACAGCAAGAGGCCCATTATGTTATATTTGGCATACAAATTTTAGGAAAATTAAACAAATGAGCCCACGATTAAGACTAGATTGTATCTAGTCTATGGAGTGGGCATAAAGACAATCCAATGCATGGATTTTAGGGCCTTAAGTAGATGTTTAGTCTGCGCGGAACATTCTAGACTAAACAAACAATGGCTTTTCACATCAACAACTGTTCAATTTTTCAGAAAATTAAACAGAAAACGTCACACACTCATGGTAAAAAAAAGAAAAAGAGCAAATTTATTTTTTAGAGGGTCAGAAAACAAATACATTAAAACAAAAGAAAGAGAGAAAAAAAGCACCACAGAAACCCAGCGTATTTCCCATAATTAAGAGGTTAATGTCAAACAGCAGCAAATAAAAAATGTTCCCATGATCATAATTCATGCAAGTTCTACCAAACTTATTTTTCTCCGTTACATAACTCTGTTTACTGTTTCATCTTATTTCCACATCAGTGTTTATTTTCTCTTTTGCCATTTCCTTTAACTTTTTTGTTTTTCCTTTATATTTTCTACTCATTGGTCTGCAAGTGCACCGACTACTGACTCAGTTATACATGGTACCAGTGAAAGGTTTGCATATACCTGCTCACTGAATGGGTATGTGTGTCTCTGTTTAACAGTACCTTTGCATTCCAACTAAATTCACCAATGTGTTCCCTGAACAGGGCTTCATTTCAGTTCAACACACCCCTGCAATTCGGTTTTAATATCCCTTACAGAAATGCCACATTTTTTCCTTGAGGGACAGTTCTCTTCAGCACACACATGCTCCAAGAATGAGGTGTTGGCCCCAAATGTTACATCCAACACAAAACCATTGTTATACCCTGGCCTCATGTCAGCATGTGTGCCCCCCCGTCCAAGACTAAATCAGCTTTTAACATTTTACCAGTTAGAGGAACCGTGCCTCTAATGTTCTATTTTCCACTTTCCTTTTATTCCCCGACTGTTCCCTCCTCCTTCCTCAGGGTGTGACTAGATAAGAGGTGTTGACATCCATACTGGTAGAAGAATAGGTATGACTTGCATAGCCTTTTCATCAGGGTTAGTATGGTGCATATTTTAGTTGTGAACTGTTTGGTACAGGATGTTCTGCTGCAGTTGTGTGGGGCTCCCTGTGGTCCTAACAAAATATTATCAAAGTCTAAATATGTCGACTTATTTGTATATTTGAATTTCACCCATACAGCTAGCTATGCGGACACTGTTCAATTCGTTAAATTTGTTTCAGATTAGCTTCCCACATGACCACTCTCGCTGTGGGAGTCAGCCACCCATGACGAGTTCACACGCAAACCTGAAAAAAAACCCACAATACAAACGTCAGAGGCTTTGGCAGGTCCAAATATTTCCTCATATTCATAATTCTTTTAAAACTTTTTTCTTCATAGTTTAGCTGCATTTAAATGCTTTACTTGTCACATTGAGAATGAAGTGTAGTTGAAATTTCTGCATTTATTTATATTATTTTTTTCTTAATCCTTTTTTTTTTAGGGATACTGAATACATACTAACACCAGCGAAACACTATCTGTGAGTATCCCGATGAGCACACTTGTAAACAGAGAAGCAGGCATGATAGGCTTTTATTGACAGGACAAAGGAGATGGTTGTGGATTTGGAAGTTTGGAGTTTTAGGGAGTTCGCCAAACGCTATTTCTATCCTGGGAGAAGAGGTGACGGAGAACTACAGATATATGGGTGTTCACCTGGACAACAGCCTGAACTCAAAATAGACTGAGGCTGTCTACAAGAAAGACTACACGAAACCATTCGATGAATGTTTCAGAAGTTGCTAAAGAGGCTTCTACTCCACTTCAACAATTAACAGTGCATTA
The DNA here is from genome assembly GCF_027942865.1 of Odontesthes bonariensis. Lineage (NCBI taxonomy): Eukaryota > Metazoa > Chordata > Actinopteri > Atheriniformes > Atherinopsidae > Odontesthes > Odontesthes bonariensis. The sequence continues at coordinate 13,864,570 of NC_134518.1, read as the reverse complement.
GATCATTCCTAGTTTAAAGTTTAAAATGTTTATTCATAATATAATTTCCTCATATGGATTAAATATCATTTTAATCAATTTTTTATCAATTTAATTTGCTTCAATTTAATTCGCTTCAATTTTGAATTCAATCGATAGAATACAGAACAGTAACAATAACGCTGAAATGATTAGTTGAAAATGTAATTATTGCATTACTAATAACGTGTGTTGATGCTCTATGTTGCAAAATTTGATTTCCCCTTTTTGAGATTGATATTCAAAAGAATTCTTCCATGCTTTCATCTATCAATTTATTATCAGTCCATGCCTTTCTCATCCTATTCTGGGTCGCGGTGGTGCTGCAGTCTTTCCCAGCTACCACTGGGTGAGGGGCAGGATACAGGTTCTTTCCGGTCCATCACAAGCTTAAAAAATCAATAAGTTGAAAGTTGAAGTATGAAAAAGTCAATGCGCAGTTATGGCTGTTGGCAGGAATGACCTTCTGTACTGTTCTTTGTTGCAGTGGAGCTGAAAAAGTCTATTACTGAGCACAGTTTGTTTTTTGAAACTTATGTTCTTTAGAGGGTGCATAGTTGTTCCCCATGTTGATCAGATTTTGTAATGCTCTTCTTTGCGTAATCAGGTCCAGGGGCTCCAGACCAACCCCCAGCACAGAGCTCACATTCCTTATCAGTTTGATCACTAGATTAAGCCCTAAATACTACGTATGAGTACTTAAAAACATCCATCCATCCATCCATTTTCTATACCGCTGAATCCGTCGGTCGGGTCGCGGGGGGGACTGGAGCCTATCCCAGCGGTCAATGGGCGAGAGGCAGGGTACACCCTGGACAGGCCACTTAAAAACATAGATCTTAAATGTTGTGTTTAATATCTGGAAGGGGGGCAGATGATATTTTGTTTCTTGTTGCAGGGCTTAAAATCCAGGTGAAGTTTTGTTTAATTTAATCTGTGGAAAAAGTATATTTAAATGCACCAAAGAGAACAGTTCCACATCTGAATATGTCAGACTATCCGAGGATTAATGCTTCATTTCATTAAATGCTGCTATTGAAAGGAAGAAAAAAAAAGGGCATTTCTAAGGCGGAAAATCCATATAGCTTCCAAACATGTGCATTATCTACTGTAACTTGCCCCATCAACCAGCTTCGCAAGTTATGTTTTTAAAGCTGTTAAATGTGAAACAGTCTGCTTTCCATCACGTTTAGTTAATTTGATTGTACAGGTGTGCGTGCGGGGTTGTGTGTGTGTGTGTGTGTGTGTGTGTGTGTGTGTGTGTATGTGTGTGTGTGTGTGTGTGTGTGCTTTTTATGATTTCTAGTAATTTCCCTTTATACAAAAGCTTCACAGGCACATCTGTGATCCTGCTGCTATAGCAACTGCTGACAGCGATGAGGCATGTATCCAGGATAATTTGTGCTTCAAAAAGAAACATAAAAAGAGAAAGAATCTGCAGTCTTTGACCACGATCTTCGCCGCAGCCCCACCCAACACATATGTTATATGTCTGTATTCATATGTTACAAAAAATGTATAATATCAGTGGTAAAAACACCAACCAAGCCCTGGGATATTTACATGTGGATACTTTTAAATTCAGATTTAAAATCTTGGCTCATTAATGATCAACTGTTGAAATGAAAATCGGCCCATTCATTTGTGATAATTAGAGGTATCTTAAGAATGAAAAAACGAAGAGGAAAACAAAGGAGGGGGCTGAAACAGTCTACCTTTTTGTTGTCTCTCCAAGGTTCTTTGGGATGCAGTTTTGTCTTTACTAAATATTCCCATTTATATGCATGTGAGTGAGCAGGTGGATGTCAGTCTATTATCCCCTTGATTCTTATTTCATAAACAACACGTCAGAGATGATGGTGGAGATGGAGAGCAATCATATTCTATAATTATATCTGCTCTCTTCTGGAACACAATGCTAATTTTAGAAATTCTGCTAATGCGCCTTTCAGTTAAATTCTGAATTAAAAGACTGCATTATTCATCACTCACAATCTTGCCACAAAACCGGGATGAAAAAACCGAAGGCTATCATGCATTGCTTTTTCGTAAGCCATTTGTCGGAAGTTGGCCTTGGAAGTAGAAATGTATAATTACGTATTTACAATTTAGAAACTACACACCCTTTAAATTGCACTGGAAATGTTTGATGAAGCAATTCCTAGGTTAAAATCTTAAGAGAAAAAGTAATCAAAATGTTCAGTGAGCTTTAAAGGTCTGTTGTGAATAAACTCAAGCGAGAGACATACAGATTTTCAGACCATCAACTTTCTGAACATTAATGTAGCAGCAAACAACTACGCTGTGCAAAGAGTCTATGTCCTCGAATGCAAGCCAAGATTCAGTTAAACGCTGCATCTCTTAAAATGGGCAGAGGTGGCGTTGACATGGCCAAAATTTCCAACACATATTGTAGATTTCCATCCAAATCTTTCAATTTGCTTGGACTTTGTTTTCTTTCATGTCCAGACTGCATATAACTGAAGTAAGGACTAATGTGCCAGTTATGTTCAGTGATCTGAAAACATGTTCTTGTTCATGACAAGGAAATCTTATGACTGTGTGAACAATCTCCAATCACCATTGCCCATTCACTGATTTATGATACATTCAAAATGATCCACTGCCCATGTTCTGCTGTGATTAGAACTTTGTGGTTAAAAACAGATTCCAGTTGAAATAGGTAATTCTTTACGCCATTACAGACCACCGTGGTTGAAAGAAACACTTTTCTTTCACTGAAAACTCAATGTTCAACATATCACTTGAGTATTTAAAGTCCAGTCTGGTATCTAGGTAATCAAACTGCTGAATGATGCGATCAGTTTTTTAGAATGTCTTTTAATCATTTCTAAGGCGGGTCATGTGATTTTGTTCTCTGTGTGTAACCTATTTTGTTTATGCAAAGTCTGTTTGTGTGCTGTTTTACACACTGGGCCACTGTCATGTTGAGGATGTTTATGATGTTGGTTGATTGCAATATGTGGAAATTGGATCTATTTATGACATCTAATTCTTTTTAGCTAGCAGGCAGAACTGGAAATAAATTGCCCTTTGGGACTGATAAAGTTTTCTGCTTCCCTTTGTCAGTTGTTCTGTGATTGCAGTTCATGTTTTTAATGCAGTCATATTTTGGGAATTGTTCTGTTTTTCTAATTCCTTCTGTTTGTGTTTGCCAGCCTGGCTTCGGCTTCTCCCAAGAGGTTTTATTTTTCCAGTTTCTACATACAACTTTGCTCTCTCTTCATTCTACCTCCCTGCGGCATTTGGAGTCTCTCACAACAGAACTTTAACAATGGCATCAAAGGTAAGTGCATTTTCATTACGTTGGGCTCAGCCGGTCCTTTTACAGCAAAACCTAGTCCAAGCAGCGAGGACACATTGATCATTTGAGATAATGTGACAGGCAGTAGAATGAAACAGCATCTAATTGTTGATAACGCCAGACTCTGCTTACCTGAACCATAAAAATAGAACCTTTCTCTATCTCGCTCATATCTGGCCTCCTAACCTTGCCTGGTATGTCTGCATACACTCATGCCTTTTGGCAACATGTTGATATGATGCAGAGCAACTTTGAATCTGTTAATCATTGAGTGCCTGGGCACTGTCCTCAAACGAAAGTGGAATTAAAGTACACATGTCCTTGAATCAGCTGTCGTAACACAGTGAGTGATTTTTAAAGCTGAATTACACTAAACAAGAAATCAGTTTAATTGCAGCATAACATTTATACCTTTTGTCGTGTTTATCACCACAAGAAAGACCGATGAGGCCAGTTTGAAAACAGGCCAACAGATGAGCGGGGTTATCTAAGCCACAGAACTCACATCGTAGATAAAGAATTACAGGAAGCATTGGTTTTGAGCTCAGCAAGGAGATCTTGAATTATTCATACAGAGAATACAGAGATACTTTATTAAACTATTCTGCCCTCATTTCCTCTTCCAAATAGATTTGGTGTTCGCTGGTGATTTGTTTAAAAAACTGCTTGGAAGACTTTAAGCCATCTTGCAACAATAATGCATCATAAGAAAAAAGTTGACAACTAGACTGTAACAGGCCAAGAAAATCTGCCTGTTTTTTCCACCGCATGCTCGAACAGGGCAGTTTGACTGTCACACACTTTATTGCTTTGAGTCTTTAAAACACTATGGATTAAACATCAAACCACTGCTGTAACTGTAGATGTCTGAAATATCGTTACCCCTGTGTTACTTTGGTGTTACTTCTGTGTTACCGCCCATCATTGGACGAATAGGAGCATAACTTCTGTGATAGTTTATTTTCTCATTGGGCTTTGACAGCGTATTAAAGACATGCTCCATTAACAGATGTGTACACTATGCAGTCATTTTAATTGGCACTGTGAAGCTCTGAAAATGTCAATGATGAGACAAATGCAGGCAAGGCAAGTTTATTTGTAGAGCACAATTCGCACCCAAGGCAATTCCAAGTGTTTTACGGCACCATGAAATCACCAGAAGGCAAATAAAACCATTCCAAAAAACATAAAAGATAATCATTAATTGATTAAATTAAAAGCGAAGAGTGCAGATAAAACACTTTCAGTTGTCACATGCGCAGCTAAATAGAACTGTTTTCAGTCTGGATTTAAACATAGTCAGAGTTGTTACAGATGTGTATGTAAAGTTCCTATCTTCACTTCACTGTGCTCCTTGGCTGTGTTCAGACATTTGAAAGTGTCAAATGTGTCGGATAAGACACAGCATCAAATCATATGGCATCATCAATCAGTGTTACGTAAAAGGCTTCCACAGATAGAAAGTTAAAACAAAAATAATGGGTTTCTTTTAGACAATTTCCCAGATATGGGTTTAGCTAAGTTATTAACTGATGAAATGAAAATGTAAAACTAAAGACCTATTAGAAAAAGTTTTTAGTCTAGAGTTAGGCTTAATTCATGTCTGGGAATCAAAGTCATGTTGCATATAGAGTTTTTCTTCTCTGCATCAGTACAAATCCACTGCTTCAGGGGCGTTTTGAAATACAGTCAGGCTCGTAGGTCGTGCAGGTTCTGAAAAGAAAATGGGAAAAAAAAAAAAACATTATTTGTGGGCAGCCCAGGAACAGGAACATGTATATTTCAGCAGAGCTTAAGTCACGCCAGTTCCCTAAAACCTTTTGAATGGTCAGATGGCACATTCTATTCACTCTGGCTCCAGGAAATGAATGTGCAGTATTTACCCCCTGCATCTCTTTCCTTCTTTCTTTCTTTCACTTAACAGTGCTTCTTTCTCTGCTCAGTCACATCATTTTCCCACACTTGATAAGCTCCCTTAACACCTCACTCAACCTCAGTATCCCTGAACAATGTCAATGATGAGACAAGTGCAGGCAAGGCAAGTTTATTTGTAGAGCACAATTCGCACCCAAGGCAATTCCAAGTGTTTTACGGCACCATGAAATCACCAGAAGGCAAATAAAACCATTCCAAAAAACATAAAAGATAATCATTAATTGATTAAATTAAAAGCGAAGAGTGCAGATAAAATACTTTCAGTTGTCACATGCGCAGCTAAATAGAACTGTTTTCAGTCTGGATTTAAACATTGTCAGAGTTGTTACAGATGTGTATGTAAAGTTCCTATCTTCACTTCACTGTGCTCCTTGGCTGCGTTCAGACATTTGAAAGTGTCAAATGTGTCGGATAAGAAAACAAAACAAAACAAAACAAAAAAACAGTCCATAAACAACAGTCTTTAGAGCAAAAATAGACTCTTTGATGTAGCTTGCATGCAGATATCCCAAAAGCAAGCGTCATTACGTGTTCTTCACACTACATTTTTCAAATACTGTTCAAGGACATACTTGACTAATTTACTAGTGCTTTATTAATTTGTAAATGATTCCTGAATACTTTTTTGCATTCTGCAGCTCAGGTAGAGTTATTGTGGGGTGGCTTATCTCGTACGTAAAGTAAGGTCATGTGTCAAAGTTTCAAATCTTTTTATTAGTAACGAATAAGCTGCTTTCTTTCATGTTGTACATAGAAACTACACAAGTGAATTAATCAAGTAACAAATCACAGAGCAAATGGTAATCAAGATATCAGACTTTTATATTAATCGACGATAATCCGTGCAATGAGTCCTTCAGCGTAAATCAGAGATTTAAAGTTTTGAAAGTGTACACAACCCCTCTCTAAAGTCTTACCTTTGCCCCTGTGTGCTGCCATTTTTGGGTTTGGATAGAAATAAGTGTGTCTTTGAATGCTGGCATGAAATCTCATGACCTGAGTAGATAAGACCCATCCCCCATTGTGTGATTCTCATGACTTAAAGTCTACCTGCTCAGTACCACAGCCTGTCAACTGACTGTATGCCCCCAGGATACATGTAATAAGAGGAGGAGTTTCTGGAGAAGAATTACTGTAAAGCAGCTGCAGGTGCTGTGAGCAAAATTCACTTGTTCAGTGCTCATAAAGAGATGTTCCAAAACTGTTCCTGGATAGTGAGTCATATGCTTTTTTTTGTCTTTTTGCAGATCAGCTGACAGTCAGGCTCCCATTTGTTAGATACATACTGTCCAGGCAATGGCTCCAGTTGCCCACAGGGTTATGATCTGTGAAAGTCAACTCACTAAACCATTCTGGATAATAAACCTTCAGCTCTCTTTGACTGCATAATTCGCTGTGCTAAACTTTCCACCCACACTTGAAGCTGCACTGTAACTTAGTGAGTGTGCAGTGTTCCAGAGTTTTTAATGTCATATGATTTACCAATTTCATGCTGATGTTTGTTATTGATGATGACATTGCAAAATGTCTTAAGTGTAAATGCAGAATGTTAGGAGAACTGGAATTTATGAAAATAATAATGACATTTGAGGGCTCAATTTTCATTCATGTTAGCCAGCAGAGTGAAGTATTACGGCAGTCTGTTGTGGAGCTCATTTTGAAGTTAATAGCCTCTGGCTCTATGTGGTTCTGATTATCTTGAGGAAGGAAGACAGCAAATGTACTCAAAAGGTAGCCAATGTTCTGTCTGTTCCCAGAATAGGGCATGTGTTAATTGCTATTACCATGGGATATGTCTTGAAAATGTAAATCTTGGCTTTCATCTTGCTTTTGGTGGGCAATACAAAAAGCTGTTTATAATTGATTGTGCTACTTTACACTGTTTCAAGTGCTATTCTCCACATCAAGACATTTTAGAGACAGTTAAAGCAAAATTATAAATTATGCGCACTCCTTGCCTCCCTAATGGCAATGTTTAAAAGAATATTTCCCTCATTTAAAAAAAAAAAAGGAATGAAAGCCAAGCTTTCTTAATTGCTGCTCTTTTGTCTTTTTAGCTTTTTGGCTTACCCTTAAGTGAAGGACGACAAGAGCAGAGCATGTCTTTACCGAACCCTTTGCTCTCTCTGTGCATCTTTGTGGGCATGGCAACCGGGCAGAACAGCAATAAGGGTAAGTGAAAAAGAAATGGGTGAGTCATCCTAATCCAGAGCGAATGTGCAAATCAACTTAAAGAAAAAGGTTGCAGAGGATGTTTTTTTCTTTTTTCCCAAGCCAGAGTGGTAACACAGGCTCACTCACAACACCAGTCTAATCACAGACATTTAACAGACTGTCTACATTGGAAAAGAGTGTCTTGATGTTGAGAAAATAAATGGTCTAACTGTTTATGCACTTTTTCACTTCATAAAAAATGGCAATCATAATGAATCTACTGTGTCAATGAGGAGAAAAACAGATTTGTCCAAGGTAGGTTTGCATCATAGTGAGGGTACACTAAGGTGCAAATATAAGAACCAAATTCAACTTCATGGCTTTCTGACGAATATGTGTAAAGATGAAGACTGCTTTTAGGGTGGCTTTCATGTACAGAGTCTTTCCAGAGACACGTTTTTTCCTTATTCTAATCTAGTGAATTGCTTGGCTGTGCTTGTTATCGAAGACAAGTTGCCGTGAGCAATTTAAGACCGCCTTGCTTGACACCTGCAGGAAATAAGATAGCGTGTGGTAAAAGAGCATCTCTCTAACACAATTACAAGAAAGCTCTCCAATTTCCTAGCTTCACTTAGGCACGTGTTCATAGTTGGCTGCGTTAAATCCAGCTTTCCATTGCAGAGATTCATTTACATTATAACTGCAGCTGTTTCTCTGTTTTTTCTTCTTCTTTCCTTTACAATGTTCAAAGATGTGTGGTATGCACTCCGGCACAGCTTGCATGGCGCACACATGGCTTACACAGAGTTGCCACGTGTTTACACAAATTAATGTTTAAGAGTTTTAAGCCACCTGAAAGTTTTAAGCACTTCAAAGATTAGTTTCAGAGAGGAGGCACTAAGCCGACCAGCCAGACCTGTTCATATCTTTCTATTCCTGCCTTCTGGCTAATCACATAATGTTCTTGGTCATAAATACTGGAGGAGGAGGTGAGTGAATATATATTTTTGTCGAAAAAATAAAGATATGGCTCATGAAGACATACTATTTCATGCAGAAGTTTGGACATGTACAAATAAATTATGTTTATTTAATGTCATTCATTCAATGGCATTCATTTTTGCAAGTGGCGGTATGTTAAAATATGAAATATATGACATTATATGTATATACATATATAAAATTGATTTAATTTATTTTATTTTTCTTTGTGGAATTTCAGTCATCATTTAAACTGTTCGGTTTTAGGGGAAATTTTAAAAACTGACAAGCTTCAAAAGCCGCAAAAATCATCAGAAGACTGTAAAATAGGTTATCATCTGTATAGCTGCGTGTGTCCAGGCTTAAAAATCTGATTGTAATTTCTCAAGTGCTGTCATGTGATAAGGAGTAGCCTCCGTTATAAATAGTCTGTCTGTCCCACAGTAATTTTGGCCCCATGCTGTCCCAGTCTGAACTGCCAGCTATCAGGGGCACTCAGTGGTACAAGGTTTCATTTGGTGGAAACACATATGGCGTCAGCTTTAGAGTTACTGCTATCATGTGCTCAGGAACAAGGAGATAAGACGCTATACACCACTCAAACACAAGCATGCGGCGTTAGGCATGTGTGCGGAATTTACATTAGCTGGCACACCCGCGCACACAAATGCACACTTGTAGCTATATTTCATTACAAGGCTGTCACATGGCTCTGCCAGCGCTTCACATGTGGCACTTGCCTTTAGCCTTTCCTTGAATTTCTATTCCTCCATTGAGCAATGCCATGTGACAACAAATACACACTTTTCCTTTTGACGCTGCACTCGGCAGCATCCAGCATGAAATCATATGGCATCATCAATCAGTGTTACGTAAAAGGCTTCCACAGATAGAAAGTTAAAACAAAAATAATGGGTTTCTTTTAGACAATTTCCCAGATATGGGTTTAGCTAAGTTATTAACTGATGAAATGAAAATGTAAAACTAAAGACCTATTAGAAAAAGTTTTTAGTCTAGAGTTAGGCTTAATTCATGTCTGGAATTCAAAGTCATGTTGCATATGGAGTTTTTCTTCTCTTTTCTTCCACTGCTTCAGGGGCGTTTTGAAATACAGTCAGGCTCGTAGGTCGTGCAGGTTCTGAAAAGAAAAGGGGAAAAAAAAAAAACATTATTTGTGGCCAGCACAGGAACAGGAACATGTATATTTCAGCAGAGCTTAAGTCACGCCAGTTCCCTAAAACCTTTTGAATGGTCAGATGGCACATTCTATTCACTCTGGCTCCAGGAAATGAATGTGCAGTATTTACCCCCTGCATCTCTTTCCTTCTTTCATTCTTTCACTTAACAGTGCTTCTTTCTCTGCTCAGCCACATCATTTTCCCACACTTGATAAGCTCCCTTAACACCTCACTCAACCTCAGTATCCCTGAACAATGTCAATGATGAGCCCCTGTAAGCAGAACGAAAATCAAACGCTGCCTAACCGTCTATTCAAGACTGCAAGACTAAGACTTCTTGCATGCTTGTAAAGCTTCAGACCAGCTGTCAGGTGCAAAGTAGTCACCGAAAGTTCACTGTCAGGTAAAGAATACATTAAATGCTTTTTCAACCCCTCATTTTTCTTATGGAGGATAAAATAGTGTATCATGCAGGGTAAATGCAGTGAACCAGCATAGCCAAACAAAACTGAGGGCAGAGTGATTCACTTCTTTGAGCAGACTCTAATCAGTAGCAGACCTTGTACTCTTCCCATCCTATAGACCGACAGTTATTACCCGAGCTCTCTTACTGTACAGATATGAGCAGGGGTCATGTGTCATTTCTTTCCTGCTCAAAGTTTTTGTGTATGGGTAATGATGAGGAACCAGCGTCACAGAGAGACCTGGCAAGATTTTCAGAGGTCAGATGAACACTTCCACTAACAGCCAGGGCTGCTGTGATAATTATATCCCCAACAGGGACAATCTGGAAAGGTTATTTCCATCTGCTGAAAGGGTTGTGGGTGGGTTTCCTCTTGGCTCTCATGGAATAATAGTTCAGGGAGAGAAAGTGACGGTACATACTTTTCATTAAAAAAAAAGGTACCATAGCCAGATACTCCTACACAGCATAATCAAATAAAATCTCTTTGGGATGTTTAATGCATTCCATGAGTTCTTTTGGGATGTGACAAAGATTTAATGTATCCAATTGATATAACAGTCATCTCTATCTTTTTTCCTACTTCCACTATTTTTCTCTACATTTCTTTTTGAAATGGCAGTATTAAGAACCCTGACTCGGACTTTGCAGATTTGGTTTTTCCTAATGTGAAACAGTTCTGTAAATGTTGCTCTGATAAGTTGATAGTGTTAAAAGATGTTGGCGAGGGTTTTCGTGTTTCTGAGACTGAAAATGTGATACTTTGTTCAAATGGTGGCACTTAGCATCTATCACTATGTGCCATGCTGAACTGTTAACTTGTCAATTACTGAGGGTGAGTTGGGGTTATTTGAGCCAGATACATTTGATAACTTGCTCAGCACAGTGTTAAAGTCCAACTGTGTTGCTGCAGTAAAGACCAAAATTATTCATAACCATAATACCTTTTTATAAGAATCATTTGGCAAATATGTGTCTTCTTACTGGAAATGACATGAACAAGTAAAATAAGACAGAGATAAATTTTAATGTAAAGATTTGATCAGTACATATGAACATTTTATTACATTTTTGAACAAAAATTATATGAACAGAAGTGTTCATGTCAAGTATTTCATATAATTGCTAACAAGGTCCATGCATGTCTTCATCAAGCTTTTTGTGCCACTCCTCTTCCACTGCTGTACTCGGATGCATAAAACTGTGTGTAATTTCATGAGTAAAACTGCATTTATGCACAAAAGCAGATGCATCTATATGCATCATTTTCTCTGGATTCAAAAAGCTGAGTGTACATGTTTTTTGTCGCTTATAAATGTCAGTCATTGTCAAAGCATAGTTAGCCGATTGTATAAGATAAAACGTTTGCACCACAACTTAAAAAGCAGCCCAGCTGAACCAAATGCAAAATTGACACTCATTAGTGACGTGGAGAAGAGTATGTCGAGTATGTCAAATAGGGAAAAATCTTTTTTTCATTACATTTTTGCGCAAAAATGTAATGATTTGGAATAGGAAAAAATCTTTTTCCTATTTGGTGGTCTCAATTTTTAAATCACAAAGAGCACAAACACCCTAAACACCACCAGAGCAGCCCTACTGACGCACGACCCTTACAAGAGACAAACAGGCTCTGTAAAGTTGCTTTGTTTGATGTGATATGTTTTAACATACTTTTTAACCTCAACCCATAGGGCTTAAATTGCATTATAAATATGTGTACACATGGTCTGAAGAATGTGTAAGGTGTGCTCATTTTCAAAGCACATTCTGTCTTCAAAATGAATGTATTAATTTATGATTACTGTTATGTGTAGAGGAAAAGGTGTTTTTGTGCAGATGGTTTTGTGTGTACGCTTTGGTTATGCATCTGGACCCAAGTGTTCAGACTCTGTAGTCATAAGTTCCCTCCACAGATCGTTGTTGGGATTCAGGCCTGGCCTACATTAAAATCCAGGAGGAAAACACCTGGCAGTCAACAGAATTTTTTGGCCTCAGGCAGCTCTGGACCTTCCAACAAGACTATAATCAGACCCAGCTAGTAGTCAAGAAATGGTTAACAGAAAACTGATGCACAAGAAGAGGGGCTCCAGTGGAAATATACAAAAAGCTTAACGTTGAGAAGCTTTACATAGTAAATAAAGGCTTTGCCACTGATTACTGAGAGAGGGTAGACCAAAAGACCATGAAGTTTTCTAAAATTTGGCATGAGTGCAAAGACTATTGGGCATGTTTTCTGTTGCAGCTAAGCCCCATCGGTCATGCAACAGGAAAAAATGCCAAATGCACAGATCATTTGTCCTTTCCGCTCATTACTTTTAATCATCCTTTCATGAAAAATAGAGGACTTTCTCAGGCTAAATGTTTAAACATCTTGGAGATGTTTTAATTTACAAGCTATATTGACTGTCATTTTTAATAATTACTAAATAATCTCTGAGGGCTATAACGTCAATTTAGGAAACAAACAAACAAAAAAAACCTCTCTTCATCTTGAATTGTTTTCTTTAATAGTTTCCACTGAAGGAAGGTTGAGATGCTTTTAATTTTCACACTTATTGACTTTGTGTTTCCCGCATCATTGTGAATCTCGATGACGTGACATTTGCTGTGAAACTACTGAAAAGGTTAATGATGTATGAAACAAATTGTACTGTCCTTAATGAGGTGAGAGCATGATCTGTTGTTTCTCTGGTCCACCCAATGCAATTAATGTTTTTGGTTCTGGAAGCCGAGTTAAAGATTATAAAGGTTATTTGTGCGGCCACGACAAGATAATTAAATGCAATATTTAGCTACTGTTAGAATGATGATGGAAATCTTTTACAACAGAGAGTATGTGACACATTGTTGTTGAAGATACCAGAAAGTATTAGGCCTGTTATTTTTCCTGGTTCACACAGTGCCCCAGCTACTAACCAGCAGCTGATAAACTTAGTGGTGGCAGGTCTCTTAGGCTGTGAGCTGCATCTACAAATGGACCGTTTGTCGAGGATACGATATGCGCACCATTTTATGGACTGGTGTGCGTACAGCTAACGACGGGTTTGGCAGGGTTAAGGGGGGATAAGTACTTGGAAAGATGAATAATAAGATATTAGGGTTAATTTTGAATAGGCTAAAAGTATAAGGTGAACCTTTTTGTCCTCAGAGGTAGTTTACCTTTGGGTAAGAAATTTAAATATTTTATTGGGGTTAGAATGTAATAAGCCTTCCTGTTTTGCAGGATACTGATTCACTTGCTATATTGCAACATGAAGCATGAAAGAAATTCGAATTTCACTTTAATATTGAAGCAGCCTGTGCTGCTTCGATATAAAACTGCAACAGCAAAATGTCTCTCTAAGCGCTGTTTAACCCTTGTATGGTCTTCGCTTTTGGGACCCTTTGGTGTCCCTCGGGTCAAATTGACCCAGGACATATTTGTGGTTTTAAAAACAATTAACACAACAATTAACAATGGACTTCTCTTTTTGTCATAAGGTTATAATTGATGTTAAAAATCCACTATACTCAATATTTGGGTGTCATAAATCATGCTTATCTTGGAGAATACATGGCATACATGGACGCTTTTCAGAGACATTGTGGCTCTAAAAATTGCTCTCCCTGCCTCAGCATCCCACAGACTTTCAGTCGAGTCCCCTCTTGACCTGTAGACAGCAGCAAGGATGAGGATGCAAAAGTAGGCATGCAGATGCATGATGTCTATCTCTTTCCACTTGTCACATGGGATGAATACCATTCAATTTGTCCATTCTTAGACAAATATGTCTGTGAGGCTCTCTCAGTGGCTGGCTCTTGGGCTGCTCCAGTGGCCACCTGCGGTGCGCCTTGTGGTGCATATTTCGAGTGAAGGTCATCTTCAAATTCACATTCAGATTCAGATCTAAATTATCCTCATATTTGGAGACATCTTCCTCTTCCACATCGTTATGTGCTTGACTCTCTTCAAATATTAGTTCCAAAGTCCCCTGGCAGCTAAATCTTTTGGTCATACTGATGCTGGAAGATTTAGAGGTGATTTAGAGGTATTTATCTCTTTATCTCACCCCCTTGATGTGCAGGTGTAAAGCATATAGTGCGAGAAAAGTTTTGGATTTTTACAATGTTATGGAATTACATCTAAAAAATAAAGTGAGAATAAACAGCTTCTGTGTGCTTCGATGATAATAATGTAACACTGTGTGTGTCTGTGTGGGCATGTTTCTGTGTGTCTCTGCATATGTGGGTCAAAATGACCAGGAGAACACATGAAGGATGTAAATGTGTAGCATGTGTGCTAAAACATTTTTTTTGGTTTGTACATGTTTATCACAGAAAATAAGCTAAGGCCCTTGAGTTTCAGGTAGAAAAAATGTACACTTGTACCATTTTTCTTCTTTTGAAAATTTGAAACGGGTCAATTTGACCCGAATACCATACAAGGGTTAACAGCAACAAGGGGACAAGTAGCATACTCATCCAGCTCCCAAACAGGGACTTGTTTTCAAGTTCATCATTGGCACAGTTGCTTTCACTTCCTTTTTTGTCTTTAGTGTGACTTCCCATACCTATTTTGACTTCCTCAGCTCCACCACTATAGAAAGAACTATACATGAGTAAAAGTACCAAAGGAGTACATGCCTAGTTCGATTTAGAGTTTAGATCAAAAATGCATGGTTATGATTACACTTACAGTAACTTGCAGTTATGGGTTATGCATTATTATTCATGGACTGCAGTTCCTGTCATGTTTATATGGCACTGCAATATAAAATATCAATAAAACAGCCTGGAGATATGTTGCCATCCCACAATTTTTTTCAACTTTACTGTGTTTCTACATGTGGATAAGATACCCATTGCACATTTTAACAGAGTCAGTGGCTTTATCACGCTCATGCTTTGTAGAATCCTAATTGGTCAGATTCGATGGCCACTGAAGAAACAGTAAAATCTCTCAAATTAATAAAGGGGATCAACACTGCCTGGTTTGGACTAATTAAACCTAGTGGTTGACATTAATAGAGCTTGTTAGCCCTTATTACAAACATTGTAAAATACAATATGATACCTTTTTTTCCACACACCTTTTTTAGCAGATATTAGGTGGTTTGAGTGCTGAAACGTGTCTAATCACCATGCATTTAGAAGGCTATTTTAGAGCACAATATACTGGCAGATTATTTACTGCAGCACCTGTGTTGTCCGTCTCAACAAACATGAGTCATCCACGTTCTGCAAACATTTTTTGCTCCATTGTTGCATTTTACAGAGTTAGCAGTGACTCGGCTTGTTGTGTAAATTCAAAGTGTCTGAACAGACGGTCACATGGTTGGGTGTGTGTTTTTTTGAGTGTATGTCTGTGTGTGTGTGCGTAGGGTGAAGGCCAGAAAACAAGAGAAAAGGGTGGGTCACGGAACTGACCCCAGGCCACAAGGATATATGGTCATGGAAAATGTTATCAGAAAATTCGGGGGAGGGGTTAACAACTCTAGTTGATAAATGATAACACATGGTGTACACAGTGCTGATCTTTTGTTGGCTCATCTTGGTATATTTAGTTTTCATCACTCACACCTGTAATGTTAGCATGACACATGTTATTAAACACAATCCTGTTTAAATTATTGGCAATTATGGAACTAATTCTCTGTTGACAGATGAATCATTTTGTTAGCATGTGTCTGCTGGAACTGTTTCATGGCGGAGTGTGTGATATGAGTTATTTAACGTTCATGTGTATTATGCTGACAAAATTGTCAAAATACTGCAGCAACATTTTATTTAATCTTTCATCCAGGCCTCAAAAGCCTTAAAAAACTTTACTGAACCAATAAACTTGGTGTTAGTTTAGGGTGCCATAAAGAACTTTAAAATGTAACATTAGGTGTCTGCATTATGATTGTACCAGTAAAATTAGCTTTATCGCAATTCTTAGCTTGCTTTCTTCTTTATACTGAATTACAATGACTGACAGACGAAATGATTAATTTCAGATAATTTTTTTGAACTATTACAGGTCATCAGTTTATGTCTACATCTTTTTTTCTTTTGGACTCTCTTTTTCCTTCACACAGAAATGGTAATAAAGTCATGTATTCAACTTTTCTTCATACTCTTTTGCCTTTCATTTGCCTTGAATGTCTTACACTGAAAGGGACAAACCTGCACAACAAGGTACTTTGATCTCTTTCTGTTTTAATGAAAGCTTGAAAAATAATGCTCATGTTTTATTTTGAAAGCTAAATGATCAAGTAAAATCAAGTCAGTCCTTCATACATTTATACAATTGTTTCACGAAGTTGCACGCCAGGGTATTGTGTTTTGTGAGAGGCATTTGCTTGAAGAACCTGCTTCTGTGAGTCATTCATCGTTGTAAAACAACGTTATGTAATAGTCCTACAACCCAGCCTGAGCAACAGTACCTTTGGCAGAGTGGTGTCATGCATTAAAGGTATATGAATGAGACAAGAAAAACAATCATAACAGAAGGTAAAATTTCTTCCATTTCATTTTGTATAACAAAACATGTCACTATTATTTTCTGTTCAGTCATATAATCATCATCATTTTTGAGTTTCACTTAAGGTTGAATAGATATTAATCGTTTTATAGTCCATTTGAATCTGCTTGGACATGGCTATGTTCAAAGAGAGCACCTTAGGTCTTCAAGGGGTTATCATGCACTATCTACTATTATTATCTACAGTAAGAAACATCTCTCAAGAAAAACCATTGTGGTTGTTACCGCTGATAAATCTTTAGCAACGCAAGCAGCTCATTTGTAAGACTGTCATTTATGCTTCAGATCAATGCCTTAGCTATCACCGTAGAAGGCCCTACTCATACAGGCAGTGTTTGTAATGAGGAAAGATTAGTTGTGTATTAGAGGAGGATAAAAGGGCAACACATGTGATTCATGGTTCGGATTTGTATTAATGCTGTGTCTCGTGTATTGATCGATTGATGTAAGCGCAACATAACCAAAGAGCTCCACTGTTGCTCTCAATTGAGCTCGACCACAGTTTCAAGCTATGCAGACCAAGGTAAGGGGATCAAAAACAGCATAGAGAAGGTTGCAGCAGTGTTGCGTGTAATAAGTTAGAGCTCGGTTTGTTTGGCCTTGTCCACAGCGAGTGCAGAGGGATTTCTCTGCAAATTAGATTCTTGTAATCCCAAATCAAAGGGGGTGCACATATCACAGCATAGTACCCTGGCATCACTGGTTATTTAAAGGCTATGAACGAATAGCTCATCTGAGTGGAGTATAATGAAGTACAGCGTCCCCAATAAATAGGTAAACCTAATGGTATGCTTTTTAGCTGGAGAGTATTGTTGGAAAACGTCCAAGACGCATATTGGAAAAACAGGCTGGTCAAAGTGTTTAACTGCTTTTGAAACATTTCTCTTTAACTCCTTCCTGACAAAAAAGAAAACAGAAACCTTTAATTCGACATCTGAGATGCATACCCACTTCATTCACTGACTGACTTCTTTGTTTATAATTAAACTGTAACTTAAGATAGATCAATCTCTCTGCTCTTATAAATACCACGAATACCTTCATGGAGAGACAGAGTGGATTTAATTAGCTTTTCTGCTTCACAGTGGGGCAGTTGTATCTGTGAAGGCAGGGGGTCTATCCCCAATCGAACACTTCATAACTTGCAGGGTTTTTGACCTGTTTTCAAGTGGTTCAGTTTGCTGCAAATGAGACATTTATATTCATAAAGCTGGATTATTAAAACAGGAAAATGTAGATTATCATACCAAAATATCAAATATACCTTTGGACAATTAAACTCTCCTCCTGTAATATTTGCCTGGACAGTTTTTACTGAAAGAAACTACCATACTATTTCTATAGCTACTATTTAAAGCAAGCTGTGATACAACTCACTTGAGTGTTAAACCACATTTTTCACTGAGGGATGTAACACCAAATAAATCTCTTTTTTTTTTTTTTCCTTTCATGCATCCACCTGAGATGCACTGTTGTTTGTTTGTTCAATCTGGTTTTCTATACAGCCTTTAATATTGTCACATTTGGTGGTGTGCGTGGCAGGTGTAGAAGGTAAGACACGGATGCAGATGTTTCCAAACAAACCAAAACTTGGTTTATTTCCAAGAACAAAAGGCACGGCTGAGCCAGAATACAAAAAAAAATTAAAACTGAAAAAACTTGAACAAAACAAAACTTGCCTATGACAATGAAAAAACTAAAGGACAAACCTCACATGACCTGACTGAAAGACGGTGAGGATCTGGCAAAATGAATGAGGAAACCTGGAGACCACATACTGAGGGAGTGATTGGTGAGTGAGTGCAGCTGTGGGGGAAAACACAGGTGGCGTGAGTAAAGATTTTGGCAGGGCAAAAGAAACATGGCAAAAACTAAACAGGAACTTGAAAACTAACAAAATTAAGACATGACAGAAACCTAAAACATGACCAGACTGCAAAACTAAAAACTAAACAGGAACTAAAAACATGACCAAAACTAACAGGCATGACAAATATATTTCTAGAGGACGAAATAAGCTTCATAAAAGTTTTTCAATTCATTGCATTGTCACAGCTGTTATTGTTTGCTCTAGATTCAGAGATATCTGACTGACTTTAAAACCTCGGCTTTCATCCCGGTTAATAAACCCCATCCAGTCCAAGCAGATGGTCATGGTTCTTCTCTTCCGCTGTTGCCCACATGCTCCGAATGGAAGAATTAATCAAGTTGAAGATTCAAGGTGATCTGTTGGTTTACTAAACTAAGCTACTGTTAATGAATTGGCATTATACAAATACAGTTACAACGAATTGGATTTAATCTGATTACAGATGAATCGTATTAGACTTCATTGAACTTTTTTACTTTCTCTGTGAAGTACTCTCATATGACTTACGTTGTGAATACAAATGAATTGGATTGAACTGAAATTTAGTTAATATATTGCTCGACAGTGATCAAAGCAAATGACAGAAACTAACTTCCCAAAGTTGTTTGGCTACAGTCAGAGCTAAATGCTCCTCTCTCAATATACCTCATCTGTCTTAAGACAGGGAGGATTACAGAGCAGAAAAACCTAGAAGGAGTTTTACCGGTTGAAGTGATGAGAGAGCGCTGCAAATCTTTGTGATAACAGGTGTTCATCAAGGGAACAAATATCACCACAGGGCCATACCTCTGTGAGATGAAACCTGACACAAGTTCCTTGGAAAGTTTGTGCCTTTTTCTCACAGCATCTGTCAGCCAGTCACAGCATGGTGTGCGCATTTTTCACATGCACACACCATGGGGCCCCACCCTAAAGTGAAGAGTTGTCAGAATTTTCAGTTCTGCGTTTTAACACTGGGGAACATTAGACTGACTTGATGGCTGACTAGAGTACAAGTTAGGCAAAAGTAGTTGAGGAGAACAATGTTAGGTTTCCAAATAGGAATTAGGTGATGTGGTAATACTCTTTTCTGTGAAACAAAAAGATCAAGGAGATTGGGACAGGAGTAAATTGTTTGATATAATTGCACAATACATCCAATCTTAGAAATATGGACATGAACGCACATTTTCTATGGATTTAAAAAAAAAATCCTTATGCGGTTATGTTTTAAACCTTCATCAGTCATGCAGACAAAACTCTGCAATTTCTCTGTAACCATAGGATTGGGCATTGGAAGGGGCACAAGATGATGAAGTGTTATAGTGTTCGTGAAGGATGACATTGAAAGTCGGTGATGTCACTGAAGCTTACAGTTCATTCACTATTATTTTAGACAAGGAGCAGGATGGGAATCAGCCTGTCCAACCCCACTGATTAAGCTTGGAAAATTAGTGGGTAAAGGTTTGCGTCTGGCTTGTCTCTGCAAAGATTTTTCATGTTGGTAGATTGTAAATTATTTCACATAGAGATGCAATGAATCAAGAAAATCCACGATGCCGTCCAGGCAAAAACATACAATTTAGATTCTAAGAATTTTACAAACGTTTGAAGTTCTAGAAATAAGACAAAACAGTCTATTAATCAAAATATTGAGATCGCCACAAAATTAGTTCTTAGAGTCGCATGAACAGCTCATTGAATTTGGGGCTAAGATTTGCTATGTTCAACAAATAAGGGTAACTGACACCAGCCAAGTTAAAACAGCATGTCACCTACCTCATTTGTGGTTCCATCTGGTACACTGTGTCCTAGAAGACTTGACTCAATCAAGAAGACTTTGAGTTTCCACTTTGATGTGATGTTAACGAAGCAGTGAGCTCAATGTTCCTCTCATTTTATTGCCAGCTGATGTTTGACTATGCCTTGTGCAATGTATCACCATTTAAAAAATAAAATGTATTAAAAAAAATGAAACGCCATTTGCAACAACATATTGTAAAGGTTGTTCAGTGTTGAAGCCTTACCATCTGGCATCTATAGAGCCTGGCTGAAACACGGTTTGTGAATCCCATGTGCACCCTTAGTAATAAACATCATTGTTTATGAATGTTGATCTGCGGCGTTCACTTACATCCACAGCAGCCAATAATTCTGAAAACACCAGAGACTTTCAAACAATATTGCTGCAGACACATTTATAATGACATAATGTGGTGGTTTATGATGGTTGGACTGAGGTTAAGGAGGTTGTCAGTATAGCAGACATAAAAGGGCGAGGGTCAGCTGAATGAAAAGAGCGAAAAACTCAACCCAAAATACACACATTCAGAGAGAAGTGTTCTGTTGGGATGCATCGGTATCCTTGTTCATACTCTGTTTTATTTTGAAATGCTATGTCAAATACTTACTTAAGTTCATTTTACTTCCGCTCCTTTGTTATTTTACCGACACACACCTACACACCCCTTTGCACGCATACACACAATCACACACGTATAACAAGTTACATACCTGAGTGTACTGAGCGTAATGTGTGTGTTTTAGTCTCCAGTTGCCATGTGTCTAACATTCCTGTCAGTTAGTCTGAGAGTCTTTGCTATTGGCACAATATCGTAGCGTGTTACTGCTTTCAACCTTTCTACTCACAAAATGCTACTATTTATTGGTGGGGGTCAGTGTGGACTGATCTCGGTTTTTACATTTTGTCTCCATGTTCCATTTGACTCTTACTCTGTGATCTGTCTAATAAGTGTTTAAAAAGTCACCCTCAACAGTTTTTTGCTAACTATTGCTAGGAAACTGGTCTTAAACATAAAGTTTATCCACTTGGCTTTAGTATCGTCTGTGGTTGGGGGTTCATGTAATGATGAATGCTGCTCTGGGCAGCTGACAACACAGCAATTTAAGTACAAAGCTGGATGGTTCTAGTATATTTTCTAGCTGGTCCAATTTTTACAGGGAAAAAAAAAATGGTGGCAAACGATGCAAAGCTGTGGGTGGAGATAAAGAGGGGGAGGCCAGATTTTTTTTTTTTTTTTTTTTTTTTTTAAACTCTTGCTGTATATGCTGAGCTGACTGCAAATCTGAACTGCTCTTTTAATGACATATTTATAGACCTAGATGGCTCCAAACAAAGAAGCAGGTTTATGTTAAGTAGGAGTTTTCAAGTTGGAAATCACTTCATCAATCACTTTATTATGCACGAAAAAAAGTGTTTATTTAATCCCTTTTTCTTTCTCTGTAATAAGACAATCCCACTTAAACATTTTAAGGTGCACATACTGCAGGTTTGACTCAGATGGAAGCCAAGAGTGCTTCAGGTGAGGCAAATCTATTTTCTCTTCTAAGTAATATTAGACATTTGATCCAATCCAAATCCAAGCCAAAATCTGATGAGATTACTTCTGACAACTTGGGCCTTGATTCTCTTACAAGCACATTCCTTGTGGTACAATTTATTTTTTTCCACTTTGGTCAGCGAAACGAAAAAAGGAAAAAAAATGCTGTGCTTTTCTTTGTATCTATGTGCGCGTACGTGTCTGTATGTGTGTCTCTCAGATATACAGAAACAGGTCAAAGATTAGTTGATAGCATCTATGATAGGCAGACAATATGCAGGTCCCTTGTTTCACACCGATGAGTAATTTGACAGGGAAATGAAAATCCTGTTTTTCAGACAAAGGAACATTCATATAAAACTACCCAGGAGGTGAGCTGCGCTCACTAATGTAGGAGAAAAGCAAAGGACACAAGCGTGGATCCAGCTGAATCTGTGATTTTGTTCAGCTGTAAGGCTGTGCCATAAACTCATTACTGTTATAATGACCTCTAATTGGCCTCATCTCGCAGGCCTGTCCCATTTTTTTCTGGGTCAAGATAACAGAGGTTCATCACTGGGAACAGATAAGTAACAATTTATCTCCATTATATTACCATGAAAAGAGTCTGTAAAGTTAGACAGGTTTTATTGGCTGTTCAACAATATCAAAGAAAGGGGAGTTCTTGACCTGCAAATTCAGGGTCACAGTACTTGCTCATGCATGCTGGTGGCTCAGTTGAGTCTCATGCCTAATTTACTGTCAGCGTGACTGTACACTGTCAGCAAAATACAGTCAGCCAAAATAACAAGATGTACATCTCACTACAAGATACACCTACACCAGATGGTTTGGGATGGCATTATTTTGGTCCTGCACCCCAACAACAGAATGCATGTTTAAATGTTATTAAAATTTCTGGTCACTTAGACGCTTTTACAATCTTTACGTGGCCCCTAAATGACATACCGAGGGGGATTATCCTAATCGTACTAAAAAAAAGCAGAGGCGCAGATGACCTGTCGCCAGGCTGTGCATGAGGAAATCCTCTGTCAAACGGAAAGAGTCGTTTGTTTTCAGGGTCAAAAGATTTTTGGTTCCATGACTATCTCTTGTCCATATATATTTGATAGGGTCAGAAAAATGTGTATTCACAATTAAATGTCCCTATGGGCATGGGCTCCTGCTTATATTCCAAAATGGGGAGAAAACTTGAGAATCTACCAAATCGGTGTGGGATAGGGGTGTCCTGGTAAAAGGGGAAAAAAATCAAATAGATTTCCTGTATTTTTACACCAGCCTAACCTCTTGGCTGATGTAAGATAGATCATACTATGTTACCCAAACAGGAAGTTTAGTTTTTAATCGTGTGTTATACATTGTTTAGTTTTCAGTGGAAGATCGTTCCACTTGTGGAGCTCTAACACCTCTGTCACCCGTCATGCCTTAGGGACAGAGAGCAACATCTGGTCTGCAGATCTAAGAGCAATAGAATATGGAATGACAAAAATGCCATAAAAACAATAAATCTGTAACAATATTATAATAAATTAGGGAATATTGCTTCAATCAATCAATCAGCCAATGCAGTAAAAAAAAAGAGAAATGACTAAACGTAAAATAACAATCGCATTTCCAATTTTTAAACACATTTTTAAAGGTGGCTTTACTTTTCTGTTACGGATTACTGGATTTATCTGTTGTCTAATTTGTATACTTTGTTTTATTTAATGCGTTTTTTGTATTTCTGCATTTGTATTACATTTCTAATAGAGAAATCTTCCTGCTCTTTTTATTATTTTTTTTTTCCAATATGCAAGCTCCCTGCCAGCCCATCATAGACATCAATGTCATTTCTTACTTTCATCTCAATTTGCTGGTCCGACAGCGAGGTGCTATCACAGTGATGTCCTAAATAAACAGGAAGTTCCCCCACAAGAAAAACAGGAAGCCAATGATCTGACTTTAATCTGTTGTGGTTTACCATGCCATAAAGTTTCGGTGCCCTTTGCAGTACATAACCTGCAGATAAGCAAACGACACGACTGTAGTTTGGTTTCTGTAGCTGCATATCAGGTCATTTACTTTGTCTAAATGCAAGGCAGACGTTAGACTCAGTGGTAGCAGTAGGTCATTGTAAAAGGAAGAGACAGAAACTATCATGTGCAAAATTCTCTGTGTCTGTGTTTTTTTTTTTAAGAAGAACTTTAAGATGTTCAGACTTGTTCTTCCTTGGTGAAAAATATATGTCAAAACCCAACAGCTTTGGAAATACCAAGCTCACTGATTTTAACATGCAGTCATTTGATATATTGCAGGACAGTGCCTCAGAGAAACGAGTATTAATCTTCTGAAAGTTTGGATGTAAAGGATTTAACTCTGATCTTCAATGTGCAGTTGGTATATATAACACAGGGGTTGATCCAAGACAGCTGTGTTTGCACACCACTTCTGTCGTTGTTCCTGTCAGTGCAGATGGAGTACAGTCACTTCAACTGGTCAGCACAATGTGGAGCATGTCAAGGCAAGAAGAGTAATAATTCAAACCCGCTGGCCAGTTGGAGGCTTTTTAAGTGGTGGCTGCGTGTTCACCCGCTTTCTCTGGCCGTTTCAGATTCCTCACACAGTTCAAAGACATGCAGCTTAGGTTAACTGTCTTGCCAGTTGGTGTGAATGGGAACTTGAATGGTTGTCTGTCTCTGAGATCTGCTCCAGCACCCCAAAGCCCTCAAGGCCAAGCAGACACATGGAGGGAAAACTGTAGATGTACCATGAGTTAAATCCTTGTCTAATAAAGCAGGTGTTTCTAACAGATGATATAATATATTATTTATGTTGGTTTAATGATAGCTTTAAATAATTTGGTCAATGAAATGACTCATAGTTTTTCCTTGTTATCATATAATTCCCCAATTTGTTTTATTAATGACACATTTGTCATGAATTCATCTTCATTTGAAAGAAATGAGATGTTCCTGCAGTCTTATCCCAATTTCATGTTTCACTGCAAGAACTACAAAGTCATCTAAGAACTTTTATTGCAAAATATGACATTCAAAGATTACTTAAAACCTGTTCTCAAAATGACTTTTTTTAGGAGTTCAGTCAAATATTGCCCTTACAGTTTATTTTAAAGCAGCACATCCGAAACAACTGGTGTGCACAGAAAAAAGTTTGAATTTCTTTTATGCATCATTTTGATCCAGACACCATCTGGTCCATGTGTGACAGCAGAAAATGCGCCTCCACTTGACTGTAAATTGTTACCAAAACAAGTAGAGCACAGTGATCAAAGACAATCTGCTCTTGCTTCACGTTTAAAAAGTGTGACAGAATGTGACAAAGCAAAGATATGCGAAACAATTTGATATGTGGCACATTGTTTTTACTTAAATTTTAGACTTCAGTGTTTTGAGTTCAACAGTTTTTACCCCGTCTGTGTTGTTATCATACATGCAGCTGCGAGATAAACTGATTGGTTGTAACATGGCTTCCCTGATGATATGCAGGCCTCAGATTCAGTATATTATGCTGACAGTTAAGCAGCCCATATTGTTGTGATCATTGCACGGACAATCAGATAATCATTGGTAATTACATGTTAAAGTTAATATAACTTGTGTTAAACTGAAAAAAGCTCCATAGATATGATAAAGGCAGATTCATAGCCAAAACTTGGCAAAAGCACAAGCGCATTTAGTATCTGAAGATAACGTTCTACTATTCGAATAGAACTTTATAATAGTAATCCAGCTTTGATGAAACTGTAAAAAACAAATTGGTAAGAGGAGGGTTGGTTAATTTTGTCATCTTATCTCACCATCAAAAACACTGATGAAGTCATTTCGTATCTGTTTTTTAAAGAGTCTAACAGATGGGTGGGGCATTCTAACACTTTTACTGAGCCCGTGTTGTCTGATTGTCAGTTCCTGCTCGGATGATCCTCCCAATGCATGCCTTTGGGAAGAAACATGAAAAAAAGGTATCTTTTTATTCATATTAATTTCTGCACACAGATCCTCTTTCTCACTTGGCTCGGAAAGGGTCAAAAGTGTGCTGTTTTCTGCAATGAATCACTGTTGCAGAGCTTTGAAGGTGGTACAGAACACGCACGGAGTTGTTGGAGGATGAAGCTGCTTCCTTAAGTGGCAAAGAGAAAGAACTCCGCCTGCAGTCTGTTTATTTGCACATTAATCATTGCAGACAGAGGAGGAACAAAGAACTGGAATTCCAAGGGTCCACCCGATTTCCACTTGTTTCGGTTACGCAGAATTGTACAGTCGTACAGACATAAGAGTTCCAAATTTAAAGTAAAAATTTACCCAATTTCAGAGCTGTAAAGTGACACACATTGTATGTAAAAAAAGAAATAACATTCCTTCTTCTACCACATGTGCATATGAAGGAAGAACCTGATTGAGAAGGCTGAAAAACTATTTCGGCATGAAGAGGATATAGCTTATTCATTTCAATGAATTCTAAATGACATTTAAACCATATAAGATGGTGGTGGCAGCACAATTGGTCCTCTGGTCAATCTTCCATTTCACATATTTAGGAGAGAAAATACCAGCTGTTCATTTATTCATAACGCTATCTAAAAGCCATTTCCTGAACTCGTTGAGAAAGGAGGATTTAGACGTTCTTTTGTTTTCTTTATTAACTTTTCTTTTCTCCCTTTGGTATGATAGCGCTCCAGACAAACTTTTTGCATTGGTTGCACTTGTGCATCAAACTTTTCTTTTTTTCTTATTTTCTGCCATTAGATTTAGGCACGCCCATATTGCCATGGTGCATTCAGCGCCACATTGATACGATTTCTAATTTACCACTTTAGCATCTGCCATACTGATAGTTATGTTCGATGATTTTAAATAGGTATAAAGATGCAAGTAAATGTTTGTCTTTCTTCGTATGAACTATTAACAAATACCATTATTGAGTTTTTAATCACATACAGGCCCTTTTACTGCATATTTTTTTTTTACTAAAACCTTCAATAGATGGCACACTGTGCTCTCACGCTGCTGTGAGAAGCAATTTTTTTAGCAAATTATCTTTATCTTCAAGCTTTTACCATCTTGCTATATTGTAAGCATTGATACATTTTTTATTATCATCTCTGACGCCTCATTGCTGTGGTTTGCTGTGGTTAGCCTGATACTGAAAGGCTGTGGGGGAGGGGGATCACTTTGTTGTCAGACAGTTTCCATGTTTCTTTGAGATGTTCTGAGAACATTTATACCCAGTTGGCAAAAGTACAGTAAATGTTCATGCTTTGGCCCCATTCTTTACAATAAAGCAGCACGTAACACTGGATAAACCACAGAAATTGGGCTCACAGATCTCTACAAATTATGCACATATGTTGGCCTTTTTTTTGCTGTTGGCTCTGGCTCTGAGTCTGATGCAAAATCGGATGTTCAGTCAGGGTAACTGCTTGCCATCTTACCAAAGATGGGGGAAATGGACGGGTCAATGGTTACTTCAATTGATGCTGTAAACTGTGGCTTTCAGAGCTGAGACTGGGGATATGCATCAAGGGCAATGCAGCATTTTTCTTGACGGAACAAAACTGTCAATACTGTCTGAGAATAGCCTATGGGTGGAAGTTACAAAACACAAACATCACACTTGAAGAATCTTTGGAAAAGATCCAGTCAGAGGTGACTAAAGTGAATATCTGTCCCTTCTCTGTCCTAGACTGCCTCTGACTTTAATGTTCCTCCACAAAAATACACATGCAAAAAAAAGAAAAAGAAAAGTTGCTGGGACCAGGGTCAAAGCAGGCCAGTTAAACGATGGGTGCAACCAAAAAAAATAAAATAAATAAAATAGAGTTAAATAAAAGGTGTACACCCCAGATTTGTGGTCGTCTGTGTTTCCAAACTGGACGTACAGACAGAGCTCTGTGTGGAACTGAATCCCCTCTACTATTCACTGATTGGGACAAACTAATTGAACCCTCAACAGAGGAGGACATTATTGTTCCTTCTGTAGTTAAACATAGGTAATAATGAGCAGTTCAGCCCTAAGTAACTACAGTAATTTACACTAATAATACTGCTGTAAGTCCTTCTGCAGAATTCCTGTTTTCAAACAGGTCACCAGATATTTCACAGCATTCAACCTTCAATCCTCTTAAACAACAGGCGAGTACTCCCTGTGAGTGTTTCCTTTTGTGCGTCAAGATCAATAAGACAGACAAAAAAAAAAAGGTGTGTCTCCCATGGGACTGGTCGTTTTTCTGCCAAGCAAAGAAAGGAAAAAAATCTGCCCTTAATCATGGCCTACAGTAGAATTTACTACACCTTGGAAGATTTATATTTTCATTAGCATTACACATAGGGGTCTTGTTATGGAGAAAAGTAGGACAATTGCTGCTTGGAAAAATTACTGCTGGTGAAACAAACTCAATCCACTCACATTTACAAGCTCTACTACAGTGGCATTTATTATATCCATGTACTAAAACCTGAAACAAGCCTGTAAAGTATGTGTTACACTGGTCAGACCCCATGAGGACATTGTTATTTATCTTTCGAGCTCTATCTGGACACCACAGGCCAAAAGTTGTTGAATGGTGCAGTAAAATATTTTTACAACCATTTCCTCTGTCTGAACTCTATCTGGGCAAAGCTGGGAGAACAACATCTTGTAAACTTTGTCCATAGCTTTTTTAGCATATGGTCTGTTTATACTAATTACTTGTTGTCCTACTGTTTCTGCTTTTCTAAAACGCATGTATCATAAGCTTGGATGTATTCCACTAGCAACAAGAGCACATTTCCTATCTTATCTAAATGGAAATGCAAAGAGGTTTGAAATGTCTGCCTTTGTCTATACCCGTTTGTTGCCGGTCAGAACTCACTCACAATTCCCTAAGGGCGCTTACCACAGAACCAATTAGTGGTCTATTTTTTGGATCAATCCCATGTCTTTGTTTCATTGAATTAGATGAGGACATGATTGACAGTGACTATAATTCCTGGAATCAGAGTAAGATTGAATGGATTAGACACAACCAATCTGTCCACAGCAGGTGAGTCACTTTTTTTTCACATGCGCAATCAATTTTTGTCTGATTTTGAATAATTTTTGCCTGTTTGTTATCCATGAAAGATAAACGGAATTGGGTAAGTCAGACTCTGTTTATGTAATTTATAACCTACAAATATAGTAAATAACTGTAATTTCTTTGGTTTAAATCTTATTTCGAAGTTTGCAATGTCTTATTTAGTTTCAAGCCATGTTGTGTAATATGGTTATTCAAATTAGTGCCACGACATATTATTCCCATGGTCTCTCCCCCCGCAACAAATTCCCCTGCAGTCCCACGGAAGGCTAGCCACCCAGTTTGAGAACCACTGCCCCAGAGGGGAAAAAAAAAGCCTCCCAGGTATTGTTCTTCATATGCTACAGGAAAAATAAAGTGGAAGGGTTGGAGCATGTTACGTCAGAAGGTCAATTGCAACTTTCTCAGCCAAAGAGGACTGTGGAACCAATATGAGATTGTGACTGCGACGATGTTTCAGAGGTGTCAAGGCTGAAACTAAGGCAGTTAAAGGGTTGTCTGAATGTGAAATGGTTCTGCTTGGGAGTGACAGGATACAGGAAGACAGATGTCACAGACTAAGGAAGTCAGCTGTGATTTACAGAACATATTCACTTACACTTTCCAAAACAGACATTGAACAGAAATTACATTTAATAAACATTTAAAATATAGGTACTGCATCTATGAACCAGAATTAACCCATGGTAAGTTTCTTATGTGCATTAAGTAAGCATAAAGCTTTAAAGGACATTGGGGCTCGAACAACTTCTGCTAATTAACCAATGAAAATTGTGCAGAATGGTTTCTTTTGACACCATTTTAAGTCTCTTCAGATGGCAACTGCAACCCAACAAAGCATTTAAGGTGGTGTATGGAAGTCACCGATAACACACTGACTTATCAGTAGTGTGGCTAAACATGATGGGTTTGTCGTGTATGTTGTGCAGGAGATAAGGCCACAGGGCTCAGTGAAATCAGATGTGTACAGTCAGCTGGGAGCACTAATGTGCTCAGCATGTTTCATGGAAGACTTCTTATGTCACCAGTTCGATTCAAGAGGAAAATTCAAAGCTCTAAATGAAAAGGAAACATCTTATGGGGTAAAATGGTGTGTATTGCAAACTTCAGAGCAACATGTGCATAGACTTGTGGGTTTTCTGTTGTGCAAGTAGAAATTTCAGCAAAATAGCAGAACTACAGAACACCAAAGGTCAAGTCTTTAAAGCACTCTGGTTATACTAGTATTGATTTCCATGGAGGCTTGCCAACATTAACAAAACAAGACAAAGGTCAACAAATTCCCTCTCTTTTTTTTTTTTAATAACTATTGCACAACTAGCAATCAGGGAGACCTCTGCTATGGGGATGATGTAAGTTCAAAAGGTTCCAGAGGTTAAAAGCAGAATTAGGAAGCAAAACAGGAAGCAGTACATGGTCAGGATTCTTTTTCACCAATATACCGAGATATCACCAAGTCTCATTTATACCATCTGTGTGAATCCTGAGCATTGAGATTTGAAATTTTTGATTCAGTGATAGGATTTGTTTTAGCATCATCGGCCATATGGATGTTTGTGAGAGCTCATTGCTGAGTTCCCGTGGTGTCTGCATGCATTGAAAGTCAGAGCTCTGGAAATCATCTCTCTCCTCTCTGAGTTTAGCCAAGACCTACTCACACAAACATACAGGCAATTAACTATAGAGAACCTCATAGTCTGTCTATGATCTATATTCTATAACCATAGTTGAATTAAAAACAGTTGCATGACCTAATACTGGATTGCTTTTTATTTTACAGGAACACCACCAAACTTGTTATACAACAAGCGGCGCCAGAAAAAGTCTGCCTGCAATGTCTGCAAGAACATTGATGGTATCTGGTTAATGGTGTGTGAACTTATGACATTTTTTAGATTCCTTTTGTCATATGTGTCATGTGCAAGTTTCTTATACCACGCAGTAGCCTTGAATAAGATCCAATTGCTTATTTCTTAGTCCAGGATTTTGTGATCTTCAAACCATATTTGAATAAGATAATCAAGCAAAACAATTAGGTTTCAAAGTCATTAGAAAAAGGACCCCTTCAATCAGTGTCATCGTGTGATGTATTATTTATATCTGTATTTTACATTTACAACACACTCAGGGCAAGGTGGTATATTGCCCTAGGACTCTATGACAGTGTTGACTATGAAAGCTATAGATTGAACCACCCACTTTGAAACCGGTAGACAACTACTCTGGAGCCACTGGTGCCTCACTGTGAGGACATAAACCAGAACAAAAGTAATGGAATGCTGCTGATCATCACACTGTACGTTCTACCTACACAAAATATGAGAAAACAACAGATGAATTAGGCTACAGATGCATTTTACATTTTTTATTGTTGTAGGTAGTCTGACCACACATCCAAATACACAACAGGTCCTTCGTATCACTACTAAACATACATTATAAATAGAGGGACAAGAATCCATTGGGTGTAACTTCGGTTTGAATATGAGTAAAGTCTGCGGAGCCTCTTCAGTTTGAGTTAAACTTATTCTCAAAATACTACACTTGCTCTTCATTTAATCATTTTAAGGGAACTTATACGAGAAAACCAAGCTGTTTTGCAAAACTGAGGCATCTCGGAAAGACTTATTTGTAAGACGTTTGCTTGATGCATTAGCTAAACTACATAGTTAGCTAGTTAGATGCTAATGTGGTTTGGTTTTTACAGTGTTAAGTACAGGGCTTCCAAATCATGCCCTTGAGCATTAGACTGAGAGCCATTTCATACCTTTACAGAGGTATCTGTTAGACATTCTCTCAGTCTGCGCAGAGGCAGGACAGACAAGACAAACAGACAGTTATAATTGGGAGAAAAGTGAGATGTGTCTACTATTTCTACTTAACAAAGCTGTGCACCCAAAACATGTAGATGAATACGTTCTAGTCTTTGACTTGCAAGGTTCAACTACATAAAATATTTGCATTACTTGTAAGTCAGCACAATTAATTTTCATAAGTTAGATATTTGCCCATAACACTACAGGGAGAAGAAGTTCACAGAATTTTTGCCTGTTTTTAAACTTTACTCAGTTGTATGCTGCCTGAATTTATGTGCTGTTTATATAGGTGATATAAGTGTTCTCAAGCTAACAACTTAATTTTAAAGTGGCCAAGCGTTAAAGGTTACTTACAACATATGTCAGGTTTGGTTATGTATACGCTTCAAGAAACTCAAAGGCTGTAAAATGTTTTGATGTGATTTTATTGATATTTGTGAGTTTTTGCTGGAGGTTGCATGTGCAAGTTGAGCAGCTCTGGAGTACTTATTTTCTGTATAAATGTTTTGTTTTCTGAAATAGCTTGATATACCATTTAATGTGTATGTACGTATTTGGATATAAATTTGTAACCATGTCATGTTTACAATTTATTCAGTGAAACACCTGATTAACAGCAACTTGTCTTGATTTTGTGGCGCTCAGAATGACCCTATATATCCTGATAAAGAAAGATTTAAATGCTCATTTAAATTTAGATCTAAATGTTTTATACCCGGTTAGCACTGTCGCCTCACAGCGAGAGGGTAGTTGAAGTATTTCTACATGAGCCGCAAACACGAGTTTGAATTCCAAAATATATAGATATACAGTACTTCACATAAATCAGTAAATATAATATAGTCATTTGATTTGTTGAGATAGCACCGTCGCCTCACAGCGAGAGGGTTCCAGGTTCAACTCCCAGCTGAGGCCTTTCTGTGTGGAGTTTGCATGTTCGCCCCGTGTATGAGTGGGTTCTCTCCGGGTACTCTGGCTTCCTCCCACTATCCAAAAACATGCATGTTAGATTAATTGGTGTCTCTAAAATTGTCCCTAGGAGTGAGTGTGAGTGTGAGCGTGTGTGTGGTTGCTCGTCTTGTTTGTCTCTGTGTGGCCCTGTGATGGACTGGCAACCTTTCCAGGGTGTACCCTGCCTCTCGCCCGATGACTGCTGGGATAGGCTTCAGCCCTCCCGCGACCCAACCGACGGATTAAGCGGGTATAGAAAATGGATGCATGAATGTTTTATACCCCTCACAGTCTCTCTTCTGTTCTTTTTGATGACATTGACTGCTACACCCACCAATCTATTGTGACCTACATCATTGCATGGTGTTTAGAGTAATACATGTTATTCATTCAGTTGTTCTGCTGCAAAGTCTATTCTTCTTTGCCTGCTCAGTGGTAGGAAGGGAAGTCTATAAGTTACTATGGTAACGTTGATAATGTTGTGTCTCTGTCCAACCCTAACTTTCTCATCCTCTCTCGGCTTTTAATTTAACATCATGTAAATCCATCCATTTTACATACCCGCTTAATCCAATTTAAGGTTACTTAAATTATTATTTTTCAAGTGGACATATCATATAAAAAACATTTTTCTGTGCTATATTTGGATGTCTAAAGCTACCATCAATTAAGAAACACAAGCCTGGCATTTAGTTTTAGCACTCATATCTCTTAAAATGTGATTCAGGGAGCTGTTCAGATTTGCAGGGGAAATGTGTCACTTTACAGGGTTATCCAGCTGTTTTCATCATTATAATGGATGTTGACTGATACCAGATATAGGAGAACATTTTCTGTAGTTTAACCTCAGCATTACATAAACATATATATAATTTTTTTTAAATGAATATGACCGTATTGGTAAGGACTCAATTTTGTTTTTATTTTTTGCTACATTACTTGTTTTGTGTTAAACTAGTAAAAAAAAAATGGGCACAAAAAGCAGCACTCCAAGGTTTTGTCAGGATAAAATGTGCAGTAAAACTCTATCCACCCAATAAATCATGAATAGATCCGTTGATGTTACTTTTTCTTGCCAAAAGGATTACTTTAATCCAACCTTATGTTACAAAAACTCAAAAAAAGTTTAATTTGTCTTTAATATGATCCAGACTAAGAGGCAACAGCGAGACACCACCCCACAACCAGCCACACATGCCTCCCCTCGGGTCCTGGGCTACTATTCTGAGCCAAATTTTTTTTTCTGACTTGACTTTACAAACACTAATTAAAAAAAATCTAAAATATGCAAATGATCAGTTTTTGCTTGTATGAGCAGCCTTTATCTCATGCAGCCCTGCAATAGCAACTGCGGGGACAATGTGTTCAAACTCCTGAGAGCTCTCAGCACCCACAGCAGGCTGGCTCTCTGATTGGCTGAATGCTGACCATGATGTCACCACAGCACGTTATAAGGGCTCTGACAAATAGCCTAGGAGACACATTAGAGGAAACACTGCTCAACTGAAAGACTGAGCAGTGAGACACACGGAGATCAACACAAACAGAAAGTGGAGTGGGCATGTGATACTAGTTTTGCAGGAACTATCTGAGCACTGACTTTTTTTGTGTGTATGGGAGGCAGAAAACACAACTACCTGTTGAGGTTTGTACTTTTGTTTTATGTCTGGTTTGTTTAACTTGTGTTCACAGCTTGATGAAGCTGAATATTGTTAGATAGTTTATCTTGTGTTGGGGCTGTAATTCTATTTCTTCTCTTAATATTCCCTTTAAATGCATATATTTAAAGCTTTTGTTACAGTTTTTTTTACCCCTTTTTGTTTATATTATGTAATTTTACATTTAAAATGTGATATTGACCTCTTTGCGTTTATGTGCTTATGCGTGTGCATTTGTGTGTGTGTGTGTGTGTGTGTGCTTGTGGTTTCTTCAGATGGAATGTACAACTCCTCCAGCATACCTCAATGTGAGCACCTCGCTGAGAGCAGATATGATCAACTCATCTTCGCCATGCCAGAATGACAGAGATTACAGTGACAAAATCATGATCCTAATGGGCATGGTCATGTCTGTACTGGTTTTGTGCATTGTCTTTGGCAACATCCTGGTCATAACAGCAATTGCCCGCTTTCAGCGTCTCCAAAATGTCACCAACTGTTTCATCACATCCCTGGCATGTGCAGACCTGGTCATGGGTCTCATTGTGGTTCCTTTCGGCGCCTGTTACATTATCTTAGGGTCCTGGCACTTTGGTAGTTTCTGGTGTGAGTTCTGGACTGCGACCGATGTCCTTTGTGTGACTGCAAGCATTGAGACTCTGTGTGTCATTGCCATAGATCGATATTTGGCCATAACGTCACCATTTCGCTACCAGTCAATGTTGACAAAGTGCAAAGCTCGAATTGTGGTTGTGCTGGTGTGGGTGATTGCTGCCTTGACATCTTACCTGCCCATCCACATGAAGTGGTGGACATCACGTGACGCAACGGATCAGCAAATGATCGATAACAGTAGCTGCTGCGAGTTTGACACCAACATGGCTTACGGCATCACCTCCTCCATCATCTCTTTCTACATCCCTCTGATCATTATGATTTTTGTCTACTGCCGAGTTTTCCAGGAAGCAAAGCTGCAACTAAAAAAGATTGACCAAAGTGTTGGTCGCTTTCATAATAGTGACAATAGTGATTTCAAATCACTGGAATCCAACAATGGGCGCGGCCAAAAGAAGGTTAAGTTTTGCCTTAGGGAACACAAAGCCCTGAAGACTCTGGGTATCATCATGGGGATCTTTACGCTATGCTGGCTGCCCTTCTTTCTGCTCAACGTGGTGGTGGCCATATGGAAGGTAAAAAACCTACAGGTCTTTAGGATACTCAACTGGATAGGTTATTCAAACTCTGCCTTCAACCCACTAATTTACTGCCGGAGTCCTGAATTCAGGTACGCCTTCAAGGAAATCCTCAGCATGAAGGGGAACCGCCTCAGTAACCCGGGAAGTGTGGGCGAGTACATTTACAGCAGGCACAGCTGGCAGAGTGAGCAGCAAGGGAGGAGTAAAGGCAGCGCAGAGGACAGCTACACCAATGAAGGGTGTCTTGGGAAGGGGGTGGTGGTCTGCAGTGCTGAGGACAAAGCGATGGACCCAAATGGCAACTGTAACAAAGGCCTATCGACTGTAACAACTGCACTGTAAACTTGGAACTGTGAGACACCAGTCAACAGGGAAATCCAGATGTGTTTACACTGCAATTCTAAACCGTTCTCCTAACTGACCGATGAAGGTGAGGCCAGTCAGTTTGACTGGCAGAGTCTCCGGTGACTGCCGAACTGCAATCAGCATGTTCCGCTGAGGAAAGTGTTTCTTTTTTCTTTGTATACAGTAAACTAATACAGTAAGTATGTAATGTTCAAATTTTTTGTTATCATCTTTTTTTACATTGATCATAGTGACTTTACATCTACCTCATCACAGTTTTTGAATATTTCTATCTTAACTCACTGTTTTTCACATTCTGCCCGCTGAAGTTAAACAAGGACAATGTCTCAGCTGTTTATTTACCTGACTAAGTTGTTTGTGGATGCTGTAATTGCTTCAGCTGAATCTTCTGGGTATGAATTTATCCCCAAGCTCTTGGGAATGGATTACACACTTTTCATGAGCATAAACGATGCTTTTTTAGTCTCAAAGTAAATGTTGTTGGAAGCTGTCAGTTTGAGTTGAGTGCACTTACTTCGCATGTAATGAAGCAACTTATTTGCATCAGAAGGGGTCATACCTCTTTGGTGCTTTGCGTCAAAAGATACATTCCAAATCAGATGAGATTCAAATCTGGCATCCTTCAGTCTGAACTTTTGTTTGATCGCGATTTTTGTTAAAGATCAGCCACACATAAGTTAAAACCTGCCTCTCTCCTCTCCCTGCTGTCTGCTTTGCTGTTTAACGGACTGTTACATGAGTTTCTGTTGTCAGCAGAAAGCACCAGAGATATGTAATCTGTATCTCATTGTTGAGCTGAGAAAAAAAATGCCTGTGGCCATCCTCTGTTAATACTATGATAAAACTTGAAAGTTTCTTGTATCAGCAAGATTATGTTATAACCCGTAAAGACATATGATATCTTTGAGAGGAAAGCCAATGGCATTATGGATAATTATCAACTCCGATTCTTGCAGCTTTTATAAAATCCTATGAATTATTTTCTTTTGTTGTATTTTTAAATTTTTTTTCTTCCATAGTTTGCTAGTGTACCCTGCGTTTTGTAACATAGCTCAAAAGTGTCACATGCAAACCACTATTTGGTACATTTTATAGCTATTACATAAGTGTTGGAAAAACTGTTAGTCTTTTGTGTTCCTTCTATGCAACAGTAGCAATTGAACACGAGCTTGCACAAACCCTGTTTGTTTATTGAAATTTGTGGTTGCTACGTTTCAGTATGAACGGTGTTTACTGCAACCAGAGAAGCGATTTCCTCATAGTGCAAGGGTACAAACCCCACATAATAAGAAACAGGGCGTCAACATAGCTAAGTGATAAAGTTTGAGGGCCGAGATGTGGTGATGGCAAATACAGCCCAACAAAGAGAAGGCAAAACACAGTGACAGCTCCTGAATAGTGCACCTTTGTCACCGCTCTCTGACATTTCCCAGACTCTTCTCAGTGTATATGGACGTCTCTGTCTCTCTGAAAGTATAACATTTGGATAAAACACTTGGGAATCCACAGAACAGTGCTTCAGCTGTTCCACTTGTTTCAGTCAGTTTCGGTCAGTCTTCTTTAAACGCTTCTTGATGTGCAGTCTCCAGGAAACGCCTCAATCCAGCTGAGCCCAGTCCCCAATAACCATGAATAAGTACATTATCTGTGCTGTTTAGCTGGAGAATCAGATAACCCCCACCTAAAAACTACACAGAAATAGATTAGATAGATTAGTGAAAGTATAGTGTTTCCAATTGTACAGGTTGTGATGAAATCCAAAGGTCCAACCTGAAAGGAGACATTGTTTCTCATCACCTATTTTAGGATTGCAGGCTCCTGGGAATTTTTCTTTTTGTCCTTGACTTAGGGAGGCTTTAATGGACAATGAGCACTTTGCATGGATGGTTTTGATTGAGGAAGTTTCTCCCTTTTCCTTACACTAAATTGTTTGCAAGATCATTAGGCTGAAGAGAGGTAATGGAGGTGTAGCTCAACAGTAACCCCTTTCCCCAGTTAGTTTGGC
Organism: Odontesthes bonariensis; assembly: GCF_027942865.1. Classification (NCBI taxonomy): domain Eukaryota; kingdom Metazoa; phylum Chordata; class Actinopteri; order Atheriniformes; family Atherinopsidae; genus Odontesthes; species Odontesthes bonariensis. The sequence goes on along the minus strand of NC_134518.1, from coordinate 13,826,772 downwards.
AGTCTCTGGTATGATCTGATCAAAATGACAGCACGCTAAATGTAGCCTCTGAAGGTGGGAGGGGAACCAGGGATTCTCTGCCAGTCTATATCGGTGCTAGTGACGTATGTTTTGGTGCATGTAGCATTGCCTCTGTATGGAGTTGGATCAGCTGACACCGTCAAAACTGTGAACTTTGTTCCTTCAGACAAAATCTCTATGTACTACATAGCTAGCTTTGGTCAGTGCTGTTATCACAGACCTTAGGAACAGACGTAAATACGGTGTCATCATGCGTCAATGTTTGCCATGTGAAAAACGAGCTTTCCAGCATGTTGATCTATTTCTGTTTTTCTTTTTGCGGATTTACAGCAAAGTAAATGCAGGGGTTGAATGTCATAAGAAATGTTCTTAGCCTGTTCTTTTTCAAACATTCTCACTGTACAGCATGCTGAAAGCACAAATCTGTTAAAGAAACCTGACCAAGTTTTTGATATGTTGTATGTATTCGCTCAATTAACCGATGAATTGGCACTAAATTACTGACTGCTGCTTTTTGAAAAATATTTTTATCTATGTAATTCTCAAAGCACTGTGCAAGTCACTGTTTGCATGTCTGCTATCTATTTGTGGTGTTGTGTTAGTAGACTTCTGTGCCGCTTTCTTTCAAAGTGACCCTTTTTCGCCCAAGTGAACAGGTTGTGATCTATACATCCACACTGCTCCCTCCTGGCAGTGGCCTCTCCTTGCACCTCAGCTGTCTCGAGTTATAAATGGTTACTGTTTTATCAATAGTATCTCCTGTATAATAAGGACTGTAATTCATGCCTTCAAATCCACACAACACTGTTATGTGCAACGAGTCTTGAATGATGAGCTGACATTACAACATTCCAAGCACAACTGCTGTTTTATATCTTGCCTATAATGCACATTCAGTTCAACCACCAATGTCTGGTCCCAGACTACCCGCTTTACCCACTGCTTTACTTACACCAGCACAACTTAAACAAAATGTTCGTTGACGAGGAGATTATGGGTCACAGTACTGAGAAATCTTAGAGGTTATATTACAATGTGGCATGCACATATCACACATATTTCAACATAGTAGCGTATGTCATGATCTGACACACCATAATGTGATCCAAGTTTTGGTGGGATAGTGCCAAAGCTATCCTCCCTCTTTCACTACTGTTTCTAATGAATAAAAGTCACTTCATCCCACAAGAACTGTCACATAACTTAGAAGAAGTCATTTACCAGCCATAAGCCGCTGTATAGCACTTTCATGAAACACTCTGAACACATGTGAAAAAAACATTTGAATTCACGAACTATCAACACGTAGAATCCTTTTCCTGCACCATAATATTTTTGTGGAAGCTCTCCTTCCTGTCTGCATCTGGAAACAAAGAGTCACGTGAGAGGATTGCTGCTGCTGCATGTCAGCACAGACGTTTATCAGGGCAGACCATTCACAGAAATGAACGTACGTAAATGTGAATTTTCCAGAAAAGCTAAATATTGCTTCAGCCGTCACATGAAGAGCAAACCTGTCACAGGTGAACTTTTTCTGTGGGAAAGAACATCACACAACTCAGCTTAATGTTTACTAAATGTTTGCTACTTTCGCACAAGTTCTTGTCACTGTTTGTTAAGGTCTTGAAGCCTGTTTATAATATGTGGTTGCTTGTGATATTTATTGAATAAAAAGCAAGTGTGTGTGATGTGTAACATTTTCATTGAAATAAATTATGTACATGTTGCATGTAAGTTTAATGTGTCTTTTACTGTCATTAAATTGCACAATGTGTGAGTTGTAATTTCCGTCTCTCTAGGGTTAATGAGAGAGTTATTTCAGTATGGGAAAACCATCAGCGTGAGATCCAGATGGAACGATGCAGGAAGGAGAGCAGGATACTATGAAAATGTTTCCACTCGCCTTTTAAAACTACAGGTCTGCGTCTGCTCAGTGCTCCAAGCTTATTCAGCGTACCTAGCTGTGATAGAAAGGAGAGGAAGGCATAAACGTTTCTCAGTAACTGGCTCTGGGTTGGAGTGGAAAGTATTTTTCATGTGTCTTTCAAGCATAATGCTGATCATGCTTGGAGTTGGAGTTTGAAAGAAAACTATGAACCAAACAAGATACTTCACCGACTGAGTTTTATAAATGAGATCACATTTCTCACAGCAAAGAGCCAGTACTGGATGTTGAAAATACCATCTGCAGCACTCATTTCGTCTTCATGGGATAGACATTTCAAAGTGAGGTTACAAATCTATCTATTTCCATACTATAAAGTCCATATCTTTATTTGTCCTTAACAAATTTTTACAGGTTATACACATAATATTCACAACGAGGAAAAAAGGTTACTGCAAATTTAGAGCCTCGAGACCTGCAACAAGCAGTGAAATTTGATGTGTGCTGCAAATGCTTCACTCACTGTTTTACTTATTGCTGCAGTGCAGGTGTTTAATCCAAAGCAAACTGATGACTACCTCAGTTTTTGTGTCTATAGTTCCAAAAAGAAAGTTAGTGTTTTGAAGGTACAAAGCATCTTTGAGGAAGAATATCTATTAAATATTTTTAATGATTAGATTTGATTAGGAATTAGATTTAAATTAGGATTAGCTGATCAGAACAAGTAGCTACTGACGCCGCGGGAAAAAAAATGTACTTTGTATCTCGTGATTAAAGTTTCCTCGTTTTCAATGAGAATCTTTAAGGTCCAGAGACGTTTGGAGCCAATGCCAATCAGGTGTCAGTAGTGTTACACTTTACCAGTTTTACATTTGACTATGAATGACTTCAACCTTTTTTTTTGTACAGTTTATGATCATCTCCCATTTTTTCTGCTGTATTTGCTTTCAAATGAATTACAAGTATTTGCTCCCTTGCCTATTAAGTAAGCGAGGATCTAACTATCTTTCAGTATAACTATCTGACTGATCCTGGCAAAGTAATTAAATTGTTAATATGTATTAGAATAATAGTACAAACTGGATTGATAAAACCAAAATCAGCCAATGGCCGATGAGCCAATCGAGGACTTTTACAGCAACAAGTCCCTGGCTGCTGTTTCACTAAATATTGAAGTCTGATTGTGTCTCATTGTTTAAAATTCCGAAAGATCAGTTTTAACTGTCTTACATGAATAGAAAAAAAGTGAGTAGAAGAGAAATTAAAGGAGACAAGGCTTATCATTTTTTTGATAAAAGGGAATAACATGCCGCAATCCATGAAATACCCGAGTGCTCCAAATATATATAAACTGTGCAAAATCAATTTATCACAGCACTGTTGATGTCTACACCCTGTGTTAAATCTTATAGTGGCATCACAGGGGCATCTCTCATCTAATCTTTAAAAACAAAAGTCTTATCGGATGCTCTGTGTCTTTCAGGGGTATAGACTGAGGCTGCTGCACTGGTATGTGTGCAGATATAAGACTGTGAGACCAGACGTGCTATGTGGAGCTTGGTCGACAATTTTCAGCTCTAACAAGGAAAACTTCAATATTAATACCAAACGTTTTGCCAACATTCTGAACAGGCCTTCAAGTAAGTCCATGCATGGTAATACCTATCAATCAGGGTGCACAGACCTGAAAGGATAATAAGGGTTCTGTTTCAAAACAACATGACTATTTTCTGAGATATGCATATCATGGCAGTTACATGCTGCTTATAGGGTGTGAGCATGTAAAAACTTCTGGCAGGATTGTGACCAAGGCACCACGATGTCTGGAGGTTTTTTCCTCCCAAGGCCTTTTTCAGCATATGTAAGTGTGTGGATCTATTTGCACACATCTCAAATCAGTCCGCTCCCCCTGTGATGCACCAAACTGCAAGTACTTTTGGTTCCCATCTGCAGCCATACAGCAGTTGAAAAGTAAGTATATCCCATCAAAACTGTTGCCCTTTTTGTTCATTCTTTTCCAAGCTTTTTTCTCCCTGACTTTTTTTTCAAAGTGAGCATTCCAGAAATAAAAAGAGAGCTCTTGGAATCTTTTAATGTTTAATGTTTTAATCTTTTAATCCTGTGGCAATGTAAGGCTGAATGTCATACCTACTTGTGATATTGATCAGACTGTCACACCACGACTGCATCTGAAATCGTACCACAGGGAAGGAGTAGGGACAGAGACACATGGCCAGGCAGGCGTGACATGTCAGAGGATTAATGGGACAGGATCCACTTGTCATTCTCTAAGGTATCTCTAATAATTTGTCTTTCATCTGAAAGTTTATGATTTTGAAGTTCTGATCAATTTTGCCATGTGTTTACTTTTTATGTGACTCATTTGTCTTTTTATTCATGTTACCTCTGTAAAATGCCAGTTAAAAACAAATAAATAAATAAATCCCCCTTAGTGAAAACATGACTGTTCAGTGTTTGAGGTGAAATGCAAAACTTTTGGCATGTTTAACTCAATTGATACAGCAGAAACAAACGCACTAGTGTAATCCAGGGCAAAAACATCATGCTCAACATGTCAACATCAAAAAAGCATATGGCTATCCAGCCTGCGTGGAGCACCAAACATCACTGACGCAAACATAGAGTTCTCCCCTCATTCCACCGGGGGCCTGTTCTCTGTCAGCAGGAAACGTGGTACTGCCATCGCGCTGTGATGGAGCCAGGCCTCTGCAGAGATGGCATGGCTACAGACTGAGTCACTTATTCGTTCTTATTTACTCCACTCTCCTGTGAACAAATGTCTATGGGTGCATCTGATTTAGAGTCATGTGAAAAAGAATAAATACACCCTCTTTCAATTCTAATATTATATGTATTTGGACAGAATGGAAAGTCATCTGGTTCTTATCAGCTCTTGAAATTTGGTAAATACAACCTTAGATGAACAACACATGAAGCAGTATTCATTGTAATAATTTATTTAATAAAACAAAGCCAAAATGCAAAAGCAATGTTTGAAAAACTGTGTAAATCCTTACTGCTTAGAGGTAAGTAGCAACCGGGTGCTTCTAATCAAATACATTTGAATAATTGATCATCATCAAGTGTGAGCACCTGTATAAATGCTTCTCTGGAGCTTGTGTTAACACATATGCCCAGGAGGAAACACATCAGCAATGATCTCAGAGAAGCAATTGTTGCTGCCCATCAATCTGGGAAGTTTATCATTCTCCAGTGAGAGATTTTTCACAAATGGAAAGCATTCCTTCTTCCCAGGAGTTGATATCCCAGCAAGTTCACCCCCACGGTCAGACCATGCAATGCTCACAGATAATAAAAAATAATAAATAAGAGAAACAGAAACCATATCTCACACTCTACAGGCCCAGTGAGCATGGTACATGTTAAAGTTCATGACTGCACAATAAGAAAAAGACTAAACAAGTATGGCTTGTTTTGAAGGGTTGCAGGAGAAAGGCAGGCACAGGACTGTCATTGGGTCAAACAGAAACTCCTCTGTGTACATTCTACAGTCAAGTTGAGCAGCTTTGCAAAACCATGTGAGACACTGCTAATGTCATACTGAGAAAAAGTGTACTTCAAATTATTGCTGATTAAGGTGGCTCTCCAAGCTGTTGAATCATGCAGCGTACTTTGTCTTTCACACACTGCTTCTGCATTTTGGCTTAAAATGAGACAGTGTAATATGTTGTGCACTTTTTAATCTGAGAGTGCATTTATGGTTGATGATTTTTAGACCTGGCAAGGACCGGATAATTCTATTTTTAATATCTGTTTACACATACTGTAAAACCTTGAACACAAGAGTGTTGGATGTGTTGCTGTAAAAATCCTTGACGGGCTGATTTTATCTTTATTAATATAGTTTTTACAGTTATTCTAATCCATGTTAACATTTGATTACTGTGCCAGAATCAGTCAGATAGTAATGCTGAAAGAGAGTTAGATCACATGACTGTAGCTCAACTAGATGTTTTATTTTCTTTACTTCAGCTATTCCCTCTGCAGTACCTTGTTCAAGAGGAATGGAGAGTAGTTTCTCACACACACCCTACTGTCCTCAAATTTATCTACATGACTCCAAATTAGTACAGCTGCACAATAATTAGTAGCTGCTGTATTGTTTGTCTTTTCATTTTCCCTCAGCTCTTGCGGCCGACTGTCCCTGATTTACATATTATTCAAATTTTTTTGCCCAGGTGTTTCTTTCTTTGGCAGTATTCTGTAAATAATTGATCACAAAAGAGACTCTTGTTTTTGAGTCAGCAATTTTACCTCTTGCTTTTCCTCCTTTGAATGAATGACTGATTTGAATGATTTATTTCTCTCTCTTCACACCATCATTTGACTTCAATTACAGGTCATGGAAAGTATAACAGTGTGGAGAAAAGGGTCCCCAAATGAAGCTAAATATAAGCTTATAAGCCGGGGCCCAATGGTACAGTTGATCAGTAGGTATTGTAGTAAATATAAAGAAAAGAAAATAGTCAGGCATACAATATGCAAAGCAGTTATAACAGCCTGCATTCACACCTCAGCATGCTGCATGGTTCACAAGACATTTTGCAGTTTTAACACACAAAACCAGCCACATACACTTACACACACACAGCCACCCACCCACACACACACAACACACACACACACACACACACACACACAGGCGCTCAGGTACATACAGACCCACACCACATACTACACACAACACACACACACTCACACCCCTACACACACACACACACACACGCACACGCACACACACACACGCACACACACACACACACACACACACACACACACACACACACACACACACACACTCAATAACTGAAAATGGTGGAATAGAAGGAGAGATGAGGAATTTATCTCAGCCCAGGCCAGGGCCCTAATAACTTTCTTTTGTAAGGCTTGGAGTTTTTTGAGATGACTAGGGAAAGTGTTGCCCCATATAACGTTGCAGTAGTTGAGGTGCGGTTCAAATAAGGTTTTATATAGAGTTAGTAGAGCTGACTGAGGAAGAAGATGTCTGACTGTGTAGAATAAACCAACATATTTAGATAGTTTGGATACGAGGTGATCAATATGATATTTGAAAGTGAGTGAATCATCTATGAGGACCCCCAGAAATTTTGTGCAATCCACTCTTTTTACTGCTTCCCCACTTGTGGCAATTTGACAGCAGGCTGTACTTTTAAGCTGTTTATTTAAAGTAAATAACATAAGATTTGTTTTACTGATATTAAGAGAGAGTTTGTTGCATCTGAACCATGCATCTACTTTATTTACTTCTAAGTTGACAGAATCTTGTAAAATTTCTAAGTCTTTGTCTGATGCAAATAAGTTGGTGTCATCAGCAAATATGACTTTATGAAAGATTGTGGAGGAGTTGACAAAATCGTTTATATAAAGAATAAATAAGAGTGGCCCCAAAATAGCTCCTTTCTTTTCTTCTCCCAGTAAATGACCATAAGATTCAAGTGGCTCATGAATTTTTACTCCGTGAGACAAAAAGAGAATAGCTCTGCTTCTCAATGCTCTGTATACACCGTGCACAAAGGAGCCCCATAGAACAAAGTGGCTACAAACTGAACACATCTGTTGGTGGTTTTCAGTGAAAAATGCTTTCTGTCTGTGACTAACAGGGTCAAAAAACAATTTTTTTCCCACATTAATGTGCATGCGGTCACATATAATAAGTTAACTGCCCACAGTCAGTAGGGAGTGTTCTCGTTGTTCATTTCAAGTGACAAGCCTTTTATTTCAGCTTTGTCTTGTTGCTGTTAATGGCTGGCACATTGACACAGGCCAAAGAGGATGCAACGTAATGATACCACTTTGACTGTGCCAAAGCTCTGTCTTTTTCTTTCTTTCTAATGGCTCAATTTTCTGACAAAATAACTGCCATCATTTGCCTCCAAGTAATCAATTTGACTCTGAGCTAGCTCCAGTGTATTGTATTCTTGATAGCTGACAATTGTATTCATTGATGGCTTTGTAAAGAGTCACTTTCATCAGCTTTATTAAGTCAAGTCAGAGTCTTGCGCAATGCTTGTCGAAGTTCTCAAAGTACAGTGTGTGGTAATGTTGTGATCCAAGCAGCAGGACTGAGGAAAGCATTTATCAACCAGCTGCCTCGCCGTTGCACAGCACAATCATCAGCAGGACTGGTGAAATGGAAAACTTACATTAACCATGCACCTCTTTGTTATTGCAACTTGGAGGACTGCTCTGCAGCCGAGATTTATATGACAACACGCTGACATGAAATTAGCCTATTGTTCACTGCTAAATGTGTTTAAGCGAGTGGCTTCCAGCAAAAATGGTTAATCTTGTCGTGTAAGTGGTTAACTCGCCGTATATGAATCACGCAAAAGACACACAAACACAGAAAGGTGAGTGACTGTTTCTTTATAGTGGTGCACTAACACGAGTGGAAAGGTTTGTCCCATCACAGCCAGACTTGTCCGGCGTCTTCATCACTGGACTCTGTGTGATTGCTCCTAATCCCTTTGACACCACAGTCATCTCCCTCAGAGAATTCCCAGACGTGCTTGTGTGAGAAAAAGATGCCTGTCAGCTGGATGCCTAATATGGCGCTGCAGATATGGATTGTTGTGTGAGGCGGATGTGCAGTGGTGGCTAAGAAGTGTATGTAGATGTGTTTGGTCTTATGGGCTCATAGTTAGTGTCTGGTGGCAAGAAACAGCCACAACCTAACAGGGGAGCAAAGTATGCCAAATGAAAGCTGTGAATTGTATTTAAAACACAGGTCAGTGGTAAGTACTATACTGTTACATGGATGTTCCAACAGACCCATACACGCTATCATTACTTGATTAAATCACTGGACACATTCTACTACGTTTTGATATTCACTTCCTTAATTTTGTTTTAAGAGTTGGGGTTGCATTACCTCTGTTATACTCTGGAAGCATTTGGGAACTGAGGAGACTGAATGCTGGAGTTTTGAAAGTGAATTATTGTCTTGTTCTTGCTCAGACTTGAATTTCAGCTGCTCAACAGTTCTTTGACAGCAGAGTCACGCTGTTGTAATGCTTGCAGGGCATTGAAAACGACAATGCCAAAAGACTGGAAAAGACTTCCAAGTTGCAAATGCTGGCTGCATTAATGCACCCCCATATAGTCATGGATGCGAGTTAGATGCCTTTGAACTGAAGTGTTTCTGGATCTTGATTATGTTTTTCTTTGCATGGTGAACTTTTAACTGAAACTTTTAACTTTAAATAAAGAACTGGCAATGTCTTTTTGGGCACATTATTCTCCGACAGAATCTTTCCGGTTTTTAAATGAATGTATTTATTATTTTGATTCTTGTGCATGGCTGTCTGTGAGTTTAAATATCCCTGTCAGTCACTACTAGTTCTTGGTCTTGTGTCCTGCATTAAGAGCATTGTCTGAATCTTTTAAGATACAGTGTTGTGTACGGTATGGTTAAATTCTAAAATTTGTTTTATCGGGCTGCATGGTGCTGTGGTGTTTAGCACTGTCACCTCACAGAACCTCGGGTGGGGGCTTTCTGTGTGCGGCGGACATGTTCTCCCTGTGCGTGCGTGGGTTCGACGTTGGGTTCATTTGTGATTCTTAAATTGACCTTAAGGAGTTTCTGTGAGTGTACCTGGTGGTTTGTCTCTGGGTTGGTCCTGTGATTGACTGGCACCCTATGGCAGCTGGGATAGGCTCCAGTACCCCCATGACCCTGAATAAGATTAGGCAGATATAGAAAAGGGATGTATCCATCCTGGTGAAACTTTCACTTTCACAGGCAATTTTTTTTCAACTTTGATTTAAAGATTAGACTAATTATTGCATTTTATTTTCCACTGCATTTTAGGCAGCTATTAAAATGGATTTATTTACTTTTGAGTTGATTCTGAATTCTCTACATAGTATCCAATATTTACATCCACATTTTGCTCTTTTGAATAACTTTTTTTGTAATATTGTATATAATTTCCTAAGTAATTTTTCAATGGTAAAAATACTGTTTAGAATTTTATATCCTGGGTGTTTTTGTCTGTCTGTTTTTTGTTGGTTTGGTTAGTTTTTTTGCTTTTGTACTGTGAATTTTAAACTTACTGCTTCCCTTTCTGGAGCTCGTAAGACCAGTGTGAGCAACACATATTTGGAGGATACTCTTTTGTTAAAACTGCTGACATAACAAAGATCCAAATTGGATCGAAACGTTGTCAGTGAATTATCTCTGTGGTTGCACAGGCACTGTTCCAACAAAAAAATGCACTTATTGTATGAATTATGTTCTGTTTGATTTTAGTTGTTTTTTTTTACATCGTATTTACATTTCGATGTAACCAAAAGGAATATAACAAATATATATTCAATACAGTATGCATTTGTAAGCAAACTTCACATTATAAACAGTGATACAGATTATCTGTACAGATTTAAAGGCAAACGGTCCTACTTGTTCAGAGAGAACCATGTTCAAACAAGTTCAAATGGACAGAACTCGAAAAACCTGTTGGAGGTTTTTCGAGTTCTGTCATATCTAGATGTCTAGTGAGAAGAGGCAGTTTCTGTCGACGCAACCGCCCCCCTCTAATAAAAATCTGTAAAAGCAAAGAGAGAGAGCATAGTAAGTCTTGCTGGCCAAGTTTTCATCGCATACTGCTCTAGTTATCCACCTTAGCCTCACCGAGGTTACAGCAGAGTGTGGATAGATTGGAGATTTCACGTAGCTATGAGATCATCATAGCTGGAGCCGTCGACCTCAGACAGTAACTTTCCGTGATATCACAGAGAGCACGCACTCGCCAATGACCCATGATAATGATGTGTGTGTGGGTTTAGAGTGTGTGTGTGTGTGTGTGTGTGTGTGTGTGTGTGTGTGTGTGTGTGTGTGTGTTTATTAGATGTGGTGGATGTGATGAACTTATTCATCTATTACAACGGTAAAGGAAAATGTACCCAGAGACAAGAGTTATTATCTTGGTAAGGGATAAGGGATGTGACGGAGGAGGACAGGGCAGGAAAGAAAATCTGGATGGGAGTTTTTGTACATAAATATATCCTAAACTGTGCAGCAAAAAAAGCAAATTCCTTGCATCCTGCGGCCGATGTTGAACATGCCAAATCAATATGTTCCAATGTTACCATGTAACTCATGAAGAGATATTGTGAAATGTGTGGTGTGTCTTCATGCCAGTTTATAAAAAGATCCCCAAGACCTTTCGGGGGGAAAAAAAGTGTCTGGCATTGGATTTGAAAATCATTTGAACTAAATCCATTCCTGTTATAAACGTCACAAGTGGCATAGATGACTGTTGATCCAAATAGAAGTCTCAAAATACCCTTTTCATCACACCATCTGGTAAGTCTTGCATCTGCCGACGTCATTTTCAACAATCAGAAAGAGGCTCCACAAATTTGACCTGCCAGGAAAAGGTTTTATTGTGCAAAGACAACTAACTACAAAACTATAGCTTGAATACAGGTAAATACCAGTCGGTTTGAAAGAATGTGCTTTGAACAGAGGAATTAGAAAGTGTTTTGGCCACATCAGCGTTAGACATATTTGGAGCAAACTAAATAAAGCCTCTTTCTGACTGTGTAAAATGGTGGTCATGTCGGTCGGTTGCTTTGTGGCATGGAACTGGGTAGCTTGCTGTTATTGATTCAATTGGGATTTTTGCATCATCAGTAAGAAAATGTCATGGCGTCTGTTAGAAAGCTGAACCATAAAGGAACATTTCAAGGGGATGCATCCTGAGCACTTCATCCCATCTACCAAAGACTGGCTCAAAAATAACAAATGGTGGGCAGTGGAATGGCCAAATCAAACACTAGATTTAAATCCCACTGAAATGCTGTGGTTGAAACAAGCAATGCAAGAAAACTGTCCTCCTATCCAAAACAAGCCCATGTTGTGTTTGCCCATGCAGGCGGATTAGGCCAATAGTTATGTTTAAGGAATATATGATCCCTAATGGCCGAGAAACTGCATGTGTAGAGTAAAAATGACAGTTTCTCTTTTGAAAACTTTTTGCCTTTTTAATAGTTTTCTAACCCAACCAAAGTAGTTTTGGTTTGTAACTCGAAACAAAATATGTTATTTTATTATAAAGTGGAAAAACAGTGATGGGTGCGTAGTAAAAATAATATAGACCTAACCATGATGTTTTTCTCACCCTAGCCCAGTAATGTTACTGCCTAAACCCAACCATGATGTCACAAGTCCCACAAAAGGTCCAGGGCTGACTGCACAGTGAGAATAAAGTCTTGTCTGATGCATCTATATTCGTCATGTTTCCCTTCTGCCACTTTTAGAGGTTGGTCCTTTCCAGGAAGCCATTCCGGATTGTTTTAAGTGGTACGGACAAACAACTTATTTGACTGTTTCAGTTGGAGTACTTGCTGTACAATTACTTGAGAGGAATACACGGCCTGTAGTGGTTGTCTGACTGGAAACATGTGAATTGCTGATATGGCTTCTGCAAAGGCAACAATCACATTGTATAAAAAAAAAGAATGTCCTTTAGCCCAACCATGATCATTTTTTTTTCTAAGTCTATAACTAAACAATGTTCCTTTGTGAAAGGGTTTTAGTTCTGTGTTGTCATTATTAACTGAACATAGGCTCAAAAAATTTAAAAAATTAAAAAACACCTGCTATGTGTTGTGTCTTGAACATACGAAGTGCTTATCAGATTGAACACGGTGTTCACGACACACTATCTAACATTCCCCTAAAGAACATTTTGGAGCTTGTTAAAACAAATACTTGAGAATGACATCTGCAGGAGTGGTGGCAAACTCAGTTAAATCTATATGGACGGGTTACTCTGACTCTCTCACTAAAGTGATCCGGTTCACTTGAATCACTTGAGTCAGAGTTTTTGAGCACTACTACTGATGATCATCATCATCATAGCATGTTCATAAAATGTATCAGCCACATAACGAACACCAGTGTGTTTAACCACTTCTTTATTGCAATATTTAAATTATTACTTACATTCATTGACTGGAGTGAAGTCAGTGAACCTCTGTCAATGAGTCCGCTAACTCACTCTGTGTACTTAGCAGCAGCCAGCCAGAGGACTCGTGCTTCTTGATTCAGTACGAAGATTTGACTCCTTAACCCGGGTGATTCAGGAACCGACCAGCTCTAATCTGCACCAATGATTTGTTTTTCCCTTCTGTTGCTTGTAGGGGCGTCACTTTATAGGATGCCATTATTAGTCATATTGAAGGATATGAGCAAATGGCCGTTTTGGTCTCACGACTTGTTCTGTGCAGGAAAATGTGCGGCATATTTTGACATTTCCTTGTAGTCGAGTAGTACATTCTATCAAAAGGCGCCATTTAAAGGAATTTAAAATGGTTTAATTGCCCAAAAGAATGGGGAAAGATACATTTCGAAAAGAATACTAGATCATTTTTTTCATCTAACCATTTCCTTCACTTTTTTCTGTGCTTCCTAATTCTCTCATCTTCTACACAGTCACTTAGCTTCATGAATCAATTAACTGGATTTAAATGGATACATTGTATAAATCTGTGTATAAATCTATAAACAATTTACATTTTTGCGTGAGATTGTTCAGCCTCATTTTTCTGTTCCTGACATTAATGAGTTTTTGCGTTTCCTCAAAGTATTCAACGGAGTGTAAACTTGTTACGGTTAAGCCTTGAAAGATAAGTAACACGGGAATACTTTAAAAGGAAGAAGGATTCAGTGCTTGTTTTGGCACAATTGGACTTGTTTTGAACTTGTGCTAAACTCTTGCTTGCTGGGGGAAGGAAGAAGCCTTGCAACAATAATTCACCATGCAGCTCATGTATGCAAACAATCTTTGGCTTGTTGGGTTACAACATCCTGATCTTTAATTTTTCTTTCTTTTTTTTGCCTTTGCTTAGGCTCTCAGTATTACCCCGTGATTTTCTATCCTGCCAAAAACTGTACTGCAGAAGCTGACAGTCTGATTACTGTAATTAGAGCAACGTCATCAGAATTGTGGCTACAGTCAGCCTGCACCTCATACACTGATCAAATCATTATATTATTGTCTGTAAACTGGATTTTATCTTAACAGCGCTCCCAAATGAGCCTGTTATCACTGTTTGTTCAACTTCATCCAACTAACTGTGAAAATATTTGAGAATTCGGAGTAAAAATCTAAATGGTTTGGGGCACAGAAAGATGGGTCTGAACTGTAAACCGAAACGTATAACCTGCAAACGGCAAAATCAGTGGGTGTGCCATTTTCTGCAGGGTGCAAAGATAGAACCTACTTCTGACGCAGCATCCTTAATTAGGTTGTCAGACATGTTTCTAGGAATGCTGATTTTCTCTGATCCAAGAACCAGAGATAATGTGGTCGAAACCAGGTACCAGAAGACACTTCCTGTTTTGAAAGTCTGAATCGGTGCCATGATCAGGCAAATTATGATTTTTTTCTTTTTTAATCTTTCTCTTATGATTTTCTAAGGTTTAAGATTCCCTTCCCTGATTGAAATGACAACACTGATGTAATGCTGCCCCCTTGCGGTACCTTTCCGTACCACAAGCTTAAATGGACTGCCATAAGATCATGCCACAAAAATATAAACCACCCCTCCCATCATTGATAAGTCAATTAATGAGTCTTGCTTTAAATTCAATATTTATTTGTACTTCTCTAAATGGACTTTGTCTTATATGTCCCTAAAATAACAAGAGTCAGGAAATGTGCATAGTTAGGAAAACAGAATGCTCAGCTGTTACATCCCCATTGATGAATTTGGTTTCAGTGTAGAAAACTGCACTGCGTCTGCATGTGGAAGATAGGTGCAAACACATAAAAAAATCTCTCATTATCAAAATACCCATGTTAATGTGTACTGAGTCTAACACTGGCAAGGAAGGAAAAGAGGATAAATAAGAAAAATAAAGAAAAACAATTTCTAAAATGTGAGTACAAAGGGCAGGTGTTTAATTGATATTCAGTTCCATGTCAATTGACTTTACAGTAGACACAGGTATTTATCAGCTTTAGATCAGATAAATAGTATTTAAATATAAAAACCCCCAAACAAAATAAAAACAATAAGGCAGTCTACTTTCAGTGTAAAATGATATTTGGAAAATAAGGTGACCTTATTTTACTCTTGGGATGTTGCTGAGTCAGTTTCCCACAAGTCTTTACAAGATGAAGTCTGGACAGTGTTGAAAACCAAAAAAAAACTTGACTGGTTGTTGGAGACAGACAAGACAAGTTTTCGTCATTGCAGTTTTGCTGGGTTCAGCATGTTTCTGTGCTGCAACCTTTGGACAATGTTTGTGTTGAGCAGTGGAAAGCCCAGATGGATGAGGTATATGCAGGCCATTTTCTTTTCTTTATGATCTTCAGACACTCAGACGGGATTGCTGCCATTACCAGGTAGCTGATTTACTCGTTTCCTTTTTTTTAACCTAATTTCCTCCCTCTCTTTTGGAAAAGCAGCTAATGCACAACATGATCACAGCTTGTATTTCACTACTCACCGCTGGCTGAAAAAACATCACCTTTCTGATGGTTTTTGCAAGGCAGCAAAGCTCAAAACCCAGAAGCTACTGCCCTCTTCTGGTGCTTTTGAGACATGACCCTAAACGCTGCACTTAGTGAGAACAAAATGTCACATGAACTCATAACTTGTGTAACACATTTATTGTAACACAACCTAAATCATTTGATTGCAGTTCTTCTTTGCACTTCTCTCCATGAAATCTCGGCATTAAATTAGATTTTACAATACTGTAAGCAATGACTCATCAGCGTACAGCTGTGGATTTACTGGATGGGGAAGTTAACAATGAAATCTTTTGAAACATCATGGTGGGTATTTTTACCATAGTGCATCGCTTCCAAACTTTTGCTGAAGTAAAATCGCACAATTTTCGCATTATAATAAAGTATTTTGGATTAGTGTTATGAGATCTATTTATCTGGATATTGAGAAAACATCTCCCACAAAAGTGAAACAGTCCACACAATTTAAAACAGTTTGACACATGACCAGTGCAATATAATTTCAAAATGTAAATAGTTTTATTTGATACAATAAGACAATCAGTCTGTGTGACTGTCTGTAAAGCAACAACTTAGTGGTTTAGCGAGCCAGCGGAAGAAGCCCATTGCTCTCTTCTTCTTAGTCATCTGGATTTCTGAGTCATCTATAACTCTGGTCACAGGTTCATCTGGACAACTCAGTGGAGCTGGTGAATTCACAACCATAGCAAAGTCATCTTTGACACCAGATTCTATGTCTGGACAGGGTGTTGGCTCTGTTTCAGTAACATTTCTGTTCAAGCCTTCCACTGCAGTGAGGACCACAGCTTGAATGGGAGGAGTTGGAGGAGGGGAATCTGGAATTTGTACAGAGTATGGTTCTCTGGCATGTTTTGAGTTTTCATCAACACTGGGCTGTTCAGATCCTTCATTTTTGGCCTCAATCTCAGAAAAGGATGCTGGTTCAGCAGTGGATGTCGGTGGAGCTGGTGAAGCCACACCACAGAATGTGTTTGGTCTGGCTGTTGGGTGCCTCTCTGTAACATCCGGGCTGATGTTTTCCTGAACTGGAGAGCCAACAGTGGGTGTCAGATGAACCGGCACTTTGGCGCTCTGGGCCTGAAACATCCCGCAAATCTTTCCGACTGCAACATCAACAATTTTACCCAGCAGCTCTGGTGCAAAGTTCTTGATGCTGTTCACTGGGATGTCATGAGGGTACATCTGTCTTATCTCTGTGAGGATAGACAGGACCACGTCATCCCTGATGCAGCGGGAGAAGGTGGCCTGATGTTCCACAGCTGTAAGAACATTGGAGACTTGGTCCAGGGTGGCCTTTGTAACGCCAACAGACAGTTTGCTGAGCTTCTGGGAAGCCATGTTTAAGAGTGGGCGAGGGGGAAGAACCCAGAGGCCCTGCAGGACTCTGGGAACCACCTCCATCACTACTTCATGTGGACTGAGCCGTTTGGAGCTAGGGGCCTCCTGCTGCGTCTCTCGCAGGATCTTGGCATAGCCATTTGCAATGCTGAGGACTTTAGGGTGTCTGTAGGTTATATTCATTCAAATGATTTTAGATTCAACTCAGAACATCAAAGAGCTTTGAAAACATTTTAGTTTAACAGGTAACAAATGTGTTTAATGAACTTAACTCACAGGAAATTGGGAGGTAAGGCCTCTGGAGACTTGAAGAGCATCTTAGCTTCAAACTCAATGTCCCTCATTTTATTGCTGATGTTTACTGCCCACACCTGAAACAAGAGATCCCATTGAAGTGCAGTTTTAAAACATTTGGGGAATAAATTCAGCATAATCTAATGATTTTCTGCCATGTCTTCACAGGTTCCTGATCTTACCAGCATGAGAAGAGTTTTGGCCTCATCCTCATCCAAACCGTCCAGCTTCAACTTCCAGAGGCTTCAAACAGAAACAAAACAAAGGTATTATTTCGAGTTTTACTCTTTACTTTGTTAGAGACGGATTGAACTGACAAGAGCACAGATCCCGGTGTAGAGGCAGATGGTCCGTTTGTGTCTCAGAAACTCACCGTTCTCTCAGCGTATCTTTGCTCTTCTCAAATATAAATGTGATCATGTCTTCAGCAGTCATCCGAGATGGGATCTGGTTTTTCTCCTGGAGCCTTAAAAGCTCAACTAACAGAGCCATCTAAAAGCAATGATAATTCAAATGGCCGGGAGATTTTTAGAGTTTATCAGAATTAACCTGACATTTAATATTTGTTTTAACTTTAAACAACAGTTTGTCTTACCTGAGACTTGTAACTGCTGATATTCCAGCAGAGCTGCAGAGCGCAATCATATATGGGTGTATCAAACAGCACCTTTGAAAGACATTAAAAAAGGTTGCTCCTTTTAACCTGATCTTAAAATCTTTGGGTAACTGTTCAAATCTTGTGAAAACAAAGATTCTCATCTACCCTGACTGGTCTGTAGATTCCTCCGCTTCCTTGAAGAAACTCCATTGATATTTTGTTGCTGTAGTATATCACAATACAGAACAGCTAAACAAACCCACAACAATAGACTCAAGACTTCTTCAAACTTGGCTGATCTTCCTGCAAAAATGAACAAAGTGTGTTCAGGTGAAGAGGGTGTGCATTCTGAGGTAGAATTATCATTGTTGTGTCACAGAATTGAACAATCCAGAACTGAACTCCTCCAGAGTGTCACCAAGGAAACACTTGGTTAAAATACTGTTTATTTTCAAATAAAGTCTGTATCACCCTCAGGAAGCTTCTGTGACATGAGGCATGTATCACTATTAAGATCATTTGGTCACAACAAGAAGTCATTTTAATAACTAGGGCTGCCTCCCGTAAACTACTGACAGGTTAAACACCTTGATGGTTGCTCAAAAACCCAACAAATGCACGATCATTCATGTTCTTTCCACACTTTAAACACTGCCGTGGGGGTTTACTCTTAAATAGTCGCACATGCACAGCCCCACCGCTAGAAATACTCAGTACTTAACGGACTTCATACATTGTAGATAAAAAAATTTAAAAAAAGAAAACAAAGACAACAAAGACAACAAACTTATGCCACTGAATTTCAAAAATATGAAAAGTTGACAGCACAACATGCCATATCATATTAAAATATAGACTAAAACTTTTAGTGTCACTAGTTTTGGCCTTAGTGGTATCTTTTCATTATTACTTATTTAGTTTTAACTGTATTTATGCAAGTAATTGCAGTGGGTAACAAAATACAGTCGATTCTTTTTGAGCTGTTTATTAACTTTTGTTTCTTTTTTTTTCTATGGCATGAGCATGCACACATTTCTCCTGTATCTGCGTGAGATAATACATAAAATGAACACTAAGCAACCAAAATAATTTTTTTTTAATGTTTGTGTCATCCAAAAGAGATACAACAATGTACAAAACATGTATTACAAGCATAGTGCACTTTGGGTAAAATTCAAAATGTACAGTATCGACAGACTTACATTGTATAAAAAGTGCCATGTGGCTGGAACATTGTAATCCGCTTGCAAGTCAACAGACATGTGACCAGATGAGAGGAACTGTCAGTGAAAAACATAAAGTGCCACTGGGAGACTACGTGTTGACACCCACATGCTCACTGTGTGTGCCACAAGCCTCCACATGTATTTTGTCTGTGTAGTTTCAGGCGTTGTCCTCGCTTACAACTTCATCACTGTTGATGCTCACTGTCTCCTTCTAGTCAGAAGCAGCCTCTTTCTGAGTATCCTCTGCAAGAGCATCTGTCTCTTTAGTGGGGGTATTTGGTTCATCTTGAACATCAGAATCAGTGTCTCTGATGTCTGTTTGTTCTCCGCAGTCACTTGCGTGATCAGCAGGTATTTGACTGGGCATGCTGGGGTCGGAATCAAACTCTGAGTCTTTTCCAGCTGTTGGATTCTGATACGTGTCGGTGGAGCAGCTGGAGTCTGAGATGTTCTCTTTAGCCGTGTCAAAGGACTCGGTTAAAATGCTGTCACTAAATGACTGGCTTGCAATGGTGTCTGTCTCAGAGCCAAACACATCCACAAAAGGACCGTACGTATCAGGTAGACAGAGACCTTGATCTTTTTGGCCATTAGCATCTTTAAGGTTCATGTCTGCACATCTGTCCCCTGACTCTGTGTGGATCGTATGAGTTCTTGAACACAAGTTATCTTTAAATGTCTCGTCTTCAGGCAAAGAATCAAAATGACAGTTTCTCTCAACCAAACCTTCCTTATATCCTGTATCAGCACCAAAGCTCTCTTCCCTTAAATGTCCAGGCTCTGTGTCTACATCATCCGCACTTTCCTCTGCTAAAGCAGAGCTTTCCACACCAGCCAGAACTCTCTTCAAACTGTGGGCTAGGTCTCTGTAAACTTGGCATAAATGTGAATTGGGCATGTGGTTGCCATGGATTTCAGCCAATTTCATGTACACCACATACAGAGCCTCGGGGTTAGCTTGGTCCTCAAGAGCAGCTGCGAGAGCCAGCTGGAAGTAGCCCACTGCATCATAAGCATCCTGCACAGGGAACACAGAACGAAAAGCTAAATCGAAAAATTCTATATCTAATCATCATTTATTACAGTTTCAGCCTCTAGATGTTACTACATTACTAACATGAACATATTTCATGTAGTCTCTTTGCTAAAGTGATAGATTCAGTTCAACTCTGGTACCTTCAGTTTGTGCAGAGTAAGATTTCCCAGTCTGCAGTAAACTTTGGTGTAGTAGCGTGCCTCCGTGGCGTGTTGCAGCACGGGCGGGCACAGAGACAGAGTTTTCAGGTAGTAGTTTTCTGCCATCTCGTACTGCTGCAGGCTGTAGTAAACTGTAGCCAGCCGGTGGTAGGCTGTCCTCTCATTTGTATGCACTCCTGATGGAGAAAAAAAGTTGACAAAGTAGGCACACCATGGCCAATACACCTGAACTCACATAATCACTATGAGTGCTATGATAACAAGTGTCAGGCTACATTCTGTTTTGTACCTGTTTTGTTGGCTATCTCAACAGCCAGTGTCGCATACTGTAGAGCCTCTTCCTGTTCTCCTTGGTTCATCAGCAGCTCTGTCAGTTTGCTTAACAAACGGAACTCTGACTGAATGTCTTTGATACTGCGTGCAAATGGCAAACTGCCATCCTGAGAACAAATATTAACCATTTTGTTAAGCTCAGTGGTGTGAAGAATACATTTTAATTTTTATTAGAAACAAAGCCTGCTTCTAATAAACAAAGCATACCACAAGAAAATACTGGCTTGTGATATAGTTTCTTGACACACATGAAGTTTATCATTTTTGCACCCACTTACCCTATAAAAAGGCAGTGAAGCCACCCGGTTCCTGTGGCCCTTAAAGTAGACATCTCCTGCCTCCTCATAGATGCTCATAGCAAAGTGAGGGTCATTCATCCTCAGGGCTGTCTTCACTGCTGCCTGTCAATATAAATCTCATTGTTACGCAATTCTGACTGTATATTCCATAAGTTGATCAATTTTATGGACACAATATCATATACACTGTACACCCTCTACATAACAAGTGATCAGTCAACAATGTGTTTTCAGACAGAGGTTTCTTCAGCTCCTTTGCAACAAATAATTGTACAAGACATCATTCCTCCCAACAGTAATAACTCCTCACCATGACCGTCTTATGATTGCTAATGACTAATGACTGATAACAATTAGTGATTCTTTATGTTACTAAATAATTTCCCTTTAGGGAATAATAAAGTATCATTTGGTTACATTCAATTCGCTATTTGCCTATTTGTAATGTTTGTGACTGTCAAGGTAATAGGGCATTTTATTAAGAAGAAAAATTAAGAAAAATTTCAAGTGAAACTCAAGTGAAATAATCAGCTTCTTAGAATGGGACATGCTGTGGTAGCTCTGGACATTTTGAACCTTTCTTTGTATCTTCTTGAGATTTTCTAATATACACATGTTTTTTTTAGTTCAAACACTGACTTTTACAACTTGGTTTGGATGGTGTTGCTAATTTTGGGTCTTTTTTAACATAATAAAAAAATAATGATGCCAGTAGGAGAGTTGTTTGCAAGTAGGGGCAGTTGATTGAGCTTTCCAACGCCAAAGTAATGACTGGAATAAGGTGCCCTCAGATGCTTCTCAGGAACAACGTGGGGAGAAAGGATGAGGAAGTTTAAAGAGTTTTTATTTCCTTGATCCACATGGGAAAAGTGAGATTACTGGCTGTGGGATGAGCAAGCCTGGAGTCCTGACAAGGACACAGCAGAATTATCAGGACAGCGTTATTATTTGTTACACAGACAACTGGCTAAAGGAATGATTCTGACACTTCTAATCCAACTTTCAGACTCAGACAAAGTACATCAGACAAGGATTGCAGTAAAACATGTAATAGTGAAGACAAAGGTATTTTAGTGCTTGTTAACAACATATGATGTAATCCTGGACATGTCATTGAGAAGGAGCACTCTGCACTCTGGATGTTGAACTGCTGGACTGATGAACTAAATTGAATTACTCCAGAGCCTCGTGCACTCACTAACCTGCGAGGAGCACTGCTGTTGGCGAGGTCACTGTTTTTGCTGCGCAGGAATGTGGAGCACAGACATTCTCTGCATGCCAGTTTTATGAAAGACCAAATGGTGGAACGAGAATATGAAAAGGAGAACCTCCTCTCCATAATTTGATATCCTACTTCCTCCTCACCTGCAAGTACATGTCAGCCAGCTCGTCCTCCTGGATGAGGTAATAGATGCGTCCCACCTGTAGCCAGGTCTCTGACTCTTCCTCTCTCTTGCCCAGATCAATAGAGATCCTAAGGCTTTGCTTGGTGTAGTCAAGAGACTTACGAGAGGATCTGCACCATGTGATGTAAAAAGAAGAAAGAAATTATGAATAAAACATTCATTTTTAGATGGAGAGTCTAGTAAGTGGCAAGGAGGCGCAAAGGAATCACTTTTCGGTGTTGAGTGAGAGGTAGAGGCTGCTGAGGATTTCCAGATATTCTCCCTCCAGTCTCTTGTCTTTAAGCTCTCTGGACACTGAGACACAGTGCTCATAGTAGACAATGCTCTGACCATAAAGCAGCATGTCAGAATACAGCCTACTTAGCACCTTGGCCACCACCATCTGACCTGTGAGAAGAGCAGAAAAAAGCAACCTGTTGGTCCTAAAACAAGACAAATTCAATTTTAGATGTGAGCGGAACCTGGCGTTTACCGTCTAACATCAACATTTTGGTTTTGTAACGAACAGCAGATGGTAATCTAGACAGATTGAAAGCTACACGAATTCATGCTTGATTTTATGTTATGTTCAGTTACAATAAGTTATATCTCCACATTGTTACTGTAACGTAGTTACACTAATTCTTGATCTATTTTTATTTTTCACTTCACTAACTCTCCTGTCATTTCAGATCCAGCCATGCTAATTACTAATTTCCCTCACCTAGGTTTCCTGTCCATCTCCTCACCTGCAGTCTATTTGCTCATTAGGTCCTCAGTGCATATATACTCATCACCTTTCACTTGTTCCCTGCCAGATTGTCTTGTGTTGTTCGTCGCCAAGCTATCCAGCGTTTTCCAGTCCTGTCTACTTGTTCTGATCTAGTTCTGCCTCTCCTGGATTCCTGATTCCTGCCTGCCCCTTGTCGGATTTGTTAGCCACTCTGATCGCCTGGTTTGGACCCTGACTGTTTTCCTGGATTCCTGATTCCTGCCTGCCCCTTGTCGGATTTGTTAGCCACTCTGATCGCCTGGTTTGGACCCTGACTGTTTTCCTGGATTACGGATACCTGCCTGCCCCCTATCGGATTTGTTTGCCTGCCTCGGATCGTTTGGTTGTGACCTGGACTGTGTTTTGGATTGAATAAACGGATCTTCCCTTTATAACCGCCTGCCTCATTGTCGTGCTTTTGGGTTCTCCTTTGCTCGCTACATAAACGTGACAGTTACTGGTTGAACACATACTTACTGTGCAAGTTTCTGGCATGTAGCGCAATTAGAAGTCCCATTTCATAACATGTCCTGATGTCATGGCTCCTCCCTCTGTCCTTGTAGCTCCGCCCGAGCCAAAGGTAGGTTTGAACATGCTCTTCATCTGTCGGGCTCTCCCAGAGCTCCAGAAAGAGGCACAGGGATCTAGTCAAGACAAAATGATTACTAAGTATATGAATACCAATTTGGTAACTCTATGTTTTCGCACAGAACTCCTCTGCATAAGCTTTATGAAAAAAAAAAAGAGACAAATATCTGACCTGACCAAGAAGCGCTCTGCCATTGAGGAAGCTCCCACATCCAGTGCCAGGCAGCCCAGGTTGGCCAATGCCAGAGCCTGATTCCTCTGGTTTCCACTCTCTCTGGAAATGACCAGAGCTGAATGGAAATGCCATCCTGCTTCTCGGACACGATCCTGATGTCTCAGACACAAAGCCAAGAGGTTATGGATCACACCTCGCTGTGTGGGACTGTCTGTGCTCTGCAGAGAGATTTACACAGATACCCATTAGATAAACTCATCTGGAAAAGAAAAACTGCTATACAAAAGTTGTGCCTTTCGCTCTTTGTTTATTATTATTGCTTGTACCTGCAGTGATGTTAGCAGTGGTTGTAGGATACTCTGGGCCTTCTCAGCCTGGCCTGTCAACACCAACAGCCATCCAAGCAGCACAGAAGCCTCAAAGCCATCCTCCTCGTTGATGTGCCCTCCTGTCTCCACAGCTTTTTGCGCACAGCGCACTGCCTTATCAAGTGCACCATATTGCTGGTAAACTGAGGCCAAGCCCAAACACAGGTCCCTCTGAGTCTTTATGTCATCCCCCTGTTCAGCTATAGCCAGGGCTTGCTGCAAGTAAACCACAATCTGAGCATGGAGTAGGGAAGTTCCTTCCTTCCAGCAAGGGTTCAGACGAACAGAGTTTTTGATAAACAGCTCAATCCTCTGGAAGGCATCGTTGAGTGAGTGGTCTTGTCTAGAGTCCAGGCTCAAAGAGGCCAGTGCTAAGTAAGGCATGTATTTACGATGATAGAGCCAGCTCAAGAGCCAGTTGAGGTCCAAAGGTGCTATAGCCCCCCCGTCGACTGCAGAGAAAGACACCGAGAGGAACTGGAGTCGCTCGACAAAGGGAAGGGCGTCATCAGTCTTCCTGAGATGCAGGAAGAGACTGGAGATGAGGTAACAGACGCGAGACTCTAAGTGTTTGTCCCCCATCACCACTGATCTCCTTAGGAGCAGCGTCAGCAGCTCAAATTCATCCGTGGACGTGAAAGTGTGACAGGGAAGACAGAGCAGCAGGGCACTGGCCTTCTCCAGAGTCTGGGGCAGTTTGTCGGCCATACGCTGTTTCAGGTAGACGGCAGTGAGGTTAGTGAAGAGAGCCACGAGGAGTGGAGTGTCTGAGAAACTGTCAACGCAAACGCTCAAAGCCTCCTCAAAGTATACACGTGCCTGAGGAGAGGAGACAAGAGACCAAACATAAAATCACCTCACCAACTATAATTACTTTTGGTTTCACTATATAAAGCAGTGTTTGTTTAAAGTATCTTAACCTTTGTTTTTATCCTTAAGCTATGGCACTTACCTGGGAGAACTTCATCTTCCTGGCACAAAGCCTGCCCAGCAGAAAGCATGCACGTCGATGAGCCCAGTGCAAACCCATTCTCTTGGCACACTCTCTGACACACTCTAGGTATCCTGACAGCTCGTCCTCGGTCTTACCGATGAAAGTCACCCACAAGAAGGAATACTGCAAGTCGTACAAAGGAAGGAAGTCCTCCTGGTAAGACACAACAAACAAAAAATGGTAGGTTATGTAATAACTAGTCGAGACAGGGTGCAGGTTGCCAGTCCATCACTGGGCCAACACAGAGACACAGATACTCCTACACCCATCACCCATGTTTTTGGACTGTGGGAGTGAGCCGAAGCACACAGGTGCGCACACAGAAAGATCCCGGCCAAGCTTGAGACCAGATATCGCTATATAAGTGCATGTGTTCCCATTATTTTTTTGTTCTGTAGAAAATTAATTAATTCTAATTCTGAATCCTGGTACATTAAGCACACAAACATTTGAGAGATAGGTCACCATCCACATCTAATGTGTTCAGTATCAACATGCTTGGTAAAGTCAGACAAAGGTTTGTGGATGAGATCTGTTCTTTGAATAATGATGACTTCTCTAGGACTTTTGTAAGAAAAATAATCATTCTCAGAGGTCCAAATATTGAAATTCAACAATTGCGCACTCTAGAAGAACAACCTTTGCTACAGTGCCTTTTGGGCCTGTTAAAAAAAAAAAAAAACAAGTGAATGAATAAACTAATTCCACTGACCTGGAAGTGTTCATGGTTGAGCAGAGTCAGTGTCGGGTCACTGAGCTCAGACTCATCCCCGTCCCAGCTGTTCTCTTCCAAGAAGAGCGGTGGATCCTCCTGGAATTCGTCCAGTTCCCTGAATGTGTCCTCCAGAGTGAAGGATAAGTGCTCTCCCTCTCGTGGCAGAGGATTGTGAGATTGGTAGAGGGACACACGAGGAGAGGAGTGAGAGACAGAGGCACGAGGAGAGGACTGGTATGGTGGAGTCCCTCCACTTTTCTCTGACATGACACTCTGACGGGCACTTGTAAGAACCTTATGATCTGTGAAGTAAACACATGAAATTGTATTTGTGCATGATAGATAAGTGGCTTAAAATCTGATCTCTAAAACTGTTAGAATACAACATTCTCTTACAGAACATTACCATGTTTTGGCCGATTTCGGATGTACATGAAATCAGTCTCATCCAGCCTGTCTGGAAACACACAAGGTAAATCAATTTAAGCCTAGTTTACCAGATGGGAGTAGAGATGGAAACTATTTTTCCCTGAATTAATCACAAACACGATTTAAGAAAACAAAAGTGACCCACATTTCAGTTCTACCTCTTCGGTAAGACCTCTCCCTTTTCTCTAACTGACAAAAAAAGGGCAATATCTCTTGATCAGCCCAGTCATTTCTTTACCTAGCCTGTACACAGAGCTGATGTCAGAAGAGAAGAGTCTTTCCAGCAGGCTGCTGTCACTTGGCTCAGAGCTACATGGGTTAACTTGAGCCAGGCTGGCCTTCTCCTCCTCGGTGAGAAAAACCAATTGTCCGTCTCTGTGAGAAAGAAGCAATGGCAGCATTATAATTTCAGCTATCTCACTGTCTTATTGCCCACTCCACCCTGTCCAGACTGCAGACACATTAAATGGGATTTCATAAAAAAAAAAAAAAGAGTATAAACAAGATGCTATTTACGTGGGTGTGACTGAGATAAAGGGTTTTAAAGAGTAAGTGGCACACATTGTAACGGACCAGTTGAGGCTTGGATGATGTAACTAAATAAAAAAGGGAACTTCTTACAGGGGCATGGTGTTCTCAGACTTGACGTGAGCCTTGTGTACAAAGCCAGTGCGTCCTGTGGAAGTGTGTCTTCCTATGAAAACACCCAAGCCTCGGAGCAGCAGACCCTGAATCTCAACAATGTCCCCTTGGCTCAGTTGGAGCTCATCTGGGCCTGATGGACTGTAGTCAACAACTGCCACACATGAGCCTGTCACTGAGGGATTAGATGAGGAAAACAAAACAGGGGCATTAGAGATGAGGAGTTATAGGTACTTTGGTGTATAATTATCAGACTGACATTTATAGTGGTCGTGATGTGTGTTCCATCTTTATAATGCGTGTTTTGCATATGAACAGTTAGATTATATGCAGAATAGCTTTACCGATAGGATGTTCAAACAGTTCCTTTTCTACTGGCGAGCATCCAGCATGGCCTGGATACTTCCTCAGGAACCACCTGACCAAACAGGAAGGACGCTTTAACCAAACTTGCTGACTACTGTTTAAAACATCCACTACCTGTAAGTGCTATTCTGTTCATTCAGCCAAAAGTTTCAACAAGATAATGTGATAATAATGCTAAAGCACACAGTGTAACATCAATGGATTGATTACTGAGGTGGATCATATAAGGAGCTTTTATAGCAACTCACTGATAGAAGGGGTAGGGCAGCGGCTGCATGGCGTTGACTGGCACCAGGCCATGGTTCCCCATGGAGAGCATGGTGCCCTCCCACATGTTGTCCTGCCCCGTGTCCCTCACCATCAGCAGGTCATTCTTTTTGAAGGACAGCTGTTCATCTTCCACCTCATCGTGCTCACCAGTTAACAGTGCCTTTGCAAAGAAGGATCCTGAATTGAGACAGACAGCAACAAGAAAAGTATAACTGTATAATTCTAGATGCACAAATAGTTTTCAGTCAGTGTTTTTGGTTTTTATAAAAGTCCCAGTTTTAGGATTAGCACAGCTGCCTTTGTGCAGTTACTGTGAACTCATTCAGTCACTGGCAAATGATGGACGATGGATGTTTTATGTCCACCGCCCCGCCCTATTAAGTAAATGTAATTTTCAACATTATTTGCCAGCACTGCAGTCCTATTATATGTTCCGTGAAGTATTTTGTCTGGGGGAAAGTAGTGATATCTGCATATACCAGGAAGGGGGAATCAATATGCATTCATGGAGAAAGTGGGGGAATTGTTATTTTTTTATGAAGTGAAGATTCCTGTTTATCCTGGTGAGGATTTTTGTAAGGCAGGAGCCTATTCTAGCAGTCACAGGGCAATAGGCAAGTGTCGCCAGTCTAGCACAAGACTAACATAGAGACAAGCAAAACCTGAAGGAAACACAGGCAGATACAAACTCCACTCAAAAACACCTCATGCAATAAATCCAGGAAGCTTCTTGCTGGGTGGAGAAAGTGCAAACCACTAAGTTCACCACTGTGCTGCCCCTAAATGTATGGGCTGCAGTCTCTTTAATAAAGGTCTTTCGGTGTTAATTGGGGTCTGTAAGAAATTAATTAAAAATAGTGGGGTCAAACAGCAACTGTTGTCAGTTAATACATAATTAGATTCAGTATTCCTTTGAGTGTTACTCCTTTAAATATTTTTAGATTTCTGTGAAAATGGAAATAATGTCTCATTTTAATTTTTGGAACGTTGAGAACTGTAAAATATAGACAGAAAAAGAGTCAAGAGTGAAGCACAGGCTTATCTACCAAAACATTTCAATCTAAGATTTCCTGACTGTATTTGATTTTTGAAAAATCATTTGAGTACCGCTTTTCATTGTCCTGTTGTCACTTTTTGTCTTGTGTTGAACGTATTTACAAAATATTTATGATATATTTTAATGTAATGAGTCTGCAACGCCACTAACCCTCTTGTAGTAGCAGTCCCAAGTAGAGAGTAGCCAGATGTTCCTCGTCCACCTTCACATTGATCTCCAAGTCACTGAGCAGCTCTGGGTCCAACCAGATCGATTGATCGCACAGGAAGTTCTCCAAGCAACGAGCCACATAGCCTGAGACACAGTAAACCCCGACTGAGATAATACTAACATCTAATATACTCAAGTTACTATTACTATTACCAATAGTAAACCAAATATATTACTGTGATGAGAATAAATGGCAAGAGAGTAGAACACAGAAACTCCAGCGTCATCCAGAAGGATTCTACATTAATCCTACCTAATGAAAGGTAAGTTGAAAACTTCCAGATCTCCTCCACAGTCTTGAATGTGAGCACGAAGCTGTCCCTCTCAGCATGGACAGAGACCAGACGTGCAGACAAGTCCTGGAGGAGCAAAATCTCAGGTTACATTTAATTTAAAATGTATTTCACTTCAGCCTCGATCACAGAAAATTGCATGGTGTAAAAACTATACAATTATACAACTAAGGCAGGCAGTCAGTGGGATTTCTGATCCAATTCCTTTAAACAGTCTTGTCAAAATTCTCAAAACTTTTCAGATGGCTTCTGTGCTCTTAAGCTGCATTAAAAGAGCCATGAATTATGTTTGTATATGTTTAGTTCTAATTTGTACCATCTCAACATTTGTACATTCAGATATTTGTCCCAAACACTCATATCTTATACATTTGTTAGGATTTTGAAAGATTTGAAAGTGCAGTAAAGTGTGTGTAACATCTGCATTCTAAAGTCTCACTTTAAAGAGTTGTGTGACATCTTTGCTGTTGCTCTCCACCACTCGGAGTCGCGTGCGCAGCGCCTCCTGTAGGGCCCGGTCAGGATGGTCACTGGAGCGCCTCCGCCCAGTGAACAACAGTACAATTTCTATGGAACAGGCAAGCATGGTGTGATCAATAATAATCTTCTTAGATTATATCTTATGCTGGGATAAGTGTTTGAGGGGGAAAAAAAATCAAAGAGCAAATAAGATAAGACCCCTTCAAAATTTTTGTACATTCAGCGCAAAGAATTTGTTGTATTTCTCAGCTCTTAGTTCCTAAATAAAAGAGAAATATATACAATCAAACTGTGATGATGAGTTTTGTTCTCGACGAGCAAGACA
The DNA here is from genome assembly GCF_027942865.1 of Odontesthes bonariensis. Classification (NCBI taxonomy): domain Eukaryota; kingdom Metazoa; phylum Chordata; class Actinopteri; order Atheriniformes; family Atherinopsidae; genus Odontesthes; species Odontesthes bonariensis. The sequence goes on along the minus strand of NC_134518.1, from coordinate 13,796,941 downwards.
GAGAAAACTTCCAAGAGTTTATTGAAGATGCTCTATGAGAGCTTTTATTTCAGAGAGATGCTTTGTGAGCACAAATGAGTCCCTGGAGGAATAACAAAGCTATTAGGCCTCTAACTTGACTCTCAATGCGGCCATTTAAATCCATTTCAGAGGAAGAACTTGGGGAACTTGATGGATGAAGCTAAATTGCTGATTGAGTAAAACATTAGTAGCTGGCGGAATGTTCCTCATCAGTATGCATGAAAAAAATAGTGATGGGAAATGCCTCTGGGTATAAGTTATTGCTAGTTTAGACAGACTGATAGAACAGCTAGTCTTCCAGCTGAAAGATACAAGCAGTCACAATTATGCTGAAAGCATTGTGAACTGTACCTGAGGAGAATTTCTCTCCCAGTGAGGAAGTACTTTCTCTAAGGAAGGCCTCTTTCTTCTTCCAGTAGCTGTCATGTTCCACCACTCCTTCACCAGATTCCCCTACTGGGCCGTCCTCCTCCTCACCTGCTCATGAAAGAAGGAGCAAAGTCAGGGAAAAAAACTGCAGGGTCTTTTGTGGTTCAAGGCCAAAAGGACAGCACAAGGTACAAAACCTAATCCATTGTTGGTTAAACAGCATACTGCAGTCATAATTTTGCAGTGTGTTGTATGTGGAAACAGTTTTATCAAAACTGTTATCACTGGGTTGTTTTAAGCGGGTTTCAATCACAATGTAAGTCCAAAGCTGGCTTGAAAACTAAACAGCAAATGATACAGGATAATACATCATTGAAATGCGTTTACCTCATCGGTTCATGCAAGCAATAACGTTCTACAAGTAAATTCAAAGACTATGAAGACTATAGTGGTGTTGCGAGCAACTTCTTGTGAAGTGTCAAACTGGCATCAACTAATGTGGGAAAAAAAAATGTTGTCCTGAGTCCTAAGAGACAAAGGTGTTTTACCGAAGTAATGTCATGTTATTGACATGTTATGGAGAGTAAGCCAGAAGGGAAACATTTGTGAAATCTGGGTGTCAAAGTCGCGCCCAATGGTTAAAAGCGGTGCACATAATCTCACCATTCATCCCCCTTCTTGAGAAGATGTTCGCTCATCTGAGTCGCAAATTCCCTCCAAGCGCATGCAGGGGCATCGGTTCAGACAACACCCTATGGGTCTTATTTGAGAGTATGTACAAATGTACAAATGACCTATTTGGTTGTTTTGATGAAAGGACTTGCTGATATTCTATTTATACATCATTTGCCCTTTGCTATTCCAATCATTTATCAATGACAGCTTTATCCGTTACTTTTAACTCTTTCTCACAGCACTTAAGCAGCATTTTAGCACTTTCGAAACATAAACACGATTGATGCACACATGATAGCTGGCTACAGTATATATATTTTTTATTATAACGTGGTGACGGGCTTCCCCTGGTTTGTTCCATTGTGCAGGGAGGATATCCCAAACACTTCCTCAGTTTGTGGCCAGAGGGAAAGCAGCACCGCTCTGTCTCACATGAAACTCATGAGTTGCTTGTACTCCAAACTAATACAGGGCTTTATTATAATCAATAGAATGGTTCAGACTATCAGGTTGTATCTGCTCCATAACTACTGTACCTTGAGTCATTATGTCATTTCCTGAAAAGTGTTCATTTGTTCCCCCAAAAGTATATGGTGGTTCCCTCCAAAGAGCATCCAGCTCAGCGGGAGAGATGTCTGTAAAAACAGACAAAGGTCAAAAGTCAACACTAAAAAAAAAAAAGAAGGAAAGAAAATAAATCAAATGCCTTCAAATCTGTGTAAGTCTGTAAATCAATAAACTAACAATAAGGTCTTTAGAGATTTTTGCTCATATTTAAATTTCAAACCAATGACTCATAAAGAACTGACATATGGGGAAACATGCATATCTGTTTTCTTAATGCCACCACTCCTACATGTGTACACTGAACACGAAGCTACAGCCAGCAGCCACTTAGCTCAGCTTATCTTGAAAGAATGGAAAGGAAATATTAAGCCTGGCACAGTCCAAATTATACAAAATCTGCTTTTCATCACCTCCAAAGCTCATTAATGTGTTATGGAGGGGTTAGCAAGCATTTACCATCTAAAGCTATTGCATGTGTTCAAAAAAGCTTTTCATTGGTGACTCAAGATGTGTTGAGCTTAAGCCGCCCTTTTAGTACTTGTTTTCAATCTAGCTGTTCCCAGTTTTTAACTGAGCCAAACTAATTGTCTCCCGGCTGTAGCTTTACTACACATACTACTTCTCATCAAGGCAAGACAGCAAACAGGGGTATTTCTCAAAAAAAGTTATCAGTTTAAAGGAAACATGTTTCTGGACAGGGAGAGTGTTATAATGAAAGGGGGACTGATTCAGCCATTTATTCTGGAAACGACGAGTTTGAGCTGTTGGTTAGTTTGAGTAGTCATCAGGGGATACAGTGGCACTGAGCACACGCGGGTCCGGTACACACATACACAGCTGCACTGACAGAAGAACCTTCAGCAGCCCTGCGTCTGACTCCTCAGAGCACACTGTCATGTCAGTATGGTCACACCATAAGACAAAAAGGAAAAACTGTTAACTACATACTAACAAAGAACTAACTTCTTTTGTTTTTAACATGCTTTGTCAGTGCAAAAAACACAATAGAGGAATTATTATCCTGATGCAAAGCATTCACAACAAGACAATGGGGAGCAAGACAATATGCTACATGACATTATGCCAAAGAGGACAACAGGCTATTCTTTCCATCAGAGCACAGTTAGCACCAACAGGACTGCTTGAGTCAACACAAGCAGAGTCATGCTGCTACACTGCAGGATCACACCATGCTCTTTTTACCTTCTTGGCTAAGTGTGTTACCCATGTTGTATATAGACCTATGTTCCTGCCTATCTGAATGCAGCAGTCCAACTCATGACAGTAGAGCACAGAGAGCGGGCTGGGACCGACCTGTGAAGGAGGAAAGGCAGACTTTGATGAGCGGTCGACAACAGGAGGAGTTGAGGAGTGGTCTGCAGCAACAAGACGCCATCTGGCCCAAGAGTCGGCAGCTCCCAGAGATCAATGCCATCCCATCAGTTTCCCTCAGCCTTTTTAACAGCAACTCACTCTCTTCCTCTATGTTGCACAACCTCTGGTTCCCTTCCTTTTTCTGTAGTCCCTTTCCTGCCCTGCTAACTCTATCTTTCTACCACTTTGTGTTAGCAGGATAAGTCTGCACTGTCCCCCTGCAAGCCTTATCTCTTCTTTTTCTCTGTCTGCTTGGGTCTGCTTGTCTTTGTAATATTTCTGTCTCCATCTTCCCCCTCCCACCAGTCTCTCTCCCTCTGCTCAGTAGCTGCCCAGCCAGTCAGTGAATGCACAAAGCACTCTCTGCAATTGGTATGAGTGTGTGGGGGGGCAGGCCTCAGTGAGAATTTCCCTATGTGTCTTCTGTTTGTGTGTGCCAGTGAAAACTATGCACAGAATGTGTGTCACAAAGACAATGTGAGTGCCTTTTGTGCGTGTTGCTGGGATAATGTATTGCTGACCCGCTGTAAGGCAATGCCACAGAGAGACAGACTACAAGGTCACAGCAAAGTGGGGGTGAGAGTTGCCTGGTGGCACATACACAGGTTCAGAGATTGCATAGAGAGGAAGGTAACACAGGTTCTGACTGTTCTTATTTGTGATGTAGACATTAAAGAAATTAAGCGTACGCTACAAAATGTGCTGCCATGTCAACTGCAAAATTATTGACCTCGTGTGACCCATTACCATCTGAGAAGGAAATAGCCAATAATACAATAATGACTTCATTCAGGGTAGAGATTTCTTTAAATTATCTTTGGAACTGATTTTGAAAAAGCGCCTAAATATGATGATGTTCTCTTTAATGAATTGTGCAAGTGTAGACGGGGACCTCTAGTTTGAAAGTTGTAATTGCAACAAAGTTCATGACACATTGAGAGCAGGGTGGTTTTTTCTTCATTTGGATATTTCGGAATCTGACTTACATTTTACAGAGTGTTCGTGTTTAACTAAATATTAAAACATATAGCAGCCGACTGACAAACAAATCTTTCCATTTATTTAAAGCTGCAATACATGATGTTTTGATGACACCAGAAATAAAAACACATTTAGTTAGTTCTGCCATATCTGACTTTAAAATGCATGAGCATGTTAATCCGACTGAAGTTGTGTAAACTCAAACCTCTCAAAGCCGGACAAACAATCTCAAGTTATGCAGTTGGAGACTGAATTACTCCTTCATGTATATGCTCAGTTAGACCTAAATGGGCCCAAGCGCTTTGCCCATGCTCAGAACATCTCACATGCCCCAACTTTTTGCATCTTTTTGTATATTGGGACAGGCACAGTGGTCAAATAGCAGTCAAATAACTCTTAGCTTTTCAATCAGAATTCTTCCCTTATAATCCGAACTGAGAGTGCTGTGACGTGCCATCTACTGCAGGCAACACACTGGAAACTTCATACAGCTCCTCTTAAGGAGAAAAAAAAAGCAATTTCTCAATTATATTAAAAATATTAAAAGATCAAAGACATATCCCTTTGACATCTTATGGTGTTAATATTGTTGGTCTCCCTTTTTACTTGAGGCAAACATCGATTTGGCTAATTAAGCTAACACTAGATTATTTACTTGTCTTATGAGTCAAAAAAGAGAGTATCCAAATGCAGGACAGAAAGGCAGACACAGTGAAAGCCCACTAATCCACAGCTTTGATGAAAAAGGCAAGTCAAAAATCAGTCAGAAAATTCCGCAGTACAGGCAACATTCCAAGAATGGGACACAAATCTGAAACATGGGGAAAACCGAATAATGCAGGGCTCCACGATGCAGTGAAGGTTAGTACAGATGGCTGGCAAAAGCCAAACCCACTTCTAATGCTGTGATTTCATATATGGCTTATCAATGTACATTGCATTAGGCTCTGATGAGTCATGATGCCATTGAACTGTGTATCTGACAACCGGCAATGTAACTGTTCAGCCTGTCATGGAAAACGCATCTTCTCTGGATGCGAGATTTGCGGTACTCATGCTGCTGAAAAAAACTGACAAAGAATTACGACAGCAAAATTCATTTTGTGAGGAGCGAAATAGAAGCACTGCAATGGAGGTCAATGTTCATAGTCCAAAGCTGGAATCTGCCCAAAATGTCAAATATTTGCAGTGTGCATTTGTGATTTCACATCTAAGCAGAACGTAGATTTATTTCTGCTTCACTCAGACTTTACTGCTTATTGTACCAATCTACAGTTCAGTTTCTTAAGATGCCAAATAGCAAAAATTCTATTCTATTTATATGAGTTACACAAAAGCTACTACCATCTATGAACAAATTTGAACTTATTTGTTTGTACTTAGATCCACATCTACACACCTCAATCTGTTAAATTGTGCCAAGCTGTAAAAACACCTTGGATTTATCATTTTCATTAGTTTCTGTCTGGAATATGAATGCACACATCTTTCCGAATTCACAGTCTGAATTTCCAGCTTCTCACCATTAATGAGTGATAACGCCAAATATTTGATTGATTATTTGTAAGAAAAGAAGTTGAAGTTGCCTTTTGTATGGATACTGTACTTCACATTGTGTACACGACTTCAGCTGTCAGCTGTTACGGCATGTGATTTCCAATCATTGAAACCAAATGCAGAAAGTTTCTTCCTATAAATTAGCATACTGGAGGCCAGGAGTCTAACAATCTCGTCTGACATCAGTCCCTTTATCTTGTTTATGTGGCGGCTGATTGGTCATTGCTGAATCTTTGCGTTTGTATCTTGTGAGGCGGAAAGCTGTAAACAGGCAGAAGGCGTGTCGGGGCATATCCTGACACTCTTCAGACTCCTATGCTTGCCTCTCGTGGTGAGACAGATGTCTAATCTAATAAACACAGATGTCTCAAGGCCGATATGTTAGTCACATGTGCAGGCCTTTGTTTGCACCAAAAGCTGCACAAGGGTCAGTCGCTCTCTGCAGTAACAACCACTTTAAAACGTTTAGAGACTGTCTATAAAACAATGCAATCCTCCATATAATGATGCTCTGCGAGTTTCGATATCCTCGTTCCAGAACACCTGAGGATCTAACTATTGTTCCCTGGCAGCTGCACAGTTTAAACCCTTCCTCTTCTGGAGAATGGCTCTTCTGCAGTCTCTGACAAACAATGCACATGAGCGCACAGAGTACTGGCTTTAATGATGGGCTTGTCGTGTCTAATGACCACACACCATAGATGACCCGATAGTCTCCACATAGTCTGAAGCCACATAAAAAGCCTGGGCTACAATTTTGACACTCGGCAGTCCGTGACAATGGCACTCAACCTAATTGGAAACATATGGTGTCAGCACTAGCTGCAATGTTTAAATGCTGTTGTTTGAATGTGTCCGAACATGTGTGCACAACATGGGTCGGTGGATTTAGAATATGTGGAGCAGCAGTAAGCAGAGAGTAACATGAGATGAGAGTTACGGGCTCTAAGTTTAGATTAGCCCCCTATTTGCTCACTCACATGCCTGTGTGTCTGAGACAGAAGTCCCTGCAGGGAGATTCCCAGACTGAAACACAGCATAATCTGTTACTCTGAAACAAACATTTCTGAAATAAAGCTGAGATTTCATACATCTTTGTGTAGAGATCAGCTTTATCTTCTTGACCTGACATTCTTTCATCGTGAACTGTGTAACACTGGTCTTTGGGAGACCTTGGAAACTTTTACAAATAATCAATAACACTGGTGAAAAGAACAGGCAACTAAAATCACTACTTGACAATCACAGCTTACTTCGAACATACTGTGGATTCACAGCAGCTTTACGGCTTTGTGGCAAAGTACAAAGTGCAGCTGCGTTGGCTGAAACGAAGCAAGTTTTAGAAAACTCTTACAGAAAAGGAATCTCTTACCTCTGTGTTACTGCCAGTTTTCCTTTCTCAATTCATTCCTCTGGTGCTTGGTTCAATGTCTCTGTACCTCTGTGTCCCTCCAAGTGTATGTATGCGTCTTTTTCACCATATAACTGGTGATCTGCATGCCATGACAGCTGCCAAAACTGCTGTCATCCTCTGCTGTCAAAAGCACAGGAGAGCAAAAAGGGAAAGAGTGAGTGAGTCAGTGAGAGTTTGTTGGAGTATGTGCTTCGGGGACTATCAAAGACAGCATGTCACTGACTGAGGAAGTTTTTAGCTGTAACTCCTCCCATCATTTTTTTGGGACGATAGTACGGCCTCCCTTCTCTTGTTCACCTCCCCCTTGCACTCGTGCACACACACATGCATACAGTACGCCTCCCTGTCAAAATCTGGACACCTGTGAGCCAACAGTACTCAACCAGTGAAAGGTCAATCATATTATAAATACAGTTTAACTTTTTACAGCTACAAAACACTGGCATGTGTTGTGAAGTACCTCTTTCCATTTAGAGAAGCTAAAACACAGTAACATACAGCCTATTTCCTCATTCTCCAACACCAGTCGCACTAGCCTGTTTTGACGCACCCTGAATGTTGATCGCAGATTACAGTCACAATCAGCTGGTATGTGCAAATGAGCACATGCTTAGAAAATCACCTGTCTTCATTCCAAAGGTGAAAGACATTTACACAATTCTGTCCAGCGCAACCAACCCTAAAATTCCACTCATGTACCAGTGTGCATGACAGTGCAAAAAAGGGAGGTGGTCTATAACAGCTGGCACCCCCCCCATCATTTACAGTTTGAGTTACGTCCCCATCTGGGTGAGGGAAGGTAATAAGCCAGAAGAGAACTTCTGATTTGGGTTCTTTTATTCTTTTTTTGCTGAGTTTTTGCTGCTTAGTTAGACATAAACTGGAAATGCTGAAACTGACAACGATCTCCAGCCTTCAGTACACCATGACAAAGTCACCCTGAATATCAGCCCTGTACTGCACATGTGATCACGCCATTGGCTATGCATGGCTGCAGGACACGGACCATTTATTCTGCTCTGTTTGCAAACGTGTGTGTGTGTCAGTGAGATAGAGAAACAGAAAGAAATGCAATGTGGGTGGACGGTGGATTAAATAGCAGCCAATTACTAATTGGAATGGGTGGAGACTGCAGCGTAGCATTACAGGGTGCGCTGGAAATTGCGCATGTGTGTGTTTGTGTGTTCTTCCCCTGGCCATGCTTATGAACAAAGGGCACGGATTGTGAGCCTTAGTGAAGAATGCTGATCAGGTCCACTGATAGTGGACACATGGCCTCTGTGTGACTGACAAACAAGAGACACATGGCCTCTGACAGAAAAACACTGAGAGACCGATTTGGTCAAAACAATGTGGCAATACATAAGTAGTGCAGCAAAAACATGATCATGTCTGTGTCATGTGTTCAGCTGCCTCATACAAAGCATTATTTGTGCTGATTGTGGCTGTTTTATGCCTCCTGGCACACTCAGGGAGACAGTTCCCACTAGCAGGAACAGAGCAACACAACAGTGAGCAGGTTTATTCCAGCAAGGACACTATTATCAACTATGGGCCGCTGGCGCCTTTGCAGACAGTGACAACACTGTGTTGACCTGACGGCCTCCTGCCCCGCTGCCTTCGGTGCACAGGAAGGCCAGCTTCCTGTTTTTCTGCCCCATCAGTTTGGAGGACAAAAGCTCAATGCAGGATTGACACAGAAGCAAAATCAGCAACCAGTGCACAACTACACGCTGTAACACTCATACACACACCCAGGTGAAGATGGTTCATTTCAATAAATCATTATCCACTACAACCACAATCAACACTGACCTGTGCTGAGCCAGTAAGCCATCAGGAGCACTTTTATGTCGTGTTTCATCATTTGATTTCTCATTTGAGCAACATTTGGTACGTGCAATTATTTTCCATAAATGACAAATACGTGTTTTTTTCGTGGTCCTTTTTTATGTCTGCAGCATAACCTTGAAAATCTTACTGATGTAACTCCAACACGTTCTCATGTTATTGCACATGAATAGCATACTTTTATGTCACTTTTTGTGTGTCGTTTATAAAAGCTGAAAACCTGCAACCAATACAAAAGACTTAAGGACAAAAAAGAGAACATATCGTTCAACTATCGAGTTACAGAACTGAAGAAGTAAGATTGTGCAGGGCAGTAGAAAGAGAATGAGGCGCCTCTCACATCCCGCCATTGTCCAGTTTCAGAACCAGGGCTTCCTCAGGACACAGGGACAGGGCAGTTGGTTAACGTAAAAAAAAGCAAAAATACTCAGATTAGTAAAACAGCACAAACTTATATAGAAACTGGAATGAGTAGGCTGTCCAAAACAGGTATTTTTGTGGATTTGGAACCCATTTGCCCGGGTGGTCAACAACAATTAGCAATAGTCTACTTAATTAAAGTTGCATTCTTTGGTGATATGTAATCTGTAATGACCCCATAATTGCATCCTAATTATGTGTTCTTTTTTTTGATATGCAAAGTTTCACCTACTTACCGTATCAACTGTATTTTTCTGTGTTCATTTTTAATCAGCTGCTGCCGTCTTTTAATTTACCAACCACTGATGTTGCTTTCAACCACCTTGAATTGTTTTTCTTTGATTAATGGCTGCGATGGAGAGAACGGATGGGTGTTTCACTGTAACATGGAGATCTTTCCACATTGATACCACTGAACTCCTTTAAGACAAACAGAACACCGAGCCACGCACGGCAGTTTTGCTTATAATCCTTAAACAAGTGGAGACCAAGTTAGAGCTACTCTGTATTTGAGCTGCAATGGCCTGCATAGCTTCAAAAGCCAGTTACAACACAATTAACCTGACCACCTCAGCAGGATTTCCACCGTAAACAATCCAATTAACTAATTTGCTTACGTCAACTTTCCAGAAGAGGGCGGTGTCATAACAGTTTTAGCGACAAAACCAGCCCCAGCACTATGGAAACAGCAAGATTCTTTGGAAAGGTTCTCCAGATTCGGGAAATCATTTTTCATTGTTCAAATTGCTTCTTGAAAGGTGGCTCGAGCGTGCGATCCGCATTATTCTGCTAAATATTAATGGCAAACAATAATTATTCATTCAAAATAACTTCAGACACCGTTTGTCTCACAAGCTGGCCCTACCTTCAGTAAAAATGAATTTAGACGAGACACTTTTAAATAATAAACACTTATTGAAGTGTGCTGTAGGATTTTTTTTGTCCCCATGGCTTTCACAACAGCCCAGAGTGACGTCGCTAACATAGGATGAAACGGAGAGTAGTCAAGTCACCCAAGGAGCGTCACAGAAGAACCGTAAATGGTGTGTTTTCCTTTCACAATACAACCACAAGGCCCATTCTTAGTCATTTTCTGAGTTTTAAAAGGAAGGCTATTTTATACAAGAGTAGCCTATATCAATGTGACGGGAGAATATTCACAATGCATCATGTTGTGTGACCACTACTAGTAGCTACTGCATGGATGAAGTACAATTTAGTGAAAGTTCTCATTACATCTAGCTGGTTAGTGCTTGGATGTTATGGTGATACTTTCTGTAAAACTCTTATGTAACAAAAATATATTTTTTCAAAAAGTAACAGAAATATTTTGCTTATATTCAAATTTAGTTAGGTGTATCATTCAAAGGGTTGGGTTGTTTGGTTATTCACACATATGTAATTTAGTCTTGACTGACCGCAATTAGATTGAACCTTGATTTGGCACCATACAAACGAACTGATTTGATGTGGAAATTATTTTTTGTCATTTCTTCCTTTATTTCATGTGTTTTCACCCATTTATGATATAAGAGAAAAAGTCAATCAAATAAAGACCTTTCGAGCGTTCAATTCGTTTTATTTTGAAAGCAGAGACTGCAGAGTGTATCCGGCGTTTCTGTTGACAGCGCGTGAAAAGCGCACGGGGACACGCCAGGGGAGCGCGGCGGAGCTTGAGGATCAGCCGGGAGCGAAAATGTGAAGGTGGAATGCAAGTGAGCAGCGTCGTTTTTTTTTTTTTGTGACTGGCGTCTGTTTCACTGGAAAAAACAACAACAACAAAAACACACACACACACAACCGACGTTCACACAGCAAGAACGGGAGCTTTTCTTTTGGATGTCACAGCTAATTACGGGAATTATCCTCGCTTGAATTGCTTCTATTATATATTTTTTATCCCTCTCTCTGTCAGCGCTCGCCTTCTCATGAGATTCACTGGAAGCAGTGTTGTTGACAGTGAGGAGCATCACTTGCATTCACTGGTTATTCATTTTCAACTAAACCATATTGAATCAGTAAACTACCGCGTGTAGATTTCCTCGTGCTTTATGGGATTATTTTTGACGGAGCAGCTTTGTTTTGGATAAGAGCACGGTGGGCATCATGAGTTCCAGTGGTAAGTCCATTCTTGCGCGATTTATCTGTCTGCTTGGGGTGCATGGATAACGCAAAAAACTACCAAACAACAGCCTTAGCCTGCACTTTATTGTATTATGTTATATAGATAATAAGCATTTTCCATTTTGAATTTAATTTCCTCTAAAAAAAAAATTGCATGAACACTATTCATTTTCAATGGAGTAAAGAAAAAATATGGCACTGTAGTGATGATCCTTGCAGAGCCCTTTCAGTGGATCTGGAACAGGATAGTAGAGCTAATTGTATCTGGAGGTCAAAGTGGCCTTTGCCCAGAGTTCATCCATCAAGGAACATTTTTTGAATTCTTTATACACATAACAGCCATGGCTTGGACCCCTCTCGATTTCTTCTGCTTCTTTGTTCTTCCACTTTTCTTTCATCTTCTTCTCGCCCCCTTCATCACCCTTTCCTCCACTCTCAGAATACCTCGCAGGTTTTCAGCTCTTATACCCTTGTAAAAGCTCACCTGTCTGCACACACATTGATTGCAGGATCAAGAAGCCCTTCAGCTGGGGGTCTCTGACCTGACCACCGTTGGCCTCTTGGAGTTTATGTGTGATGCAGCATGTGACATAAAACTCTGACAGCCCGAGGGCTCCTGTCATCCTTACCCTGGAACGACCTGGGGACAGTTATGCTAAGCTGACCTTGTGTCAGCTGACTCTGACCCTGATCCTCTGTCCGCTGAATCAGGGCTTTCCCTTTGTGGCTGTGGGGTGGGTGTGGGGGTCAGATGTGTGAGCATGTGAGGACATCTGCACAATGCTACTTTGTTGTGTTCGCAAGTTGATATCCAGGTCAGACTGAAGATTTCAGTGTTTACATTTTAAGAACCCCCTGTCCCCAAGCTGTCTGTGAGGCTGGTAGGAGCTGATGTACACCTGGTGCTCAGAGAACTTACGGTGTCAGGCGCTTCCTGTCCACCCTCCGGTATTACTGCATCATTCATAATCTGGCCTGTCATTGTGTGGCATTGCATTATTTATTCAGTTCTCTGAACTCAGCTGAGCCATGCCTGGCTGCCAGTTCCACATCTGTATGTGGCCAAAGTGGCGTTGCTCCTCCCCGTGCTCTGAGAAAAATGAGAATAATTCTTTTGTTAAGCTTTGGAATGCTTCTCTCATCTAACACATAAGGGGGGAGGAGCACACGCAGCCGGCATGTGGAGAGCTGTCACAAGCTGTTGTGGCGCACAAGCATGTGCTCAAACAGGACTGCGCACATACATGAGCGATATGTCAACGAGTGGTGCCATGTGATGTGTGCTTGTGTGAACCTGGAGTATTTGTCTGTAATAAACAGTGTTTGTGTGTCAGCATTGTCACAGGTAGCAGATGGTGGTGTGACATGTGTCTGTGCTCTGGCTTAAGGCTTAGAAACACAGAGCTGTTGAAAGAACATATCTTCTCCTCTCCTTTCACTGTCAGTCTAACATATGTTCCCCTCTGCCTTTAATGCTCTCAAGGTTTGGGCATGACTGGGCCTGTTAGGATGTGCTGTGTACTGTGTTATCCACTGTATTGGTGATAGCCCAGAGGCCATTGGCACATGCAGAGCAATTACAAACAGTTCTGACTGTCCATCTCCATCTTCAGGGTCCTCTGTCTCTCATGGTCACTGGGCTGTGTGTGTCTGGTCCGACACTTCATTTTCTGCCTGGCTGGAGGATAAGGCAGAGCATTGGGAAAAGCAGGTCCTTTTCTTTTCTTTTTTTTTTGTTTGGTATGGAAAAACATTACATAATAAGGTGTACAGAAAAAAAGAAAAAAAGAAAGCTTCTCCTAATTATGATTATAGATTTTGAGATTTTTCTTTGGGATAGGCCGCATGCAGTTTGTCTGTTTCAGGGGAGTGATAAAACACATGTTGATCAATATACAGATCATTGAACTCCGGGACCCGAGGGGATCTGCAGAGCCATATATCAAAGGCAGTGCTGACACTCTTCTCTTCAATTCTTGGCTATCAGACAAAAAACATTCAGAAGCAATGGAGGAATTTAGTGGAACATGTTTTATGTTCCTCAAACAGACACGACCATTTTGCTGACTTAGCTTTCAAAAGTTGGGCTGCATGTCATGCAACTTAACCGTTGAATTGGTTTGACTGATGCAGATCCAATTGCAATCTCCATTTTTCTGCCATGACAACTTATTTCTTTGGATGATGTATTGTCTCAGAAATAATTGCGATAAATCATATTGTTGTCATTTTAGGAATTTAATCATAAGTATTTCAAGGTGATAATAATGCAGAAGCAAACCTATGTAAGTACACCTTGTCAAGATGAGATGAACTCTTAATTATTTTCTTTGTTTTGCTGTATTACTCGGGTACAGAAAATTGGGAGCTGACTATGGTTTTAGGATCTAGTAGCATCTGGAGACCAAACGGCAGGACCTCACAAGTTTAAATGTTATTGTAAGAATCAAGACTCTCTTTAAGGGTTATGGTTAGACCATCAATTGTGATGGTTAAGTTTATGCTAAAACAGAATTTATTCTTTAAAGTCAGATCGATGCTGAGCCTATGCCAAAGGCTGTGTGGGTCACATCCTCATGAACATTTACGCTTGTGCAATGTCTGTCTGCATTGGTCTGGTAGTTTGTGGCTCGATTTCTGACGGTGCTTCAAACAATGACATCAAAAACATGTTATTATGTCAAACAACTGCAACGCAAAATGAGGAAAGAAGCTAGAGGACTGTGTTTGTGGGTGTAGGAGTAAGTGGTATTCATTCAAAAATTTCATTTAAGAAGCTACCAAGACCTTGTAATGAGGACGATGAGGTGGATGATGCACTTATGCACAGAGCTTTGAGCTGCATGCTGTCATGGAATTTGAGATTGAGACCAACATATGACAGACCAACTGTAGGTGCAAAAGTCGACCAGCAGATATTCCTGGCTTACACGTGTCCCGTCCTATATTGTGTTGAAAGCCAGGTGTATGGATACTTGAGTGACACTTGTGGAATAAATTTCTATATTTTTTCTAACGTTACCTGGACTTCATGTGGATTTTTAAGGACAACAGCATTTTGGACACGTGTAAGCCAGGAATATCTGCTAGTCGACTTTTGCACCTACATTGGTAAAAAACCCGTGCTAAACAGAAAAGATGAACAAACAGACATATTCAATAAAACTTTCTCATCAATGACAATTAGTACAATATTCAAACTTAAGAATATAAAACATATATCTAAATGACATAAACAGAAATAAGAAATCAGCAAATCTGTATTTGCCTCATACACCAACAATTTCTTCACTTCTGAATTCCATTCAGTTAAAAACACGATAACACTTATCTGAATCACCTTTGTCACATACTGGTTGGATTTAGGCAATAACATTACGTGGTTAGGGTTAGAGAATAAGCATGGTTAGGGTTAAATTACAGGATCTTTTCAATGCGACTGTCACAGTCTTGAAGGCCATTTTTACATTTCACATCACAACAGAGATTGCATGTTCTTTTAACGTAAATCTAGGCCAACAGAATAGAACGGATATCTCATATGCACATTTTGGAGAGGACAGTCTAATAAACTGGCTTTGCTTTAAACCTAATTTGCTATTGAGAAGATTCCTATTCGGCCTCTCGTTCCTTGTTGGAATTTAAATAAAGGGCCATCGAGGGGAATTTTATTCGGAAGTTTGAGCTTGTTAAGAAAAAAGCCATTTGCGTTTGCAACAAAATTAAAATAAACTGAGGGTTCAAGATGAAATTCACACTTTTTTAAAAAATTTAATAATGAATTATTATCACAGATAGATAGAATTAAATATAACACAAAGGTCCAGGGAAAGGTATCTTAGCTGAGTAGTTCATTTGTCCATCCTGAACAGTTCACTGACAGAAATGATGCTCCTCGGGTTCAGCTTTCAGAAGAGATGAAAATAGATAAATGTTAACGTTCATGGGACTTACAGCTTGGCCTATATGATGGAGTTTCCCTGTCTGCTTTGCTTTCTTCGTTTTATGAGAAAAATCAACTGAAACAAAGATAGACAAGGAGAGCCATATTATTTATGATTCCCACGCTTACGCCTTATCTTCTGCTCAGTCCAAACACGAGCTCAACACCATTCATCACTCCATGATGCCAGACGTCTTAGTTCAATCACACAGAGAACAAAAGGCGGGAGACAACGATGCACAGATGCAAGCGCAGATGCCGGCATGTAGTGATGAATATTCATGTACAGTCGCGTACAGCTGGAGCTATGCATTTGCAGACCAATGCAAAATCAAGCACATGGTTTTGTTGTTCATTTCTAGCTACAATCATGGCGGTTTTTACACTAAACTGGCTCAGTTGATTTTGTACGTCAGGAAAAGCTACTTTTGAATGGAAATTTCTAAGAAAACAAATTTGATTGATCTTTTGAATGTAAAATGTTCTTTCTTCATCTGAATGAACACCTCATAGGGCAGTCTGATACAGGTCATTGCCAAACCACTGTTTTGTCCTCGAGGATGCCGTGTCCATGACCTTGGCTTCTGGTAGGACTGAGTGATCATTCAGACTGTCAGTAGCAGTCTGACCCTCCTTTCTTTCTCTGTGGAGTGACAGCATGTTTGTGTTACCACTGCACACTCTGATGGATTCTCCTTCCCAAGGTCCTGATGGAGATGAAGATAGATAAAGAGAGAGAGAGGGGGGGGGGGGGCATGGAGGGCCCTGATCAATGGCTACATTGGATTACTGACACGGATGATAGATGTTCTTACTCCTTTGCTCTTTTTATAAAGAGATACAATGATTAGAAGAGTAAATTATCATTCCATCTGCAGAAAATTAATTAATTTCAAAATCCAATATTGATATTAGTTTAGTAGTTTAATATAAATTGCCAAACATTTGATTGTTCTACTATGTCTATTGTACAGATATCTTGCTTTTCTTTGACACAGCTGATACAGAACTTGCATCATGTGTGGACTGTTAATGAGATAAAACAAGACATTTGAGGACATCACTTATGGATGTGGGGAATGATAATGCATTTTCTGTATTTTGGTTGATTGCACCTCTCTCACTTATTTGAGCTATAAACCTTTTATACCTTCTATAACGCTTTTAAGTTCAGGAAGTTGTTTAACTGGTTTTCATGCAACTTGCACACGTGTTGGTATTTTACATTCATCCGTCTATTCTTCATGTTGTTAAACAGTCTGTAGACCAAGTGAAGAAGAATTATAGCGACACAATTTAGGCAAGTAGATTTATTTTATTTGAAAGTATCTGTGAGATCTTTTTTTTTTTTTCACCAAGATTGTGGAATGTAAAAAAAGATCAAACAAAATTCAGCGAATTTGAATTCCTTTTTATTGTTCAGTCGTTTAGAAAGAAAAAGTGTTTGTATTGCTTGCAGGTCTTTGAGGGTCAGAAAGTACGAGCTGAAGAGCAATAACCAGCTTCTGTTTAAAATAGGCAGTTTAGTCTATCTCTCAAACAGATGTTAGTTGGGGAGAGAAAGAGGTTTGACAGTTTCTCGATCCCGAGAGAGACAAGAGAGAGAAACATGCTCACATTATTCAAGCACCGTGTTTTCATTTATTTAAAATAAGAAATGGTCAGTAAGTTTTCATATGTGTTGATCTCTTATTTCTTATCTTAAACATAACCTGCTATGTAGCAGTTGCAAGCAGATGCCATTTGTATGTTTACTACATTGTAGGTGACACTAGGCTGAAGGAAGACACAATGGGGGGTTTTCAGTCACTTTAATTCAGCGAGAGTCAGAGTCCGATTGCCATTAGACTGCTACCTTAAAGCAGGGGAGGGATAACAAGCAATGTTAGTGCATAAAGTTTAGTGATATTGGGTTAGAAATGTACGTGTTAGATTGATAATTATTACATAAAACAGTCATTGTCATTGTGATTTGTGAGTGTTTTATGTGTTGTTCCAAAAACTGGTCTATCTTTTGTTTTTTTGTATGTCGGTCCCCATAAGTTGATGTCCTGTTTTCATTCCCCATAGTGATTAAAAACAAAGACACACACAGGTTCATGCATTTATTTGTGTAAATAATCACTAACACTCTCAGGTGCGGTGATATATCTGAGTTAAAGTCTTAAACGTGTCATCAGCCTGTGGTCTCTGTTCAGTAGAAGTTCATTAAAGATGTCCTTGACTCTTGCAGTAATGCAATAAAATTACGCAACTTTTTAAACATTTTTCATTGTATAAAATGGCCTATGTAATGCTTCTCACTGATTATCCCCAATACCCTGCTCCTCTCACTCACCACAATTCTCCCAGAATCTGTTGTGACTCAACTCCCAGCATATTCTCCTCTGGGCTGTCAAGTCAGGGGCAGAAATAGCGGCAACCTCTCAGCCCTTGGGGAGGCTGTCTGCATCTCCGACCACAGCACTGCTATCACCTGACCACCAGAGGCGCTATTCCCCTGGGGCACTCAGGCCTCACTGATGTGGAGTCAGTGGATCACACCTAGTAGTCTGGTGGCTATCATTAAAAAGATGACTCAAGACTTCAGTGCAGGAGAAGATGGAGTGATTTTTAAGGAATCTGTATTGGATTGGGACACAGAAGAGATTTTGAATGAGCATGCAGACAAAGTTAGCCATGATGTAATGGCTTACTTCCTGAGCTGATTGTATTCCTGGATCCTCTGCTCCCTGTCTTTTCTGCCATGCACAATTAACAAGATAAACATCTCATTCATGAGAAACTTAGTTTTTCTCTTGCTATTGTAGCTTGGCACTTATTGAATATTTCCCTGTAATTTCAGTTTGTGGTGATAATCTTCATGCAACACCTCAGTTTGGTTTGATGATATCTGTTTTGTACAACTTTTGTACAACTTTTCTTGGCTGGGCTGGGAAACAAAGGATGCTACATTGTACCAGATGTTTGTTTTGGCCACTTTAAAAAGGTCAGCATGGTAAAGAAATGCCTTATTTGTTTTCCGCAGATGCTGGTACCGGCCTGCATGTACTGCCATTAGTTCCCTTTATCTCTCATTCACACCTTATAGGATCAGCGTTGTTTTAGGAGAGGAAAAAATACATTTCATGGGAGTGTCATTTGAACCAGCAGCTGGGCACTTATCAGGCAGGGTAGTTGTTACCGGTGGTGCTGCCAGCATTGTGAGCAAAACAATGAACTAACAGAGACTTGAGAGTGGGAGATGGCGCGTGGGAAAAAATCATTCCTGCATATTTTTTGTGCTCGCACAACTCCTCTGAACAGAAAAATAAGCAATTGTAGCATGCCTTTTTTCTTCTTCAGCAATGCATAAATGCCCTCGCATACACTCGTGATATATGGCCTGTAATGGAGGAGTCACTTTGTCAGGATCCTCTAGGCATCACAAATCAACAGACAGGGGGCTGTTCAGTATTTGTTTTGAATTTACTATGTTACCATGCTGAAAATGTTTTAAGGCCAAACAGTGATTTTTTTTCCGTCTCTAAACACGTTGTTTGGTTGCCTGCAGCCTATACAAGCTTCAGCTTCATATAACCAAGAACTTGAGTTCTCAAACTCAAGTCTCATGATATAAAATCCTGTGATCCTCCCCCCCAAAAAAAATCCTCCTTATCTGCATCCTTTTACAGACTTAAAAATGAGCTCTTCAGAAATGCTGTTGGACTTATTCCCCCGGATGCATAATATTGCAGAGGCATCATTGCACAGGCACCAAAGAACACCACCAAGCAATAGGCTTTCTCAGTATTCCCTGGGATGAGGGCAGGATGGAATGTAGTGCTGTCAAACTGAGAGTCCAAGAAGTCCTCAGGCTTTGAGACGCACACGGTTCTAAGGCTTTTTAAGTAACGTGAGTCCTTAACATTTATCCAGTGAAATGAAATCAGCTGCTCTGACTGAAGTAGCAAGGTCCTTCAGACAGTTATTCATCTTGTCAGTCCAGCTGGTTACCATGCCATTATTCCCCTTCAACAGAGTTGGAACACTTGTGCTTCTTATATCAAGATGAAGATAAATAAGAGACTGCACCCAGCTGTTCTGGCACAGAATCCGTATTGTAAGACTTGTGGAAGCAAGAAAGTTTGTATCTCAGGGGAGGAGATGGACCTTTATATATAGCCTCTAATAACCTAAAAGGCTATTGAAATGGTTTTTCACAACTCATTCAAAATGAATGTATTTTTTCCCCATGTGCTGGCATTTATTTCAGTATTGTTGAGGCATTCTGTGAGAACTTGCTTTCCTGAGTGTGTGAAAATAGCTTTCGGGCTTGCAGGAATCTGACATGTAAGCTAATGCATAATGAGGTAAGGGGATCCATCCGCTTTCTCAAGTGGCATTGCAGCATGTGTGTGTGTGTGTGTGTTTGTGTGTGTGTGCTTGTCATTCAGTAGGAGTGTGTGAAAAATGGAGACAGTGGGAGAGAAAGCCGGGAGTTTACCCAGCTTACAGGTGTTAGACCTCACAGCTTCAGAACAAGTGTTGACTGAGCTACAGACTGATCTTATTGTGTGAACTGTACACATTACTGTCTGTAGGGCAGGAGGGCCGCAGTTCTGGTGATGGACTGATTCATGAATACATTTGAGAACAATTTGAGTGTAGAAAAAATGAAATTTTTTAAACTTGATGCTGTGTTCAATTTTGATTTTTAATTGCTATGATGTAGTTATGTGCATGACAGTAGTTTGTGGTCTTTCTAAAATACGTGTTTGTGATTGACAGTTCTGTATTCAAAGTAGTGTTTAAAATAGTATTACTAAAAATATTATTGATAAGATATACCTTTTTGTGTTCTGCAGCTTACTATCAAGGCTCAACACGTGGTGAGCAGAGCTCTGGATCAATTCGCTGCCAGAGATGTCGTGAAGCCTGCAAAGGAGAAGTGGTTCGAGTCCAAGAAACCCACTTTCATGTCAAGTGTTTCACATGCACCGGTAAGAAATGGAAACCTTGTCCACAACAGCACAGCACATGATATATTACTACACAAACAGCAGTTATGATTACACAAATGGGTGTTGTGTTACACAGTCCCCACATCTGGGAGGTCGTGATCATAAATGTTGCTGAAGTTATATTCTGTAGAATAGGAATTCCATTTTAGACCAGATTACATCTCTCTTGGCCACATCCTCAACCTCTATACACACTCCCACACACATACTTTTACAGATACACACTGTAAGCACTCAATATCCTCGTGCACATGCTGAGTGCTACTATTAGCCCACGGTGGGGATTGGAATGGATCAGAGGTGCCTTGCAGGGCACACTGGCTCCTGCTAAGGTAGCTTGTTGTGTTGGCAACTTATAGAGGATTTGCCTTTTTCCTTGTTCGCAAAGGCCTAATGAGACTGAATTAACTAGCCCTGCACTTCTACATGCTACTGGTGACCTATAATAGAAACAGTGGTGACATAATCACATAGTCTGTTAGGGCAGGACTCATTTTGAATACTTGTAATGCTCTAAAGCTAATTTGCTCCCTATTGCGCCCTCTAATGACCATATTCTGGGGTTATTTGTTTGTTTACAGGTTACATGGTCCAAATATTTAAGAAATGATCACAGTGTCAAGAGAAAATTTTGTGTTAAAAGTACAGTAATTTAAGATAAATAACTATTTATTTATGTTAATGGTAATTATATCAGCGTCAGCAAAGACTTTTTTCTCTCACACGGGTTTCATGTGAGAATAAGAGGATAATGTAAAGTAAAAACTTTATTGAAAAGTTTAGGAAACGTATGAAAAATTGTCATGTTTAGTGAGGGTCTTTTCCCAAATGTGACACCCATTTGTAGGGTTGGCAGAATTGTTAGA
This sequence comes from Odontesthes bonariensis, assembly GCF_027942865.1. Classification (NCBI taxonomy): domain Eukaryota; kingdom Metazoa; phylum Chordata; class Actinopteri; order Atheriniformes; family Atherinopsidae; genus Odontesthes; species Odontesthes bonariensis. The sequence goes on along the minus strand of NC_134518.1, from coordinate 13,775,776 downwards.
CTTGAGGACATATATATATATATGTATATATATATATATATATATATACATATATATATATATATATATATATATATATATATATATATATATATGTATATATATATATATAGGGACAGAGAGAGATCTAGATATAATAATTTTATATGGCGCACCAGGCATACATTTATTTTGTCTTTGTTTTCTAAAACAAGGAACTTCCGCCTTGCTTTGCATTTGTGCATGCACAGTGCACATCAAGCGATGAGGTGTAAGATTAATTATATATAGTGTTTGCTCAAACTGCTATGAATTTTTTTTAAGTTGTTTTGAATTGTGAAAAAAATCACCCTATTTAGAAAAAAATAGAAACTAAAAAAATCCTAACTCTCCCTTTATGGTTAGGGTTTCAAGGGAATTTGTACTTGCGCAAATTAGAAATCAAAAATACGTATTTGTCTATTATTTGTCATGTTGCAGTACAGCCTGCAGCAACTGTGCTCAATATGATAGATATTGTAGATATCATATTAATGGTTCCATTTATAAAGCAAAGAGATTCAAATCATGCATTTCTTTTACGTAAAATGTGTGCTTGTTTGCCAAGTTGTGCAGATGAAGGATATTTTACTGTTTTACAGTTACAGATTTATGTCAAGGAAACTTATGTAGGCAACATAAATCAAAATATATATTCTTAAATGAGCAGGCAGTGAAAAGACATTTAAAATATTATCGTGGAGACTCTACATTAAAAAGAGTAAACAAACCTTGCACTGTCTCCTGTCAACAGTTGTTAGTACAAAAATATGTTCAAACCAGAGATTCAAATTCCCAAAGCTGGGTTTATCCCTTTTCCTGGCTGCTGTCAGCAGGAACTTCTCAGTATAATGTTCTAATTGTTTTTCATAATTGGATTCCAGTGCCCATTGTAAATCATTCAGTCACGCATACCTGAAGATACTTTTTTTTTATTTTTATAGGAAAGTTTTTTACTGTCAATTCTTAAAATGCCTTAAGATGGACATTTTACAGTTGTGATGGTCTTTGGAAGCTTTAAAGAAAGAAGGGTGGTTCTTACTATCTGGGCTGCACTCTCACCGTCTTACAGCACTCAGATGTTCTACAGTACATTAGCTTATGAAAGGCTATTCATCAGAGGGTTCCTGTTACTTGTTTCCCATGAATAGTCACACACATGAAAACTCATGTAAAGTATATAAGTGTGTGCATCCATACATGTGATACATGTGTGTACGCTCGCAGTGGTTGTGAGGGGTTGCTGTGGTAACGGTGTGAAGGGGCACCTGGGCCGTGGTTGGTGGATATTCTCAGCATCTCTAAGGTGCTATTAACCAATCGGAGAGCTCCATTCTGTGCCCCAGAAAAAAGAGGGGGGGTGCACCGAAAGCGGGCAGAGAAGATGAGAAGAGGGGGGATGGGGGTGCTGTTTGTGTCGCCCAAACATTACATCACCACTTCAACGTGATACCAATCTGAGTCTCACATTCTCTTTTTCCTTTTCCTCACACTTAGAGCACAGGTACAGTAATGGAACACTGTCATTGGTCGTATCATGTTCGAGCACCTACTAGACAACTGTCCCCTTTCATGTTCCAGAGAGTTCTCCTCGTCCCATGAGGTGATGATGGGGTGCTATTGTGAAGCCAGACCCTGCCACATCCCGACCCATAATATGCACTCTTGTATGGGCTTCTGCACAGCCAGCAGTTTTCTAAAGCTGTTATTGTTCAGTGTGTAAATCCCCTCCTCACACAAACATGTTGCATGTTCCTTTGAACTTCACAAAATTTGTCTACTCTTTATTATCTGGGATTCCAGTCTCTGTTTTTGATCACTTATCTCTATCATTTCTTAGACTCTGAATGCAACAGTGGGGCTTTCTGTATTCTATCTATCTATCTATCTATCTATCTATCTATCTATCTATCTATCTATCTATCTATCTATCTATCTATCTATCTATCTATCTATCTATCTATCTATCTATCTATCTATCTATCTATCTATCTATTCTTTCTATCTATTCTTTCAGTCTATCTGGTGCTTTTTAAAATGATTTTCCACCTCTCTTTTTGTATCCATTTTTTGCTATTCCCTTCTCTTTCTCGATGATTGTTATCCAAGCATGAAATCAATTTCTCATCTTGGGACAGGATGGCATTGGCATGTGGGATGTGGGATGATTTGGAGGCTTATGGCTAAACTTATTATGCCAATGCACCACATGGAAAAGCTGCTGCGAGCAGCCAAGAGCCTCATCTGCTACACGTGTTTATGAACTCTGTGATTGGGATGCATTTACCAATTGATTTTGTTGGTCACTGTGCATTTGTTTTCTATCCTGAAAGCTGGGTACAGCTTTGTGTACCCAGTTTAATGACCTTGACCAGTTATATTGTGCATGCCTCAGTCTGTCTTCATTACCACTGAAAAGCCATGACATAAAATCATAGTTATTTCCTTTTTTTCCTACTCCTCCCCCATTCTTTCTTTATTTCATGTCTCATTTTTCATCAAAAGGGCTGAGTATGCCCCTCTGAATAGATCATGATCATTCAGTCTTAAATTGGCAGACATGCTCAGAGTTACTTTTACACACAATCACAGCAATGAAAATACATACAGCCACACCATCCATCATTTCATCCTCCCTCTATGAAGCCATGTTACTGTCTGTCTGCCACATTATCATAATTCCTTTCTCATGCATTAGTCAGAGGGGGAGCAGATCACTAATCATATGCATTTAACCTCTCATTCCAACCTATTATTCTGTAGCTGGCTGTGGCTTGAAGAGGCAGCCAAGAAGGAAAACCTGGAAGATGCTGAAGACATAAAACAACTCTTAGTCTGATGCATGAACTCCAGACAAAGAGATGGCAGAGGGGATGTATCTGTGGGTTATCTGGATCCCATAGCTCTTCTGTGTGCAGCACCAGACTGTCAAGTATGGACAATGTGGTGTTATATTACATATGTATGGGCTGACTCGTGCATAGTGCTCCAGTGACATAGTGACCACATTTACCAAGCCTCCAAAGCATAATTAGCGCTCTGTATTCTGGCAAATACAGCAGGGCCTGCCTTTGCCACATGCATGTACTCACTTACACATCACATGCAGAGGACAAAATAGGTGCACGTTTCCCTTGCAACCATCTCACATACTAGCAAACACCACAAAAGCAAAAAAAAAAACAAATATACTAGAAGGGAAAGGCAGACACAAGCACAGATTCACATATAAACTGCCAAGCTGCTCCCTGTAGTTATTTATTTTTGGAGACAAAAGTGATTTCTTTCATAGTTTCAGTGCTGCAGGGAATCACAGATTTACACACAGGTTAGATAAATAAATGACTGCTCTGCAAATGCTCCATTTCCTGCTTGTATTCTCACCAGGGCTCTTATAAAACTGCAGCATGTTTGACTGTATCTCTGCAGACCTGTTTCAGGCAGTCCATTCTCCCTCTGGTGCATTAGCTCCCACTTCTCCACCTTGATGTTATTAACATCAACCTACTGTACTACACCGTTATCGCTCTCTGAAGGCAGGGGGGAAACAGGAGAGAACAAAAGAAAAAGACAAATGGGGACAAATAAAGAGGAGAGGAAGGAAAGCAAGGTTATTTGGAGAAACAGAAAGAGAGACAAAAAGAGAAAGAGAGAGAAAAACATGGGGGGGTTACAGTGAAGGGGAGCTTCCTGTAGCTATAGCAACCGCTGGTACACTGGTCCAATCACCACGCCAATGTGTGGTTGCTAGGGAGAGATTCCGGCGGAGGAAAAAGGGAGCGCGACGAGAAGAGGAGCTTTTCCCTGATGACTGCTCTGGATTTTGAGAGAGATGACAGGGATTATTCGTCTGCATGTGTCTCCCAAGTGTCATCGTCTTTAAGGGATTTCACACGCTGAGGCCCTGCAAATTGTCTGGAAGTGTGCTTGTGTATGTCTGTGTGTGTGTGTGCCACAATGTGTGAGCCGCTTAGGTGAGCAAGAGTCTGGCTTAGAGAGGGAAGGATTTCTGAATGATATAGACAATCATTATGTGGCAAACCCTGCTGTGTTGGACAAACAAACACGTACATATATTTTCATTGCTTATTGGAGAGCCATCTCTTGCAGTGTGATTATCTGTGTGCATCTGTGATCTTATTCACGCCCATTTTCCCCTTAGCTGAGTCTCTTATCAGCTCTCAGAGGGTTAAAAGCTGAAGGCCTCGGGAGCGGGACTGCTCTGATGCTATGAAGGAACTCCACTGGGCAGCCATCTGTCTCTATCCACTAAAGCAGCCAAATATGAGGGGAACCCTGTCACTGATGCTCAGTTTTGTTAATTTGTAGCTCTTAGAAACCTTTGTCCCTCTCTTTTTTTGCCCTTTCAATGAGAACTCCCTCTTTTTTGTGCTTCAATATTCTTTAGACATGCTAGGCACTGAGGATGCAAGTCTTGGTTGCACATTCCCTCAATTTTGTTCATGTTAAAATATCTCATAAAAGATTGGCTGGATTTTTAATATTTTGCACAGATTTTGTTGATGGGTCCCCTGTGATTTTACTCATGGATTGACACAGATGGATATACTCCATAGTCATTCTCACCAGACACCAAATACCATTGGCCTCAACAGCCTTGCTACTGTAATAGCCTTTGCTGAAAACGAGGTTTGAAAAAATCCATCCATTCTTTTTTAAAGTGCCATCATCAGTTATGAATTTGACAAATACTTACTTTGGAGCTGAAAACTCATTGCAAATTAAAGCAAAGTTCTTGCTAATGTGTTAAACCTAATGGTAAACGAGAAATATGTGCCAAAGATGAACATGTTAGCATCTGTATCCCTGTAAGTCTGCAAGCATGCTGACATTGGTTTTTGGCTCAAGCACAGTGCCACACAGAGCTGCTAATGTGGCTGTAGACTTTAGTTTCTCTCCTCTTCCTGTCTGTCTGTCCACTTCTTTGTCCACCCTGTGATTTGGCACAACTTGAGAAAACACATTATTTACTCTAGAAGTGTTTGCTCCTGTCAGAGGCGCTTAGATCCGGGGGCACAGGAAGAGGGCAGAGGAGCTTCGCCCCTGTGTTTGTAGCATCGATAGAGGGGTGGATAGTACTTTCCCTGATGTAACCTGCCACTGCCCTACTACATACAAAACCCTTCGCTATATTTTGTTTGGGCTGCCTGCACTATCCTGGAAAAAATGTAGAAAATAAGCTAAATATTAAGAGCTCTATCGAAACAATAAGAATGGACAGTAGGGTTTTCTAATGTACTGTACAAAGCACGTCCATTAGGAGCCACACAGAGACTGGAAGAGATTTGGGGAGAGAAGCTGGACATTGAAAAAAGGTAAGGTTTCACCTCAGTGCCACCCTGTTGTGTTGTGAATAGATGGTGCAAATTGAGACAAAGTGGGGACCTTGTGTTCAGAGCCACAAAGATTTGGAAGATCTTGAAACGGAAAGGCAGAAAGAGAAAGGGAGGAACGGGTGGGGGTGCTGGGGTTATTTTGGGGTTCCGGCCTGGGCCGACTTTGAGAATTTTAATTGCGTCTGCTGGCTGGATATAAATACCCAATCAGCCAGACCCCCTGTGGATGCCTAATCAGTGCAGTTCTAATGACCACAGCTGCCTACATGCTAACTTCTAATCACCAGATTAATGATCCCTAGATGCTAACTTCTTGTACTGCCAAAAGAGAGCAATATGCAAGAGAGTAGCATCACCTTTTGGTTTCCGTCATTATGGTACCATTGAGGGAGATATCATAAAGGGAGCAAATAGGTTGAATTAAGTCTTTGATGCAGTTTAGTTTTGCAAAGTTGATTATCTTTGGTTTAGGAACATAAAATCTGACTTTGTCTTTGTAAAATAATACAGTATGTACTAATAACAACTTTATAGTAACTTGGGGACTTCTAAATAACCATTTTTTATCAGCTACTTTGCACGTTTTCCCAGGAGTAGCTCCATGAAGTCCCCAAAGTCCATCACAGGACAGTAAAACAGACCATACTGACTCCAACATGTGCTGTTGTTTTTACGGGTTGCTGTCCGCACCATGTGGTGTTGGTTGTGCGGTTATTGCCAAAACCTTTTTTCTTGAAGCCAAGCAAAGCCACAGCCCTGCAGCAGCAGGGACGCCAGTCCTTCCCAACTCCACCCACTGTGCTGGCAGCTAACATGTGGAGGTATATGTTTTAAAATCTCTGCTTGATGGTCGTAGCTGAACTGGGGGATCTTGAAAATTAGAGGGAATGCTTAAAGGAGAACTTTGTTTTTTTTAAACTAGACCTTATTTCTGGCATCAAATACGTTTATCTACTCACTGATAACAGTTTGGTGACAGTCAGCGTCCTTAGGAAGATATTTAGATCACTTGAGATCCGTGTATAGCCATATGACGAGAGTGAATGGGGCATAGACAATACAGCCTCTAAACAAGGCATTATCTGTCTTTATTTCACCAAAAACTTTAAGACGAATGAATGAATGAACGCGTACTATTGCACTGTTAGCTCACAGCTGCCGTGTTGTTGTTATTGGGAGCTATCGGAGGGCTTATGGGGGCTTTCTACACACGCATCTAGTGGGATGACTTCATCAACGTGTGCCGCTGCAGCACAGCTCATTCACTAAATTGAAGTAAATGGTATCATAAAAAGGATTATTTACAAGAATTCCATCAGTCGCTCCATCCATCTCTGCCACTGATAAGGGACCAGTTTTCAGGGGCAGCTGTCTGTCCGAGCAGAGATCTTCAGACCTTTCTTTACCCAGATCTCCCTGGACTTTCTTGTGTAGATGCTGTCAAACTACCAGAAGCTTTATTTAATCTGAAAACAGCTTACTACACATCATGATATTTTGGGAACATTTTATGGTCTTTGTTTTTCCGTGGGACAAGTTAGAACAGTCTAATCAGCCATATAACTGAAAGCACTTGAATGGTCATTTGGGCTCTTAAATCTGAAATAAAGTCTCAACTTTTAAAATGTATGATTTGTTTTATACTGTATATCAAACACATTTCCAATGTAAAACCGTGGAAATCATATTTCCCTGTGACATGTAGTTGAAGTATTTCTACATAAGCTGCAAACACTAATAATCTAAGGACATGTTAAACTATTGGCTGATACATGAGTAAATGTTTGAATTCCAAAATATATAGATATACAGTACTTCACATAAATCAGTAGATATAATATAGTCATTTGATTTGTTATGGTAGCACCTTCGCCTCACAGCGAGAGGGTTCCAGGTTCAACTTCCGGCTGGGGCCTTTCTGTGTGGAGTTTGCATGTTCTCCCCGTGTATGCGTGGGTTCTCTCTGGGTACTCTTGCTTCCTCCCACTGTCCAAAAAACATGCCTGTTAGGTTAATTGGTATCTCTAAATTGTCCCTAGGAGTGAGTGTGAGCGTGTGTGTGGTTGTTTGTCTCTGTGTGGCCCTTTGATGAACTGGGGGCCTGTCCAGGGTGTACCCCGCCTCTTGCCCGATGACTGCTGGGATAGACCCCCCCCACCGCGACCCGACCAACGGATTCAGCGGGTATAGAAAAAGGATGGATGATTTGTTAAGGTTGCCTTTAATCAGCATCGAAGAAATATATTGTGATTAAGAACAAGGTGATTTCTTTAGTAATGACACAGAAATCTATGTCCCTTTCAATGAAAAATGTGGCTACAGTGTGTCAGCTGATTTAGGGTCTAATCAAAGACAAGATGTGGTGTTAATAGCCACCAGTTTCAACCCCAGCACATTTAAAAATGCCACCCACACCATACCCACCACCACATCAATCAGCCTGGAACCTGGCTGTCTCTAGGGTAACTGTGGAAGGTTTGCATCCTCCTGGCAACTATGTAAGTGGGAAGTCCTTTACAAGGCCCCCAGCCAATCGTCCACTTAGAGGAAAAGAGTGTGATTAGCCAACAGGTGAACCCTCCATCCAACCCATCCAATCCAGTCTGAGCAGAGCCAGTCGGCCAGCTGTGATTTGGTCAGGCGTTTGTATGCTAATGCACAAAATGCATTAGGCTAATCAAGCAGATTCCATTAATTTGAAAGCCAATCTGGTTGGAGATTGGAAAGCAGATCATTTTTAGAGATGGATGAGAGAGTGGGTAAAAGAAAATGAGAAACACAAAAATAAAGCTGTGAATTTACTACAGTTTGGGTTTAGAAGGTTAAAACTCTGTTTTTGATCCATTTGAAAACACATTGATTTTTGTCCAGTAATGAGAGCTTTATACACGTGGAAGTATTTACTCTCTCGTTCCCATTTTCCATGAAGAGATTGGATAGCCTGTGATTTGGGTTTCTGGTAAGCGCTTTAGTCGATGCGGTTCAAAATGCAGCGAGGACACTTTTTGAAGCTCTATGCCCTTTCTCTGCGCTTTTGGAAATGTGGTCGGCATATGCAAACACGCATTTTTATAGATGGGTTGCTGAAGTCTGGTCCTCCATATGTATCTGCTTTACCTCCTTCTGATTTTCAGTTGTCACCTTTCCTTGAAGTAATAACCTGTCACAATGATAAAGTTCCATGATCATATCTCACTGTACACACTGTCCTTTTCCATCACTCCATCTCTGCATATGCACAGTGCCATCTCATCAGGGATGGATTTATGTGTTTCCGCCCTCCCGAGGGAACTAAGATTGTTTTGTTTTTAAGTGAGGGCCCATTGATCTTTTATTACACCATTAAGTCAACACGATCCACTCATAAACAGCTTGAGATTAAATGAGGCCCTTTGAAGGGGTTTATGTGCATGTGTGTGTGTGTGTGTGTGTGTGTGTGTGTGTGTCTGTGAACTCTCTGCCTGCAAGCAAACACTGAAAACTGGTTGGCTCTGGGGAGCCAAGTGCAGCCTGGTGCAGCCACTTCATTTTCCACAGCATATGGGCAATATGAAGTCATTAGTAGCAGTAAGTTTGAGTTTTACCATATGCTTAATTTCTGAACGAGAAAGATGCATCATTAGATGTATAATTTTTGTTTGTTTCTCTTAAGAGTTAAGTGTTTCCTGGCTGTTTTGCTTGTCACTTGTCAGTATTGTCAGCTGAGTCCGATGTTGTTAGTCTCATGTTAACAGCATCTGTTTTTCCCTGTAACTTATTTGCATTTGCATCTGTTTATGTTACAGTTGTCCACAGTTTGGCCTCAGGATTGTACAGTGTAATGAGATTGCTCAATTATCAGTTTCAGCATGGAATATAACTAAAATTCAAACCCCTCTATCAGGTTATTTAGTGTCACAGGCCAGCTACAAGGTTGCGTCTTTAACCTATTGACTGTTTTCATTTTCTAATCCATGAATTCCTTTTAACCTTAAGAGAAACTGGGTGGATGCAAGGGTATCCAGGACTCTGCTTGTCAAAAGACACAAAAAGCTTCAGTGCAGGTCTCATGTACGTTTTGAAGAAGTCTATTAGTCTCCTGCACTTTGCTTTGTTTGTATGCTACAGATAAGCATACATCATTGTGTAGTTTGCGCTGATATTGTGCTTAAAGCGCCAGTGTTCTGGAATTGATGAGATCTCAAGCTAGCTTGCTTTGCAGTTAAGTTTGAGCTCACCAGCTAGTTTAATAACAGTTAATGGAAAAACATGCCTAAAGTCTGCTACATAAAGCTATTAAAGGAGAAAAGGGATTGCGTGGAGATCTTGGGAAGTGTGGATGCGTTCTTATGTGTTTTAGAGCATGGGTGTCATTTTAGTGCTGGGAGCCCTGTAAACACAGTGCTTAAACACAGCTGGCAGAGTTGCAGAGGAGGGGGCAGAGTTTGAGTGTAGTGTTTGCAAGCAGTCATGGAAAATTGTGGCTATGGATGCCTTTAAGCAAGAGAAAAGTGTTCAAATATATTATCTTTGTAGTTAAGAATCACAAGATGATAAAGCTTATCCCTCGAAAGGCAAGGCTGGGGCTGTACACTGATCAGCCGCATCATCATCATTAAAACAAGCTGCCTAACACTGTGTATCCTAAACAATCTGACATATTGTGGGATGAACACAAGACTGTTTGGACACAGGGGCTGCAGAATGGGTCCTCTGTGCATTTCAGTGCATTTTGTAGACGTGTAGCGTGTGCCATTTCCATCGGGTGTGCTTGGTCTGTCACGTGTTTAAGCAGATGGTCACACCAAAGTAACATCCACATCATACCAGGACCCAAGCATTCTGACCAGAAAACTGCATTTGAAGCAATTTATCGATTCTCTTCAGTTGTCCGTTGTTTTAATGTTGTGGCTGATCAGACATGCTTCCCCCCATGTTTTCATTTTTAGTGCCTATTTGTAGTAAGCTAACCAGCTTTTTTTTTTACAAAGGAAAAGAGTAGAAAATATATGTTTCAAAATGTCAAACTTTTCCTTTTCACCACCATTCCTCCACGTTGGACAGAAATGGCCTGATAATAGCAATTGCAGTAATGACGGTTGCAGTTACACGATAAGTGTAGCTGTGTGATAATTACAGTCCCAATGTCACAGCAGGAGATGGACCAAAACTAAAAAAAAAAAAAACTAAAACAGAGTTCAGCGTTGGTTAGGGTTATCATTCTCACTTGATTAAATTGGTTCTTAAAAATAAATTCATCCACCTTTATCCCCATCAGTGACATGTTTTCAGGTCATAGCCTTTTTTAATTAGTCAGTTTTACAATAATTGGCAACTCTTCCTGATGGTAAACCACATAGACTGGAAAAATTACACCAGAAACCACACTGGCCACTGATCTTTAAAAACGCTTTTACACCCACTGGAATTCCCTCTTATTTGTAAAGCAAAGAGCAATCATACATATTGTCTTCTTAGTATATACAATATGCACATACACAGACTGACCGTTCCCCTTGTGGATACACAGCAAAACATTTCTCTGTCTTTTGAAGCAGGATGTAATGAGTTTGTCGTCGATGTTCTGATGCAGTTCACTGTTTTGACTCTCTTTGCATTGTTCAGCACAAAATGACTTTTACACTGATCATATCATTATTTTCCCATCAGAGCAAATTGGCTCACCACTGTCTGGAACTGATTAACTTCCTTAGCAGCCATGTGTGAAGACAAACATACACACAGGACAAACAAGCACACTTTAAGAGTTTGATGCTTAAAATGGCATTCATGACATTCGCACATTATTCCATATGTTTTTACTGTTTGTTCAACCTCTGGCTCTCATGTTCTTTCACTGCTTCTCTCTACAGTGTGTAATTGTGATCTGGCACGGTCTGGCTTCTTCCAGAAGAAGGGTGAGTACATCTGTACGGCAGACTACCAGCGTCTGTACGGCACGCGCTGCGACCGCTGTGACAGCTTCATCACAGGAGAGGTGGTCTCTGCTCTGGGACGTACGTACCACCCGAAGTGCTTTGTCTGCAGTGTTTGCAGGTGGGCAGTCGCCATTGTAGGCCACACAAATCACAGAATTCTCCTCAACTTCATTTTCAACTTAAGTGTTTTGGAACTGTGTCTTGTAACCTGGCAAACTTTTGAATTTTTAAAAAAATGTGTGCTTTTTCTGTTGCCGCTGTATTGGCTACACAAAATTCCTGGCAAGTGAACATTTACCTCTACAAATGACTAATTGGGCTGTGTTATAGTAAGTTTAGATTGTTTTTTTTTTTATATAACCTTGTATCAATGTGATAGTGATAAGTATTTTGAAGAACTCTGTGTAATTAAACTAGTGCTGAATTGATATTTATGGCCACCTGGGGGGAGTAAGCTGTAAAAGTGTTTAAAGTCCAATACTTTAGATTAATTCAATACTGTAGTCCAATTTTGGTCCCTACGAATTTAAAATTGTATCGAATGTCTGGCTTTTTTTTTTTCAGCATTTTAGAACAGAGGGGGTAAACTTATCAGGGGTTCTACACATTTCCGACAGTTTTTTTTTACATCACGTTCTTTTCCACACTTATATTTCTAGATTTCCAAGTCAAATTTACAGCACAACCATGTAGATGTTTGAGAAATGGCTTTGAAATCCAATTTTGAATTCTGAATATTACGTTTGACTATTTCTGGTATTATGCTGCCAAATATTTGCCAAATATTCACTGCAGCTCATACAAATCAACTACTACCAAACCAATCTACTGCATTATATTCAAGCTAAAATACCCTGCCTCCAAGTCCAAAAATGAAGCGGTAAAAGTGATCTCTCTGTCTGGTTGCATTTGCACCACAGATAGAAACATAGCTACACCTTTTTACTTTGACCTCAGAGTAGCAGCTTTCCCAGTATGAATGAAACCTTCTGTAACATAACTGTATTGGGATTGGTGCGTTGTGGTGATTTGTAAAACATGAGAGTTACACTGAAAAATTGCTATTCAAAAAAAAGAAAAAAAAAGTTGTCAGTTGGTTTTTATGTCACTTCAAGTTATGTTGCTCTTCAAGGAGCTCATCAGTATCTCAAAATATGCAGTTTCAAAAAAACACAACTGCGATGCATGCATCTGCTGTAACTATAAGACTGAATAGTGGATGAGCTTTTATTCAAAGAGTTAAATTTCTTTATTTGCTCATCAGTGCTTCCCCCTGCTTGCGTGCACTGAGTCCCCTGCTTATTGAGTGTAGAAAAAAAGCGTCTTGTGCACATCACTTGACTTTTTAAACTTTCTTCCTCTGAATCTATTCTGGGAGGATTCATCAGCAGCCTCTTAGAGGGCAGCATGATAGAAGAAGAGATCCAGAACAGGGAAAGGATTGTTGAGGCACTGAATAAGAAATGTTTTCAACTTCTCAGTGCCATGAGTCACTGTTTTCTTCTTCATGACCATTCAATCCTCTCAGAAACGATGCTGCACTATTTGCGTCTTTTGAATTAAAAAATAGAAAGGTTCACTGACTTAAGCATTTAGCCATTAATGCAAGTCAGCTTCTGATGTCTAATTGAATTAAAAGCTCATTAAAAGCTCAGAGTGTCTTTTTGCTTGGCTGAGACGTGATTCCAATAGCGGAGCTGACCAGGTGTTTCATGCAGTTAGATTTAGCAAAAGTAGGCCATGTCTCCATTGACCTCCATCTGTGTTCATGTTAAGCCCCTCCATAACGATCGTCGGCATCGTGCTGGGTTTCTTTTTCTCCTTTTATTTCACCGTCTTACTCCCTTTGTTGCTCTCTTTCTCTGTTGTGTTTCTAGTCTCTCTGTTTGCTGAGCAGATAGACAAACATGAAGCTATGGATTATCTGTCTCTTATTCTGCCACCCCTGTCTGTTTTGATGTGTGGTAAGGTTTACATGAGACTGATCTTTACTTGCCTCCCCTCAAGCGAGAAGTGGTTGTATCTTGTTGGGCGTCCGCTCGACCTTGGCAGTCACACCCAGCAGCTGTGTGTAAGAGAGGAAAGTCAGCTGACCAGCGACAGTCAGTGGAGCAGTCCTGGTACTGACAGGGTTTTTGTGTGTGTTGTCAGTGCACAAATCTTACTGATTGAAACACCTGGTCAGCTCTGCTATTGGAATCGTGTCTCGGCTAAGAGTCAACTGGAGGAGACAGCGAGAAGCCGCTGGGCAAATCTCTTTTTCCGTGTTCCGTCTGCCCCCTGTCACATCGCACACAGTTTTTACTTGTTCCTCCTTTTATCTCATCCTCCACTCCTGTTTTTCGTTTGGACAGTTTTTCCCTTTCCTCTCACTCCCCCTTCACCATTCTCATTATCTTCATCATTATCTTCTTGCTCTCTATCATCATCTGCATCAAATCGTTCTCCTTCATGTCTTCATCACTATGCTGCTTTTCTTTTCTTTTTTTTGTCATCATGGCCTCAGCTCTTAATGGGATCAGATCCCTTTTCAGTTTTAGATTTTTATTTCTTTTAAAAAGCAGCAGTGATCATAGCTTCAGGGCATATCGCTAAGCCAGAAATAATTTAAATTTTGCGGTCAGTTTTTTAAAAAAAGAAAGAAAAAAACATGCATTAAATATGTAAACAGAGTGAATTATTAAGATGCTGAGAAAGGCTGACAAGGCAAGAGTGCCTTGAGGGAGTGAAAGTAACCCACAGGTAAAGACAAGGTCAAACATAGACTTCTTCACCATGACAGCATTTTTCGAGCAAAACTTGGACGATACGCTAAGACTTCTTTGGTCAGACTCTTAGATGTGGAAAATATTCAGCCTGTCATGCTTGGAACTGGATCCAGATACAAACCCCAAAAATCCGGCTTCGGGCCTCAAAATCAAAGCGCACATGCTTTACTAAATGGCCCATTGTAGCTTGTTAGATTGAAATGAAAAGAAAATTGTCTGAGCTAAATTGCAGATGGTAAACCTTGAGCTCAGCAAAAGTGAGTAATATGCATTATCAGTTTTCATCGGTCTGTGTTCTTTTCAGTGTTTACCAGGGCCTTTGTTCAATAATTTGTGTGCTGGAATGTCTCTGTTGGATCATATGCTTTGTTCACTTGCCTGCCCTTTCTGTTTTATGCATGAAAGCTGCCCCTTTTTGAGTAAAATAGAAGTTTAAAGAAGCAAATCTAAATGACTGGAGGGCAAGATTTGTACACTAAAAAAAGGAATTATTTGCTTTTTCAATTCTAAGGATTTATGTATTGAGACTAAATAATAAAGAAAATTAAGATGTTAAAATTAGGTAAAAGATTAACCAAAAACAAATGGAATATTATGTGATGTCTTTATTCATTGAACACAAACTAAGCTAGAATCCTAATCAAGTTCTGAAAATCAAATACACTTTAGAATTTGATCATCAGTATGTTTGATCCCCTCTGTAAAAACAGAATTGTTTACAGAGGAGAGACATCAGCAATCATCTTGGAGAAGAAATTGTCACTGTCCATCAATCTGGGGAAGTTTTATTTGGCCATCCATCCATCCGTCCACTTTCTATACCCACTATATCCAGTACAGGTTGCTGGGGAGCTGGACACTGTGCAGCTGCCATTGGGGGAGAGGCAGGCCACACCTTGGACAGATCATCAGCCCAACACAGAGATAACACAAAGCATGATGAGACAAACAACCATGCACACACATGCTCACTCCTAGGGTCACTTTAGAATCACCAATTAACCTCCAGAGAACCTGGAGAGAACCCACACATGTGTAGGGAGACACAGGAAAGCCCAAGCTAACCAGGAGTCTTCTTGCTGTTAGGAGAGACACAGCCAAGGGCATTTCCAGACAGTCTGGAGTCCATCATTCTACAGCGAAAAAAGATTAATTCACTTCCTAGCCAATTATCTGCAAGGTCTGGCTGAACTGACTGGGCTTTGACTGGAAGAGGCTATTCTAAGGGGCCACATCTGTACGGCTTGCATGAATAGAAAGAAAAAAAAAAGGCTCTTTCCCTCGAGCACAGCTGTATAGCTTAGGTTTGTAAAGTTCCATTTGAGCAATCCATAGGACTTTTAGATCAATGTCCTTAGGACAGATGAGAGCAAAGTGCAGATGTTTGTTCATAAAGCAGAGCGTTACATTTGGTAAAAAACAAACCCAGCATGTCAGCAGACCTCATACCAACTGTTAAAGCTGCCGTCGGCAACTTTTTTTTATTTATATTAGCTTGAACTGTCATGAGATTCTGGAAGTAGAATATTAAATAGGCTGTTTAGGAAAAATCCCAAATTCTGGAGCTTCTCTTTACTTCAATAAATAATGACACAGTGTAATATGTCATCTGTTGTTGTTCATCTGAGGTTTTATTTACCTCATTTTTGGACCTGCCCAAATGTTTGGGCTACACGGTGGTGTGCATGTTCTCCCCGTATATCCTTCTCTGGCTTACTCCCACCGCTCAAAAACATGCGTGTCATTTTAATTGGTCACTCTAAATTGACTAGGAGTGAGAGTGAGTGTCCCAGTGATGGTGACCAGGGTGCACCCTGCCTCTCGCCTAATGACAGCTGGGACAGGCTCCAGCACCTCTGGATTTAGCGGGTATAGAAATGACTATATATGCCAGTACCTTCCACAAACGGCTATAAAGTGCTCCTAAATGGCCTCACAACCTTCCCACCCGCATCCTCTGACAGAAGACATCTGACATGCTTGCCTCTGAACATCTGCAAACGAACACATGGATGTACTGGACTTGTGTGCTGACTGTGAGCCCTGTTGAAGACTCCAGCCTCCCTCTGAGTGTTGGCTTCGGCTCCGGGCCTCGGTGGGGGAAGGGGGGAGGGGGGCTGGGGGGGGTTAAAAAGGATTACTGTCGTCTGTGTCTTCTAAACAGCCTTCCCTAAGCCTTTTAGCTCCCCATTTATTCTTCTGTCCTCCCCAGTCATGCAGAAATCAATCTTTCTCCTCCAGAAGGAGAGGAAAGGGAGTTAAAACATTGTATGATGGTAAATTTGATTTTATAGATGTTGTCATCCTGTCATGTTCTCAGTTTGTCAGCATGTGTGTATTTATTCTACTTTATTCAAGTGTGGCTTTATAACTGTGTGGAAAACAGTGACCCACTGGCAGCAGCTGTGTAGGGAGTGAATAAGGCATGGCCAACTTGACAGCAATGCTGAGCAAGAAGCAGGCAGTTGAGATCAGTATGCACTCCACGCAGTCTCCCTAATAAGTTTTCATTCTCACTGAGAGGGCTAGTTTTCCTTTTAGAATCCCCTGGCAACAACACATTATCGCCTCTTTAATCACAGAGAAGCCAGGTGCTCCTGCCACAATCAACATCCTATTAACCCGTGGGCACAACTGTTTGTAAATGTATTTTCAGCTTCATGGAGGATGTCAGACTGTATTCAGCTGGTGTCAGCAGGATTATGGCTTGTCTGTCACACAGTCATGCTCCTGCCAGCATCCTTTTGTTATTTCCATGCACATTGTACACTTGGATGTAAACACGCTGAAAGGCTGCAGGCATATTATCTCCTCTTTTGCTCTGCTTTCTAACACTCACTAAACATTTTTTTTTTTTTTTTGCTTCCACAGTAAAGCCTTTCCAATTGGAGACAGGGTGACATTCAGTGGAAAGGACTGCGTGTGCCAGCAGTGCTCCCACACACTTGTCAAGTCAAATGAACCCATCAAGATCCACGGGCCCAGCCGTAAGTTCAGCGTCCGCCTTGCTCTGTCCGTTCTGTTTAAGACCACCAGGGACTACAGTTAGGTTGCATCTAATGCAATGTGTCTGTCTAATCAGTTATCCGGCCCGTCATGTTGATGTGACAGCTGATAATTGCGCTACAGAAGCAGGCACATCATTCACTCTGCACTGTCAACTCTTAACATATAGATGATTGAATATATTTTTGCACACTCGCACATGTGCTATGCAATGAACTACCTAACTATGTTTAGCTGAAACAAATTTTGTATACTGTGTGTTATAGGAGAGTTTACATCCCCTAATTTCTCAGTGTAAAGTAAAAGAATGACAAATTACGATTATGCAAGAGAGTGATAGTGACTGATAGGGAATCGTTTATGAAGTGCGGCAGACAAACAGCAGGCTGCTGCTCACTGGCTGTGCAGTCATAACAGATGGTAGAGAGGCAGTGAATAACTGTCTCTCCCAGATCGCTCCATTCAGGAGAATAAAATTCAAACGGCTCCCAAGGTACGCGTTCATCATTCTGCGTTATGAGGATGCACAGTGTGAGATGGGACTCAAAGTGCAAACACTAAATATAAAACGACGCAGCCTTGTTTTGTGGAAAGAATAAGATATTTAAGAATGGATCATTATACTCTGTGTGCCACAGTGGTAGACATTTTTTCCATGTACAAAATAATTAGTTCAGGAGGAAATGCAAAAAATGAGGTGTTCCCAGGTGGAAAGTTTGCTTCTTTCTACACCCAATAGAGAAATCTTATTTCCCTCCTTTTGTTAGAGTTTTTGGTCTAATGTTCCAATACTTATTAAAGAAAAGAAACCTTTTTCTGTGCTTTAAAGCATGTGACTTAAAATGTTGTATTTTGTTGTATCCTTATCCATATAGAACGAAAATCCTTTTCGTTCTGTATGATAGGGTTAATTGTACTGAATACACTCTCCTGACTATACACCAGAAATGAATCAATATTTCTTTTTAAAGTAGTTTAACCCCTGTGTTCATTCAGTTGTAGCAAAAAATCAGCCATAAATGCCAGTGTACCAGTCCCACAAACAGCCATTCACACTAAAGTGATAACTGGAGCATCAACATGTTTGACAGAAAGAGTTGGGGCTTTTTGCACACCCTGCTGGAAGTCTATTCTTCTTTTATTACTCTTTAATCGTCGCAATTTGCGAGTTAATTAGTTATATCTCCCACACTGTACCTCATCTGAAATTAAATGTGCTGACGGACAGGTCCTGAAAAAGAAAAATAGCTGAATAGTGGTCAGAGCTGTGCGCATTTACTTCCAAAAAGAGTTTTCTGCAGAACCAGGCTTCATGCAACTCTTTGCACATCTAATCTTGCTTCATATTGACAGCTGAGAAAATGACTTGCTGCTCCATCCTCGATGACAATGTAGCAAACTTCTTTTCTCCATCAGTTTTTGCGGAACCACATTCAATGATACATAATTGTAGATTATCTATTTCTTATTCAGCTGATTAAATTGGAAATGGTAATGACTCAGTGGAAATTCAGCTGTATACACCTTCAGTCTGAGGCAGATATCCTGACTCTTTATACTCAGCACTTTTGCCACGGTTAAGATTTATTTATGCAGCAGAAACCTGACTCTATACACTGCAGGGTTTTACTGAAAAACCCAGTTTGTCTTGGCTGACAAGGCAGAGTGGAGTGGTCCCTGATGACCCACCTTCTTCTTTTAGGGGCAGTAGAACGGGTCGGAAAAGGTTAAACTGAGCCATGTCTTCCAAATAGAAAAACAAATTGAGGGCTGACCTTCTTTCAGCTTTATGACTCTGCGGCCATGTATCATTTGCTGCTTCTATGTCCCTCTAGTTACTAATACAGTTAGAAATGGTCATACCTGCTGGGGCAAACATCAATGGGAAATAGAATATGTAATATGCTTGCATTTATACAGTGTGCATGTGCATCAAGGACATCATCAACTACAACATCCTTTATTAGTGAAGCTGTTTATTAAGGAACTGTGGTAGAACATTAGAAATGAACACTCAGGGGCACAGTAACCGTTTGACTTTTGCCTCTCTCTCTGTCTTTTACCTTCCCTTTTTTCCCTCAACTTTTCCTCTTCCTCTATCTGTGTTTCCTCATGCATCTTCCTTTTTGTCTCTCACACATGCCTCCTCTCCAGACTGCGCTGGATGTGGAGCTGAGATCAAGCAGGGTCAGTCTCTTCTGGCGTTGGAGAAACAGTGGCACGTCAGCTGCTTCAGATGTCAAACCTGCAACATGGTCCTTACTGGAGAGTACATCAGCAAGTGAGTGTGTAGAGAGGGGGAAACTACAGAGAGACATTGTCTGCTCTGATGTCTCACTTTGCGGCTCTTTTTTTTCCTATCCAGTTTCCCCAGATAAGTTACAGTAAACTGTGCATTTGAGCCACTACGGCACTATCTTTTCTGTTCCTTGTGTTGTAGGGACGGAGTGCCATACTGTGAAGCAGATTACCACGCCCAGTATGGGGTGAAATGTGAGACTTGCAACAGATACATCAGTGGACGAGTTCTAGAGGTGAGATTTTAGCATCAGAAGAAGCCAACAGAGACTGAGCTGCACATAATCTCTACAAATCTGTGGTCATACAGAAATCCAAATTGGGAGATGCCTATAGTAACTGAGCCTAATCAACATTATCAGAAATGAGCAGTCGCATTTCATCCTCAGCTCCGCTTAAGCCCCGCTGTGCTCCAGGGAGCGGGCGACTTAAGATTGAGTGATAAAAAGTGTGTTTGGAAACAATTCAGCTGAATTGTTGTAGCTGTGTTCAACATCAGAGCATATGCACCCTTTTACAGGGTTCCCTCCTGAAGTGACAGGCTGCAGTAACAACTGGCAAAAAGCTGGACTGAATTTTAACATTTTGTAAGGAGTGAAGAGGAAAAAGGGAGCTATAAAAAGATTAGCGGGTCAAGAGGGATGGGGAAAAAAATGGTAGAGGGGGAGACACATTACAGAATCTGCTGTGAGAAAAATGTGCTTTTACACTGAAGCAGTTTCTGAAAGAGATGGTAGAGGTCAGCAGTGAAAGGAGGGCCACGGAAGAGAAGAAGCTGAGGTGAAATGTTCAACAAAGAAGTGAAAGGAAATACTTAAGGTGGTAGAGATGGAAATAATGGAAGTGATTTAGTTCAGATGCTAATTCAATGTTTTGGAGGAGCCTCTGGAGGGTGTCTCTTGTCTGAGGAGAGCATGTTTTTTTTCAAACTTTGTTGTACACGCACATACAACACACATACAGGGCCAAATTTCCCTGTGGTCCTTTGCTTGTCAGAATAACTGGTGTAAAGTGCTTTGTTCCTGACTGTCAGCCTCCATGGCCTATTTATAGACATGGGGACATGTCAGCCTTTATACGCAAGTCTCTCCTTCGTTTTCCTCTATGTCTATCTCACTTTATCTTTGAACGCGTGTGTGTGGGTGGGTGTGTGTGCGCGCTTGCACATATTCAGTCTGTTTTCCTGTCAAGTTTTGATAGCAAGGAAAAACACTTCTTTAAGATGCAGCATGCAACTGATCTACCTCAAAGGAAGCCTAATCTAGATTTAGTCCCCAGACTTAAAGCATACAATCCATTAAAAATAAGAAAAACTGATGGGTTCCATCTTGGGAACTTTTGTGTTTATGGACTATCCTATGTTACAAACCTGGACTGTTTTGTCCATGTCAGTGCCTGTGTTGATGATTAGGCTTGTTGCATAGAGAATATATTTTGTCCAATTTCACAGAAGATCCTAAAACCTTCTTTTCCTTCCTTTTATTCCACTTGACATCTCAGTTTAACAATAGATTTAGCAGCCCATTAACGCCAGCGCAGAGAATGGAGGCCTTATTAGAAACAGTAGCAGAAAATTTCTGAACTGATACCATATGATCAGAGATCTGTTGCTCGGAAAGCAGGGGACTGAAATGCTGCATCCTCGCCAGGCTTTCATTTCACAGTAACCTGAGCGGAGCCCTTGCACAGCGAGCGCGGGTATTATTTAAGGTGCAGCTCAGATACAATTAACAATCATGCTACACGCTGGCATTTCTTGCAGAGAACATATAAAGATTTGCTTTATGAAGATTAGGAAAAGTCAGTGCAGCATGAAATTGCATAAAATGATACTCCACCACACACAGTTAAACTTGCATGCTCTGTGTGTTCGCTTGACATAGTTCAGGTCTGCTTGTCAGCAGTGCTTCTATAAATAGGAATTCTCTAATGGTGTGTCAGAAAAAGGCAGAGGTGATGGGACGGGGCCACGCCTCAGCCATCAGTCCTGCAGAGACACGTGAGAATCAGCAGGCCCATGAACCGCATCCACGTTATGTGTCCATTTTGCCTACGCCCTGCATCTATGCTTGGATCTGTCCCCTCAGGGGATGTCTTAGGACATGTTTAACATTCCTGTGTCCTTCACCAACATGGCCACCCTCCTTCTCTGCATTGCACATTCTTTTCCTCATGTGACTGACCTACAGGGAGTTTTGCTCTAATTATGGCATGGGGAGAATGGGTGGTGGCGTGCTTTTGATTTCTGCGTGAAGCAGCTACCGCCCATCTTGTAATGTCTTAGCACTCTCTGAGGTCACTCTTGGTCAAGTGATGCACGGTAGAAAACACGAAGACAATGCGTTCTCAAGGTTGGGGTGCAATTTGTAGATTATACTCTTCATGGTGATAATTTATGTTCAGTCACTTCTCTGTCTTTCAGGCAGGAGGGAAACACTACCACCCGACCTGTGCTCGATGTGCCCGCTGCAACATGATGTTCAAAGAGGGAGAGGAAATGTACCTGACAGGTAAAATCCGAACCTCACACTTGCCATTGTTGATGAATTCACGGAATGCACCAACACCTGTTGTTCTTTCGTCTTGCTCACCAGGGTGTGAGGTGTGGCACCCTTTATGCAAGCAGGCGGCGAGGGCAGAAAGGAGACTCAGGGTGAGGAGGAGTTTCAAATGAAAATATGCCAATGGAAATGTCATTTTCTCAGTGTGTGCATTTTTGTCATTCTCCACCTTCCTTGCTTTGACTGTACCTCACAGCACAGACGCCTTTCCGAGACCTCCATCTCTCCACCGGGATCCTCCATAGGCTCTCCCAGTAGAGTTATATGTGTAAGTAACCTGTGGCTCTGCAACTTTTAGTAACCTTTGGCTGCCGTTGATCTTAAACCTGAGGCGCACTTGCGGCACCAGAAACACAAACACTACCCACAGGCTTGAATGGTTAAGCACCAATCTGCAAGGCTGCTCACTCCCTTGGCCTGTTCCCTCGTCTGTGTCTAACCTCTGTCGTCATCACTTGTGTTGTGTCAGTATTTTGTTAAGTAGCTTGTTGTGACGTTGTGAACAACAAGACACAGCAAAACGGAAGTTTTCCCAATCAAGATTGGTCAAGTTTTACATCTGTGATGTCCATTTTTAGTCTATAGTGGCAAAAATGAAAGATAAATGTTGTGAGATAAAGATGTGAGCATTACTAGCTGTATGTCTCTGGAAATGACAGTGTCAGCCCATCAGTTATTAATCTGTTTTGATCCACCAGTGTTGTGACCATTTGTGGATCCTGCACATTTCCAGATTGTCAGAGCAGATGGACAACTGTAAAAAAAATTATGTCTCTTATTGCTTTGATTTAGAATTTGAAATCCTGAAGTAATTTAAGCGTAGATAAGTCTTACTGACAGTGAATGTATGGACGGTGTTGATAGTGTATGCTTGAAGTAAAAATCTGTCTTTTTTTTTTGAAGATAAGTTTTTATTTTAGTTTTGGTGTTCTTGGCAGAACTGACAGAATTTGTAGATATCTTGGCAAGGACCCAACTTTTAAGCACAGTCCACATATTTCTGATAGGACTGAGGTCAGGACTTTCGGGAACCCCTTTGTTTGTCTGTTTTCTCCATTCAACAGTAAGCTTTGATGTGTGTTCAGAGACTATGTCCTCTTAGAACACCTAATTATATCCAAGTTTCAACTCACTCGCTGATCATTTGGGGTTTAGCTGAAGAATTCAGAAGCAGTTCTTTGTCATTTCATCCACATCGTGTAATCAGTAAGCAAATTAGTTGGAAAGCATGATTTTACCGCCACCATGAACAACTGGTACAATGTTCGTGGTTTGAATTGCTTTTGCTTTGTTCTTTGTCGTGTTGGTCTGCTGCAAGCTTAAAGGGATAGGTCACCTCTTTTGACATAAAGCTGTATGACATCCCATATTGGTAATATCATTTATGAACATTGACTTACCCCCTGCTGCGTCCTGTGAGCCGAGTTCCAGCCTCGTTTTGGCGTTGACGAAGGTAGTCCGGTTAGTTGGCTGGGGCTTAAAAAATAAAGCGTCTTGCTTCTCAAAACGATATACGTTCAAAAGAGTAATACATTTGCATCACAAAATCGTTCATCCAGAAAACGTCAGACCTCACAATCGCTTGGCGCTATTTCTCTCTCCCTTTGTATCACTACGGGCTGTGTAAACTGTGCAGACCGAAGTGCAGACCCAGCAGTCCCCTGCTTCCGAGCAGCAAACACCGTAACAGGTGCGGCTATCGCTAGGTGGCTGAACGCATTGATATGAAGGGAAGCAAAAATAGCGCCAAGCGATTGTGAGGTCTTACTTTTTCTTGATGAACGATTTTGTGATGCAAATGTATTACTCTTTTGAATGCATATCGCTTTGAGAAGCAAGACGCTTTATTTTTTAAACCCCAGCCAGCTAGCCGGACTACCTTCGTCTACGCCAAAACGAGGCTGGAACTCGGCTCACAGGAGGCAGCAGGGGGTAAGAAAATGTTCATAAATGATATTGCTAACATGGGATGTCATACAGCTTCATGTCAAAAGAGGCGAACTATCCCTTTAAGTTGAGCTTGGAGGTGTCCATTTTGGAGCAGGACCTTTGTCCTGGATGACAGCCTCTCAGTCCACGACACTGCAAAACTCTATTTCAGAAACTTTCAGTTCATTGCAAATGTGCACTGAGCTTGTTGGACTTTTCCATCACTTTATATGTTTGCACAGAAAATACACCAGTTGCAGTCAACCGTGATCAGTAGCAGGAAGCCCTGGCAAGTTCAGATATATTTTAGAACTTTAACCACCACTGAATTAATAATCTGAACAAGGGTATGCATATTCCTTAGCCTGCATGCACCGTGTTTTATGGTGTTTTATGGTGTTTTATGGTGTTTTATGGTGTTTGATGGGTAGATGGACAGATAGATGTACAGATAGCTTAGAATGTGAAGCTTGTCAGCATAGGCAGTACAGAATTGGACCACTTCCATCATTACAAGTCCTCAGCCTGCTGCTCAGCAGTCTGCTGAGTGTAGCTGTATATAACGGCAGTATTAGCATGTCAAGGGTTGCTTGCAAGCATGCTAGAGTCCCTGCTCTCTGCTCCGCTCTTTTCTCATAATCAATGACCTTTCTGTTTAAGGTGATGGATGAGGGAGAAACGCAGTGTAAGCAGACTTGTCCTCCCTACTGTCTCCACACCTCCCCTATTTCTCACCCTCTCTGGCTGTCTTTGCTTCCTCTGCTTTCTTTCTCACATGTGCTTGGCTGATGAAGGTCAACAACTTACAGCACTGTCAAGCTCTGCAGTGTGCATGTGTCCATTTTATGCTACTGTGTGCTTCATCAGCTCTTGTTGGCTCATCACTCTACGTACACCTGAATGATAACATTGGTGGAGTTTTCATTCTACTCTTTGCATTGTCCATGCGGTTGATGTTGGGTCTTGTTGCTGTTGTCTCTGTCTGTGGTGGGTGTGTTTGTGTCCTCTCTCCAGGCCAGAGTGGAGAATGAGATCCTAGATTATAAGGACTTAGCTGCCCTGCCAAAGGTCCGGGCCATATACGAGGTCCAACAGCCAGATCTCATTTCCTCCTCATACCAGCCGTACCACAGATACACCTCTGATGACAGGCTAGACAATTACAGCTATGGGGAGGTACAACTTCAACACACTTTTCAGGAGAAGTGAAAGCGTGTGTCCTCATAAAGCCTATTTGCTTTGTTGGGCTCGTTGTTTCTTTTTTTTTTTTTTTAAACAGAAAAATGCTTCTAGATTTGTTGCCGTCTGTTTTTATGATTTTGATTTGGTAAAACGATTGAGCTCATGATTGAAATTCCTATTGAAACTGGCTGTAAAAATGCCATTTGCAAAGTCAGTTTAATAAGGTTTGATATTCAGAAGCATTCCTCTTTTTTTCATTTCCCTTCATATTACTGGGGGTACGCAGTGAACTTTGCAAGAAGACTTTGTTCACAGTGAGAAGCTGTGAAGTTTGTACTTTTTATAGCTGTGAATAAAACATTTGAAAAACATTTAATCAAACTTAATTAAAAATAATGAACCTGAAGTGTTTACTGCCTGACAGAAAAATTCTTCCCCAGTAAATGTCTAACGTATAGGGTACAGGATTAGTTGAACATTTTGTCAGTTGTTGTTTTATTGCCAAAACTTTGATGAGAAGAACGTTGCCACTCTCATATCTGTCTGCTTTGTGTGCATTGAAACTGCTTTGAAGTTTAAAACATATACATAAATGGTATTTTGACAGATATTAAAGTGATATCTTACAAAGCAAATTAGCTGTGTTCCCTAAAAAAAAATCCAACTTTTCCTGTTTAAAAAAAATCAGTTTTGAGTGAAAAACTGTTAAATTGAGTAATGCTTTATTCATCCCAAATTGGGAAATGATTCAGTCTGTCTGGTCATTTTTCTTCTGGTCAGTTAAATATGTGACACTCGGAATTTTGTTTTTGATATCCTGACTACTCCAAAAGATAACTTCTCTGTCTCCACTGATTCTGCAGTCACTTGGGACTCTCTCACCATATTCTCAGGTAAGTGTTCGTGCTTGCTGTAAGGTCCAACAAGTGAACTCATGTCATATTTGCCTGTCACTAAGAGAACACTCTGCCACCCTTTAAGTTGAACTGATCTCCCTGGTCTTTTCAGGACTATGACAGCCTGGATGCAAAGCAGCTCCGCTGCTCCAGTCCAGGATATATCGACTCCCCGACATTTAGTCGTCAAGGCATGTCTCCCATCATGCCTCGCTCTCCTCAGCACTTTGGCTACCCTGGTAAGAAAAGTGGCATCTAATGCAAAATTGTTTATTATTCAATATTTTTTGGACTTTGTTTTGTTTTGCACCAATTAGGCAAACAAATGACGATGTTTTATACAACCCTAACTTAAAGTTGGTACAGTATGGGAAATGGAAATAACATTGAATACATTTTAAAACGGCATGATTCTTGCATTTACTTTCCTCTTTCTTTAATTATTTCTTTAACTCATTAGATTCATATAATTTATGAAGACTCATCCTTCTTTGCATTTCAGGTCTGCAACTCATTCTGAAAATGAAAAACTCTGTAATATTACCATATTGTGTCCTATTCTTCCTGAAAGCAAGTTTTCGGTTGTGCAACAGTACGCCGCATTTCAAAAGTCTCTGAATATCCTTTATTGGAAAGAGTTTGGGGCTGTGGGCAAGCCATTCCAATACCCTCTTCTTCTGCAGCCACGCCTTTGGGATTTGTGCAGAATGTGGTTAGGCGTTGTTTGAAAATATATGGATGACTCTGGAAAAGTCTTTGTCTTGAAGGCAGCATATGCAGCTGCATAATATCAACATACTAAAGTAATGCTTCCAATCACAGGATTATAAATGGGATTTGCCATATGGACTGATGCAACCACATACCATCACAGAGCCTGCGCTGGTTACTGACTCTGGATGGTGCTTTTCCACTTTGAACACTGTATCCAATGCATACAGTGTTCATTTCTTCCACACAAGATCTTGAACACTGATACAAATTTCCACTGTGTGATGGTCCATCCCTGGTGCCTCTGAGCCCAGAGCCGCCTCTAGTAACTCTGTATGGTTTCCTAATCTCTTGCTTTAGTGGTTATATCAGCAAGTGATGAATGATCGTTTTCGATGTAGTGCCTTTTTCCACCGCAATAACATTAAATTGCCTGTCTTGTTTTTTGTTTTTTTGTTTTGTTTTTTTCTGGAATGTGTTGCAGGCCTGCAATCTAGAAAAAGGATGTACATCAACATATGAAATGACATGTACACGAAACACGACAACACGAAAAGTCTTGGGTTAATACTCTCTGTAATGGCATAAAATTCAAAGCAGATGTAGGAATCGCTGCATTTTTAGTAGACATCAAGCTGTTTGTCATTTTCATCTGTTTGTCATCAGCACCCTTGTAGCTACTAAGAAAATATAGATAATGTTAGTGAGGAAATGGAATAAAAGAATACCCACATCAGGCCAGAATGTGATAATACTTGTCTCATTGTCTCATTTGCTGCGGTTGCTTCTTGGTTGTCATTTCATGTAACTGTGCACCTATGCAGTGATACTGTGATTACTGTTATCAGATGCCTTCTGTATTGTTAACAAGTATATGGCCTTTATCATTGCATAAGAGGAAGAGTTATTCAGTGTCAGCTTGTAATGTAAAGACACATTCTAGCAGGTTAGTTTTCATCTGCATGTGTTAAGGCCTTTCCTCACGCTCATGTTTCCTTTGCTGTGATTGGCTGTGGCTGGCTGCAGGCTCTGAGAGTGGCAGGAGTTCACCTTGTTATGGCCAAGAGGGGCGCCCAAGCACACCCACCACAAACCAGCCCCCTAAACATTTTCATGTACCAGGTAGGACTCTTCATCTCCCCACTGCATCGCTCACAATCCTCATAAAGTTTTCAGTAGCTGCTATTCACAAACGCAAGTCATTCAGAAAGTAACACATAATCACTCAGGCATAGTCTTCTCATCATACTGCATCTTTACCATCTTTTATCTTCCTTTACAACGAACCTCCTCCTTCTTTTCCTGTCCCATCATCCCAGTAGCAATTCACTTCTTCTCCTCCTTTACTCCTCCACGTTTCACCTCTTCATCTCCTCTTTCTCTCCTCAGCCACAGGGGACCCCAACATCTACAGGAAGCCTCCCATCTATAAGAGATCGGGTACAGTGCAGTTAGCCCCGCCTTACCCTGCCTGTCCTCCTGTCAGTTTAGTCATACTGTGTTTGATATTCAACATAGATGTTTTTGCTGACCTGAGCCCTCAGCATTGGCTGGTTTAACTGCACTTGGCTAACAATGACAGATGAATGGAAGGGATTGATGTGATAGAAGAGGCACGGGGGACAATACCCTTTGACTTGTGGAGCTTGTTTTAGAGCTGGAAGAAAAGAGAAAGTCAAATCTTTTGCATTTGAGGCTGTAGCCTAATGTAGAAGAGCAGTGCTTTGTGTATGCCACAAGGATTATGCGTAAGCCTGCTTCTGTGTGCAGTTCCGGATAGGTTCTTGATAGTAAACGAGGATGGAGCAGGCCATGAATGAAGTGAGGGTTTGTTCAAGTGTGACAAGTACTCAGTACATGTGACTCTGGGGAGACACATTTAACCAGAATAGAACAGAACAACAGAACAAAGCCCAGCAAGAAGCTTAATTATTACAAGAATTTGCATTAGCTTTGGAGTCATTTTGTTTTCTCAGCCTTGCCTAGTAACCCATTGGTCAGAGTGTGGTTTAAAAAGATGCTTTGTTGTTTTTTCCAAGGAGCCAAGTAGAACCTGGAGATTGGCTGCAATTGGGCTGATTGTAAAAAAACACATCTAGCACGGGCGCGAGAATTATGTCAATTATGTGCATTTATGCTGTTAGGTCAAATAGCATGGCAGTACAGTTAACACAAAACGCAATTTTTTTGTTTTGTTTTGTTTTTTGCAAGTCATTAAACTCAAATGCACTCCAGCCATCTGGGTAGCGTGTCTGAGTGTAAAAATGCAGAAGAAAGAGGCTCACTCTCCCCTCGTCACATTGCACTTAAAAAGGCTTTCCAGCTGAGAGTCACAGGATCTTTTGACTAAGGATAGTCTATCTTTGTTGTTGTCTTGCATGCTCCTCTGTGCTGTACACCATGTGTTGGTTAGTGAACACTGTGTCGACACGTGTATAAAAACTTCTACCCTCCTGTATTTCACAGCTATAAGATTAGTTCATCACTGGTCATGTTTTCGTGCAAAGACACATTTTTGCTGGTATGAACATGTGAGCATATGCTGCAAACAGCAAGATTAAAAATGTTTCAGCTCGCCTCGTTAGAATCCTGACAGTTAACTCATACGTGGACATCAGTCTCATTGATCTTTCTTGTACTTTATGGATTCCTTAATAGCTATTGATTATCACTTTCTCTTGTTTCAGGACTAAACACCATTGACGTTAAAACCAAAGCCACAACAGAAACATTTGAAACGTTTCTTTGTGGACTCTAAGCCAGTTATGTTCTAATCTTTTAGCTAAGTTTGCTACCTGTATGGAAAAAGAGGTTCTATCAAAAGTCATCTTATTGCCTTTTTAATCTCCTCTTCCGTATGGGCAGCAAAGCCTCACATTCTCATATTCCCCTGGATGCTCCAATAATGTTTCCCTTTTCTTTTTGCCTCTTTTTTTATTGCATCCAATCACTTTAATCACTTCCCTCCACCCTCTGCTCCACTTTACCTGGTGACCTTGCCACTGTAAGTATTCTCCCTCTGCTCGCTCATTCTTAGTGAATAGATATTTTTACATCTTCCTTTCTGTGCGTGGCTCGCAGATGTGTCGCTGAAGAAGCGTGTTGTGGTGTGCGTGTGTGAGTGTGGCTCGCTGTTAAGTTGACAGTACTGTACATGTCCAATTGATGAGAAAGTCTAGCACAAGTGTCCTCCATCATGTTCATAGGAATCCAATGGATTGTGAATTGGGGCCGGCATGGCTAACAGAGTGCAGAGCAATCTATGTGACATTACACTGCATGTTATCCCCACTGACTGTGCTGTAGTGTGGAGTGGCATCAATATCATCCTCTCACAATGCTTGTGAAAAGACTGTGTGCCTCAGGCTAAGCTGTAACTGAACCCCCTTGAATGCAAGTTATTGTCCTACCATTGGCTAAAACATTGATCTTGTCTAACAGGAAAGTTGAATATCATGACTGAAAACTAGTAATATAAAAAGGATATTTCAGTGTGTATCTTTGTCATATTCGTTATATGTTTTCCTTTGTATACGAGAGTGCAGTTGGTACGCTGTGTAAAAATGTTACTGGAAACAGAATGTTATTTATCATATTATGTCACAAACCAAAGTTTTATTCACAAAAGAACGTATTGAATGTTGAAAGTGAAACATTTTCCTATTTCCTGAAAAATGTTAGCTAATCTTGAGTTTGATAGTTGCATCACATCTCAAAACATTTTGGGTCAAGCCCACGTTAATCACTCAGCCCCTTCTTCTTTTAACACCAGCCTGTAGACGTCTGGAAACTGAGGAGATCAGCTGTTGAATCTTTGAGAGGAACATCGTCTCATTCTTGTCTGATATATGATTCTAGCTGCTCACCAGTCATGCATCTTCTTTGTCGTATTTTGCGTTTCATGATGCTTTCCATTCGGTTAAAGGTCTGGATTGCAGGCCAGTCCAGCTCTCAGACTCTTCTACTTCAAAGCCATGCTGTTTTAAGAGATGGAGTCTATCTTTCTGATATATGCAAAGCCTGAGCATATGTATGGGAGCATATGTTGCACCAAAACCAGTATTGATGGTGCTTTTTATATGTGCAGTTCCATTGGCATTAATGCACTCCCATGATATCAGTGATGCAGGCTTTTGAACGTGCTGAAAACAAGCCAGGTGGGTGCTCTCCTCTTTAGTCCAGAGTACGCGGCGTCCACAATTTCCAAAGCAAAGTGAGCTTTGGCCCACAGAAGACACGGTCATGGCTTCTTGTTTCCCAGACAGAGCTTTAACCTACATTTGTGGATAATATGGTAAAGTGTGTTCACAGACAATAATATCTGGAAATGCCCCTGAGTTCATTCAGTAACTTCCATCACAGAATCATGTTAGTTTTTATTGCTCTTCCATTTGAGGGACAAAAAATCATAGACAGCCAATATAGATTTTTGTTTGTGTCCCTTGCACAGAAATATGTACTCTAATTATTCCCAATTTTACATTAAAGAGCATAATTCTGAAATCGCGACAAAACTTTTTGCCACAGTTTTTTCCAAATTGCTGAACCCAAAAAAAATAATAATAATTGAATCATTGCATTCTGTTTTCCATTACATTTTACGCAGTGCCCCAACCTTTTTGGAATTTGGGTTGTATAACATGTCACTTCCTCAACTATTCCTTCAACAGAAATATCAGCTGCTTTGGTTTTGTCTCTTAATTGTTTTCTTCAAACTCAAAACATTTTGTTACAGACAATCATATGGAAGCAGCCACCAAAAGCAGGACCAGTGAGGACATCCTCAGATCCTCCAGACTGTCCACCTACTCTCCGGAGCCATATGCACAGTCAGAGTCTGACTACTACCCATACACCAGCTCCCCCAGGGGTAAGTAACACTATCATATTTTGGCCAGCAAAGATTTTTTTCACTCAACGAAACGTAGACACAGGAGTGCAGTTCATTTTGTAACTGTGTTGTCATACTTATTTGCTCCCTCGCTTTGTTACTGTTTTCCCACTTGGAGATCTATTTTCATACAAGGGGAATCTCTTTTATCTCTTTTCTCTGTCAGCCTATCGGGCGCCAAGAAGACGATTCTCGACGGGAGGAGATGAAGAGAGTTGGAGTCAGAGTCTTCAAAGAGTAAGAGCTTCATTATTTTCTTTCTCCCTCGCTTCATCATCAGCTTGAAGTTAGCTCTCTCCTCAGAAACACCCCAAAAATAATGCACTTTTAATGGTATGGTGCCCAAACTGTATCTCTTTACTTTTCTTGCTTATTGTATCCTTTATACATTAAATTAGCAGTTTTTCCTGATGCTTCTTTCATTATTCTTCCCCCCTGGTGCTTTCTTCCTCGTACCATCTCCCCTCAGATTGGGAGTGGCATCGGGAGGATGATCCTAAAGGAAGAGATGAAAGCCAGATCTGGTTCCTATGACAACGACCCCTGGGGCAGCGCACGGAATTCTCGTAGTGGGAGCAAGGAAACGCTCAACACAACAGGCTATGGCACAACAGGCTATGGGACAACAGGCTATGGCTCAACGGCGTACAACAACACTATCAACGGCTGTAAGGATCCACCCTGCCCCCCTTAGCGCATCCCCACCTTGTTTGCCTGCAAGTTTGTGAACACCTGCACCTCCAACTGTAGTTCTGCACAGCCATGCTTCTCCCAGTGTGATCACATATGTTGCCACTGGGACTTTTTATGTGCCTCAATATCTGCTGTCACTGTGGTTTGAGTCAAGGGCAGCGAGGTTGTGGATGCAGGTCACAGGGGGTCATGGCTGCTGCAGGGTGGGTGGTTTATTGAGAAAGATTGTTGCTGAACCAACCGTAGGCCAGCAGCAGCAGCAGCAGTAGAGGACATATCCTGTCATTGCTGAGGAGATGTCTGATGAGAATCATGCTGAATGTTTTTAAAGTACATGACAAAAATGTGTTCAAGGAGGTATGTAGAAATGTCAAATGTGATAATGTAAGATCAGACACAAGCAGCGCTGTTTCTGTTTTTCAGTTCAATCAGTTAAGGCCAAGCTTAACTGATTATTTAGCATGTTTTGGCATCTGACATCTAGACACTAGCCTATCGCCCCTATCGCCCTATCGCCATCTCTATCAAAGTGTTTCCTTTTTCTTTTCCCTCTCCTGCTCCATCTTTTTCACAGGGTGCCCTTTCCCCCTAATAGCTTGTTTCTCATTTTTCCCCTAACAAAATAGCTCTCCATATTCTACTCCATCTATCTATGTATCTATCTCACACTCGTGCTCTCACAGCTGCTGTCCCATATCCTGTTTTATTTATGGGCAGTAAAATCTCTCATTAGAGCTATTTTTCAATTGGGAGGGAGCACGAGTGAACAGGACTCGGCTGGCTCTGTTTGTTGGTCATTCCCAGGGCTCAATAGGATTCCAACTTGCTTCTTTTCCGTGTCTTTGTTAAGCCTCTGACTAAACAGATGGCAGTCAAATCTCTGCAGAAATTTTGACTTGAAGTTTTTTTTTTTTGTTCAGAGGAATTTAATCAAAATTCAGGATAGGCTGCAGCATTTCTTTTTCTTTTTAACATAAAAGATATGATTGTGATGTCCGGTAACTGTATGATATGTTTTTTTTTCCCACAGCTCCACGATCTCAGTACAGCTCTGATAGTGGTGAGTTTATTTTGTATAATTGCTTCTTACTGTAAAACAAGGTCACTTACTTTCCCTTAAAGTTTGTGCTTCTGTTTTATTTAAATTCTAGCTGTTTCTTTTCCATTGGAGGCATGCATTGGTTCATAAATTATGTGTTTGCACTGGTTTCACCATCTGTATCCTTGTGCATTCATAAGGAACTTTAACATTTATTTTTGTTTATCTGTGAGCGCCATCTTGTGGCACTGACTGGTACCGATATGTTATCGTGACGTGCCTGAGTGCATTAAAAAGGAATTTACATTTAAGTGGCTTTTTTATTAATATTATTTTCTATGTATATTTTAGATTTTGTTTGTAAGTCAGCCTCACTACCAGGATATGGACGCAATGGCATCCAGCGGGTGAGACCACAGTTAACATGACATGTTCACAGACTGAACTATAGAGCTTATTTATTTATTATATCTTTTCCACCTATTTTAATCTTATCAAGGCTGCTTTATTAGAAAATCCCCGAAGCTTAGCACATACGTTAATCTCACTGTCTCTGCCCCTGCAGCCTCAGAGTGCCGATTGCTACCAGTACCAGTTTGAGAGTGGCAGCGAGGTCAACTGGGGAAGCAGGGGTAATTTTAATAGGAATGTAAAGCACCAGCCTCGTAATAGATTGCTGCTGTTAATTCAGTCTTTTTATGTAAAGTACTCATGTGGCTCTATTTTTCTTTTCTTCCAGCAGAATACAAGGTGAGGTATTAACGTTCAATAATCCATTCCATGAGCAGTATTCTTTAGGTTGAATTTTCACAGTGATTTTGTAACAAAATATGTGAAATGAATTTAGATTGTGATTACCTCTCCTGCCCTGCAGATTCACCCCTACGAGTCGCTCATTGTCACCACCAGAGGGCGCAACAGGCTGCCCAAAGACGTAGACAGAGCCAGACTGGAAGTAAGTTATGAATGGGACATGTTATGCTGCCTTTTGATTTGACTTCTAACATTGAATATTATGATATGATTCTAGTGTTAAAGTATGGTTTTAATATTTTTCAAATGTAAAACTTGTAGATTGTGTCCTTGTCAAACTTATCATAGATAGAAAAAATATGATATGCGTTAACATATTGTCCTTGCCCTTGTCTCTTAGCGCCACCTGTCTCCAGAGGAGTTTGTCCAGGTGTTCGGAATGACCGTGGAAGATTTCGACCGACTGGCTTTGTGGAAGAGGAACGAGCTAAAGAAACAGGCACGACTGTTTTAATAACATACGGACATGTGTAAAAAAAAAACTGCCCTAAGTAGACTGACTGTTGGACGAACAGGATGACAAGAAGACTTCTTCTCAGTTACACTGCCATGCCTGAGAACCTGTTCTAGATCTCCTCATATGACAAACCAAATTCTGGTCACACCAGAGTGAACTTCTGAGATTAAATGGAAGGCCACAGAGGCATCATGCAGAGGGAGTGTAAGCAATAGAGACTGTCATACTGTAGTGTTGTGCTTTTCTTAAGTCCAAATGATGGAGGAAGACATGAGTGTGCCCCAAGAGAGTGTCTGTGACCAGAGCTGCTGTACTAAGACACAATGAGGAGAATTATGGCTTTGCCTTATTTGTTATGCTCTCTTAGTTATGACTGTGCAGCACCAGCAATCTTAATGAGTAGAATGTAGATACAGTATATAATTTATGACACTTTATCAGTGTGAATGATTAGAAGAAAAAAAAAGAATGAGTGTGAGCTTACAGCATCAAGATCCTTTGGTTTTTGATGCCTTTTGTCGACTTGTTCTAATTTTTGATTTCCTACACGTAACAGTGTCCCCTCTAGTTTACACTAACACTGATAAAGAAAGAAAACGATCCGAGGTGGACAAAAACTTCTCAACTGTTTGCCTGAGCTGCATTGATTTGTGTGACACTTAAAACCAAAGTGAGAATGAAGATCACTTCCATGTAGTGCCGGTTAAATGATTAAAGGTCACTGTGCAGCTGTATGGTAACCTGAAAGAATGTGCAATCCACTATATTTAGTAGGTACAGTAAAAGAAGCCTCAACTCTGTTCTCCTGTTTGCTACTCATTGCAATAGAACGATGACATGATGTTTAAGGATGAGCATTGAGGTCATCCGTACATTTACATTCACTATTATTTCTATTCTTTTACAATTCTAATTTTGTAGCTACAGAGATTATATTCCCTCTCAAAGAAACACTCTGCAAGGTATTTAACATGCCAGCAAAGATCCAGGGTTGTTGATGACTTTACTTCCTTTGAATACTGTTATTTTTGATTTTGTCACTAAAATTAAACTGCAACTCAAAATCTGTCTCCTCTTTCTTTCATTTCTAATAGTCTGCTTGTGTAGTACATTGTTTTGTTTTTCTTAAGGAAATTTGCTGATTCTCTACACAGTTGGATATGAAAATTGATACCACTAGATTGAATACATTTCTATGATTAAAACCAAGGGCATTTCCTGCTCGGTAATCAACATATTAGTGAGATCAAAGCGGGGAGATTTTAACAGATCAGCTGTAACATTAAAACTATATTAAATAGAGGTGAAGTGAATTACTTTTCAAATTGGACCTAATAAAGGGGTGCTTTATACTCGGCAGCAAATTAACAGACAGTTCTCAAAATGTCCGAAGCAGAATAAACGTGGCAAGTGTAATCTGAGCAAAGGATTAAATTATGAAGGCAATCACTGGTGTTAAAGTGTCTCCAAATTGTTCAGGTTATGTAGAGTCTTTCTGGTGTGCAGTGGTTAGTACATAGCAAACGTGGTCAAAGGAAGGATAACCAGTAAACTAGTGTTGTGAACATGGGCGCCCACTGCTTACTAATGTGTGATGGGAGAGAACGATGGTCAGTGCGGCCATCTATTAAAAGAGATATTAATCCTAACTGGAGAGGTGTCACTATGCTTAATGCATACCAGCTTGATATCAGTGTCCAGGCTAACCTCTGAAGGATGCTAATATATTCAAAGTGAGAACAAGCTTGAAACATGGACTATGCCAAAGGAAAAAGGAAACCTTGTCTCATCAAGCTTATATACAATAAATGGTAAGATATATAAGAGAGAGTGGGGTAAGATAAGCCAGTAGATAAGTTGACCCACCCTCTGTATTTTGAAAACAATGCACTTTTATTGTCATATGACTATTCATTCAGGAGGATCCATCATTTCTGCCAGACAGTAAAAAGAAGAAGCACATGGGAGGAGTGATAAGCACCAGTTTGTCAAGGTACAATCTCGGCATATCAGACGTAATGGCTGCTACATCAATGTCGATTTATCCAAGTCTAAAAATATTAATGTTGCATGTTGGTCACTTTTCAGCATTTAGAACTATGCAAATCATTTATCTAAACATTTACCTGAACTGGTAAGTTGGCTAGTTTTTTTTCCAGAATATCTGTTACAAGGCAAAGTGGGCCAAATGTAAATTTAGCCAGGCTGTAGTTTGGACAAACTGAGAGGAAAGAACAAAGATTTACATTTTGATGCAACCTTAATGAATGGAGTGCTGAACATATATATATATACATATATATTGTTTTATTTTTATTTTTTTTTACTTTTGCATCATTTTCTCTTATCTTGAGGAGCACAAAGGTAAAAGTTGGCCCATCTTACTTCACTATCTCCTATGCATCATCCATATGGAGAATAGATGGCTGGGGGTGTCATGGGAGGAAATCAAGCTCAAACAGGCGTTGGGCAGCGCTCTGTTCGTAAAATGAAAGGTCCGGAAATGTGGATGTAAATGTTGTGTCACAGACCACAGATGCCCATTGATGGCAGCTGCATTCCCAGGTGGCAGTGGCTCCTAATGCAAGGATGATTTTCCCAAACACATTCTAAGAATGAGTCCAGGGATGTTTTGAGGAGCTTAAGGAATTGAGGGGGTGGAATTGTCAGCCAAACTCCCTTGAGCTCAGTCTGATTAAAGATCTGCAGGGTGTGTTGGAAAAACAAATTTGATCCACGCCTGGCAATTTATAGGACACAATAGTTCTGCTGCAAATGTTTTGGTGGCTGATAACCACCTGTTCAAGCATAGCTTCAACGTTTTATCAGAACTCATGCCTCCAGGGGTTGGAGCTGTTTTGGTGGCAAATGTAGGACCGACACTATTAGAAACCCACCTGCAGTAGACGTTGACACCATGCAACAAATATGGACTGTGTTATACAAACCCACTCTGTATGATTATCAAATCAAATCAAATTTATTTATGTAGCAAATTTCATGTACAAATAGTTCAAAGTGCTTTACATAAAATAAAAGCATTGCAGCAGGGAGTGCAAGAAGTGAAACAAATAAATAAAGAGAAACAAATAAAATCATTTAAATGAATTTAAAAACAGGCAACAGTCTAGATAAGTTAAAAGATATTTCATGCATAGACACATGAGAAAAGAAATGTCTTTAACCTGGATTTAAAAATGTCTACATTTGGTGAAAGTTTAATCTCCACTGGCAGTTTGTTCCACTTGTATAATATGTATAAGATTTTTGTATTTTCTTGTATAAGATTAGGATGTAGAAGTGACACAGTGTAAAAAGGATTTGCTTGAATCACAAGGGATTTTTCTGGGTTTGAACTGTTGTAGTGAACAAAAAAATAAAAGTGCTTTTCTGAAGGCCTGCATGCTGAGTAGCTTTTAATTAAGCTGGAAATGTACAGCTCCAACAGATGAATAATGCATCAACATCGGTGAAATTAAACTTTATTTTCTGCACATGCAAGCTCATATTATTGCATATTGGTGTGGGTTATGCACTGTTTGCTTTTTGAATGACTGCATGTATGTCCATCTACCTCTAAAAAATTCTCATCTGCTGCGGCAGAGACGATGTAGATGGATGTTAGAACCCAGAACCTGTTGGAGGTATCAGTCTTCACATGGCCCTCCTCTGACTGGCTTCTGCTTCTTCAAACTAAGAGCACTCTGACTGCTATCAAGAGCAGCTAAGACACTGGTGACTCATAAGGGCTTCACACAACCCTGTGTAAGAAAAAAAAAGAAAGAAAAAAAAGATTGTGTCGCATTTAGAGAATTTGTCCACTGGCAGAAATCTTATGTGATACTCATGACCATGTCCGCCAAAAAAAGATGAAGCACTGCCAGTGGGGACTGTCCACATCTTTTCCTCTCATCAGAGAAGGAGCCTTAGGGAAGTGGTGATGAGCTGAGAGAGAGAGTATCTCTTAAATTGAGTGAAACCCTATTTCGGTCAGAGGAGGCCTCACCTTTAAACCACCTTGATCTGTCAAAGGGATTATGATTTATTGTGTCATTAATTGTTGACTAGATAAATGTGCCACAGAGAATACAATTACCAGCAATTCCTTTGTTGGTTCATTTTAAGCCAGAAAATTAAACCTATTCAGCGGGATGAATGACTTTGTTTATGCATTTGAGATCCAAACGACCCAGTTGTATCAACCATATGATTGAGGTGGGTCTAATATGCCGCTCATGCTTTTGCATCTAAGTGGGGCATCTGGCAAATGTGCTGGCTGTTCGCTGTTTAAATTGTGTGCAGACTCTACCTACAGGGTGTGTAAATGGATTCACAGCTCCATCTGCTTTTGGCGTTTTTAGTGGCAAACTGGGTTTCTCCCACATGCTCCCATTTAGGGAGGGCTCTGAAAGTAGTTCTATGCACGCGGTAGACTTTAGGACCCGGCAGAGAAAGCAGCCTGGCCCGACCTGCTGATCTGTCTTGTATTGAGTGTATCTGTCAGCGGCTGCAGCCCCCCACACGCCCTCACGCGCTCACTCACTCACTCATGGGCCCGCACTGAATGGAAGCAGCTCTCACATGGACAGCATTTAGGAGCGCGATGGACACAAACAGCACCACATGTAAGTGTCGGATACTCTTCCAGTCCTGAAGTACTGCTCGCGGGTGTTACTGTTTTACACCTCTACGAGATGCTGTCAAAGTGGATTTAGATATGCGTGTATGTTTAATGTGTCGGTTGCTCATTTCCTGTGGCTGTCAAAATAACGCGCCCCCCTCCACCCTCACCTCCAATACGCGCACCGCGTTCCCCTCCCCTCACACCTGTAGCTGCAGGACAGTGCCAGGTGTTTCTGGAATTTGGGTATTAACGTTTTTGTTTTTAACGTGCTCTGCTCTTGTTGCGCCTCATTACTCACTTTTTCATTGGCCTGTATATGTTTTGTTGGTGTTTGTTAGACAATTCAGCGGTAGTTCTCTAAGGCCGTAAATAATGATGCTTGGGTGTCCCAGGAAACCGAGCCAGGATCCAAAGTGTGATTGTTGCTGTAGAAAGCGAATCCTACTCAGCCTGAGTCAAGTCAAATATCTGCGAGTAGAGATGAGATCTAGATTGGGTGGGCTTGCTTAGGATTGTTTGATATTTGGACACCACCGGCATTGGATTTCCTGTAGATTTACAGCCACTCGTGTGTTGAAATAGCTGCAAATAAAAGATGTGTTTCCACACCATGTGTTTTCTTAGGGAGGGGCTCATTAACCCCCCTGAACAGTAACATTTTTCAACATTGCAGCAAAAACGCAGATACACTCCCTCCACTCTCTGGGCTTTTAGGAGAAGCTTTAATAAAGGAGGGTGTGATCTCATGCAGGATTTTATCACACGATTTTCAGATTTCTGTCTAAAGCTGAACTTAAGTTGGATAATGTTTTCACTCTCCTGTTTACTTAGAGAGCCATATAAAACAATGTTTGACTTGAATGACATTTTTTCTCATCTGACAAGAGCTGAAAGGAAATGGCGCAAACTGCATATGTGGTGCTTTCTCATAGTCCCATTGCCTTTTAACAGACCTTTGGCTACTTTAAGGCACTCTTGACTCCCATCCTGACCTTGGCTCTTTTCTACCCTTCCTTTTCTTAAAAGCCTTTGAGGAATAACATGGATGTTGATTGTTACCCATGTGTTTGATGTCTATACAAAGTATCTGAGGAAGGAAGTCTTAAGGTCTTGGGGTGGGAGCAATCCTCATCTGTCATTCCTATCTGTTCTCAACACAAACACACAAGAATGTCTCTCAACTGACCGAGCTGTGTGTGTAGGTAAACAACAGAAAAGTAAACATGCCGTGATCCCTGGGGATCACCCGACTGTTAATGCTGTCTTTTAAGTCAGCTGATTGGCTGCTGCCATATGACTTTCACTTGATTAGTCTGAAATGACACACAGTGTTTGCTTTGAATACCCAAGGTGTTGTTTTCCAGTGGCTCGTCTTGTCTCAACAGTGCTTTGAAAACCCAAGAGGGTTCGATTTGTAATGATGTAAGACGGTAAGAAATTGCAAAACGTTAGCTCAGCCTACAGCTTATGGGTACAGACACACATATGCACAAATAAAATGGACCAGAGAGATATGGAATAAAATACTTGCACACTGTGCTGAAATGAAACAAGTGCACTTAGATAAAATGGCTCTTCCACTTCAATACGTCGGTACACTGCCTGCAAACTCCTGATTGCCAAACCAGGAAAATGAGCCCCTCCCTGCACTTTTAAGGATTGGTTTCTTAGATTTGTTACGTAATGCAACCCTGATTGTCAGAATCTGTGGTTTGGACACTGTCATAGGTGCACTAATGAAAAAGCTAAGCTACGGTGTTCACTGCTAGTTTCACTCATTATTATTTATCTATGGCTAAGCTACGCGCGCAGAGAAACTCTGATTTTAACCCGATTAAGAGTTTATTATGAATAAAACACAGCCATGTAAACAGAATGTTCTGATTAACTTAACACGTGTAAGATCATATTTGGAGTAAGCAATAATTGAATCAAGCAATGTGGAGTATGCTGATCTCACTGACATTATTCAGACAGGTATACACCCTAATCGGAATATTAAGTCCCAAGTGCAGTAAAAAGAAGACACACTTTCAGAGAAAGGTAGAAAACCAAGGAAGCTAATGTGTCGTGTTTTAGGGATATAGTTATAATTAGGACTTTGGGTGGGTGAAAGATTTAACAAGATGACATTTTGTTGGTATGAGTCATTAATCAAAGGAAGCTCTGGGACATGTAAATGGGAATATAAATAGCGTATCTGTTTGCAGCTCTCATATAAACCCCATAATTAGAATATTCCAACTATTGACCCTGGATTAGTTGCTGTGTATATATAGAAACAGCCTGCTGTATTCAATTATCGGTCTGTCGTGTGCAGCAGAACATGCAATATAGCTTTGACATAATCTCCACATATGTGCATCCCACATGCTACAAAGCATTTTGCCATTTTTACACGTGGACATCAGAGATGTGCGAATAGTTGGTCTGGACTTTTTCCACAGTTTCTAGATATGTAGTGTAAACTGGATTTATGGGACCTTTTTTATTCATTTTTGTTTACACAAGCACCTCCCAGTGGTCTATTGTCTGGCAGCGATGCACTTTCAATTCATGAAATACAAGAGGGGGGGTGGGTTAGTTTCAAGAGTACTCCGGTGGCAGGATGTAATGCAAAAAGTTTGCTGAGGAATTTCTTTACGCCACTTCAAGAATGGCGGATGAGGCTTCTGGATGACTGTTTTTGTTTTTATATCAATACCACATGCATTTGAATTTGATAGATGAGTGAGTGGAAAGCAACATACAGCTGAAAAGTATGTGAAGCAACAACTCTTATCATCACTTGAAGTAAATGTTCTGGACAATTAGCTGCTAAATTCGCACTCTGTCACACCCACTGATCTTCTAGACATTCAACTAAGAGGCTTTGTTGAAAATGTCTGCAAGACATATGTTGTGAATGCTGCAAACATTTGTATTTTCTTTTCATGCCGCCCTTTCAGAACATCTCTAGAACGTTTCAGGACTCCACTGGATGTCTGAAAACAGCTTTTGTCTCCCTGTTTTGGCAGTGAGCGTAATTTTGTAAACACTGCCGGGGCTGCACCATGTTAGAAAAACATGCAATATCATTGTCGAATACAGTGATAATGGTATGATTTACGATATCATGAACAAAGACTTCGATATATGGTGCTGATTTCAGATTTATCAAAGGGGCTGCATTACACTTCTGTACTTGTGCATGCTAATTATTTGCAGACCGTGTACAAAAACAGAACTTCCTCTCTTTGGAATGGAGTTGTTTAGCAGACGCGTTTATCCAGAGTGACTTACAAATGAAAAAAGTCCTCATTAATACACCAGTTTCTGTTCTATTTAAGGTCAAATTGTCGTTGTGATGTTGATACTATGATAACAAAAAGCCATAAACACTACTTAGTGCCTTTGACGATGAAAACTGTTTTCATGCATGCAAATGATAGCTTTATTTTTTTAATGTCTTTTTTTTTTCCTACTTGGATCATCACCAATGTTTCTTGGACACTCCAACCTCCTGTTTGCTACAGTCTTCTCTGTCTCAGTCATTACGGTTGCTGCTCTCTTCAGCTCAGGGAAAGTTTAGATGCATGAATAGTGGTGTGCCAGCACAGGAATGTCATCATAAACAACAGGATTATAGCTCTTCTTCACTGAGAAATACAGTTATTATCCAGATTGGTGGGCTTGATCGTCGTTGCGTAAATTAGTTTGCCAAAAGCATGAATGTAGACCGTATTCACTGTAGAAGACCTGCACTCCATCTTTAAGTTTAGATAACTACCCTATTAGCTCTGCTTTTGTCTCCTAGTCTGTCAATGTACAGGTGCTAAATGCTAATGTGCTCACCAATTTGTCGTTTCTTTGTGGGCTGATTGATGTAGTGTTGGTAAGATTGACTAGAAGGAGCTAGGAACTTTAAAGGTATTAGCTACTTAATATGCCTTGTCCAAGTCAGCAGGGGCAGTGGCGTAGAAAAGATTTGACTTCCACTGTTGTCTCAGTGTGAGGTGTGAGAAGCAGAGCATCAGGTGGGTGTTACAGGGGAGAGGCTGTCCCTGCAGAGATGCATTGCAATGGTGGGATTGTCTGTGATTTAGCCCAGCTGATATGATGAATTGTGGCTATTGTAAGGACTTTTTAGAGAATGTGCAAGAAGGTTTGGACCAACAATGATCTACTACATGGACTCAAAACATAAACAAATGCAACGTGTTGTTCATGCAAGCACAAGTCAGCAGCATACATGGAAAAAAAAAAAAAAGATCCTCACTCCATTCATGCCATGCTGCTCACATGATACTTGTGGTGCTCCACTTTCCACTTAGAAATATAAGCAGTGTGTCAAGATTGCAATGGCATTATGTTTATTTTTCAAGCAGAACTGAGTCTTCATTTTATTCAAGACAGAAACATTGGATCTGGCAGCAGCTGAATTAAAGCACGACTGTAAAAGGGCAGAAGGGCTAAATGAGAATGCAGTCTGCTGTCGTCATCTGGCGAGAGGTGACTGACCCCACCCAGTGGGCATTTATGCAGTATTACTCATTATATATTCTATGACCTCCATTTTCTCAAAGTTATTCAAAGCTTTGTTTTTAAAAATATATTTGTTAAACATATATTTATTAAAAGATTGCTGACGTATTTTTGAAAGCTGAGTTTTCCTGTCTGTTTTAGCGAAAGCCAAGTTCAGGCTCGTTGATTTTCTGTGTCCTGGAAACCGTTGTCTTGTGCACACTGTGCACCATGCCTGTCTTGTTTTTTGGAAGTTTTGAAGTCCTTGTGGGTTCACACTACAAGGCCGGTCAGTGGCAGGGGGTCCCACACACACACATACACACACACACCCTTCTCTGGTCTTTATTGAGTAATTACAGACAAGTCTCTCTGTTCAGTAATGTTACAGCAT
The DNA here is from genome assembly GCF_027942865.1 of Odontesthes bonariensis. Classification (NCBI taxonomy): domain Eukaryota; kingdom Metazoa; phylum Chordata; class Actinopteri; order Atheriniformes; family Atherinopsidae; genus Odontesthes; species Odontesthes bonariensis. The sequence continues at coordinate 13,731,718 of NC_134518.1, read as the reverse complement.
TATACAACAAGCTTGAAACTGGTGTCTCAGTCTGATTTGCCCAAGTTCTTGTTGAAGAGAACTGGAAGATTATCTTCATGCCTTCTCTCGCTTGAGTCTGATATGATATTACATGCTGGAAGTATCATAGAGCTATGGGTGTTTTTACTGAAGTTCAACCAAATTCTGATCAGTTTCCAGCAATGAAAGCATATCCAGTTAATATCAGCTCAGTTTGACCTCTCTCTTCAAATCCTGTTGTAAACCATACTGGAGATAGATAGGTTCATTTAAAGGGGACATAATATATGTAAAAAAAACAAACATATAATTGGGTGGCTGAAGTGACTAACAATTCAAAGACTGGGACTTAACAGCTGTCTGCTGCTTTATTTAAGCATCCCTTTATGCAGTGTGGTGTGTTTACCATCCATGGCCAGTTCAACATATGAATTATAACAAGATGCAGCCGAAAAGAGGGACCAGTACCAGCTGTCTGTGGCCAAACTGCAGATGGGGAGAATTTAAGCGTTCGGGAATAAAATTTCCAGCTTAGTGAATTGTAGTATAAGTTTGGGCTGCTAGTTTAAACTGCCAGGGTTGGCACTGTGTGCTTTTTCACATGGTATAACATTATTTGAGCTTTGATTAGTGTAATTTGGTGTCAAAATATGTAAACATGGCTGTCCAAAGTTTTGTACCACCACTAAAACTGTGCTCCCTAAAACTGGCTGACAAGAACTTAGGTGTCGGACTGAGAGGAGGGCTGTTGTACTGCGGTAATTTGACCAAAGCATTTCACAGGCATTTGATTAAGACCTCAAGAAATTGTGTCAACTTGTGATGAATAGCATAGTCAGTCTCATTTAGAAACAATTAAAAGCGCATTTAAAGAGCAAATAGCTGCTTCTCTGACTTCCTAAAAATGAGAAAATGCTGCCTGTTGTGAAACTATTTACAACAGAGCACTGCACTCCATTTACTCTGATATGCAATGTATTTAGAATTTTTTTCTATCACTGACTTGGATGCCGTCTACAATAATATGGTGTGAGATTTAAGGGCAGGGAGTGTCCCTTCCAATAAGGTCCCTTCTTACATAAAAACAAATAAATAAGAAAAAGACTTTACAGAGATTCTGGTGATCAGTCGTATATAATAACACATTCAGTATGACATATTTGCATGCCCCATCATGCATGAACTATATATTATGCATGGCTATAGATCAGCCCTGTAAGATGTGGAATTCCCCTCTTTAACCCGAGCAAGAATAGGGGCTTACTATGATTCATATGGTCGAGATGTGTGCCGAGTATTTGTCTGAGTCTGCACATGTGGGAGTGCAAATGTGCGTTGTGTATCGGCAATGGACATTTTCAACTGTTTATATAGGGTTTCCATGGAGATATGCTACAGGCAACACTACAGCAGTGCACCACAGAGTGTCTGTAACACTCTCAAATGTTCCCCTGTTGCAGAATGTGGAGCTACTCTGCCTGGGGTGTGCGTGCACACAGGTACATGCAGTATACCCAAAATGCAGATTTATTGGAGAGACTTGGCAGAATAAGACTTACTTAACCTGTTATCAGTTGCCTTTTCATTTTTGTTACTTGACAGCAGCCATAAATTCGACATGATTCCTGTTAAAGTGGTGCTGGAGGAAGTTAATCCTCAAGGCTCTCTACCAGAAACCATATCTTGTCAGAGTGTTTTTAGGAACGAGAAGGCCTAACACCATGATCATTTAAACTTTGTTTACTGAACAATTTTCAAATGACACGATCATTTTTGATTTCCTTTTGCTCTGCTCAGACAACAGCACGACCTGGGTAAGTCCAAGAAAGGACCAGGGTTTGGGATAAGTGAGTGACCTTCCACAACATTGTCACATGTTTGAAAGCCTTTCTGACACAAACCTCTATGGCTTAAAGGGTCTGTTTAAAAGGTGTAAATGACAAAATCTTGATCCTTTACAGAAGCCGTAAACACCTTCTTGCAGCTTAATGTTGCCAGAGGGTGGCAGTACAGGCTTTTAGCCGTGATTCAGTTGAATAAGTGTGATAGTTGTTCTAAATGGAAACTAGAGTTTAAACTTGGGGAGATATAAAATAACTACTGCGGAGTACATCCACAAGAGGAAATCTCCTTCAAGAATTGCTTTAATCTTTGGGAATATTTGGTCATTGCATTTGTGAAGATGCTGGTCAGTTTGTTTGTCGGTTTGTATTCAGATATTCTAAATGTGATTCAGAAACGTCTATAGAAACCTGTCTGGTGCCCGTTCTTTGTTCTGGGGCTACTGCAGAAATGTGGTGGACTACATGGAGGAGGACTTGCATTGTCTGTATCAATAAATGGTTTATTTCAAGGGAAATGAAAGGGGATTTTCTGTTTTCTGTCACTCTACACAACTCAAAACATGGTGATGAATGAATACTTGGAATTGATAAGCGCATACATTCCCAGCAACACAGTGTGGTCAGAGGATGAATATTCCATTGCCTTTTCAGTCAACAGAGCTCTCTGGGTGCTAGACTGAAGAAAAAAAAACACCACTTTTTAAAAAAGCATTTTATAGCTTTCTTAGGTGTTGATAACCTTGACTTTATGTGACCCAGGTTCATCCTTTATCCTTTTGTCTCAGTTCCTGTCGGTGGAGTTCTCCAAAAAGGTTCAGTGAACTTTTCAACAGAAAGATCAAAGAGTTGGAGGTGGCAGACACTGCCATTAATCTTGACATGTTAACACTTGTTGATATTTTTACTAAGAAACCTTCTAAAAGGTATTTTATTCAATTCTTGATTTATTTGTTCAGCGTTTTTATTTAGGAATTTTGTATGATGGACAAGCTGTGAAACGGGTTAGGGTTAGGTTTAGTTAACTGGCATGACTCAACGTAACACCCCTCTGGAATATCTACCTGTACCCTTACAGGTATGCCTACAGGTTTAACAGCTGGATACAGATGCTGTTAAACTGCTTGTAAAAGCAACAGCTCCACGATCCAAAAACAGGGAGAGCACTCATCAGACAAGATGACTGCTCACTATTATGCTGAGGGCTTATATGAAATGATAACAAATACTTAAGCTGTCAACTAAATTACTCAATTATTAAACAACTTTAACCTCCGTTGTTTACACAACCATCAATTTTAGCTTTAGTAATGATTTTAAAGTGTTATCTGTGTTTTAGTCAAGATGCAGTTTTGTTAAGCGAATGTTGGCCTTGTTAAAAATGAAAAAGCTCTTGAACTACACAATACAGGGATGACTAGTCATACCTGATGGTTAGATTGACATGACAGAAAAAAAGACACGGACTGTGTCTCAGTTTTTTTGTTGAAGAACTGAACAGAGTGCTCTGGTTAAAAATCGTGGTAACCCGGGGAATCCAAAACTGAGACAAAGCAGCCTCTTTTCTCCTGTTGTTCCTGAGTGTTTCAGTGTGTCTGTGTGCATTTGCAGGCTTGTCTGTTCTGTGTATATCACCCCTTGTCTGTTCAACATCAGTAATGCCGGGCTTCCACTTGCAAAATAGCATCTTTCTCAGTATGTGAATACTTTTCTGTGAACGAGACATAGCATTGTGGTGATCTCATCGGACTTGGGGCAGATATGGGATCTGAATAATACTGGCTGCACTGTAGAGCTTTTGTCTGGCAGAAGGCTGAGTCAAGCCCTCTGTGCCATCCCAGACCTGAATAAATCAGGGAAAAAAGGAAAAATGAGAGCAAGGGTTGAGAGGGGGCAGCAGGGAGACATTACTTCATAACGATCGGTTCTGTGGCCTTTGACCTTACTCCATGTTTAAAAATGCCCAGATGCAACTGTCGCCACCTGGACAGTGGTACTATTCTGCGATCAGGCTACTTCGATCCATCTGTTCATTTTCTGCTCCTTTCTGTTTTTTTCTCTGTCTTTTGGGATTTCTGGAAAAATCAGCCAACCCCACAGTGCAATTAGGGAAAGGCTGGCCATGGAAATGGGACAGTTCACCGATCAATTCAGCTTTTATGTCTTGACACATAATAGATGTCAGATGATAGATGGGGAATAAAGAATGAAGCAGAGTTTCTGCTCACTGCTGGTTACCCTTTGCATGATGTCACATGTCAAAAGGGACCTCTTTACCGTTTGTCTGACACCGGGTGGCGTTGGGGCTTGTCGCTTGCATTGCAGATTTTTGGACCTAGCGTGTGTATGCAAAATGAACCTGATGCAGGCTTGAACAGGTCTGGTTTACATGCATCTCTAAAACCCTTTTGAATACTGAATAATGAATGGCGTCAGCAATATGTCATTCAGACATTGGTTTTCCGATAATATTACTCAACGCCTCAGTTAGGTACGAATGTGAAAGTGACAAAAAGCAACGAAATATTTGCAATTTCTACTAAATTTGTTTTAAGTCAAGCAATGTATAGCTATAAAGTCCTCTCACGTTATATAATATCTCCATAACAGTTCATATATGTGTGTTAAGCATGCAGAGGTAATGTTAAATTAAACAGTGGTGGAGGGCGGCAGCTTCCAACTCCACTTTTCTACATGTTGAAGATTACTGAACAATCCGTGCTATTCTTGTGAGGGTTTCATTGCACTAATGTAAGTGTTATTGTTATCAACTCGAGAAGATGTTTAACTTCACCTGAGCGCAACCTCTCCACCGTCCCTGTTGAATGAACAGCCGCATAAACACACAAAACGCCAAAAAAAGCCACATGTGTCTTTTAACATGTCTCTTTGTCTTAAAAATTCACATCCAGCCAACAAACGCACTGCATTGTGTTGAACCAAATGGTGGTGGATGGGAGCAGTTGAACATTTTGACAAAGAAACTTCAGCTGCAGCTTTGAACAGTTTTCATTTAGGTGGCACAGATGGAAGGAAACCTCCTTTGTGTTTGAATGTCTTGCGTCCTGTAAACGATATTCTCCATTACAGTACCTCTTTTATAGGCTGCATTTCTCTCAGCCCTTGCATCATGCATTATAAAAGACTTGTTAAAGCCTGATCTCGTCCACCCAAGAGTCCCAATGACTTTGACCTGATTTTTGACTCTGCGGCAAGCTTATTAAAGTGACGTTTTTAGAAGGCGTAAGCCAGAGATTTGTTTGACACTGTCAGCAGTCTAAGTTAAGCATCTTTCTACGTCCCAGAGATTTAAGTTTAGATAAGTATGGAAAGTTATTGTGCAGCGGAATGCATATTTTTTGCTTGCGTGCTCTTCACAAATGTAAGAATGTGAAATTGCATTTGTCGTAAGCGATCTGCTGAGGTGTCCGTTTGCAACTCAGTGTGCCAACCAGGTAGCTGCTGGTAAAAGTAAACATCTGGGAGAACAGTTATACAGCCTGTATCCTTGGATATCTTCCATCTCCACTGCATGTAATGTGTTTATACATTTTATGTATCACAGAGTGTGGGATCTTTCCTCTATTTTATGATAACCTGAGGCATCTTCCAAAGTGTAGTAAAAACAATAGGGAGATCATGTTGTTTCTCCTCTCCCCTTAATTTATGTACCTTTACAAGTCTTTCAAAAGAATTAAGCTTTTCCACATGCTCTGCTCACATGCCGATCCAGATTTGTAGCTAACGTGTTTGTCAAAAAAAAAATTACAGCCAGCTATGAGAAAGTAATTCCCACCCTCAAAGGGTTAAGTTGCTAAATAAAAGCTGAGCTCTGTTATATTGTTTTTTCTTTGAAATATAGCTCTGCAAGCAGACGTGTTCAATACTATCTGGTATAGGATCTAGACAGCGCAATGTGAATGGGGTCACCAGAGACACTACAGTAAAAGGGGGAATGGGCCACCTGACAGGAAGAGGAAACAGAAGGCCGGAGGTGATAGGTGATGTCATCAACTTAGTGAGGAAGTTCATCTCTACAGGGGGCATACGGGGCAACCCCATAGAGTTGGCCACCTCATTAACCCATGTAGGAGAGGAAAAGCAATTTGTTGGCAACCTGGAGAATGAATCAGTCTTTTAAGATCTTCACTTGTTCATTTATCAGAGTCCGTTTGAACTTGATAATCTATTTGGTGATTTTCTTTATTTCTGTGTATCTGACACAATACAACAAGCTTTGATCTTGCTGGGTTTTGGGGTTTGGTTTCTAAGTTATGTCCTTTTTCCATGTCTTTCCATATTCTTATTTTCATGGTATTCTGCTCTAATTTCCTGGACCCTTAATGAAGGAAATCGCCTTTAATGACCTTCCCATGTTTGACACACAGGCAAAGTTCCAGCAATAATATCTACTGAAGACGTACTCGTGGAAAACAGCTAGAAATGTGACAAATTGTTTCCATCTTAGATTAAAGCTTCAGAAAAACACCATTATCATTAATTTGCTGTTATATCTTGTGCATGAATATCATATATTTGTTTCAATCGCCTCTGTAATGACTTTCAGCAACTTCCTATTAAGATTTGTTGCATCTCAATGCCAACCAAAGTTAACTAAACAAACAGATTTCAGCCCCCAAACCAACTGAAAGATGCTGAAATAGTCCATAGAGGAGAGGAAATTCCAACAGTTTCTCCAAGCTAAATTACCATATTCATTACCACTTATCCCACCTGTCGAATGCGAGCTATCTTTTTTTGGACAAAGCTCTGAGGAAAGTCTCAGAAAATACAAAATATACACAACATGATCAAAGCCACTATGATGCAGTGCATTTGAGGCCGTAATAACGTCTTGTGTAAACAATTGATGGTGTTTTATGGGTGCTTTTGACTCATTATGAACAACCTATACATTGTCATTCATTCAACTGTTGAAGTTATTCAAGTAGTAGCTTTGAATAATATGTTGGGCAAATGACTGATAAATGAAAGAACATATTTGTAGATCTGCCCCCCACCCCGCCATTTTTGTGACGCAAAAAGTAGCAAAGACGGTTATAGTCATCGACTTGATATCTTTCATCTTCCCAGTGAACCAGTACTGTCTATGTGTACTTGTTATGGGGTCTGGTGAATGCCCAGGCACGTTTAATGCAGGAAGAGGAGAACCGTCACCCTTGGGAAATGCCTGGAATCTAATGAGTAAGGTGGGAGGGCAATGGCATCAAGACTGGCTTCCGAGAGAGGACATCGTTGGCACATCTTTTGATTTGCTTAAACACATAAAGCAGGTCTGCTTGATCTGGTTTACCTCACCTTTGTTTGCATGTTAGCTACACTCGCCTCACTGATTTATATAACACAAAAGAATGTGATAACTCTCATGGCTGTTGAACAGAGACATAGACATACTTTCTCTCAACTTTTGTTTCTTCTTAATGCTGTGTTTGAGCTTTTGTCTTTAAGCATGCAAGTCGGATGGTAATATTTAGATAACCCTCTCACGGCATGTAGATAGTACTCAGACCGTGCTGTCTGGTTACTGAAAAATCTCTCCTGTGACTCACTTACCGTGAGATAATATTATGCTTCTTCGCTAAAAGTGTTGCTGGGTCATATTGTTCAGCTGACAAAGGGACTCCTACACTGTTTCTGGACAAGATGTTCAACCTGTGGAGCTCTTTCATTTCAGATCAGCTTGGAAAATGATTGTTTATCCAACATATCCAAAGACAACAAGGAAGGGGCGACTTCCAAGAAAAACCCAGCACTTCTCATTAGATCCTGATCTCTTGTAGAGTCACAGATGGTGCAGTCCTTTGAGGTTCTCCCTCAGCAGCTTTGTTTAGAAGGACTTATGGTGCTCCAGCTTCCTTGAATGTTGTCTGTCCTGAATGCTGAAATGAGTTTTACAAAGATCTATGAGATCAGCTGAACCCTGTTGTAATGTTGGGCAAAGCGATGTGGACTTTACAGCTTGATGTGTTCCGCTGTTCCTTCTGCAGTCTCCATGGCTCTGATAGGGTCACAGCGTCGCTTGGGAGGTCAGAGTTCACATTTAGTCACAGTAAGGAGTGGTTTTTCAGACCATAAGCACGCAGGGTGTGCCTGTTGCATTTGTCACAGCTAGGAGAGATTTTGAAAAAGTTGGGAAACACTATATGCCTCGGGGAAGTTCTGGCTTTTGTACCATTAATTTTTTGGAGTCAGTCCAGTCTTAGTCAAAATATTTAACTGTTAGATTCGTCCGACTCCACAGCCCAAAACATTTCGCTTTCAGAAAAACAGCTCTAAAATTCTATTTTTTTCTTTCTTTTCTTTTCTTTTCTTTTTCTCTTTTTTTCACTCCTTTCCATTGGTGTGCATGCATGCAATTCATGCAACTCAGCAAAACATCAGATAGATTTGGAACACACCCCAGAGGAGCGAGTGAAAGCTGGAATTTGTGTTGCCTTCACAGGAAAGTTACTTGTGTACAGTTTGTGGGACAAAACATAAGCGAACCTGTCCACAAATAGACAGCACACAAATCCATATTTGGAACAGCGGTGGTGTATGAATAAAACACTTGAGTTCAAGTCCTTTGAAGGAGCAGTATTTTCAGCCCAATATTTGCATTATTATGTGTTTGACTGCATCTTTTTGACTTAAATCTCTGTTTGGATGCCAGGTGATACTCGTTTGTCATTACGTTGTCATCCATTGTATAGTCGTGTATCTGCAATGTTCTTCAAAAAAATGACCCTCAACATCATGGATATCTTTTAGTAATAATGTCACCTCTCTTTTATTAATTATCCAGCCAGTATCTCAGGTTTGCGTTTCTTTAATTGGTTTCAGTGGAAGCACAGATGGCATTCTTTTGTCCTCTCAGTCATACAAATCTCACTTTTGCTATTTAGACTGTTAGGTATGTATACCTGCAAGCTTTTATGTTTTTAAAAACGTTTGCTTCATCTGTCAGAATATATACATTACAGTTAAAAAAAAAATATATAAAAATGTATAAATTAAACTAATTTATCTTATATTTACTAGGATAAGTGCCAGGAGGTTAAAAAAATAAAGAAAAAAATAAAGACTAAAAGTCAAAGCTTTTTTTAGGATTAAGATTTCATCAAGCTTCATTTAACACTGCAACACAATTATATAAAATGGAAACAACATTTTGTGTATATTTTTTTTGTAGTCTCTTGAAAAGTTTAGTAGTTTGTTTTGGATCAGTGCAATTTCGATGCTAACATGCAAAACTGACGCTCTGTGGTTTTACTGAGTTTGTGTGCCAAACAATGTGTCATATTTAATACACTTTGATTTTGTATGTTTTAAAAAAAAAGCTATAAACCTCATTTTTGAGGATTAGCTTTAGTGCTGTAGAGCCAAGTTATCCAATTCCACTTTCTTTAATCTTTCTCACCCCTAGCAACAAAGCTTAGTACCCGAGCGTATTTGTCTAAGTTAAGTGTATTTTATTTGATCAATTTGGTCATGAGGGATCGTATCAGTTTCAAAACATCAGCTGAACTTGTGTTGTTCATGTTCAGTATATCAGTGTAACAATTTGCAGGCCAACCAGCTGACAGTAATTGTCTTTTCTCAGAAGAAACATTATATCATGTTCGTCTTTGTCTGCATTGTCATGCACGTAGTTGTAGATTGGAGTGTGTGTACTTGAGGGTTGTGTGTGCAGTGCTAGTGCCTGTGTGACTGAGGGCAGCGTGTTGCATCGTGTCTGCCTCCAGGCAACAACTCATCCACGTGTAACTCTTAAAGGTCTCAACTTGCCTTTACCTCTAATCCACATCATTTGCTGAATCCTTTATCTTTTACTTTATATTCTACAAACAGTGCAGCTTCCATGGAGCAACATCCCTTGCAGCAACTGCTTTATTGTTTGTAAATGTATTCTTATAAGTAAGTAATAATGTTGAAGTTGCTCTGATGTAGAATGGCAGTACAGTGTCTTGCTGTAACTGGCTTCATTGGCATCTTGTGTATGGCAAACATTGTGGGCAGTCAGTTAAAGGTTAATAATGTTAACTCAGGGGAGGAATGTGAAAGGATAAAGAATGTTGGTTAGCCATTAGTCAGCTTGTGTGTTTACACAGCAAGCCTTCCCCAGGTGCTATACAATCCCTAGGATTACAGAGCACCACCATCTCCCTATACCCCCCCCCCCCCCAGAAGGGAAAAAAAAGAGGAGGGGATATAGAGTGTGAGAGGGAGGTAGAGGGAGATAACAGAACAGATGGAGGAAGGGAGAGGTAAAGGGAGTGTGAACTCAGCAGACTGTAGCTAACCTCCTCTACAAAGGCTGCTCAGGACGGAGCACACAGGGAGGCTTGTGGAATATATTTCCTACAGTATCTATTTTGTGTATGAATGAAGCAGTTCACCTCTTCTTCAATCTTGAAGAATGGTGGGACTCTCATCTACTGCTGTTGAGGGTAAGTTTTTATTTTTATTAGCTTGATATCAAGGCAGGTATATAGCCAGAAAATAGGTACCAAGAGTTTAGCAGAAAGAAAAGACATCCAGGTTCTGAGGGATGTAAAGGTGCTGATGTTGGTGCCTCATCTATCAGAAGTAGAAATGGGGAATGTTTGCTTTTTGACTGGGCTTGCTGAAACATCAAGATTGGAGATTATGTTGATTTGTTCAGAAAGCAACCCAGTCAGACTCAATCATGAAACAATGTAATTGTTTTTATCCTCCAGAGACTCTTTGGGGGGTTGCACATTCTTGTGTGATTAGTTAGATTGTGTCCAGGCAATAATGTTTAGAAACAGAGCTGGTGTTGAATCCCTGAAATGTGTCCCTTTTGACACATAGTAAAGTTGTTTGTGTTTGCATTGCATAGCATGAAGTAAATTCAGCATGAGGCAACTCTGGTGTGGGGGGGGAGAAAACCTGTGTGTGCCTGATTGAAGTCACATTATTCCTCAGATCAGAATTTGTTGGACATGTTAGCACAGGTGCTCGACTCGCTAATGCTACACACCCCACTGCCCTCACCCCTACCCCCACCCCCGCCTCCATCCCCGCCTCCATCCCCTACAGAGTCAGTGCAGAAAAGCTGCAAATGGAAGCTCCTCGTAAAGGCCTGACTGCTGTGTCAAACAAACAACTCTCCCTGCTTCACAAAAGTGTACTCTTACGCTCACAAATGCACTACGCAGAGTGTTAACAAGGTGAGGAATGTGGCTGCTGTTTGATGACAATTGTCGGGGAAGTGTGAAGGAGTAAATGTTTGAGTATGTTTAACGCTTTGAATAGCCTCACACATTCCTGCTTTCATTTTTTTCATGTGGTTTTGTTTTGTTTTTTTCTTGAGAGTTAAGCAATCCAAGCACCTTCATGCAGCTGCAAAATTGAATTCTCGCTTCATTTAAACCTCATCCAACCTGTTTTATGTTCCCGGAAGCTTGTGCACCGTCAGCCTTAGGTGATAAGCTCAAGGATGAGTTTTATCTAACTTTATAGAGAGATCAAAGGCAGGCATCTCACACACACACATGAACAGTTTCAGGATAGATGTAAAGGATTTTGTGCGGTTTTAGATGTGTGGGAACCAATTCAAGGATTGTGGTGTTGATGCTAAAGGCGTGACTGCCGTTTTAAGGGTGGTCTTCTGCGCCTGACATGACAAATACCGCAAAGCAGTTCCTCTGTGCTCATTTTGGCACAAGCTTAATACTCTGTAATCATCCGATTGGATGATGAGCTTTTTAAAGCGCAGGTCCAAATGAAATAGTGAAGTAGTTTCACGACTGTGGCGTCCCATTTCGCGCTTACTCCTTGAAAGCGCCGCTTTGATTTCTGTGTTATTTTTGATTTAATGCTGACTGGTGTAAATTTCAATTTCTCTCTGCATGGAATGAGTCATGGTGTGGAAAAGGTTTTGTCTTACACTCAGTTAGGGGAAGCCCAGTGCTACGCTAAAGCCAAAATCTAAACAGCTGGAGCTGCTGGCAGAGAGACAACAATCAGCAGGCCAAGACATCCCACTCTCATGAGTTTCCTCTGCCTCCATGAACTCCACTTCCTTCTTTCCCCTTGGTGAATGGGATCTTAATGAGGAGACATTCCAGATTCCTGGATGAATTAATACCTCATGCCCACTTCTCAAAGTGTTGGCATGCTATCATCACAATGGAAGGAAGCCTCGAGTGTAGAAACCAGACTGTTTAAACAGACGCAGGCAAACACATGCCTGCTGTAGCTGTTGTTGCTCTCAACTGTAGCTTTGAGAGGGCATTGTTAAGCCCATAGGAAGACCCACCTCAGGAAAGTATGTCAGCCTTTAAGGAGTGGGATGACTCTAAAAAAGATGCTGCCAAAACATAGATATATCACCCAGCCTATCAGCCTACCAGCCATGCTTGTCAGTGGTATCTTAGAGTAATACATCTGAGAATCCAAAATACCTGCAAACTCACACAGTGGCAGCTTCAGTGCCTTTTCTAGAGTCGTGAACCAAAGTTCACTGTTGACACACCTCACTAAATGCATACCATAAGCCTGCCTGTGTGTGTGTGTTTTGTGTGTGTATATGTGTCTATGTCTGCAGGAGTTTGTGTGTTTTTCGTGCAACAGGTCTTCTTGCCATATGACCGCCCGGTGAACAAAGAGTTTTCTGGCTCAGCGGTTGGCCCATGTCTGACCCCAGCAAGATGCACGGTTCAGCAGCTCTAATTAGACTAGACTGTGAAAATGTAGCAACGGTGGGAGTGAGTGAGGGAAAGAGACGGAGGGAGTGGGAAGCTGAGGAAGGTGGTGAAGACGAGTGTGCCTGGAGTGACTAGATTAAAGAGGTGGAAGAATGTGCGCTGGATGCAGTGAGTGCTCGGTCTGCTTGGTGGCACTTGCTCGCAATTGGAGGTGAGATAGAGAAGGAATCCGAACACTCCAGTCTGCAGCAGGTTGCAGAGTCTTTCTCACGGCATCCAGCGGCTGGGGGTTTTACATGGTTTATTTAAGTTTTGCTCTGAAAACAGGGAGTGGACCAGTCCAACCTCTCAGGTCAACACATGATGTGAATCATATAGTCCTTTAATCTGAGCCCTGAAAGTTCCAGAACCTGGAGAAGCCTTTGAAATTCTTTCTGAGCCTGCGTGTGTTTTTTTGCGAGACCATGCCTTAAAACTTCCAACTGCTTGATAAAAATCCGGTCACTCTGAATGAATATTTGCTTGCTGGCTCATTTTGAGCTCTGTTGTGTGGTCTTTTAATTGTTCTTGTCAGTATCCCATAAATTTCCCTCCCATGAGCTATATGTACTTATCCTTTTAGAGAGTTACTGGGCAGGATCTCATGTTTCATGCCAAGATCCTAACAGCTTTGTCGGCACAGTTGATTTACTCTCTTATGATTGCAAGTGGCAGTTGACTGAAGTTTGTGTTTGTGCCCATCTGTCTTTGAGCCAACAGCAGAGTCGCTTTTTCTGCTCTCTATCCAGGAAGTTATGTGCATATGATTGTTATTTTTGGTAACCTCAGATCCACTTACTCTCTGCACTAATTGGAAATTAACAAACGTGTTTCCTGTCACTGAAGCCTCCTGCCGCTGTTTAGTCTGGTTTCACAGAAGGGGAGGACTCTGTGGTCAGATTGGAGATGGATATTGACACACTGTGAAGCTAAGTGATAAAAATGAAAGACGTGCACAAACGCAGTGAAGCATAAAAAGGCTCTTGGACATGCACGTGGGGTTTGTTTAGACTCGTCGGTGTGACCTTTGCTCCCTTTGCTTATAAACTGAAGCTATGCCCCCATGACCTTTCGCCTCCCCTTCTGTGTAGCAATGGAGGTGCTGGTGAGTGAGCTGGGAGTGCTGCTCAAGATGCTGGACCAAGAGAACCTCAGCTCCCCCACCCAGGAGAAGAAGACCTCAGTGTGGAACCTCCTGCAACAGATTCAGCCATCAGGTCAGTGAAAGGAGTTGAGACCCCTCAACTGAGTGATGTTAAAACAGCATCGCTAGAAAATGAATCGACATATTAGCTGCGTGTTATTTCAGACTCAGAAGTTTGAATTTATGTTATTGATTTAAAATGAAAAAAGAATGCATGCTTTCTTGTTGGTCTGGAAGTGAAGAAAGATTGGAAAAGCAGCATGATTGGGTATAAAAGTCTTTCAAAAGTAAAACTGGGGGAGGGTTGAGCAGCATGTGGAAATCTGTTGAGACGGACAAATAGTACAAGGACTTCAAAAAATTGCAAAGAATTTGGGAATTCGTGAAGATTCAGAGACTCTTGAGAAAGATCTGAACGAATGGCTGATGTTAGCTAATGGTAGCATGCACATCTGTGAAGTCACCGTTCGTGCTGATATTTGTGTTTTCTTCCGTCTATTCTTCAGTGTCAGGAACAGACTACATCTACATGAACTCATCGGTGTACAGAAATGGCACAAGCTTTGTGGAGTCTCTCTTTGAGACATTCGGTGCGTGGTGATGTAAAAAAAGATACACAGCTGTTTATCTGAAATGTTCTGTTCTTTTTGTCTGCAAAGTTTGAGTTTAAAAGTAACTATTTTTCTGTGTGTTGCAGACTGTGAGCTAGGAGAGCTAAAGGACGTCACAGATGATCTCAAAGAAGAAAAGAACACGGAGACTGACACTTTAAAACAGGCGAGTAGAAAATGCATTGCAAATTGATTACCTTTTCTCATCACTTGCAGTGTATAAGCTTTGGATGTGTTTCACTGTCTTACTTTAACTTTCCAAATGAACATTACGCTTTCTTGAAATGACTTGTGGGGATGAGGTGATGAAGTGCAGAGGGATTGTATTCCATGTGCAGTTTGTGGGGTTTTCCCATGTTCACATGCTCATCACTCAGTTGGAAGAGTGACGATTTATGGGACGATGGGATCCGCCCATGTGTCTTATTTGTCGAGATCGTTTATGGTAGAGTTTTACACACTCTAGCTCTTTTGGCTTTGCAAAACAAAAACGTTGGCTATGGTCAAAATCTGAGAGCGTGTTTATGTGTCTCCCATTGTAGAGCTGTGCAGACTCAACTGTGCCACACTCAGCTGACTCTGCTCCCCCTCTACCCACAACACCTCCCCCTGAGGAGTACTATGAGGAGGCAGTGCCCCTCAGTCCTGGCAAGATGCCTGAGTACATAATCACACGAGGTCAGCATGCTCCCACATCAGCTGAACTTGTTGAACTCGGTGTCAGATTCCTGTTAAATCCTCTAAGTCAGGACTTGCATTGTCTGAACATAGTCATATGAAACTTTGTTCCAAACATACATGTGTTTACAAAGCACATTAGACTTGAGCGCACAAAGGAAAATCTTTTTTTTTTATTATTCTTTCATTTCCAGTCAGGTCCAGCCCGCCCAACTCTATAGAAGACGGCTACGAAGATGCTGAAAACAGCTACCCAACGACCTGCATAAACTCGCACCGCAAAAACTCCTGTGAGCCAAGAACGCTGCGACAGTTCCAGAATGTAGATGAATGCTTCCTTTTTCAAAACAAATAAATCCTCTTTCATCTTTCCTGTTGTTGCTCTGATAGACAATGACTCTGATGCCCTGAGCAGTTCCTACGAGTCCTACGAAGAGGACGAGGAAGAGAGGAGCCCTGGTGTGCGACTCACTCATCAGTGGCCCTCGGACGAGAGCTCCATGCCTCCTGCCAGAGATTGTCGCATTTGTGCCTTCCTGTTGCGTAAGAAACGCTTCGGCCAGTGGGCCAAACAACTCACTGTCATACGAGAGAACAGACTTCAGGTGAGACGTTTCACATTCGAATCATTATTGAATAAAACTACTATTTTTCCTCCTTTGCCCTTACCGTATAAGTTGTGCTCCCTTTTATCCAGTGCTATAAGAGCTCCAAGGACACGTGCCCCTATGTGGACCTGCTGTTACCACAATGCACTGTAGTCTATGTTCCAAAAGACAGCAAGAGAAAGCACCACGAGCTAAGGTTCACCTTACCGAACGGAGATGCGCTGGTGCTGGCAGTGCAAAGCAAGGAGCAGGCTCACACATGGCTTACGGTAAATGCCGTCTTTGTCATAGCGGTACAGACTGATGAGACTGCTATTGCTCATCACTGGAAAAGTGATTAACTGTGCAGTTGTAAAAGGTGTAAAATATCTCCCCAGGTTGTTAGAGAGGTGAGTGGTCAGTGGGTAGCGCCCGAGGAACCCGCATCTCCCGTCATCCCAAGAAAAAATGAACTCGACAAGGTGAGCGTGGAGAGGATGTTCGCGTCAGCGCGTCCTTGTCGTTTTTATTTCCCAACATGTAATTTCACAGCTGAGGTGAGGAAAAGGCTGCCCTGAGTAATAATTGAGCTGTCACCATCCATTTTCATAAACAATTGTTTGGCTTTGAGCAGTTTGCTATGATACCTGTGTTTGGCTTGGAAACAAAAGGGGAGATTTGTGTTGTAATTAGGTGTTAAGGCACCAATGACAGGGCTTGGCAGTGAGTCAGTGTTGCAACAGGCACATCCTCTAAAACGTACCAATTTGTCAGAATATAACCTGCAATAGTCACAGAGAGGATAGAATTGGAAGGAGAACAAAGCAGACGATCGTCTGTTTGTCTCATTATGTCATTTCTTCGCATCTGTGAAGAGAGAATGAGAAAATCCAGTGGTGTCTTGATTATAGTTATTTAGCTCTTTAATAGTCTCAGACAAGTGCAGACATTTTAACTCTCATTTGTGGACAGAGAGATCCAGCGTGGGATTTGGGCTCTCCAGGTGAAACTCTGAACCTGTGGTTGTGTGTTTACCCCTCAGAGGCTATCTGCAGAGAGGAACACATCCGATTCAGACAGTGTGGGAGTGTCAGCTGGAGAGAACACCAGGGAGAACGGTGAGACAGGCACACTCGGATGTATTAACTCAAGATTTCCCTTCCAAACTTCTTTTCAACTGCATCTCTCACAGTCTTCATTCGTGGAAGGGCACTTTACTAAAAAATAACTATATTGGATACTAAAAACTGAACTGATGATGACCTGGATTTACACAAACAATGTTTTATATTTGTTGTTTTCCCCTTTTTACACTGCCAAGTTGTGCTCTCATACTCCAGCATAGATTTTAAAGCGTAGCTGGCAGTTGGAGCGAGAAACCTCTCGCTGCCACCTGTGGAAAGATGGAGCTGGACCATCCCGCTCTGCACACATCCAGGTTGCTTGTCATGGTATGACAATAGTCCACCTGGTACATCTGGAACATCAGTTAATATCTGTATATACAGAGTTTATCATACTTTTGGCGTTGTCAGACTCCGTCAGTGTCTTTTTTTCACATATGTCTGTGAGATGGCTCCGACTGATTGACTGTTCGGAGCAGCGAATGAGCTCACGGGGACTTTCTGTGACAACAGAAAGTGGCCAAAGCTCTCATTTGTCTTCTTTATTTCTCCAAAAAGAAGACTCACGGCAAGATGTCTATGTGGAGCGAAGAAAACTGTTGACAAACAGATTATCATGACACAGGAGTAACCAGCTCTACATTACTTTACCGAAAAACACGTGTTTTTATGTTTCCGTTTTTTTTTTTTTTTTAGCAATCTTTTCAGCTTTCCACTTTCGCTTATCGTATCACATACATACTACCATAGACACGCATAACATCCCCCTTTTCTGCACAGGTGAGCTAAGTCTTTTTGTGCATCCATTAGTTTTATGCCCTGGCTGACAGCTGGAAGTTGTCTTAGTAGTGCTGTCTTGTTTGCCCAGACGATGGCAAAGCAAGGAAACCCATCAGGGGGCCTCTCATCGCAGCTGGTTCTTCACGCTGGTTTTGTATACAGAAGCCCTCAGAGGCCTTTGCTCATTTGAAGTTTGCCAGACACTTTCCACTCTGCCACATGAAGATTGATGCTAGAGATGGAAAGGATTACCTTATTTTTTGAATATGCGTGGTAAAATCCATGAGATGCACATGAACGCTCTGGATTAAAGACAGAAAGCAGACTAGGTTTTTATACTCACCTGCTCTCTGAACTTCAGTTCCCACATGACGGATAAATTTGGGCAAAAAGCAGCTGATTAATCCTATTCCTTTGATGTAGGTAAAGTGAAACGGGGCGCTTTCGCTGCAGGCCGTAAGATCACACGTATCATTAGCTTCTCCAAAAAGAAGCCCCCTCGGCCAGGTGAACCCCGGACAGCCTACAGCAACCCTCGACAAGGTAAGAACTGGCTTTCCTGTCACTGTTCAGGTCTCTGAGGTTGAGATGCATCATTTTTCTTTCCCTCCTCACTCCGCAGGCTACCTGTCTGCGCTGGTGAACCAAGTGTGGCGGGAGCAGTGGTGCTGTGTGTGCAAAGGCTCCCTGCATTTCTACCATGATAGGGGGGACCCTCGGGCCTCCTTGCCATCTCTCCCTCTCCATGGCTGTGAGGTGGTGCCGGGGCTTGGACCAAAACACCCCTTTGCCTTCCGCATTCTGCGGAACAGCTCAGAAGTGGCTGCTCTGGAGGTAGAAAACTGTTTGTTGGCTACACTGATGTGTATTTTTAGGATATAAGAGAGGTCAATGGGTGTGTGTCATGTGAAAAAAGCAGTTCATGAGGATAAATTCAGGGAATTGTCAGACAGCGGCACTCTGCTCTATAGAGTATTTTAGAAACACGATGCTTATGTAGCTGTGGTTGACTTTCAGCTCACTCATCAGCCTCATCGTGGCCAGCGCCACACAGATGTTGTCACTTAGAACTCTTTAATAAACCCCACTAAGGAGCAATAATCGGCTAATTAGCCAGATGTTTCTCCTCTGGGTGGGTGGAGATCAAATCAAACTTAAAAGATGAGGAATATTTGACTTGCATAGAGATAATACATCCGTTTGTTTTTTAATCTATTCATTTTTACATTCAGGCTTCCTCCACTTCCCCCTTAAGGAAATGCAAGCTATGAGCTGTATCTTGTATGTTGAAATTGTTGAGACTGCAGTAATAACATTTGAAAGCAGACTCATTCTGTGTCCTTCTGTCAGGCGAGCAACTCTGAGGAGCTTGGACGGTGGCTCGGTGTCCTCTTGGCGGAAACGGGCTCTGCGACAGACCCAGAGTCTCTGCACTATGACTACGTTGACGTGGAAACCATAGCTAACATTCGTGACGCTGCACGGCATTCCTTCCTGTTAGTGAGATGGAGTTTGGGTTGTGGATATTTGGACAAGGTCATGGCAAGGCAGTAATGTTTTGACCTCACACAGATTTTGCTTTACCCTTTCTCTCTGATCCTAGGTGGGCTACCTCCTCCAGCAGTACCTCCACGGATTCCAGAACATACGATGAGGTGCCCAATGAGGACATTCAGGTGGGACACACATGCTCAGATGCGCATGCATATTTGCACAGATTAGTGTGTAATGCTTTACTTTGATGTGATCAGATTAGAGGCTGTGTGTCTGTGTGTGTGCATGCAGCTGTTGGGAACTGTCTCTGTCTGAATGAGACTCTTCATATCTAAAAAAGCACCAAAAAACATGCTCAGACTGGTGAAAGGGAAGGCAAGAGGTCGTGGTAGTTTTAAAGCCTGTAAACGCCTCTCTTAACCCCTCTGACATGCACTTAAACAGATCCCTTTCACCACTTACAGCCCAAAACACAAGCAGTTCAGCAGAATCTTATCAATACAGCGGAGGATTGGTTTACTGCTAAATCCAACACACCAAAACTGCCTTTCATTTCCCCCCCTCCTGTCTTCATCCTCCAACATCTGTGGTGCCCCACCCTCGTCCCATCTTCTCTCTACTCCACCCAGTCAAAGGAGAACCGCAAGCAGCAGTCTGGGAATCCAGTGAAGCGACGCTCAAGTTTCTCAAGCAGCGACTCCGACAGAACCAAGCCGTTAGTCTCCCTCAAGCGAACAGGCTCGAGTAAGTGTGTTTACTTGGTTTTCATGGCTTATTTTCACCAGATGGAGTGAAACGCAGTGGGAAGTCACACAGAGTGCTCAGGATCGCAGGGGTGCCCTATTTGAGCTGGGGGTCATGGCAAGGACAAAGTTAACAATTAAAACATTCAACTGGTGTCAGAGTAATCATGATAGAGGCGCACCGTTGGAAACGTATAGTTAAATCATTTCGATGAAGAGAAACTAAGGCAATTTTTCACACCACTGAGATTGAAATGGCTTTCTCTGTTATCAGCGATGACACACAGTTTATGGGAGCTCTCCTGGCTCTATATTATATACATTATTATATTATATATACTATTTAAAGGAAATATTTTTCTATGTATTTTATTATTTGTTTAGGCATACAGAACAAATAAAGTACGCACATGATTTTTTTCAGCACTAAAAGATGTAAATACACATATATACAGGATCAGTATAGGATTAATCACTTAAAGGAACAGATAATAAGACAGACACTATTTTAAAACGACAACCAAATAAAAACAGATAATAAAATTTAAAAAATGACATCAGTTAATACAACTTTGATGAGCAGCCTCATTCATTATATGTAACTCATTTCCCTTTATCTTAACCCTCTCCTGTCTCCCTTTTCCTGTCTTTTCACTCACTGATTCATTCAGGGAATAAAGGTAGCAGCTCATGAACTCCCATTTGTCAGATATACTAGTAAGGGGCCCTGTTACAGACTGTTGTCCAGGATTTCAGTTATGACAAACTGATTTGCCACCATTAGTTTAAATTGATCAAGAGTTATCAGAGAGATTTTTAGTCTGCTTTGTGAGGAGTTCCACAAAGTCGGAGCTTCAAAGCTAAAAACAGATTTTCCAAGCTCAGTAGAGACCTGAGGGATTCGCAATAAAAGCCAGTCATTTGATATAGTCCCATATAGTCCAGAGCATCAGTCCAGCACCAGTCAAGCAGTGCCACTAAATACAATACAATAAAGCCTATAAATTCCTACATATGGTGAAAACCATCTCAATTTGGAAATTCTCCCACTCATTGAGAGATGGGTAGGCTTCATTAGCATGGACATTTTAAAAAAGTATGGACTTGTTTGTCTTCATTTGCAAACAGTACTGAGAGTTCTTTGTAAGGAAATGAATGCATGCTCAACTGTATCAGCATCTCCACAGAATGATTTAACTGTCATACAGATGGCATACAAAATGGTGTGGGGAAGAAAGGTCTTAAAGAAATCCCCATGGAACCTCTTTGTTGTTGCTAAATTTATATTTCATAGTGTTTTGTCAGCTTTCCATGCATCACTACTTTCCATCTATTTCCCTCACAAAAATACAAGATAGAAGGGAAGCAAGAAGTGATACACAAGGCCTCTGTTAATATATTATAGTTGCAACCTCACATTGCAGTCATAGATTCCACCGCCTTTGTGCTGTTATAGCTCACCGTCTGAGCCAGTTAACTCAGTCATATAATCTGACCCTCCAGCTGGCTCCATCTTTCTTCTTTTCCTCTTGATCATCTTCTCATTTTCCAGCCATAATCTCTCGTCTTCTCTCTTTCCTCTCCCATTTGCCCTGTTGTTTCTTTTGTTATACAAGTGGAGATTAGTGTTCTGGGATATCAATACTGTATCAGTGCTCCGAGCTTGCTCGTCTTTCTTTGCTGTGGCCACGTACAGACACATCAAAGAGCCCAGCACTTTCCAGGGTTTGGAGCCTCAGGATGCAACCTGAGATTTATTGGACACTCGCATTAGATCTGCTGTCTCACCTCATGACCTCTCACTCTTTGTGACTGTGGGTGTTTTTTGTTTCCTCGTGCATCATTTTATGGTTCTTCCCCTCAAAAATGTCTTTATCTTATTTATGAAAAACGGTCAAATTGATATGCCACACTTCCTTGCGCCTTGTTGAGGCGTTATTGTGTTCCTCACATCGAGGGTGCAGCATCAATTAGACAGGATGACGGATCGTTCCAAGAGGTCTTGCCTTCTTCCCACAACCCCTGCACGTCTGACCCTTCACCTTTGCTTCCTCGCAGATGCCAACCAGTATGGAAAGTATGGGAAAACACGAGCAGAGGAAGATGCCAAGCGTTACCTCAGAGAAAAAGAGGAGCTGGAACACGAGAGGGATGGGATACGAAATGCACTGGTGACCCTCCGACAGGAGAAGGGGGAGCTGAAGGAGGAGCTGAAGACAGCTTCTGGTAAGATGATAAAAAGCCAATAAGAAAGCGGATGCTGCACAAATTATTCTTGGTTAATGCCGGACCGCCCTACATAAATCAAAATCACTTGAACTAAAAGGACTGCAGTATGAAAATGAACCCATATGACCAGAATATGCATCAGTGTCCAACATTTTGCAGATTAAATGAGAGTAAAGGCAAACAAAAATTGAGATTCAAAGTTTCCCAAAGACAAAATATAGCCCTGGGACAAAGAAGAGCAACACATTAATAATGCATACTCATAATATGGAAGCAGGACAGAAGACATGTCTAGAATACAAACGCCATCACTTATCTGATCCTGCTCACTGACCTTCATTATTAAGGGCCCATGTGAGAAGAAAATTCCCCCACAGGGGTAAATAAAACTATTATTATTATTAAAACCAATAACATGGCTATGAACATGTCTTCATTGTGTAATTAGTTAATTTCCTGTAGCTGCACTTAGCATATTTTCAACAGTGGTAGAGGGAGCGTTCAAAACTTCTTCTTAAGAAATTTCCTTGAAGTCCTAAAACAATTTTGCAATGATAAGATTTTACTTCTCAGTCTAAATTTCTTGTGAAAATGTAGGAAATACAAGTACAACCGCTCACTCAAAACTGTACCAATGGTATGTATAGTGTTTTGAAGAAATATACAGTCTTTTGTAAACGTTTTTAGAATCTGTTACCATTTGCATGAGGACGTGAAAGTAAACAATGTACGGTGGTAATCTCGTGTCTCATTGGGATGATTCCTCATCGTGTTTTATTGGAGCAGATAAGAGGAAGCCATTTCTCAACAAGCGTGTGTCCCACCTGGAGGAGGCCTGTCGAGCTAAAGAGGCAGAGAGGGTGGACCTGGAGCTCCGACTTACTCAGGTCAAAGAAAACCTGAAGAAGAGCCTGGCAGGTGGAGCGCTGGGCGCGCCGGTGGAGGGTAAACACCCTGCTAAGGTATATTTTTTGGATATCATGTTGAAAGACGGGCACTGTAGATCACATTCATATATATAAACATAGACAAACATACTCACACATACGCAGGAATATGTATGTATGTATACCAACTTGTGCATTTTGTGCACCAAGGGCTCCAGAGCAGTCCGCAGCACAGAGCCAGCCTTCTTTATCAGTTTGTCGAGTTTCTTTTAGTCATTTGGTCTGATGCTGCTGCCCCAACAGGCTGATAACACACAATACAAAGTTCCCAAACACTTAAACACAAACATATACACAGCCATTAATTATAGGCCTGTGAGAATAGGAGAGTTTTTAGTTTGCTTTTGTATGCGGACATAGTTCTGCCATTGGACAGTTCTGACCTCAGGTCAGCATGAAGAAGTTCCAGAGAACTGGACGTCAGTAACTAAAAGTACTTATTTTCTTTTGGTTTTGTGTAGGCGTCCAGCAGAAAGATCCAGAACATCTACAGCGATGCTTTACCAGTGAACTGTGCCTTAGAGATGCGGAGGAGACCACCGTCCGTATATGCTTCCTCCTCTGGAACTGTCATGCAGAAAGCAAAGGTGATGACGATCAGAAGCATGCTTCCTTTTACACACCAGTTTCCTGAAAAATACCTTAAACCGTCAGCGTGGATACATTTGCTTGTCGCTCTCTGCGGGGCAGTTCATTCGATCGCAGCAGTACGTGTCGTCATCTCGTTTTTTAAACGTCTTTTTTTCCATTCACGCACATATTAACAGTCCTTGAATGTTGCTGCAGTCACATTTTAGTTAGCAGTATTTTTTTCGCTCATTTTTGTCAAATGGGGTCCTGTCACGATACAAGCTGAAGGTGTTGGATATTGTATTCTTTCTACAAAGTCACAACCTAACTTAT